>NC_134455.1:15765500-16972000 GCF_047948215.1 Lycorma delicatula | reverse complement strand
AGTTGGGGGGACCTTCTTCTTGGTTGCGCCAGTAGGAACTGGGAAAACATTCCTCATTAGATTGATTCTAGCAACGGTTCGATCAAATAATGACAATTATCCTGTTGCGGAATATTAATTAGCCAAAACTCTGCAACGGCACGCGACTTACAGTTAAGAAATTGATTAATAACGTAGTGGAAGCATCGATTTTAACGGGGCCTTTCAAAGGTGAAGATTTCCTCATTCCTCGAATACCCATGATCCCTACCGATACACCATTTCAATTTAAACGATTGCAATTCCCAATTCGATTGGCATTTGGAATCAAAATCAACAAAGCTCAAGGTCAATCTTTATAATTGTGTGGTTTAGATTTAGATGTGGATTGCTTCTCACATGGACAACTGTATGTGCGTGATCCTGAGTCGGCAAACCAGATAGCCTTTATATCTACGCAGACAGTGGAAAAACAAAAAAATATTGTATATCCACAAGTATTGCAAAATTAAACTTCTATGAAACGTATGCTTTGTTTTGTTTCTCATTTCTCATCCATGCAACTACAATGTGCCACAGCGAAGCGTGGCGGGTAGAGTTAGTTTTAAATAAAGTTCTTACCACTAAAAAATTAAACAGGATTAAAAAAAAAGGTTTCATAGGAAAATAAATTAATCTTATTATTACGCATCTTTAAAATTCATAAACTGGAATATATACAGTTATTTAAATAAGGTAGGAGATGATCTCGGTGTAACTTTGTGAGACTTATAATCCAATTGGAGTGTACTACTACCACGCCTCAGAACTTTTTTTAAGAATAGTCTTTTTCATTTAAAAGAATGAGTGAAATATTTAATACGTCCAACCAATGTTCATTTTCCTATTATTTTTTTTCTGTGTGAAATTGCATATTTCTAGCAACTTCGTTTAGAGCTGTATCAACATAAAACCTTACTAATCTCAAGTAGAATCGATAAATAAAAATATATACTTTGTAATCCTAAAAAGTTTTTAAACTGATACATTTTAAAAATGACATACAGAATTATTCAGATTAAAATAACTCATGTCTCTAGACTTTTTTAAAAATAAAATAATAATATTCGTATTACTCCGCGTTTGTTAATTTAATACGAATATAAGATACAAATATTTTATTCATATTATCCGTAATAGAAATAATGCACGATCAAATTATAAGAAATACATCACATTACAATAATTTTCAAAATCGTTAGTATTGTAACAGAGAAAAAAACTTTCTTCCTTAAACTAAATGTACTTTTAGCAAATTTATATAGTTTCACTAAGTAGTACATTTAAATTTATTCGTTTATATTTACAATTAAAAGTAATGTACAGGTAATTGAATAATCAACAACTAACAAGAATAAAGTACATTTTGTTCAACATGATTAATTTCAAAATCTAGGAAAAAATGATATTGTCTATCAATCCTGTGGAATTAAAATATCTAATTTAATGTAAGAAAATAATAAAAAAATATATAAAGAAATATAAGTACGTTTCTTCTTTTTAGTCAAAGAAAAATAACTTAATAAATCACAATTTTCATAAAGCTTCTTACAAACAAAACAGTAACTTCTGACAGACTTATTTTTAAATATGAAGTTGAAAAATACATCATAACTAAGATTTAAGTTTAACTGTCGTAACTTTAAATTGCTTCCATCATTATGCATTGCATTCGTTTATCTTTAACTATACATTTATTAATTCAGAGCCTTTGTATCTGTATCACTATATTAAAATCTCAGTGATTTACCGTTTTTTTTATAAAATGGAAGGATAAATTAAGTTGTTACTTGTTATGAAAGTAATGTATGACGTTGTATCTTATTTAATAAGTTCATTTACTTTATTGTTACTGAGATACCATTTCAGATTTTTGTAAATCAATTAATTTTAACGAAAAGTTTTCCTTGATCACAGTTACTTGCTCCTATTTACATACATTTGTAAATATATATATATATATATATATATATATATATATATATATATATATATATATGTACATGAATATCCTTACGTATGTCTGAGTGAATTAAGGAAAATTTTGAGAATTCCATTTGTTAATTGGAACAATCCAGTGGACTGTTCTGTTGTTTTATGTTTTGGTATATTTTAATTCATACAAAACAGATCTTAGGAATAAAATTAAAAGATTGAAGGGTATAAATCTAAGTTAATCGTTTAATACATAGTTGAAAATCTTACTTTTCGGTGAGCAAAACATTTATTTTCCACGTATAAATTTTTAAATTTATGTTTCTACAGCAAAATAAAAAAAGAGATTATTAACAATTAAATTCGCGCACGCGCGCAACACACATAAAACACGCACAAAAACACATATATTATTAATATTACTAGAAAAAAGGCGAGCTTACGGACCGCCGCAAAAATGTTGCATGGTTTATGTTTTACACATGATTTTGTTAAATTTTTTTGCCAACAAATTGATTTACGAACGATTAGCCTAAAATTATATTTGTGTTTTGGGGATAAAAAAGGAAAACACTAAGGTAGAGCTTTGTTAAAAAACCACAACTCAAGAAACAGCTAAAGAAGTATAAATTATTTGAACGAATGAATCGTTCTAGAAATATATTTCTTTCGAACGAATGAATCGTTTATGCGCTACGGGCAGCCACCCGGCGAATCACCATTCCTCCGCTCGGCGGCAGTAGCAGCTAAAATAAAAATGTGAGCACATACTACAAACAAACAAACGTACCCACGCACCATCCTTTTTTTGGAGATTATTATTATAAATAGAGTACATAAAAATATTGGGGTTTTAAAGCTTATTATTATATCTTAATTTTGACTTACAGTATTTAATCTCAAATAAAATAAAACCGTATTTATTACAGTTTCCTATAACTGTTCAATGTGACCATGTTCCATCATACGCCACATATCCATTCGATAGCAAAGTCCATCCAATATTTTAATCAGCATATCTGGAAAAATGGAAGCGATAACTGTTTCAAATTCCTGTGTCTCAAATCGGGTTGATCAATAAGTAGCGGAGGCACAAGATCCAACATAAAATCCTAAAGGAAAAATCGCATGGGGTTAGACAGAAAGAAAGACCTTGGTGGCTATCGCAAACAAGCTCTGCCATCGAGCCATATTGACCAATCCAGCGGTTTGTCAATCAAACGAATCCGTACATAATTGTACTATTGAGGATGCACACCATCTTGTCAAATAAAATTCTGTGTTCCATTTTGCAGTCGAGGAAACAGCCATATACATAGCATATCCAAATAAGGAAAGCTTCATGAAAAAATAATGGCCCGTAAACTTTCTGTTGGAAATACTGGCGATTGACAATTATCCAACTCTAGCTTCGGATGCGTAACTAGAAGATAAAGGTTAACTCAATTATGTCCAACCACGTTACGTTTAAGCTGAGGAAGGGTCACTGTTCATGACTTCACTTTGACAATGTTAATATTGCAAATTCTGACGGTACTTGGTAGCTGGGTTTACATCTTGATCGTCGCTTAACATGGAGGGACATATAAAAGAAAAACTAATCACCTTAACATTAAAATCAAGAGGATGTGCTGGCTTATTGGCAATGTTTCTCAGCTCTCTCTGTCAACAAGGTATTAATACATAAGCAGTTTTAAGCCAGTTTGGACCTACGGAATTCATTTGTGAGTCATTACTAGTAACAGCAACGTCGGAACCATTCAGCAGTTCAGGTAAGGTACTATAGGAAAAATTGGGCGAAAATTTATAACATTTAGCGAACACATAAAGTCAAGTAAATACGACAGAAAAGATTCAATTATGCAACACCTTTCATAGAAAAAGCACATATTCCCAATGAAATAATAAATTAATGACAACATTATACTTCGCAGAATAAGGAAAACGTTTAAATATTCTAGAAAAAATGGAAATACTCAAGCTATAATATAAGGACTGGAGACAGTTAATGAAAATATAAACACCCAATTCAACGTAATGTTTAAAGATCTAAAATTATTAAAATAAATAATCAGAAGGATTAGTTTCAACCGTTAGTGCAGGAGGTACAAAGCAGAAGAGGCTATGACAGTAGGAATGGGAATGGGAGGAGCTTAATGTCGCTATTTATTCGATGATCCCAATTCAGGAAGAGTCATTGCCAATAGTAGTTTTGAGATGAAGGTATTCCGAAACGCATAAAATATGAATGTTAAAGTAATAATACAAGGAAAGGCAAAATAAAACTCAAATTCAAGGTATCACAGTTTATTGGATATTATATTTATGTATAGCTGATTGCAATGCTTGCGTGTCACTCATATATTTAAACACTAACAATCGCATATATAGTTACATACTCAAGCATTGAAATCTGATTTTTTTTCTTTTAAATTGTTTTACAAATACAATGTTAACATTTATATAAATGATTTTCAACTCCTTCGTAACAAACCCGTCCTATTGAAACATCGTACACCTGATAGTACATGAGTGCATAATTTCAAACAAATATTTTAGTAAAGAAAAACTAGTCAAATTGGTTAACACCTGATAGTACGTGAGTACATAATTTGAAACAAATATTTTAGTAAAGAAAAACTAGTCAAATTGGTTAACACCTGATAGTACGTGAGTACATAATTGCAAACAAATATTTTAGTAAAGAAAAACTAGTCAAATTGATTATCTCCTGATAGTACATGAGTACATAATTTCAAACAAATATTTTAGTAAAGAAAAACTAGTCAAATTGATTAACGCCTGATAGTACATGAGTACATAATTTCAAACAAATATTTTAGTAAAGAAAAACTAGTCAAATTGATTAACGCCTGATTGTACATGAGTACATAATTTCAAACAAATATTTTAGTAAAGAAAAACTAGTCAAATTGATTAACACCTGATAGTACATGAGTACATAATTTCAAACAAACATTTTAGTAAAGAAAAAGTAGTCAAATTGATTAACCCCTGATAGTACATGAGTACATAATTTCAAACAAACATTTTAGTAAAGAAAAAGTAGTCAAATTGATTAACCCCTGATAGTACATGAGTACATAATTTCAAACAAATATTTTAGTAAAGAAAAACTAGTCAAATTGATTAACGCCTGATAGTACATGAGTACATAATTTCAAACAAATATTTTAGTAAAGAAAAAGTAGTCAAATTGATTAACCCCTGATAGTACATGAGTACATAATTTCAAACAAATATTTTAGTAAAGAAAAACTAGTCAAATTGATTAACGCCTGATAGTACATGAGTACATAATTTCAAACAAATATTTTAGTAAAGAAAAACTAGTCAAATTGATTAACGCCTGATAGTACATGAGTACATAATTTCAAACAAACATTTTAGTAAAGAAAAACTAGTCAAATTGATTAACCCCTGATAGTACATGAGTACATAATTTCAAACAAATATTTTAGTAAAGAAAAACTAGTCAAATTGATTAACGCCTGATAGTACATGAGGACATAATTTCAAACAAATATTTTAGTAAAGAAAAACTACTCAAATTGATTAACGCCTGATAGTTCATGAGTACATAATTTCAAACAAATATTTTAGTAAAGAAAAAGTAGTCAAATTGATTAACACCTGATAGTACATGAGTACATAATTTCAAACAAACATTTTAGTAAAGAAAAAGTAGTCAAATTGATTAACGCCTGATAGTACATGAGTACATAATTTCAAACAAATATTTTAGTAAAGAAAAACTAGTCAAATTGATTAATGCCTGATAGTACATGAGTACATAATTTCAAACAAATATTTTAGTAAAGAAAAACTAGTCAAATTAATTAACGCCTGATAGTACATGAGTACATAATTTGAAACAAATATTTTAGTAAAGAAAAACTAGTCAAATTGATTAACGCCTGATAGTACATGAGTACATAATTTCAAACAAATATTTTAGTAAAGAAAAACTAGTCAAATTGATTAACGCCTGATAGTACATGAGTACATAATTTCAAACAAATATTTTAGTAAAGAAAAACTAGTCAAATTGATTGACCCCTGATAGTACATGAGTACATAATTTCAAACAAATATTTTAGTAAAGAAAAACTTGTCAAATTGATTAACACCTGATATTTAAGTCCCCGTAGAACCAGTAAGAGAAGCTTTTACCCAGAAATGAAAATGTTGGACTAGATTTTAGATTTAAACTTGTCATCACAAAAAAAAAAAATCTGCTTATTGCTGAAGGTTCGAATTCTTATAAAGACATTTCCTTTTATATGAATTTGAACGCTAGACCGAGGATATCGGTATTCTTTTGTGTTCAATTAACCGCACGTCTCATTAGTGGTCGACCTGAGTCAGTTCCACATTACATGTTTACCGGTAGACTTTTAATTTACTTTGTACTTCGTCTGCAGCTACACCAGATCTGGCAAGCCGGTAGTTATAATTTCATTTGCCTGTAGACGCACACGCCCAGACCCGGCAGTAGCTAGAAAACTAATGTTGGAGAAAGCAACATATTTTACTGCAAACAGTTATATTTCTTTCAAGCAATGTGTACCGTGAAACAGAAATGTTTTTAAAGATTGTAAAACTTACTGTAGAGTTTAGAAATATTGAAAAGTTATTTTGCATTGTATGATAGCATCAAATGGAGTTCTTGTCTTTTTTTTAAAATACCTGATTTTTTTTCTTTCTTCTTTCGAATTCTTTTCTTTTTGAAAACAAAGAAGTTCTAAAATAAAAAGATATGGTACGATGCTTTCAAAGGTCTTAAACATTTTATGAGAAAGGCCTAATTGCGAAGTTGAAATTACTCGGTTTGACTGTCTGCAATGTCTTTACTATTGTAGTAATACTAGCGGATGTAATAACAATAGTAATAATTTTACAAGTAACGTAATAAAGAAACACATTCCTTGAAGAGTACCCTCATCATCCCCTAGGACAAAGTAGATTCCTCCCATTCCTTACTTATGAGAATCTCTAACCGTCTCTTCTCTACAATTTTCACATAAAAGTTGTGAATATCTCCACCATTTATTGCACCTGAAAATGTACAATGTACTTATTTCTTGCTTTTATTAATAGTTGATAATAAAATTGTAGATAATAAAAATTGTATAATGAGAAATAGTTAACAGTTCTGTTAATATAAAATTTTACGCTTGAATTATTGTCGTTACTAAATATAAATTGTAAAAAAAATTATATATATATATATATATATATTACTGTACATTCTATAATCTACATAGATATAATAATAATCTATATTAATATATGATAAATTAATCACCTTTAGATTAGGGAAACAAATTCTGTGAAATAAAACCCTGTTTAAAACTTAAAATAGTGTTACTTAGGCCGCTATTAATAAAAAGTTCTTCTGATTTTTTTGCTATTAATTAAAGTATTTCAATTTGTCTCCCTTTTATTGCGCCGGGATTCTGAATAAGTAAATATGAAGATAGCAATATGAATAAATTTCTTATGTACAATAATTATTTGCTCACTTCAGCTTACAATTTCGTGTAATTAGTAATCATTGAAAAAAAATTACAGCGTAATTAATCGTTAAAGGAGTACAGCGTTACTTAATCGTTATTAAAACGATTAAATAAAATAATTACTTTAACGCAGAATATATAATGCGGTACAGAACATAAAATACCAAAGTAAACAAAAAACTACCAAAATAAAGAAAAAGGGTTTACAAGGTAAAATATACAAAGTAAAGGACTTTCTCTTTCACGGTTTCAGCTAATTATTTAAATATTTCCATTAATTAAACTGAGGAAAATTGTTATAAAAATTATAGATGAAAAAAGCCTCCTTGGCTTAACTATTAATTAGATTTTTTTTATAAATATGAAAAGAATTAGTTATTTTAATTTTATTTATTTAAACAAATAATTTATTAATACAAGTAATTAATAAATAAAAATAACTATTTATCTTTCATTGTTAAAACGTTTAATGATTTTCTAAAATTAAAAATTAGATAATTAATCTTATTAGTTAATATTTATTTTTAAAATGTAATATTAACACCAAATTTAGCAACAGTATGACTTGAAACTGAAAATTCATTGAATGTAAATAAGACCCTTTGGAAGTTTGTCAAAATTAAAACAAAGAAATCTAATAGTAGAGATTCCACGAATATTGGCAGAGATGGTACACTTATGAAATATTTACTGTCTTCCATTATAAAAACAATAGACAGAATGAACTAAAACAGTCAGTGATGATTTTTGCAAGATACTCTTAATATAATTTCACCCAGAATATGAGATTTAAAATATATAAAAAAGTTTAAAAAAGAAAATAGTTTGTTTAACCAGTTTAAGTAATATTTTTATCTTTTACTTTCAGAATAATTTATTTACAGTTGTTTCAATTTTGTTCTTTTCATAAAAATATTTTTATTTAGATATTTAGGAAAAGTGGTAGATTAGTTATTCGTAATTTTCTGTGTAACCCTACATCTTTTTTCACTAATCTTAACGATAAATTGGCTTAATTAACCTTATTTTTCAAAGCAATTAGATTCACTCCTAGTTTGGCATCCAGAAAGGAAGATCATCTATCAATGCTAAAGTTTTTTATCGATCATCTATCAATAAAAAACTTAATATCGCGTAGTATCTGCAATCTATGAGTACTTTAAACCGGATCATCGGTCATGTAATTTTACAATTTTTCTCAGTTTAGTTAAGGGAAATATTTAAATAATTAGCTGAAACAGTAAAAGAGAAACTCCTTTACTTGGTATATTTTACCTTGTAAACTATTTTTGTTTAGTTTGGTAGTCAAATTACCTTGTGCTGAAACACTACCGTAATCCAGAGTTTGACCGACTGTATTACTCTTTCTCAATTAAATACGTGATCAAGAAGATCGAAAAATCTTTACCTAAGTATTTGATGCTCTTCCCTATTATCCGGTTTTTTTTTAATTTTAATTTATCGCTTCCAAAATATATAGTAACTTGCGTTACTAAGTTTTACACAAATAATCTACGTTGAATTTTTTTCACACACTGCACATCAAACACAATAGTAGTCAAAAATTTTGACCGATCCTTCGTTGACCCAAGAACTCACACCGAGCAAATTTCACTTTTGGAAGACACTGAAATGAGGTGATTAAAAGAACAAATTGTTTCTATAATTCCTAAATACTAAACCTACAAAAGTCTTTTAGATCCACTACAAAAATTTGGAAATATTCTCTGAAAGTATAAAACTCTACCCCAAAACAGAATTATTTTGAAATATATTTAGGACTCGTTTACTTTATTATCCGATTATCTATTAACATATGAGTAGCTATTAAAATTAACTGCATTAACTTCAAAAATAAAAGTCGAGCGAGGAGATATTTCTTCTTAATATTTATAACCTTATAATGTTAAAATTACAATTTTATTCGGTCTACATAACGGAACGTCTGATCTCTTTTCACGAACAGAGGTTGCGTTGTATAAAGTCTTTTTCACTATTTTTGAGCTGGTGGTCGAGTGTGTACCTTTCCCAGTTTCATAATCTTGCTGTCTGAGAACTGTAACAACGGTTTTGTGCCCTTAGTGTTTAGACGATTCATACCCTTTTCGCGGGGATTCAGAGAATTTGGCGCACGATTTGTTCGATCACCCGCCTCATCGCGGCGAAAATAGCGGCAACGACTCCAGGTCGTAAGTCCCTGTTACGAAAAAAGGGCCTTTACCCTTAGTCCTGATCGCGCTCTTTTAGAGCGAGGGCCGTAATCTGTCACTGTGTGTTGATCTTTGATTTCACACATTTGATCCAGTAGTGGCGAAGAGGTGCAAAGAGTGACAGGAGAATACAGAAGGTCTCCAGCTGCCCGTGGCACACTACGAGTAATCGTCACGCTTGTGGGCTTGTGTCCAACATCTAAGCAGAAGGAATACAGCAAGCATTTTGTGTTCTTATACTGTTAGGTCAGGGATCTCCAACCATGACAGATATCAGTGAGGTAGATAAGAAGTGCAGCCGGAGGAGGGGGACGGAGCCTTATCCTTCGACCTCCTCGAACACTAGTCTTGACAACGATAGTTCAGAGGTAGATGTAGATGTGACCATCTGGGAGGGTATGAACTCACTTATTGAAGAGGTTTTGCAAGCCGGGCGCAGACCTGGCAGCTCTGCTCCTTTGGCTTGTGATGTTTTGGCAGAACTGAGCGGCTTGTCTTCCTATTTAGCACACCCCAGCTATACTAGTGCTGCTACCAAGAAATGATTATTGCCACGACTCGAATTCTTCCGAGCGGCTTTCACAGCTCTCATCGAGGGATTTGAAAATCTTGCCTCACGGCCTGAAGTAACTGTAGCTGAGAAACCGGTCCCGGACCCGAAGAAACCGCGTAGGTATGCTGAGGTGGTAAGGGGCGGACATGGAACAAGCCAGTCCTCTAAGAAACCTGAGGTTGCGTTTGTTAATAGGGCGGAGGGCTCGACTGTGTCCAGCAGTCAGCCGAAGAAAGACCACCAGGTTGCCCTTCGGGGTGACCGGAAAGGTCTTAAAAATAGGAACTAAAGAGACCGGCAAGGGATTAGTTGTGGTAGCGTAGACCATTCAGGCAATTAGAGATTCCACGGCAGCTAAGCGATTGAATGCAAAAATAGAAACGAAAAGAACGCGTAATCCCCGTACTGTAGTCTATGACACTGACTGAAAGATGTCTGACCCATGAAGATGTCTTGTTCCTCATGAGGGAGTAAGACACTTATTTAGATGAAGCCGCATTCCGGCGGGACTGCATGTTGGTCTTTAAACGGGTAGGGGTGATAACCAGAAATATCACGGAGTCTTTGAGGTAAGTTCTGGTCTCTTTCAAAAATTTACGTCTGCGGGCTGACTAGATATTAATTTAGGCTCATGCCGAGTAAGAGTACGTGGACGTCCAATGATGTTTCATGAGGTGCAGATATTGTCACAGGGCTAAATTTTGTAAGTTTCCTTTGGTGTGTGCCTATAGTGGCGAAGAGGGCCACAAGCGTGACGATTGTTGGCTTAGGTCCGAGGATCCGGCCTGTGCTAACTGTAAAAGGTTGCACAAGAATCATAAGGACGGATTGTTAGTAAGGAGTGTGGCTGTTACGTAAGGACCGGGCTGTTCTTTAATTCCTTAGATGGTTAGGTTCGTTCAACTAAATGATCAGGGTACTAATGTAGTCCAGATTGAGTTAGGTGAGATTGTTCAGAGACGGGGCCTCGATGTTTTCCTTCTGCAGAACCCAAATGTAATTAGCGGTGATCTGCCAGGCTTTCACACCTGGAAAAAGTTTGTGTAGGGCATACTTTTACGGCTGCTATTTGAGCAAGAAGTCGTTTCATAGTGTCTTTATACGGAAAGTTTCTGACGGGAATCATGTTGTGGTCAAATTTGCCATTCACGGACAGAACCTTACAGTTGTTAGCTCATATTTTCAATGTAGGGATCCCACTGAGGAACAACTAGCGATATGGGATAGGATCCTTCGTATTGTGGGCAATGGTCTAATCTTTATTGGTGCCGATGTTAATGGATCACTGATCGTGGCGATGGTCTAATTGACAGTTTCATCGAGCAGCACTATTTTGAGCTCTTTCATGTTGTATATCAATTGCCCACTTACGTCGTTGCAGTTAACAGACGAAGGGCCTTTTCAGGTACAAATATTGACATCACCATTAGTAGGGGACATCCTAGGCCGGGTCCTTGACTGGTCTGTGGTCGACGACTGTTTAGTGATTATCGATTGATACCTTTTGTAATAGCGGATGAGCTGGGCGATGGCCATGAGGAACACTTTTCTGTTTACCGGGGGCGCTTTCTGCATATGAGGGCGGACTGACCGAAATTCTCCCTCTGTTGGATTCCAGACTGGAGACTTTTTCTCGAGACCTTGACACCCTGTCACTAGGTGTCTTGGTAGAAAATTTCACCTCTGCGGTGGAGGCGGCGGCTAAAGCCGCCATTCCCGGAGGCACTGGCCGGGAACGAATATTTGGTTGATGGTCTCGGAATCTCACAGTAATGAAGCAGTCTGTGAACCGACTCAGAAAGGCTGCGAAAAGAGGTTGATCCTGATATGTGTGTGGCCCTGACGGCAGATTACCGCAGAGCGAGAGCTAGTTACTTTCATAGCACTGGCTCCTCCAAACGTAATTCCTGGCGCTTCTTCGTTCAGGAGCAAGAGAACGCCTTGGGGCGTTGTGTATAGAGTTCTCGGGCATAATCGCAGGAAAGATGTGTTCTTGTCAACCTTGTCGCGAGCGAGGGTGTGGTAATTAATAGCTTTCTCTAGTCCATGTAAATATGTATTAGGAATTTTCCTGGACATATCCGGGGCGTTTAACAATTTATGATGGCCCTCTGTCCTGTTTCAGATACAGAAGCGTAAGTGTACATGAAATGAACTAGAAGTGCTTTCAGCCATCGAACCGTTTCCCTGCGTGACGGCGGAGGTTCGTAAGACCATAACTGAAGGATGCCCTCAAAGCAGTGTTCTGAGTCCCGTTTTTTGGATCATAGAATTCGATTTGTTGTTGCATTTAATATTTCTATATGGTTGTCGTGTCGTCGCTTATGTTTACGACGGGCTGCTTCTAATTGCGGAAGAGGATTCGCGTATCTTGTTAAGTAACCTAAAATGGTCGACTTATTGGGGTGTGTTTTTGAACTTCTATGTTGCGTAATAAACAATTTTGTTTGGTATGAGTGTAGCACTGATTTAGCTTTAAACTTGTTCCTTTTCTGAGGCATTCACATTCACGAGCGTTGTTGTCAAATCTTTACTTGGCGCGGGGTTCGCGCTTCCGCGGTTTCGGTTCATGTTAGGTTGGGTTTGAAGATGTCCGTTTGAGGCCTACGTGAAGGCAAAATTTGATATGTATTTACTAATGCAAATGTCTGCCGAGTCATTTGCGTCGGTGGTACCCGACCGAGCCCTGGTTGATGACTGTGAGATGTAATCAGTTAGAGGGTCTAAAGACGACCTCCGGTAAAGCCTCTAACGGCTTGAAACGGAGGGTGGTTGTGTGGTAACCGGTAACGTCACAAGGTAAAATTTCCCATACTGGGTTGGGATTGTCTACATAACGGAGAGTTTTCGTTATCAAATTTTTTTTTTGTAAATTAATTTTTGTATCCTTAATTAATGAAAAAAATTTGTTTTAATGTTTTTATTTACAGTCACATCAACAATTACAGTCTTTAGCGACTAAAGTAACACTATCCTTTAGTGTTAAGTAAAACAAAAGAAATCATAAACAACAAAAAAAAAACAATAACGTTACAGGAATAATAAAGAATATACATAAACAAGTAACAACAACAACTGCAAACTAAAATGCATAAATCAGACAAAAATCACTAAATCGTATTCTTCATTCCACTGTAGGAGAGGAACCACAACAGACGTTTTATACCTTCTTTTAGGTTTAATGCAAATTTCATATCTGAACCAAGGTCTAAGTTTTGTCGGTTGGTTCCAAAGACTGGGCAATCAAAGAGCAGATGATGCATGCACTATTTGACCTCGCAAGCCGCACAAATCTTATGAGGGGAGCCAAATATGTGAATGTCGATAAGGCTGATGTGTACAATCCTTAGCCGAGTAAAGATGACTTGGTCTCTTCTGTTGCTCGGGGAGGGAGATTTCTCAAGCACATTCTCCCGGATGTCATTTAATGCCGTAGGAAGACTCAGCAGCCAGAACCTATTCCACTGAGCTCGCAATTTTACACGTACTGATCTCATGAAGTCTCTGTCACATGTCGATTTTACTCGGATGCCATTTACTGCAGCCCTATTGGCAGCCTCATCGGCCTGGCTCATTCCCGAGGATGCCACAATGGCCAAATCCATACCAGTACCACAGTCTTATTTATCCTTGAAAGGATATCATGAATAATCTGAACGATGGTTTTACAACGTCTGCAGCTCAAGCTCTCAAGTACACTCCTAGAGTCGGTAATTACTAGGAAGCTCTCATCGCTATGGGTTTTGATAACTTTCAAGGCGGAGTAAATAGCATAGTCCTTGCAAAGGTATAAATAAGAACAGGCATTAAGATTATATATCTTGGTGTCAGAAAGTACAATAGAACAGCCACATCCGTCGCCTAAGACAGAGCTGTCTGTGTAGATGAGAGTATACCCATTATACTATTTTTGGTATCTTGTTAAATTTGTCTCTAGCAGACTGGAAACCTGGATCCCTTTACGGGATACTATCTCGTACTAGGGATACCTGGATACTATCTCTGGAGACACGCGTAACCAAGGGGCGCCGCATCCTTTTCCTTTTTCATGGATCATTGGGACAGGCAGATCTAGTTCTTGAAGATAGCGAAGCAACCTGAAGCTGAAGGACTGCGGTAAGGACGTCCTTCCTTCAAGTAACGAAGTGCAAGCGTGTCTGGTCATTTGCCGTGAGCAGTTGATCGCATGTTTGATAGTCTTGTATTACCTCCTGTAACACAATGGGAGTTCATCAGATTCCACCAGTAAGCTTGGTATAGGGGAAGTGGCGAATGCCCCTACTGACATGCGAATGCAGGTGTGCAAGTGGTCAAGTAAATTATCTCTTAATTATCTCCTTAATTATCTCTTTCCTTAATTATCTCTTTCCTTAATTATCTCGGTCCTTAATTATCTCTTTCGCAGAGTCATATAGTACAGACCCGTACTCTAACTTCGAAAGAGCAATTCTTCTGTATGTCTTCAGGATGATGGATTTATCTGCACCCTAGTTGCAAGATGAAATGAGTTTCAGGACATTCATTCATCTTAGACATTCAGCGTTGGTGTACTTAAAGTAGCTCAAAAAGGTCAGTTTATCATCAAAGGTTACACCAAGAAGCCTAATCTTGTTTCCCTTTCCCTTCGTTCCCTTTATCTATTCTTCACCTAAGTGCAGTCTCA
The DNA here is from genome assembly GCF_047948215.1 of Lycorma delicatula. NCBI lineage: Eukaryota > Metazoa > Arthropoda > Insecta > Hemiptera > Fulgoridae > Lycorma > Lycorma delicatula. The sequence goes on along the minus strand of NC_134455.1, from coordinate 16,957,081 downwards.
CCAAGTCTTTGTATCCGACTGGTTGCTAAAGAAAAAAATAAATATAGACTTGGTTACCGACAGACAATTTGAAACCACTATATTGTCCTCATCTGTGCATAGAGTTCAATGAATTCTGCATTATTTCCCTCGTAGTTCCAATTTCCTTACCTCTGCAGGTGATAGTGATGTCATCAGCGAAGGTACATTTCTTAACTGGCAGGGTGAGTGGTTTTCAATTTTGAAGATTTTTGAAAGGACTTCATTAGCTCTAACACGGATTGTCCGTTTACTCCAAAATTCGCTATAAGCGCAACATATTCCCGTTAACATCGTTCTGTAACAAGGGTAGCAATTATCCTCTCTCTCCAAGCCATTTCATAAGTCTTTTCAATTTCTAAGGTCACAGAAAGAAGATGTTCCTTGGAGGTGAATGCCTCACACACAACTGTCTATATAGATATTAGGTGGTACAGAGTAGATCTCTTTTCTCTGAATCCGTATTGGTACTGGGAGAAGAATCTGATTCTCTCCAGAGATCATTACAGTCAGTTATTTCTCATCTTCTCCATCACCTTGCAAAGGGTGCACGTTAGAGCAATCAAATGGTAGTTCTCTGCTGAAGTGATGTCATGATTGAGCTTAGTCACAGGGATGACTACAGCCTCCCTCCAGACGTCCGGAAGCAATCCTTCCTCCAAGATAATAAGATAATGTTGAACAGGTGTAAAAAAGGTGCTGAAGATCCTCATTAGAGAGGCCTCTGCTCGAGGTTTTTCGTGAAGGGTTTACAGTTCTCAAGGTTATAACATAGATCATAAGGAAACACGTTAGTTAGTAGAGTGCTCCCGTATAATTCAAAACTGGCTGAGACGGAGACGACAAGTGTTCGTAGATTAGAATTGAAGTCAGGTCCGGGACTATGGTGACGTCACTTGATGTTTTAAATGCCAAGCTTACGGACATGTCTCCAAATACTGTCGGAAGAAAGAGGTGTGTGGCCACTGTAGGGGTGCTCAAGATTTCAGATGTTGCCCTAATAGTGGGGACAAATTTCCATGTCCCGCTTGTGCCTGATTTGGAAGAAAGTTGGACCATGAGGTGACGAGTAAAGAATGCCCAGCATATGTCCGAGCTCTCGATCTTAGAGTACGACGCACAGACTATGGTCGATGAACCTTCTTTTCCTCTTAGCGACATTCCTTTGCCTGCTGAGGTGGTTTACGGGGTTCCTTGGCAGGCGGCTGCCTGTCAGCTTTGTAGGAATTGGTTCCAGAGACCGGGCGACCTGGAGCGTCACCACCGCTCGTTGCACCCTGACACAATCCTGCAGTTCTGTTGTCGTCTCTATGGAAAGACGGCTGCATGCGGCTTCTTGTCACTACGCCAAGTGTCGTGGTCCCTCTCGTATGCTATGGCCGCACCCTTGCCCACTGTGTTCAAAGGCCTTTGCGTCTGCTCGGGGTCTTTCCACACATTCCCTGCCATCCTCATCTTGCAGCCAGTCTCGAAGAAAGGCGTCGCTCTGTGCCTACGTCTGGCCATTCTTCTCGTGACTTATGGAGTGCTGAGGAGGTTGAAATTTTGTTGAACTATTGTCAATCCCTCACTGGTGGGGGTTCTTATGTTTCCGTTATATTGGGTAGGTTGCCTACCAAGAGGGCCAGCAAGGTTCTGGATAAGGTTTGATCTTTGCGACGTAAATGTTTACTTCCTCCTGCCACCACTCCAGTCCCGTTGGACTTTTCTGAAACCCCGGCTTCGTCCTTTGGTCTTGTTATTGGTTTGTAAGTGATGACTCTGTGTTTGGAATAAGCTCTGCTTTAAGCCCCTTTCCTCACTATGATTGGTTGGAAGACCCCCGGCAGTATTGGCTAGGCTTGGATCACGAACACCGTTTGGCTGTGATGTGGGAATCCATCGAGATACCTGCAGTAGCTTGGGTTGATAAATTCTTGGGCTTGCTGACGTTTGCTCTTTTGTACGGGTTTGAAGCAGCGAATTCTTCTTTGCCGGTTCGGAGGATTTTTCGCAAGGCTTTAGTCAGACTAAAGGCGCCTTTAATGCGCCATAGAAGCTCGCGGATTTAGTTAGGAATGACACTTTGGGCGCTTTGTTTTCTGGTCCCGGCGTTTCGCCTCCTCATGGGGAAATTTACTCTGCTTACAAGGCCTGCTGTGAGGCACTCCCGGTGTTTCACAGTTTGTCTTGCCGCCTCCTTCTTTTCTCCGCTTGTGGCTCTACCACCACTAGCAATGTTCGGTCCCGACTAAAACTGTGTGAAGATGAAAGGTGCTCCTGAACCTGACGTTCTGGAGCGGACCATTGGCAGTTCGATTGGCAGTTCCTTCAATCTCTTATTGTTTACTGGCAACTACCCTACACCTTCGCGCCGGAACTTGACAACCCTTGTTCTGAAAGTAGGGAAGGACTTAGCCTTAGGCTCTGGCTGGCGCCAGATTACTGTCGGAAATTTTCTAGGCAAGCTCTAAAGTGACATTATATAGGGTAAACTTCGGTCCAGTGTGACTTTGTCATCGGCTCAGCGGGGCTTTATGCCTGGAATGGCTGTTTGGTTAACGTAAACCTTATGGTGATAGCTTTACGTGTCGGTAAAAAAGTAAACTTTATTCTACAATTCCGGACTTTATTAGCGCCTTTGACAGCGTTCCTCACGCGGCAATTTTAGAGGTGTTTCGTTCCCAAGGATTGCACAGTCGTCTTATTACCACTGTTCAGATGGGAGCACGATATTTAAAAATTGTTGTGGTTTGGAGCTGCCTTGCTACGTGGGATCAAGCAGGGCGATCCTTTATCTTCTCATTAATCTCATCTTAGATCTCTTGATAAGCCACGAGTGGTTAAGAGGTATCATTCATGCTTAACGGAGTTTCTGCGCCGATTCTAGCTTTTGCCGAGGACGTTGTTCTGTTGGCCGACGGTCCCGATTCCTTTCAATAGTTTCTTTTTGCCGTTGTTGCCTGTATTAATCATGTAGGTTTGCGATTATCTCCCAATAAGTGTAGCGTTTTTGGAGTTCGGAGGTAAGGAATGATCTGTGTAGACACCTTTTTATTAGGGTAGATGGAATATCTCTTTACAGTTTAGCCGCAACTGAAGTGTTAAGATACTAGGGAGCATATTTTAGCGTGGCCGTTGGCATCTTTGGTCCCCAGAGAGTGCGGGAAATAGTATGGGCCTGCGAGCGGGTTGGTCGTCTTGCTGTAAACCCAAAAAAGAAGCTCGACCTTTAAATATATTATGTTTCACTGGGATACTTTTACCACTTCGTGCTTCAATTTCCATCTTTAACCAAGTTCAAAGCATTGGATATTTTGCTACGTCGTATGGTTTGTTTCACTTTCCTTTGTGTACGTCGAATGGTTTTCTTTATTTTTACTGGGTTTGCGCTTCAGTGCTCAGTTCTTATTGTGCCCTGCAGAAGACGACAACTGGTGTGCGGGCGGTTCTGTTTGTTCCAGATCGTCCCTGATTTGAGGCTCTTGCTCAGGCGATGGGACTGTCATGGCCCCTTTCTTTTTCTGATCTGGACCGATGGATGAAATCCCGGAAGGCCTTAGATCTCTCTGCGTGGGCGGCTCAGCCCTCGCAGGGTAAGGATGTCAACTGTTTTAAAGGGAATCAGGCTAGGAATGCGTGGCTTCAACACTTGGTACTCTTTCTAGGGGAGGAGATAGACTTGTGTATGCGTAGTGACGTCTTCTAACGAAATGCTATTTGAATTGCATTGATCCAACCGTTGACCTTGTATGCCGTCGATTTAGCTCCTGCAACGAGACCTTGGCCCACATGCTTGGCGAATGTCCAGCTGGCCGAAGTGCCCGTATCAGCCGGCACAATAGATTTGTTGATGTTTTGGCCGAGAAAGCCCATACCGCTATTTCGATCGTTGCTTGTTAACAGCTTTTCACCACCGACGTCGCGACCTTAAGGCCAACCTGGTAGTAACACTAGGGAAGGCCTTGGTTGTCAACGTCACTGTTCGCTTCGAACACGGCACCTCGTTGGGGGATGGGACTCGGGAAAAAATCGAGTGGTAACTGGTGCTCGTGGTGGGCTTATCAGTTCCACGCTTTATCTATTTTGGGTCTTGGTGATGCGTTTGAGTTGGAATGACTGGTGTCTGACGTTTTTCGGGGCTACATTTATATAGCTCGTTTGCATATGGACTGCGGTTGACTGTTGTATTTTTGTCTTCATTTAGCTCACCTAAGCTTTTTATGGAGAATTAAGTACCAAGTGAATGGGTTGGCCCGCGCTGTCTGGTGCACCCGTTGATGGAGATGGTATCGTAGGAGCAGTGGGTTTGTTTGGAACAGCGAGTTTTCAGCGCGATAAGTGGGTCATTCTATTCCCCCTTGAGGGAAGTATCAAAACATCATATCTCACCCATTTCGGGTCATTGTTGGCGGTAACTAGCACCTAACTGACAGCTAGATTTATCTGTATTTAATAAATCTGATTTTATGAGCAGAATCTTAAAAAGATATTAAAGCATTAAATTTTATTTACGGAGACATTATTGTTGGTATAAACATTGAGTATATTATACGTAAATTTTCTTATAGAAATAATTAACATAAGACCAAACACGAAAAATCTTCAGAAATTTATGTTAGGATTTCCAGCCACTCACAACCTTTAGTAAAGGATTTTACTAACATTTAAGCGATTAAAGAATATTTTTGAAATGGTCTGGAAGAAAGAATCTTTTATGATTTGATAAGCCACTGGATTTAGTATTTACAATGATCTGTGTATAGATAACGTATTTAATGCGTTACTTTAGTTTAAGTAATGATGTTAAACTCATTTTAATCAATATTAAGAAGACAACTAAAGCATTAAAATATTTTTATGACATAGCCTACTTCTTTTTAGTGAATGACGACTGGTTATAAAATGTTGAGCAGGAATAACTAAATATTTTAAAGAGCAATTAAATAATTTTATCGCTAAATTGTAGTTGTAATGTCCCTCTGGTATGCATTGAAGCGTCTCATTTACAGTCAAGTTAGAGTAAAGTACCACTGAACTATTTATTCGAATAAAATCAATACTCGCAACTTAGCAAAAGTTTTGTAAGCACTTAAATCAAAATAATTCTCGGTATGGTAACAGTATCCTTACGGATTAATAAAGGTCCAAGAATGTCTAGTAAACACAAAATCTCCACACGCTTTGTTCGCTCTCAAATAAAATATCTTATAAACGAAACTACGGTTTAAGTATCAATTTTATTCATAATAATTTCAAGGATACAGATTTTGAGCTATGATGTGATTTTGAAAATTTCATTTGCTTCGCCGATATTTACGGTTATATTTCCGTTCAATCAAACTTTATTTTCAGTAGCTAAAAAAAATTCTGTAAACACACAGCTGAAAACTTTTCTTCTCTTACCGTCAGTTGGAAAGTTTCAAACCAAATTTTTTTGTTGTGGTAAAAAATCTTTTATTTCATCTGTGTTAATAATTTGATAGATTACTCTTGCATGTTCAGGTGCAAGAGCATTCAAATTATTATGCAAGTTATTTATGCAAATTTCTCATTCTGCAGTATAATAAAATTTAAGCTTACTTTATTGAAGATCATGATGGGAGTGCACTGAAAGTTAGCCCTGTTGTCTTCAAAAACATTTTATGCAACTTCTTTCTCAAAGAAAACAAACTGTACGTAATTGAGGGAACTTCTGGTTTAAAAAGATGGAGCCTCGTTAGAACATCCATTTATAAATCTTCTACAGTATCCGTAGAATATATGCTGCTGTTCCTGACTTCTTTAAAAGACATATCATTTCATGTTCATGTTCGATGTGAATTGGCCATCATGTTGAAATATACTGCCGCAAAACTATGTTTACTTTATAGAAGAAGTTATATTTAAAACGAGATGCATGAAAAAATTTTTTTTGGTTTTTCGTTTTAAAAACTATTCAAAAAAAAACATAATTCACAATTAAAAAGTTAGAAGAAACTCCCAGAAAACAAAACATGTGATATAAACACAAAACAACAATTTAAAAAAAAATTTTAACAAAATGAAAACTTAAAGGAGAAATTTAAAAACAAAATAAATATAAATTAAAATATTAAAATAAAGACAAAACAAAAACTTAAAAAAACAATATTAAAAAATTTGTAAAATATTAGCACCTCAAAGAAATAAACTACCAGTCGACAAGGATGCCCACGACACAGCTTGATCTAAAGGCACCTGTACCAAGCCGAAGGAAAGTATGATGTACTTGATCTAGCATCTTAAGCATAGTATTGCACGCAAAAGAGTAGGCGACACAACCATAATCCAAACGGCAACGAACCAAAGAATAGTAAAATCGCAACATACACGAGCGATCGGCACCCCAATTGCTATTGCTATGGACCCGCAGCATATCTAAAAGTCTGGAACACCTCGTTTTCAATTCTTTGATGTGTTTGACCCATGTAAGGTGGCTATCAAAAAATAAGCCTAAAAAGCTGATAGAAGAAAAAATAGCCAGTAGTTCTCCACCGAGAAAGACTTGGGAAATAAAGGCGCAGGCGAGAAGAAACTACACATCTTGTCTTCTCAGGTGAAAACGTAGAGCCGGTAACCTAGACCAAGCTTCTATTTGAGTTACAGTGTTCTACAATAGTCTCTCTACCGTGGATATCAAACGAGATGCAACGTATATTGCAAAATCATCAACAAACAAAGAACATGAAACAGGTGTTTGGACACATTTTGTAATACTGTTTATTGCTATAAAAAATAAGGTGGCTCTTAATACACTTCCTTGAGGCACTCTATTCTCCAAGACGAAGCTACCCGATAAATAATCTCCAACACGAATACGAAAACTTCGGTCATTTAAAAATTCCTTATGAAATGCCAGCATATTTCCTTGGACTCCCCAATCTTTGACGACGCGTAGAATACCATGCCACCAGCCGTATCAAACGCCTTGCTGGTATTAAAGATGATAGCGACAAGGCACTGGCGCAACAGGAAAGCGTGTTGAAAAGCCATCTCCAATGACACTAAATGGTCAGTGGAGGATCGTCCTTGTCGGAAACCATACTATTCTGGAGACAAAAGGCCATATCTCTCCAAGAACCATGCTAGTCTGCGGTTCATAATTCATTCCACCACCTTGCATAAGACGCTAGTCAAGGAGATAGGACGGTAGCTTAGAGGCTTGCTTTATCCTTATCAGATTAAGAACCGGTACGGCAACGGCTTCAGACCAGACGGCAGGGAAGACTTGTGCAGAGAACAAACCATTATAAATGCTCAATAGCCGTTGTAACGCTGAATGAGAAAGGTGTGACAGCATACAGAGACGAATGTTACCAAATGAAGGGGATGTGTCACGTGAGTTTTTAAGTACGTTCGACAACTCAGTGAAAGAAAATGGAACATATAATTCATCATCAAATCACCAATGTTGAAGGATAATACTTCTATATGTATCTTGTACCTTTCGTTACTATATGATGAAGTGAGAGTCAACGAGCGGAAAGAATTTTTTAATGTATTAGCGACTACAGAAGATGATGTGAGGAGTTCTTCATGAAGAAGCCCGAGAAGAAATTAAAATGGTGATCCGCAAATTGCATAGATATGTTTCCACACAGTAGACGAAGGAGTACGTGAAATGGTGTCCACGTATTTGCTCCTAGCGTCCAAGAATACCGATGTCACACCTATACGGTACACACCTAGCTTTACAGTACAAATCTAGATTTTCATACGTGGGTCTGCGGTTTAATTTACGCAGACCCTGTCGTCGTCTGATAATAACGGTTTTGCAATCATCAGTCCACCAAGGTACAGAAGGACGTCTAGGGTGTACCGATGTTTGTGGGATACACCTTCTAGCAGCCTCAACATCATAAAAGTAATAATAAATGGCCTGTGATCACTACCCTGAAAGTCATCACAAATCGACTAATTCAGACAAGGGCATAAACTCGGCGAGCTCACGGATAGGTCGAGCACACGGATAGGTGGATAATGCACCGGATGATAAGGATATGTATGTGTGTGACCCATCATTCAGTAGGCAAAGGTCCAAGTCCGCGTTTATCATATCTCCTCGAAGTCGAACCCCAGGAAATATGGTGGGCATTGAAGTCTCCTACTATTTACGACGGCGATGGGATTTGCGCGAGAAGATTTGACATTTCTAGAGCATTAAACTCTGAGTTCGGCGAGAGATAAAAATTACAGACGTGCAGTTTGAAGGCTATAGAGACCTTCACAGTTAACCCACCGGGTTGGTCTAGTGGTGAACGCGTCTTTCCAAATCAGCTGATTTGGAAGTCGAGAGTTCCAGCGTTCAAGTCCTAGTAAAGCCAGTTATTTTTACGCGGACTTGAATACTAGATCGTGGATATTGGTGTTCTTTGGTGGTTGGGTTTAATTAACCACACATCTCAGAAATGGTCGAACTGAGAATGTACAAGACTATACTTCATTTACACTCATACATATCATCCTCATTCATCCTCTGAAGTATTATCTGAACGGTAGTTACCGGAGGCTAAACAGGAAAAAGAAAGGAAAGAAACCTTCACAGCAACAGCGGGGATAAGAGTAGCTAGTGATATCCTCGTAGCCGACACCTCATTCTCCAGGAAAATAGCAACTCCATCTCTCCCTCTACTGTCTATTAAACAGTAGTACCTGTCACAGAAGTAGCCTCTGAGCGTTATTGCATCCCGCTGTAAGAAATGGGTTTGTTGGAAACACATGATTACTGGTTCATATGTGCACGCCAATACTCTAATATCTTCATAACGGGACCGAAGACTTTTAACGTTTCATTGAATAATGATCATAAGTAGAGGTTATAGATACAGAAATTCAGGAAGATATATAAAAATTAGTTGTATGTGATCCGGTTTTTCTTCTTCGTAATTTTGATGGCAAAGAACTCCGATGCCCTGGCCTCGGGCGGTTCCTCAACCATATCCTCTAATATACGAGATGATGGAGAAGGGGATTTTGATGAATGTGATGTCGTAGACGACATCTCAGATGGGTGGTTGTGATGACTTCCTTAACAGGGAGTTTAGAAGATGGCTTACCGCCAGCTACGACTATTCTCGCACGTATGGGCAAAACTATAGGGACAGGGACCTTCAGAGGGATCTCACGATTGGATTCGCTAACTGCGACTAACGAATTTTTGTTCATTTCGTCAATTCTGAAATAGAGGACGTAAGTGAAGCGTCCTGATCAGATAACACCTGAACAACGTTTTCCATCTCATTGCAGGATCACCACTGCTGAATACCTAAATTCCTGTGAACTTGTTTTGACATAGAAGTGGCAAAAATACATCTGGTTTGACCAGGTTTCGTGAATTAAGTATTTTCCTGTACTACCTGCGTGCAGCCGAAAAAATAGCTTCTGCTCTGTACAGATTCTGAGAATCGTTTTTCTTTTTGAAAAATTGGGCAAACTCGAGAGCCGGCTGCGTGTGAACCATTACAGTTCACACATTTTTCATCCGTCTGGCACCCATTGTCACTGTAGGCTTCCTGAGCACATCGAGCACAGATCTCCAACTTCAAGCAAGATGATGATATGTGACCATAACCCTGGCATTTGAAACATCGACGCGGGTTGAGTATAAATGGTCATACCCAAACCGAAAGGTAATCCACTTTAACCCGCTCTGATGGTACCGGAAGATTAAATGTAAGCATAAGAAATAACGTTGGTACTTCTGATCCGCTCTGCCGTTTCATGACGTCCAGCTCCAGAAGATCTCTGTAACAAATTACTTCCCGACTAGTATTCAAAGTTTTGTGACTCATCTTACTGACGTGTATACCGCCCCATGTTAGTAATTCGTAATACAGATCTGCTCGGTTCATCGTATGGGTTTCAAACATATCGATCCATCTTTTAATTTTTTATGTTCTTCGGTAAGCCACGCCTACCTGTTACAACCTTGTTGATCAGGAAGGGCGGGTTAATTTGTTGCTTTAGTTGATGTAACACATTCTTTTTTAAGGTTGTGATAGATTCAAAGCATCTAAGATACAAGTAATATTAGTAGGATTTTCTTTCCTTGAATTCAGTTATGTTTATTATTTAATCAGTTCCTTGAAAAACGGAGTGAAAGTGACACTTGTATGGATTAATGTATTCGCTTAGTAAAAATGCAACAGAAGACCGCTTCATTCCACAGATTCCTTAATAAGGGTGGCCAAATGTGTTTGTTTTTTTTATGCCATTTCTATAGGTAAACTGACATTTCAGTTTTGGCACACTATAATAGAAAAAACTGATAGACGTTTAAAGAATCTGCTTGTGTCTTATAGTATTATTGTTACATCAACACAATTTTCGTTTCCGTTCAGTTATTTATTTATTCCAAGTTTATATTCAGCAATAAATTAATTCATGTAACAAAAGAAATATATATTCATGTTATTTTAACTAATTATTAAAAATATTTATATTTAATTAATAATTCTGTTGACTCTTAATAATTCTGTTGAAATACGTAATTCAATTAATAATCCATTTGTTATGTTCGTAAAAAATATTTACTATAACCATATTTTTATTTCGTTAATTAATTATATTTTCAGTAGAAAAATTTAGTAAGATGTATAAAAAAATAATTTGCACTAATTAAATTTTTTATTAGCTTATTTAAAAATTTAGACTTAGATTATTTCTACTGCTGTAGGAAGCTCGGCTTTACATGAGCTTATAATGAGCCTGGTAAATCTAGTACAAATATTATTCAATCTTATAATAATGTTTATGCCTAGTCGTGTGTAATGATTTCCATCATGTTCCTCTGAGGATAAGTTAGAGAAACATTTATGTTACTACAATCTTCACAAACGATCGTACATCTTTACATCTATCCAAATGTTTTAACACTATTCTACCCATAATAGTCTCTGTAGTATAAAATTGTTCTTAAATTTAAATTTATCTTTCATAAAAAATTTGTATAATAATTTTTAAGTGGAGGCATATTTTAATCTACTAAATAAAGCTAAAAAGTTGTTACGTAGATTAATTACACTCCTGGTTTAAGAGCAATGGTCATGATATTTTGTAGGTATAAAAACAATCACATGGATTGACGCGCTATTGTCTACGTGCATATTTGTAAATATATTTGTCCGCATAACGGTTTGAGCTATTCACCACGATTGGCAATTCATTAATATGAGTGACTCACAAAGATAATTAAGTATAATCCACGTCTTTTAAAATTTAAAAGCGGGTGATATAACTTCATCCATCTTTGAAGAGAACTTACATTTCTCCGCTCTGTAAAGCAAAGATACCTTATGTGTCAGACGCAGGCACATAGCTAGGATTTTTTTTTTCCGGGGACTAAGCGGCGTGGTTAATGATGATAAAATCATAATAATAATGAAAAACATTTTATATTGAAACAGTTTTTTATCCTCTATTGCATTTGAAAAATACAAAACATATACTTAGATTTAATAGATCATTTACTACGCAAATAAGAATCAAAATATTAGTATATCATTTTTTTCATAATCCACATTTACACTCCAATAAAAGTTATGAATTATTAGAAAGCTAGTCGTCGATTTTTCTTTCTCGCTTTAATATCTTTCTTTCTTTTTTCTTTTTCCTGTTTAGCCTCAGGGAATTACCGTTAAGGTATTATTTTAGAGGATGAATGAGGATGATATGTATGAGTGTAAATGAAGTGTAGTCTTGTACAGTCTCAGTTCAACCATTCCTGAGATGTGTGGTTAATTGAAACCCAACCACCAAAGAACACTGGTATCCACGATCTAGTATTCAAATCCGTGTAAAAATAACTGGCTTTACTAGGACTTGAACGCTGTAACTCTCGACTTCCAAATCAGCTGATTTGGGAAGACGCGTTAACCACTAGACCAACCCGGTGGGTTGTAAAAAAACACCTAACTGAATTTTTTTTTTTTTTTGTTTGTCTTCAGTCATTTGACTGGTTTGATGCAGCTCTCCAAGATTCCCTATCTAGTGCTAGTCGTTTCATTTCAGTATACCCTCTACATTCTACATCCCCAACAATTTGTTTTACATACTCCAAACGTGGCCTGCCTACACAATTTTTCCCTTCTACCTGTCCTTCCAATATTAAAGCGACTATTCCAGGATGCCTTAGTATGTGGCCTATAAGTCTGTCTCTTCTTTTAACTATATTTTTCCAAATGTTTCTTTCTTCATCTATTTGCCGCAATACCTCTTCATTTGTCACTTTATCCACCCATCTGATTTTTAACATTCTCCTATAGCACCACATTTCAAAAGCTTCTAATCTTTTCTTCTCAGATACTCCGATTGTCCAAGGTTCACTAACTGAATTAAATTGCCCGAATATTAATATCGGTACATCTGTGTGGACTACTGATGTCTAGTAAAGGCAGTACTTTTAAAGGCATATTTTTATACGAATTTGAAATCTAGATGGTGGATACCTGTATTCTCTGGTGTTGGGTTTTAATTAACCACTCTTCTCAGGAGTGGTCGACCTGAGACTATACAAGACTACACTTCATTCACATTTATACATATCATCCTCATTCATTCTCTGACGTAATACCTGACGGTGATTCCGATGGCTAAAGAGAAAAAAGAGTATTTAGACTACCGATGTACTAACGGATGTCCATTAACAGTTTCATTTCATAATCTGACAAGCAATGTTTTCAGAAGATGCACTTAATATCAATAAATGGGCGCACGCCGGTGAAAAGTTTTATTTGGTGAGCATTGTTTTCGGAAATTCGTCCATTCCGTTTGCGGATGAAGAATGTGCTGTCTGAAAGGGCCTTTAGTTTGTAAATTAAGGATTTAAAAATTAAAATTAAAATAAATATTTCATCCTATATAAGGAGTTCGTGTCGTACTTTACCCGTGTTGAAATGGAGAACTCGATCTGTGTTAGGCGCACAGTGGCAAATTATTTTTGTTATTAAACATTCTTGTACTATCCCCTGCCGATTAACTATGAGAGTAACTAGCCAGTAAACCTGTATTTGCAGCCTCAGTAACCTGTATTCGCAGTAACGTAATGTAGTCATCGTAGGTTGACCTAATACTCAAAAGTAAAGTGTTCTTGGAGCCATGTTTATATGAACTTTAATTTTCTTTGTAGAAAATATGTTGAAATACTTCTCGTTTATTCGTGAGACAATCTTAATTGATATTCTTAGAATTATTTGATTTTCAACGTAACCGTGAAATATTGCTCTTCCTTTAAGAGATTTTAATAAGCATGGCATTTTTAAGTCCTAAATTTTACGTTATTAATTTTTAAATTGAAACTTATTTAACGGGACAAAAAACTTAAGTCTATGCAAAAATAATAAATGTTAAAAAATAAAAATATTATGTAAAATAAATATTTTCAAAAACTTAACTCTTATTTATACTATGATTTTTATTCGATTAAACATTAACATGATAAAAATATTTGTAAAAAAATTATTTTTTTTTTAACAGAAATGTACGCATAAAAATAATTTATACTTTATAATCTTGTAATATGTAAAAATGCGTACATATATAAAACATAGCTACATCTCAATTAAAAATATTAATACTCCCTGGAAAACAGTTTCCAATAATAAAATTATCCAACTGGACTAATAAATAATCTATATCCACTATATCAATATATCTAATATTAAATATAATAAAATAAAAATGGAAGAGCATAGAACAAATAAATACATGTTTTGGAATAGTACATATATAAAACTTCATTTTCATGTTTATTGTAAAAACAATTAAAAATTTGTAATATTATAAACAGTTAACATTTCAGAATAACAATTAAAATAAAAACAGAAATACATTGAATACGTAAATAAACGTTTTCGTTTATAGGTCAGAAATTTACAATTATAAAAATATCCTTTCAGAGGTAAATACACTTCATAGCTTATAAACTAAATGCATACTAAAGATATTTATGTTTCTAATTAGGTAACTGTGTAAAATTCTTAGTTTCTACGTATTTCTTTCATTGGAGTGATGAAAAATGTGCATTAAAAATTAAGAAATTTATATTTGAACAGAAATTTAAGCATAAAACTCATTCTATATTAAGAAAACCAAAACTGGCATTGTTATATTTTTTATATAAATATAATCTTTGTTTAATTTAACTGTTTTATTTATTTTTAATGAACATCAGTTTGTAGTTTGAATCATTTTAGTGTATACTCCTGTACAGACTAATAAAAAAATGTTCGGGTTTATATATAAATAGTTTTATTGTGAATTCTTTCCCATAAGTTACCATTCACTTTTTTCTTGCTTATTAGTTTAACTAAAGGTTGAAATTTCGTTTTCGTTAAACATTTTTAAGAGCTTAATGCATCTCAATTACCTATTTTACTCAAAGATGGTTTAATGAAGCTGAAACAGTCAGTTATTCAGGATACTTATTGTAATTTTAATATCAATTCAGTAACACGAGAAACAATAAATAATATAAGCATTGGTCGGTCTGACAGTTGGTAGTTGAAATATGGGTAGACAAAGCAATATCGTAATACTAATGCTTGCGCACCTGTTATCGACCAGTAAAGAAATAAACTTCATTAATTGGTTAAGTATACCTTTATGCGTACTTCTATGACTGAATAATTACATTCAATTTTCAAGTAAAGAATGAATACATTATTTTAAAATTTAGTAACTAATTCATTATTACACATCAGAGAAACGAAACATAAAAATTAATTTTTAATATAATAAAATATTAAAAATTAATTTTTATTTTTATTATCAAATCCTATATTCAAAAAAATATTTAAATCATGAAAAAATACAAAAAATTCGTATAGTTTTGTTCTCTTATAAATAAGATTTAACTAAATTAAAAGCTGTTCAATTCTTTATTTTGAATTTTTTTTTATGTTTGTAACATTTTGATAGATGTTATAACTGTAATAGGAAGTAAAACTTACATTCGAAAAATGGTGTAGCCTTACCTAGAATTTACTTGAAAAATATTTTTTGAAGCTAAACCTTTAGGTACCTTCTTAAGCTAATAAACAAAAGCTTCTTCTAGGTAGGAGTACTATAAAAGTGAGGTGAGAAATGTGATCTACAAACTAATACATTTTCACATCAGTATTACAAGCCTAGTTATATACATGCATCGATCACGTTTGTTTCTTGTGATGCTTTCACTGGACTGTTTTCAGGAATTGGCTGAATTATCATAACTGCAGGATAAAATTTTAATTGATTCTTCTTATTCCTCAGAATTCTTAATATGCATAAAGTTAAGAAACTCCAAGAGGAAGTATAAACCAACAAGTAGTATGACTTACCTTTTGGTAAATTCTCCTTCACTAAGTAGACCAATGTTAAGAAAATAAATTGTGTCGTTAAATAAAGGATATCTTAATTGGTAATTGAAATTCGGAAATATATTAGAAAATAGCATTTAATTAATTTTAAATACATCATAAATATCAAACTATACGTATGTATTTTAATAACTAAATATGGTACACAATACCATATCTCTTCTGAGATATGGTATTGTGTACCTGAACAAATTAAACCAATGCAATGAAATTCGTAATGTATAACACTGAAAAGTTAAACATATTACTTCGATAGAGATATAGATATTGATATTTAATTAAACAGTTAGTGTTTGACGTTTACGTGTACATCCTGACCCCGTAGAGGAATACATTATCCATGTGACCGGAGGTCATCTTCAGAACCCCGGCAAAATACATCTCTCAACCTTGTTCTTGCCTCAGTCAGGATACCACTGATACAAACACAACGTGTGATATCGATGTACTACTAGGAAATGAACTCGTTAAAACAAAATACATCTATGTCGAGTTTTTAACAAGACTGAGTTACATGAAGGAACTGAAATTAAAAACGCGACTCCCTATCCTATAGGTTAGAAGTTAAGTTCAACACGCAACTATAAAATAACACACAAAACAAAAAATAAAATTGAACCTAAAAATAAAACTAAATAAACAAAACACTACAAAAACATCAACCTCATAACACTAGAAAAATAAAAACCGCGACACCGAAAAGACCATGTGGAACCCTAAATTTTCTCGGAAATCCGTTCTGTTACCAGAACGAATTGATGAAATGTTCAGCAATTACCCATTTGGCCCGGTTTTTCCAATTCTCACGGATATCTAATCTCGACCCGATAACGTCAAGATGAAAAAAAAATTGTTTCCGTGCGCAAAAGTTCGTATTTCGCGCATTCGTTAATTACATGGTATGCGTCATTTAGTTGTTCACAGGTCTGGACACATACCTTAATCCACCAAACCAAATCGCTGGAGTCTGTCTCGGAAGGCGACATGACCAGAAAGAAATTGGGTCACATACTTGTTAGAGTGGACCCAAGGGGCGCTCCGTTCTTCTAACGTCAGGACGTATGCGATAAATTGAAGATCACGGTTTTGGCTCTTGGCAAGCTAGGTGGAACGATTCTTCTACTGGTCGATACACGCATGGTATTTTTCAAAATATTAGAAAATTGCAAGCGATTAGATGGGTTTCCTCCAACTGGCACATTACTCAATTTCTTTCGGGACATGGTGCTTCAGGGATAGTTTGGCTAGGTTTAGGTTGGTTGATTCTGGCTTGTGTCCGGACTGTAGGGTTGATGATACGGTGGACCATGTCCTATATGTCTGTCCTCGGTACGAAGTGTACCAGAGTTGTTAGGGAACTTGAGAGAGTAAACTACTTCTTTGATCTGCGATTCAACTGGAGGACCCGCAGAGATTGGAAAATTGTGGCTGGCTTCCTTCATTTCCTCGCCCTGCGCAGGACGGCTGAGAGGATTTATTAGAGTAGAAACCCGTTTTTCTGGGGACCGCCTGGACAGTTGATTGGCCGAAGTTAGCGCATTGGCGACGAGTTACGATTAGTTAGATTTGTGGTTATTATTAATTCCATAACCTGTCGGCGGAACGGAGACTGCACTGCCGAGGGCATGGGTTACCATGCAGCCGTGAGGTGTAGCGGCGTTTTGAAGAGGGCAGATTAGGATGAGCACATGATACTGTTGGCGGGATGTCGACTGCACTGCCGAGGGCATTGATTCCATGTAGCCGTGGGGTGTAGCCGCATCTTGACGATGGTTTAAGAAGTGAATGTCATGCGGGACTCTGCGATGGAGCTGAGTGGGTGTAAGAGGGCTGTCCGCCTCTCCCTTGTAGACCAGACCGGAGTTCATAATTTAACCTAAATCCGGGATATGAACCAAAGTTGAGTTCCTCAGGGGAATTAGGACTAAAGTTTGTTGTTGCCAGTAACATTTTTTGGTGGTAGGTTGTGTTTAAATTTGTCTCGAATTTCGGGACATTCACAGAAATTAGTTCAATAAAAGTAAAACTAGGTGGTGGGTTCATGCTTTCTCGAATTCGGTTAGCTAGTTCAGAGGAAAACGACATTCAAGATAATGTAGGACATTCAAGATGGCTGGACGAGGCCTACAGCGAAGGCTAAAGCTGAGTTAATAAATCACCAATGTAAATGTCTACCGAGGCATTTACAACTGTGGTAGCCCAACAAGACCAGGCTTATTACTATGTAAGAAGTCAGAGAGCGATAGACGACTCACGTTAAAGCCCATCAGGGCAAAGAAATGGGGATTGATGTGGCGATCGGAACGTCACTAGGCGGGTGTCTTCCCTACAAGTTTGGGGTGTCCTGTAAGCGGAACAAACCCTGAGGCAGGAACGCCTGTACACCGCTGATAACATATTGTTATTTATCGCAGTATCCAGTGCCCCTGCCCAAACTGGGGCGCCATAGAGTAATTTTGAAATTGTTTTACTGGCCAACAGTGCTTTACATTTCTGTCTGGAACCCCGTTTATTGGCCAGCAGCCTAAACTCTGCTCGTGTCATTCTGTCCCCCTTTTCAGAGACTTTCTGTATGTGGATGCCAAAGTTAAGTCTCGTGTTTATTCACATGATAAGATATTTTATCGCAGCCTTGGCCACAATTCTGCAGCACAGATATTTTTTCCTTTTCTTTAGCTTTGAAACCGGCCAGTTCCGTCTTTTCGAGTACTAGATGGCAGCCAGCCACCTCTATCGAGTGTTGTAACCATTGGTATGAAGACTGGATAAGTTTTACCAGTTCTTCTAACCTTTCACGAAGCTGGTGTAGCCGAATAGTGTAAGACAACAATCGGCCGCGTGCAGTAGTTCTTCTAGCCTCTCCGAAACCACCAGCATGACTAGGTGAATCCTACGAGGATAATACCTTCAGGTTCGGGAACCCTTAATACCCCGTCTTACATGAGATTCCATATGGTGGGTTCCAGCACGAAACCCTACGGAACGCTCCTGGATATCCTACGAGCCTTTGTACCGTCGTCTGTGCTGTAAAATAACATCTTATCAGAGGGATATGAGGATGTCATCTCTTTCAGGTAGAAGAAGATACCGAAAGCCTGTACCGCCTGCATTATCCTCATCCAGCTGGCATTATGAAAGTATTCTTGACGTCTACAGTGACGAGAGCGCAATATTTGGTCTTGCGACCGGCGCGTTTGAATTGTATGTCTTCTCTCGAAGCTTAGCATGCATGAATCTTGAAGCTTAGCACTATGTCAACTAATTCTGCTCCAGCTAATATTCTACTACCTGTTTAGCGTAATATACGGTCCGCTACGTAACCGTCGGTACTAGGTATTTATGTACTACGCAATATTAGCACTACTAATATTTATTATATTATTATTGTTATTATCATCATAACTATTATTTTATTCATGTTAATGCTCACGTTTTACACAAAAATAAATAATATACAAACTTATAAAAAATAAAAACAAACACAACACTTTGTAAACTAAAGCGGCTGAATGTCATCATCCAAATTGATAAATTCTGAATTTCCCGTGTCGTTAATTTTACTACCACTATTATCTTCTAAAGAAATTTTAAAACATTCTCTAGTATTATAAATCATGTGCTCCTGACTAACGTATCTATCTTCTTTTTCTTTACTTTACGCAATAATGTTTATAATACGATGCATCCTTTTTAGAAAATGTATCTCCTCCAATCCGTTGAACATCGTTAAAGTAAAAAGTGGTATTGTGGCTTCCAACGTATCATTTTACTTCAGATAAAACCATGTCAATCGGCATTAAGTTTGGCTGGTACGGTAGTCGAAACCACTTCATGTCCGTTTTTCTTGACAAGTTCACCAATCATGTACACTTTGTATTTTCTTTGTTCCTTTTAATTATCTTGTATAGTTGAGATTTCAGCATACTAGATGAGAATAGAATGCAATAATTACGTAACCAGTCTTGCATTTTTTGTTTTCTTGTAGTGGATATGGGTAATTCTCTTGCTGTTTTCTGTGATAAGATAATTTAGATAAGATAATTTAGGGAAGATTTTTCATTAATTTTTCCTCAGGCCATCTTAAGTAATTAGTTGCATTCATAGAGTTCTGACAAAATATACGTTTCATTAAGGTATACAAGCGGTCTGTTTTCGGTTTTGAATTTTATTATCGCGTTTACGTACTATATTTCTTTAATCCTAACATCGCGATTCTCAATAACAAGTTTCCTATTGTTTTCAGTTTTTCCATTTGAAACCCAATATTTCTAGTACTCATCATCAGCTTCTTTTACTTCCTGAGGATCCTATTGAATCTTTCCAACGTACCAGCAATGTTAGGATGGTAAACAACTGTTTTTGTTTGAAATGAAATTTGTTTAGTGTCTTTTTCACTACGCCCATGTCGAAATCATCTAGGCCTGTTACCGGTTTGTAGCGGATTTTATATTTTCTTGTTTCAGATGAGTTTTTGTGACATTATTTTAATAACACCTTATTCTGTTTCCTTTTTGAATATCCCATCGTGATATTTTACACGTAGCTGCTGTTCTTTCTTCAGATTTTTGAATCGGAATAATATGCTTTCGTCACTTCCGGACTTTTCAAATTTATTTGCATCTTCTTTCATGAATTCACATTATTGATTAACTCCCGAGCTTGCCGACTTAATTTTTTACGAGTCACAGTGGATGTAAGTTCATCACCTTGCTTGCAACTACAGATAAAATTAAAATTTAACCTATGCTCTATATAAACTACTATAAATCAGGAAAAGGAAATCGTGGCTCTGACGAAACACACCTAACAGATGAAAAAAAAAGTGACTGAACATTATTATTACGCAAAACTTTCAACTTTAATATATTCTATGAATAGAATAAATATAAAAGATTTTTATTATTTTTCATTCGAAAATGCTTGCTATCGATGTACGTCTTTACTGTTAGTCAGTAAATTAGAATTAAGAATTCATTAATTGCAATAACTCATTCTCACAAAGTTGTTGAAGTTAAAAAGAAACGTTGACTATATTTATTAATTTTGTCAACATGTGCATCATTTGTAATTTTTAATTGCCGGCAGTAATTTATCATAATTTAGAATTAGAAGTAGTTACAATATTTTCAATCAATAACTACAAGTGGAATAATAATTCAGGATAATTTTATTTTAATATTTAAAATAAATTCTTGAATTATGCTTAACATCAATTTGCGATGACCACTTTTTTGTTAAATATAATTTACTTTTAATGTAAATTGTAAAACGATTGAGATTGAGATTGAATCGTGAAAAGATTTAGTTTTCTGTTTTGTAAATACCGATTCAGAAAATGTTTGTAGAATCGTTGATATATAGCAAATTAGCTGCTTGACTACAAGCTTTAGATTTATCTCCCCCCCTACTATATTAATAAAAACGCTATCAATTATTTTGCATATTATATAACCGTAGCGTATATTTAAAATTAAAAATATTTTTATTGTGTAACACTAAAAAAATTAAATATGTTTTATCATCTGTTTCAGTAACATCGTGATAAATGTGGTTTTGGACCGACTAGAGCTTGTTTATTTTAAAGGAAGGATGCTGTACAGTACAGCAGTACAATGTTGCCTTCAGCAATAGGGAATTCCTAAGGCATAAACTAGTTTTAAGTTGAAATAAAACCCAAAAATATTAGGGTCAAGCGCCTATTACTGATACATTGAAAGCTATATGAAACGGGGGAAGTAGGTCGTGAAGGGAATGGAGATGAGATCACGTATTTTCTCCCGCTGCGTTGGATTGACGACTGACCGTTTTATTCCATTACTCCTCTTTTCTCTGGCCAAAGTAGATAACTCTGTAAGAAGATGGCTCTGTAGTGATACACCCCACTTATGTTTCACATCAGAGAAACATATATAATTCTAAAGACATACAGAAAAGCAATTCAATCTTCTTTTTTTCCTAGTAAGTCCAAAATATGATGTTAGAACTTAGCGTAGCCATTCATTATGCTATTTTCATTTGACTTGTGCACGTATTTGGTAGCCTGTAACATTACAGTATATCAATCAGCATATAAACTTAGATAGATACAGGGCAACGTTACCCTGTAACGTTGCCTTGTATTCATAGGAATAGTCATAGTTATCTACTAAGTTCATTTTTTAACACGTATTATTTTTAAATAATTATGTGTGTAAATAACTTAAACATTTAAAACCTACGGCCCGGTAAATTATGATTTTGATTTAGGTACATAATGAGGACGAAAAATTTAAACTTTATTTAAATTTGAAATTAAAGTATTATCGAATAATCGCTTTTTGTAAGTCTATTACTAAATCCGTAACGCATAAATAAGGATTTAAGAAACACTAAAAAAATTAGCAGCAACTCAGACTCCAAAATTCATATGAACCGCCACTGAAATTGTATATTTCTGTTGATAAACCTAATGTTTTAAAAGTGATGTTATTCGCAGAAATTTATGTTAGTAACTTTTAAATAAAGTTAAAAGATGTTATATGAAAGAATGATATATAATTAATGATATGTTCAGTTGTACTGGTAAACACATTCTTTGCACAAGAAATGTGTATTACTTCTACCGTAACGTTTTAAGCTGAATTCAGAAAGGCTAATTTTTCTATTAAACACAGCTTTTTAACAATAAACGTTTTTGTGTAAATATTTTTGAAATTTTATTGTTATAACTAACGTACATGAAACAATATTTTTAATTTTTTTCTAACAAAGAGTAGGGCACAAAATTGTGACTAGAAAACAATGCCTATAGTTGCAGGATGCAGAATTTTCTGAAGAGCACATGTCGCTAGACACCTGTGTGCTTAGTCGTCAGTGGTATTACATAAACACACCAGTATTGCTAAAATATTTAATATATGTCCACCTATTCCGATTTTTCTAGCGATTTATTGCTAATGTATGAAGTTTGTCATGTTACGACAAATAAATACGTCTAAGAAGTCGAAAAATCTTCAGGATAACAGCGGAGAACTTTGTCTACACTAATTAAAAAATATTGTGAACTTCATTCTGATTGTAAAGATGGGATTAACAAGAGAACTGGGTTCCATATCCTCTCTTTAACCTGTATATACATTTGACAGATAGGGTAACACACGACCTTTATCTTAGCTATAGTGTTATCAAAGTTTACGAGGTATTGGAAG
Source organism: Lycorma delicatula (assembly GCF_047948215.1). Taxonomy (NCBI): domain Eukaryota; kingdom Metazoa; phylum Arthropoda; class Insecta; order Hemiptera; family Fulgoridae; genus Lycorma; species Lycorma delicatula. The sequence goes on along the minus strand of NC_134455.1, from coordinate 16,934,520 downwards.
ATCATTCATCGAATTTACTTCTGAATTATAAAGATAAAAAAAAATAAGTAGTTAAAATACCTAGTAAAATATCTAAACCCATTATGGGACCAGTACCATACACTGAGAAAAGAACCTCTAGATCCTCCCACATCACTACAGAAGATAATGCAACTACCAAAGTTCAAAATGAGGAACAAAGTTTCCCTACTTTTGAAGTTTCTCGTTTTGTGAACCTCATCCGATAACTAAATGCGAATTAACGGCCTTGTTCGGAATATGAAATAGTAAAGAAAAAAGACTGTTCAGTTTCAAAAGTGAAATGCTGCAATCTCCTTCAGAATGACACTAAAGTGTATTTTTTCCAAAATGTTACAAAAATTCCACCTTAAAATAATTACTTGGTGCATCGCAACAATATTTATGCTGTGATGGATATACTTCGTCATTTGAATGAAACAACAGAATGGACACTATTTATTGATTTTTTCAGAGACTTGTTTGAAAACCGCTTCTACGAATAATGGGAAAGATTTTTTTTCCTTGTCGTTAGATAACGTAACTAAGTATTTTATACGAAAATATTAAAATCCTGTTGCAAAATATTTGGTACGATAAATATTGTTCAACTAAGCAAAATCATTCGCTACCCGTTACTCGCTATAACCATAGATGTACAATCATCCTGTATGTATATATATATATATATATATATATATATACTAGCGGACCCGACAGACGTTGTCCTGACGCGGCATTATTCTGTAATAAAATCGCACACGTAAATATAAGTAACTTAATTAAGTTAAAATTAGCAGGAATGTGTTCTAAATTTCATTAAAATTACTATTAGTATGATATTATCAGTTTGTGATTGTTGTATTATTGTAATGGGTTTATTGATTAATTATGTGTAGTATGGTTATATTTATTTTCACTAAATATTGAGATGTCCGATGAAAATTGCATTAAAAAATCGAAACGTCGTAAAATTAATAATTAGTGTAATTAATACATTTTCATCCACATTACTACTAATTTTCACTTATCATTCTAAAAAAGTACCTCCTACATATATTTTTTTTAAATTTAATAATGTTGATGTTTCATAACCATGTAACCGCTTAATTACTGCATTGTAAAAAAGCAACCTAGTTAAAATTTCGTAGAAATTTTTATCATTTTTATCATTCTTTATTTTAACATCTATTTTACCAAATTTTAGATAATTGTAAATTAAAAATCATTTTAGAAAACTTTTTATAAAATTAATCAGTTAAAACATTATAAATTCAATTTTTTAAATATAATTTAAACTATATTATAAGTAACTTATATTTTAATTTTATAAATGTTATAATTTATTTTACAAATTTAAATTTTTATTTTCAAAGAGCCGTTCAATACTTCATAAGTTGCATAGAATCAAATGAGAACTGACAATTTTAATTTGTAGGTTAAGTTGATTGTTATTGAATGCACGTGTATACATCATTAAAATTCATGAAAAATCATGTAAAATACTCACTTCAATACTGCACCTTACAAATTTGCACAATGTACAATTTTTAATTAAACTTTTAAACGTTATTTCAATAAATAATAATATAATATAATATTCTTAAAAAGCGCGCAATTCTAGCAGACTCGGCAATGCTTCGCTAATGCTAGATATGAGTATACATACAGATTAAATGACAACAATTGAAAGTTTCATAAAACCTTAAAAAACTGAACATTAGCAATTTAACAAAATTTAACCTTTCACTTTATAAAAGTCAGAATGTAAAAAAATCCAAATGGCAAAACAACAGCACTACCCATCGGATTTAATTCACACCACTCTCTAATCACAGTATTCGGTGGAAAATAATTTTTTAACGAAAAGTGTTGTGGCTGCAAAATCATTACAATTAATACTGAACATTAAGAAACTTACAAAACATTACGGAACCTTACAAAATTTCACCTTTAACTTTATAAAATTCAGAATGTAAATAAATCCAATTGTTAGAACAGCACTAGATTGAAGACCTCATCGTGTGTGACGGTGTATGCGAACAACCTCATGATTAACTTAAAAAAAAGGAAATGAATATTTTTCATAAAATGTATACTTTGTGATTGTAACTGCCAAACTATTTTTGTACTGCTGACCGAACAAACACGGTGCTTCAACTAGCTACCGAAATCTAACTGCATTAATTTTATTAGCACGAAAATGAAAATGGCTTGATTGTGAGTTTTTAAATATATTTTATTTTTAATTTATAAATTATACGCGTTAGTAACGCATATAATTCATCTTTACGTAACTAGTTATTATTAATTTGGTGCTAACATTTTTTAAGTTGACCATCACTAACTTTTATGTATTTTATGTGTGTAAATAGTGTAGTGTATAATAGCAGTATTACTAAATGAATGATAAAGATGAAATTTCTAAATAAAATATTTGGAGATTTTATTAATAGGAAAGATATTTTTAATATATTTTGAATACTGTTATTATAATAATGGTCAGACAATAAAAATATAATAAATATCAATTGTGTAATAATTGCTAGTAATGAAGTTTTGTTCAGTAATCCAATATCGCATGTTATAAATATATTATGAATGTACACTAAGATTGTCGATCGGACCCAATTTTTTTTTCCCCTACATCCATGGGCCGGACATCCAATTAAGTATACTCGGCCCAGAGACGTGTCTTTTGACTCTAAGGCGGTCTTCCCGCCCACCGGTTTTACACCCGGCACAGCAGGTCAACCGCCCCGGTACTAGATATCTTCTTGCCTGCCTCTAATTCCCGCCGACGAGGGCAAAGCCCGGCTATGCCGTTCCCCACCTCCGCCGACAGAAACCAGGTCTCGGTCTTTATGCAATTTGCCTCAAACCGGTGCGACCAGCACAAGGAGCGCGCGCACCCCCAAAACCAGTAAACACCGGCCGGGTCTAGGTCTTTTAATTTTATCCCCGCGAAATCTCCCCGGAGTCCCCGTCCCCTGATCGAAACCTGCACGCCAGGGCATACAGGCTCTCAGAGACGGAGCTGTCCACCTATCCCTATTTACGATTGAACCTAACGATTCCTTCGTCGCGCCTCCTCTTCCTTAGTGCGAAGAACCGTACCGGCGAAGTTGTTAAAAACGTCCCAGTTCTGCTCCCTCCTTAGCGACCACTCTACTATTTTATTCGCGTTCAGGTTATTGACTGCTATGAATTGTCTGTATTGTGCCCATCTCCGGCATTCGAACATCGTATGCTCTGCGTCGTCCACCTCCTGGCAGTAGTCGCAGTTGGGTGTGTCTCTCTTGCCGAATCTTTTTAAATAACCAAAACATCCATGACCCGACATCATCTGTGTTATGTAAAAGTTCACCTCGCCATGTTGGCGATCCAGCCATGCGTCCAAATTACTTATTAACCTTCTGATCCAGGCCGCAGTCTCTGTCCATACTTCCTTCCACCACTGTCGGGTCATCACCTCGGTCTCAGCTCTACTACACCCTTCCGCTCTCGCTTTCCTGCTCTTGATCTGAATTTCTATCGGCGGGACCGACGCAAGCACACATATAGCTTCATATGACAGGGTACGATACCCTGCCACCACTCCCAACAATGCCGTTCTGTGCATTCTTCGCAGTTTATCCTTGTTTCTTTGTATCCTGATTGCATCAGCCCAAACCGGCGCCGCGTATAACGCCGCAGACACCGCCGCCTACGCCATCAATTTCCGTTTGGAGGCCCCCGGTACTGAGTGTTCCACGAATAATCTCCTGATGGCTTTTATGGTGAGCCCTACTTTTTTGCACACATTATCTATAGGCCCACCAAACTTGAGATTTTTATCTATTGTCACCCCTAGGTATTTTGTATCCTTGACCTCAGTTATTACCTCTCCACGGATCACGACCCGAACGCCGCGCACCTCTTCTCCTCCCGTGAAGTGGATACACTTGCTTTTAGCCGGGGACACCTCCATGTTGTTGTTTATTAGCCAGTTGTCTATGAGTTGGAGGGAGCTATTTGCTTTATCCTCTGCATCAACAACTTCCTTATCTTCCACCAATAGTGCAATGTCGTCAGCGTAAGTGATTACACTGACTCCTTCCGGATAAGGCAACCGGAGCATCCGGTCGTAAAAGATGTTCCATAGCAAGGGGCCTAACACAGACCCCTGCGGAACTCCACCGAAGACCGGCAATCTCACCACCCCCTCCAAAGTGCGAACCTCCGTCCATCTATCAGACAGGTAGCAGTCAACCTGGTTTAGCAAGTGGTCACTAACATTCATTTCTCTGAGCGCCGCTACAATGGCCGCCCACGGTACCAAGCCAAACGCATTTTTGATATCTAACTGGACTATCAATGAGATCCTTCTGGTCCTCCAAGTACCGCTCCGTACCTCCGAAGTTTGTTCAATCTGAGACTCAGATCCTTGTCTAGCTCTTAATCTTTGGGCCGTTCGTTTATTTCGTTGAAGTATGATTCTTTGTTCGGCGATCTCCTGGTTCCACCAGTACACAGGGTGGTATTTATGGTCCGTTTCCGGTATGCTGGAAATTTCGTTTGAGATTATTTCTTGGAGGACCTCCGGATCCAACCTTCTGCTGTCGGAGATTTTGCGTGCCGCTCTCTCCACAATTATGTTCACCTGTCTGCTAGTGAGTCTTCTTGCCGGGTTCCGTATAGCAGTGGTCGCCGAACAGACGTGTATTATCAAGGAGACCGCAAGGTGATTACTCCCGGTCTCCTCTTCCAAAACTCGGAATTCGGTTCTATCAGTGACCATTCTCCCATCCACGATCACCAGATCGAGGATGGATTCATGGCCCCTCGCTCGATAAGTCGGAGTTCCGTTGTTCAGGAATGTGGTACCGGTAGCTCAAGGAAGTCCTCTAGGACACTTCCTCTGTTATTCGTGGTCCCAGCGCCCGCCGCCACAGTCCTACAGTTGAAGTCCCCCAAAATAATAGCTCTCTTGGGGGACTGCATAACCAAGCGTTGCAACTGTGTCATCCGGTGTTGGTACTCTTCAATGGACACATTAGGACTAATGTAGACACCGTACATAATATGCTCTTCCAGTTCCACGGCTACCACACCCTGCGCTCTGTGATACAGACTAAAGTCCCTACTGCCTGTTGCTCGCTTCACCGCGACGTCACCCGCCATATCAGACACCCACTGCGAGTGAGCGGCCGCGAGGACATTTGGCTCGGTAGCCACAATAAAATCAAAACACCCACGGTTGGCAATCTCCTCCACTAGATAATTGGCGAGGAGACTGCGGTTGTGATTCGATAACAGGATCCTTAACATGTCTTACAACAATCGGAGCTGCCGGTCCTGTGCGTCGATCTCTTACAGTCTAGTCACCTCCTAGTGGCCTCTCGACATTCTCGAATAAGGTACCCTGCACCGCCACAGTTTTAGCATAAGCTACCACGGTCAGGACCCTTACAATTTCTGCTACCGTGCCCAGTAGCCCAGCATCTAACAAGCAAACAAGCCCAGCATCAAACAATAAAAATATAATAAATATCAATTGTGTAATAATTGCTAGTAATGAAGTTTTGTGCAGTAATTCAATATCGCATGTTATAAATACTATGAATGTACACTAAGATTGTCGATCGGACCCAATGACGGGTATTTAGCAACAATTAAGCACACTCTATACAATCACAAATTCAGCGAATCGTAAATTATTCCGTACATACGGAAATTATTCCGAGAGTCATACGGAATAATTTACGATAAATTTATTTTAAACATAATTAAATTTGAAATCTGATACTGATATTACTACTGGTTCAGATTTTATTGGTATTTTTTTTCATGTATGTAAATTTAGAGGTCATGAGGCATATGATGGTTACTGTATGAAAATTGTTTTTCTGTTTTATTTTCATCTAATTACTCTGATATTCAGCTTTATCTTTTAAATAGATAAGGAATGAATTAATAATTAATGTAACAACAGTTTACCGATTGAATTTTTTATTTAACTCACTCCATTTGAATCTGAGGACATTCAATAATATGTAACCCGTATTTAATCTGATTGTGGTAACAGAAAGGATGTTTAAACATTTACGCACTCATGCAATATTAAACATGAGTTTACTGAAGAAAGAGTACCTACATTCAATACATTTGTTTTTATGTACGTTGGCGCAGGGGCATTTGAATGCTACTCTTTTGTTAACGTCTGGGATGTGTAATAAAGTTGTGATCAAACTAATGGATTCCTTTAAATAATCTCATCTACTGCTGTAAATATATTTTTTTTGGTTAAGTTAGTATTTTCTTTAGACTACGGATATAAAAAGAAAGAAACAATCATTTCCAAAGTTATTATTCCAGTATTTTTTGATGATTAAGTATTTACTTCATTTTCTTTAATCTATTTATTCAAGTAATTATTTCAAATTAAGATCTCAGTAGTACGAAAATTTTATGTACAGCGCCACTAATCAGTAGGATTACAGGATTTTGGTCATGAGACGTCCGCCAGGAAATATGAAATTCAGCCGCCATCTCGGAAATTAACTTTTTCCGTGTGGGAAAATTCCTTTTCCGTTGGGTGTTGCCAACTTAATTATTTTTATACTTTAAATAATAATAATTTTCTCTATTTAATTAATTTAATATTTCAATGTTTGGTAGCACATTAGTCGCTGCAGTCGTCTGATATGTGTAGATGTCACAGTGGTGTGGGGGAATTAAATAAGTAAATGTGTGGAAATAAAATATATTATTAATAATAAAATAATGTCATAAACTTACAAAGCCTACAATAACTGAAGGCGAACAATCGCTATTTTTGTGTGTGTGTGTGTGTGTATGTTTGCGCGCGCGCATGTGAGAATAAAATATAGATGCACCTTGAAATATTTCTGGAAAAGTTCCATGTCCTTCCCATCATACATTGCTTTACATCTAACAGTAGCTTTAGAATTAGCGCATATGCACTAGCCAATCCGTTATATTTTACGCGTGCATACGCCACACCCAATTTAATAAAATAAAAAATAGAAAGCTCAGAATCGCCGAAGGTCTACAATAATTATTTATCTTATCTGAGGGGTGTAAGTTGAAAAACTATAGAAAGCCTACTTTCCACTATACCAGCTGAAGGTGGACAATTCTATTTATAAAACCATAGAAAGCCTACAATCACTGAATGGAAACAATATCTAACTATCTTATGGTTACGTTTCCACATCATCCAGGAGTTAGCAACTATGGGGAATTGAGATCTTTTTTATAAACAGTGAAATCTCTACTCAGTAAGCATACTATAAAACACTCGATGTAAATAATTTTATTTTTGGAGGTATTTTCCGTAAATTATTTTTAATCACATATTTCATGTATTCTGAAAGGAATAACCATGCGATGAGATGTCTGGTGAATTGAGTAGCTGTTAAGTTTTGAAGACTTATAAGAGCTCCTGAAGATTTACTTCGTTCTAGATTTAATTCATTTTGTTTGCTTTTTCCCACCAGAGGTAGAAACTTCTGCGCGTTAAGAGGTTTTTCAATCAATGAGTGAAATTTCTTCTCAGTAGGCATACTATAAAACACCCGACACTTTTTCTTGGTATTTTGCTTGCTTTTATTCTTTTGTTTCATTTTACAAGTAATTATATTCTTAACTGAATGTTGTGTGTTTTTCCATCTTCCTTGAAACCGAAACAAACCCATTTCATATATTAGTGTATTTTAAATCTGCATCACTAAACAAATTTACATAGTAGATGGTAAGTAAACTTGAAACGTTCGTCCTTTTAATTATCATTTAAAACCATTATCAACGAAGCTCCGTATTTGGTACACCGTTTTGGCGTTCCATAAATGTACTTCTGGGGACACTGAAGTTCCACTAAGCTTCGAAAATGATAAATAATTCCAGATGTGATGTTCGTTAAAGACACTGATGGAAGTGATCGGATCAATTTGGATACATGCTAATCACTTGATGCTACTCAACGGAATGACCAAAAGCTTCTATACTTATATTTTTTCTACATTACCACAACCTGATGTGATAAGCGTTTATGAATATGTACCACCCTCATCCACCGGTTACTATGAACAAGTTTATCGTCAACACAAATCCGGTCGAATAAATCCTAACCCTTATTAACTGAAAAGATACGTCCACTAGAACTAAAGAAAATAATACCGTTTTACAAACATTTAACAAATCATTTATTTAAAAAAAAAATATAATAAGGAATGTTACAATTTTCTTACCACACATGAAGAATATAACAGAGCGGCTTGAGATTTTATTTTAACAAGTGAAATTTCTCCCCAGGAGGCCGACTATAAAATACTGGAGTTAATTTTTTATGAACAGTAAATTAATTAAATCTACAGAATTCTATAAAATTAATTTTTTTCATCTTTAGTAATACCATCATCGTTCAAGCAATAGTAACTTAGCTTCCTCGGTTGATGTCTTACTATTTTCAATTCATTTTCTGTGAACTTATTTGTATATCTTTTTGATGAATGCAGCTTACAGCAATACGATTCTTCTGCATCAATATCGTACACAATGGCGCAAATGAGAAATTCACAGCACAGTTACTGTTTGTATACCTTTCTCATATCCAACAATATGTAATTGATACCGTCACGAAAATTGCTTAACTTCTTACGTGGTAGCATCTTCAGAAACAATCTTCGTCGTTGAAAGCGTTAATTAATGATATGGCGTCCAACGTAGTAGTAGTGAACACACTCGAATGACTCGCCAACCGTACCATATAATAGAGATTTATGTTTTCCCCCCATAACCATCTGAAACTTTACAAAATAATGGATAAAGTTCGTTTACACCAATAACTGTACAGGGGTACGGGTTATCCCATATCAATTCATATTTGTTTTCGTACACCAACGCTTACAGTCTTTTCACATTTTTTATAAGTACCTATGTGTTTTGTTTGATGTGTAGTTGCTGTTTAGCCACCACATTAGGCAAGTAGCGTCAGACTCCGTCTCTGTGATGCACAAGCTTAGGAGGATTGCTCGAACGGATAACGGGCTGTCGGGCCGTCAATTTTACATTGTGTACCAAGGTGTCTTCGAAAGCGTGTACTCTTGCGCGGCGTCCGTTTGGGTGCATAGGTTGGAATTAAATCGAGGGAAAGGTTCTCCCCATCGATTTAGTGGTGAAAAATCGGGCGGCCATGTGGAGATTGCGAAGAGGTAGAGAGGCCGAGGTATATGAGATGCGTTTTCGAGCCGGACCTGTACTGGAACGGAACGGTGATCTCAATGCACCGGTTCTAAATTTCGAACAGTTACCCATCTCCCGCCTGTGGAGGAGGCTTTACAGCCTCATCTTGGACGCACGGCAGCAAGAATGGCACGCCATGACTAAGGGAAGGTTCTTGCATAGATTTATACAGGATCTGGGGAGATGGTATGCCTATCCTTCGTTTTTAAGGGCAACGGAAGCCCGAGTGCTCTCCAACCATATAAATTTAAACCACTATTTGTTTCGGTTCCGCCTGGCAGCTGATGAGCTGTGCGTCTGCGGGAAGGTCCAGTTAAATGAGCATATGATGTTTGACTGCCCTGCTCGTGGGGGGGGGGGGGCAGAGACCGGGCCACCCTGGAACTTAGAGGTCAAGGGAAAAATTGGCCACTCACAAGTGGCGACTGAATGTGGCGAGAGCCGCATTATCGGACCGTGTGGGAGTTCCTTGATGCTGGTTTTGTTCGACCGACATCAGTAGTTTAAGAGAAAAGACTCTTGCCACGCTTCTGTAGGAAGTTATACGAGAGATATGTCTGGCTACCAGCCAAATTAAGGCTCCAAGCGCTTTAATGGTGGGCAGGTACTTGCTGGCACTCAGCATTCTTAGCCAATTCTTCCTTGTCTATGTTAACCGATCCGTTTCTTTAACCAGATCCAACGGAGTTTTACATAACTCTAACCACTCCATGTAGATAAAACCCGTTTGCAAAGAATATTTGCCACTTGCAATGAGATTGCGGTATGGACAACTTACCATGTAATATGAACTTGGATTTGTTACGTCATCCGGTATCGTCCGAACATCATTATTATATCGAGGGAGGAATTGAGGTTTCTTCAGTTCTTGATGTATGTTTTCGTGAATTGCAAACACAACGTCTTCATAATATCTTCACTAAATATACAGCCTCACAGGAAGCCGAATTTATTTTGTGAAAGGTTTTCTCTAACGAAGCGGCCATCCGCCTGTATTTCAACTATAGCTTGGACCTTGAGAACGGTGAACAAAAATGAAGAATCATATAGCATCTTCACCGACAGCAGAGATTACTTTAACTATAAACTCCCCACAGTTCCGAGAAAGCCGTGATAGTCAATAACTTCTTCCATGACGAATATTCAACTGCACATGAAGTCTGACGCTACTTTCTTATATATTTATGATATCACAATAGCAATGGTGGGGATTCAACCCTCCTCTTTTGATGAATTTTCTTCTTCTGCTACTTCAAAGTCAGCATAAACATTGTCATCCGCATTAAAGTTCTGTTAGATAATGATAAATTGGTAGTCACTTATTGTACAGGTGTGCTTCTGACGGTGGTTGTGCTAGTGTTACTGATTGGTAACAGCGTTGTCTTCAAGGTAATTGCTGTTCAATTGTCGACACTATGTTTTATATGAGGCGAGCTGTTTACGGTAGTTGTCGTGTACTTACTTACTGGTAACAGCTCTGTTCTCATAATAGTCTATTTTTAATCAGAGGTGTTCGTTGAATTGTAAAAAAATGCTTCAACCAACGAGAAATTGCAACATATTAACGGGATATTAACGGGTGCAAAAAACAACTGTAAAACTTACCGGTCTCATCTTCGGATATACTATGATTGTGAAATGCCATCCAATAATAATTTTTCTCTTTCCAATTATTTCAAATACAAAGCCCGTTATGAAATTGCTCCCCATTACCAATCACCGCTTAATCTCATCGGAATGATAGTCGGTAGACCACCATTCCGATAGCTTTGGTGTTTGTTTATCATTTCCTTCTTCTTGTTGATCATTCTCCATATTACACAATCTTTATCAGTATTCTCGTAAGCGGAATGTATGTGACAATGGTTTTGTTAATAATGAGATAGTACGCAGCTGTCTAGGTAGGTATATCGCATTTGGTTTCAAAGTAATAGGAACATCTACATTTCTCGTTTTAAGCGATTCGTTTAGCTTGGCACAATCGATGACAATCAACAATACGTTTTGAAATCAGTCAAACTGTAAATAGGACACTCATCTGCTGACTTATTGTAATAAAAGAAGCAAAAGTTGAGGAAGATTTTGTATATCATATTCAAGTAAATTTTCGTACGGATTTTACTGCGAATTCAAATATAAGCGTACGTTTAATAACTCGCACATATCGTAATGTGTGGCCTTTGTGGTTTTGTCTTTTCTATCAGTCTGTAATCCGAATATGACAAATCTCGGTTTCCAGACTGTAGTATTGCGTGAAATTCTTGTCATAATTACTGTATGTTTATACACAGCATATGCTCACTGACCATATTGACATCCGACTTGATCATATACGTACGCTGGTACGGACCAGAGGAAACACTTTTAATCACGCGGATTTTTTATTATTAATAATTGTCTTTCTCCGTAAGCTTTTTTAGGCGTTGCGATTTATGTGCTTGATGAACCGTACAGAGGGCAAAAGCGAATAATATTTAAAGTAATATAAATAATTTTGTTTACTATCCCGCTCTTCAATTCTGTACAAACTCGATTACTGTCTCATTGATTCTTTCCGTGGATTCTGCCGGTAACCCTCCTATGCAATCGGTGTTTTCTTCTAAATTGACGACCGTCGTGGTCTTTCCGTGAAGAAACAAATTGGTGAACGTCGTCTCTACTCCATCTTCAAGATGTGTCTGCTTTATGGGGTCAACCTTTACAGCAACGTACCTGCAACATATGTACATTAGGTTATTTAATTGCACGTAAAAAAACACTAAATTTAAATTTAGTCCAATGTAATCTTTTCTCACTATTTTATGTCTTCAAACCGCCTCCATTCTTCCTTCAAACAGTCCAAGATGTTGGACTTGCACCGCTGAAGGATGGTGAGAAGGTCTACTTCAAAGTCAGACACGCCCCATGGTAGATGAATGACATTATTATTATTAGCACCGACAAATACAGGAGATGGACTTTTTTTTTAAGTTTATTCAAACAGATCAAAAAAACGTTTTCACTATAAACTAGGATTATGCTCGTACTAATCCATAAAGGTTTTTCATTTACTAAATACGTCCTTGGTTAGAACGGTATGATTTATCGAAAAATAGCCGAAACGATATATCAGAATTGTAAGCGCCTAAATTAACCTCAAATATAACTACAGGTTATATCTTAATTCTTTTTTACTTTAATAATTATAATAACTTTTTAAGTTAAATGTTTCAGACATAACATGTTTATATTACTATAGTTTTAAGCCAATACACAGTTTATGAATGTATACGTTTTCAAAATAAATTTTCGAATTAATTATAATTTTTTTTTAAATTGATAATAAATATTAAATAGTCTTTGCAGGCAGATTGAAGATTGAAGAAATTTATTTATAAATTTATTATTACTTTAAATAATAATATTAGTTTAATGAGGGTTTACCCTTTTTGAAGAAAATAATAATATATGAAGACAGAAAATTAGAAAGATTAAAATCACAGAAACTAAATACTTTATGTAACCATTAAGTAAATGCATATATATGTATTTATCTGTAACCAATCACAAAGATTAAATATATATATTTCGTAAGGCAAATATATTTTTTTTTTTTTTGTCTTCAGTCAATTGAATGCTTTAATGCAGCTCTCCAAGATTCCCTATCTAGTGCTAGTCGTTTCATTTCAGTATACCCTCTACATCCTACATCCCTAACAATTTGTTTTACATACTCCAAACGTGGCCTGCCTACACAATTTTTCCCTTCTACCTGTCCTTCAAATATTAAAGTGACTATTCCAGGATGCCTTAGTATGTGAACTATAAGTCTGTCTCTTCTTTTAACTATATTTTTCCAAATGCTTCTTTCTTCATGTATTTGCCGCAATACCTCTTCATTTGTCACTTTATCCACCCATCTCATTTTTAACATTCTCCTATAGCACCACATTTCAAAAGCTTCTAATCTTTTCTTCTCAGATACTCCGATTGTCTAAGTTTCACTTCCATATAAAGCGACACTCTAAACATATACTTTCAAAAATCTTTTCCTGACATTTAAATTAATTTTTGATATAAACAAATTATATTTCTGATTGAAGGCTCATTTCGCTTGTGCTATTCGGCATTTTATATCGCTCCTGCTTCGTCCATCTTTAGTAATTTTACTTCCCAAATAAGAAAATTCTTCTACCTCCGTAATCTTTTCTCCTCCTATTTTCACATCCTGTGGTCCATCTTTGTTATTTCTACTACATTTCATTACTTTTGTTTTCTTCTTGTTTATTTTCATGCGATAGTTCTTGCGTAGGACTTCATCTATGCCGTTCATTGTTTCTTCTAAATCCTTTTTACTCTCGGCTAGAATTACTATATCATCAGCAAATCATAGCATCTTTATCGTTTCACCTTGTACTGTTACTCCGAATCAAAATTGTTCTTTAACATCATTAACTGCTAGTTCCATGTAAAGATTAAAAAGTAACGGAGATAGGGAACATCCTTGTCGGACTCCATTTCTTATTACGGCTTCTTTCCTAAGTTCTTCAATTGTTATTGTTGCTGTTTGGTTCCTGTACATGTTAGCAATTGTTCTTCTATCTCTGTATTTGAACCCTTATTTTTTTTTAAATGCTGAACATTATATTCCAGTCTACGTTATCGAAAGCCTTTTCTAGGTCTACAAACGCCAAGTATGTTGGTTTGTTTTTCTTTAATCTTCCTTCTACTATTAATCTGAGGCCTAAAATTGCTTCCCTTGTCCCTATACTTTTCCTGAAACCAAATTGGTCTTCTCCTAACACTTCTTCCACTCTCCTCTCAATTCTTCTGTATAAAATTCTAGTTAAGATTTTTGATGCATGACTAGTTAAACTAATTGTTCTATATTCTTCACATTTATCTGCCCTTGCTTTCTTTAGTATCATAACTATAACACTTTTTTTGAAGTCTGACGGAAATTCCCCTTTTTCATAAATATTACACACCAGTTTGTATAATCTATCAATCGCTTCCTCACCTGCACTGCGCAGTAATTCTACAGGTATTCCGTCTATTCCAGGAGCCTTTCTGCCATTTACTGTACATTTTCTACCTTATCTTTTTTACTCAGACCTCTTGCGATGTCCTCCTCAAAAATCTTCTTTACCTCTTCTTCCTCAAGCTTCTCTAAATTCCACCGATTCATCTGACACTTTTTCTTCAGGTTTTTAAACCCCAATCTACATTTCATTATCACCAAATTATGGTCGCTATCAATGTCTGCTCCAGGGAAAGTTTTGCAGCCAACGAGTTGATTTCTAAATCTTTGCTTAACCATGATATAATCTATCTGATACCTTGCAGTATCGCCTGGCTTTTTCCAAGTGTATATTCTTCTAGTATGATTTTTAAATTGGGTGTTGGCAATTACTAAATTATACTTCGTGCAAAACTCTATAAGTCTGTCCCCTCTTTCATTCCTTTTGCCCAGCCCATATTCACCCAAAATATTTCCTTCCTTGCCTTTTCCAATGCTTGCAATTTTCATCTCCTTTTACGTGTTTAATTGCTTCATCAATCTCTTCGTATACACACTCTACCCCATCATCATCATGGGCGCTTGTAGGCATAAATACGCTAACAATCGTTGTCGGTTTAGGTTTTGATTTTATTCTTATTACAATTATTCTATCGCTATGCGTCTTGAAATACTCCACTCTCCTCCCTATATTCTTGTTCATCATGAAAATAAAAATAAGAAATTAGTTTCTGATAAAAAAAGTTATTGAAATGTTCTATTCAAATAATTTAATTAAAATAAATAGACTCAACATTTTATATTTTATTCCCCTTTAAGTAATTTAAAATGAATGTCTCGTAAAACAATTTGTAATGAAATCAGTGCCAGTCGGACTCTACAGTCAGAACTGTTCAAGAGCAGGTTGTAAGAACACACAAAACCAGTTCATTCCAAAAAAAAAACACGACGTTCTGCAAATCAAACCGAGAAAAGAAAAAGGCTTAAATAAAAGTGATAACAGTACAATTTAAAACACTACGTTCTGCAAATCAAATTGTGAAAAGAAAAAGGCTTAAATAAGAGTGATAACAGTATAATTTAACTCAAAAAAACAGAAAGGATAGAGCTAAATCTAGCAGTAATTATTGTGTTAAGGCAACAAGATGAACAGAAATTTTATCAAGGAGTCATAAGATTTTTAATACAAATCAAAAATATGTAACTGCAGGAGGAAGAATAATAAAAAATAAAAATACGATCGATTGAAAATGTTATTATAAACAACACTACTTTAGCCAGCATAGGGTATAACACAACTTTCCAACAATACTGTATTTATACATTCCTTTCAGTAATAAGATGAAATGATAGTAACAAATAGATGAATGGCATGAAGAAATAGACTATCTAATTACACTGGTAAACAATTTTTTTGTTTCCTAGCATACAATATATGATTTTAATCTGTTTCTTTGATTCTGAAAACAAATATGAACTCAGAATCTTTCTATCACCCACCGTTTTTTGAAAACGTTTTAAATTTTAATTAACGAATTTTTTCATTATTCAACGTACAGTTAACAATTTAAGTTCCTATATTGTATTTTGTTAGCTCATTTTTTTTATTATTTAACTTTTTTAACGTAATTTTTAAGCTATAAATTAGGAATAAGGAAATTTGCTATAATTTAAGGAATAATTTCACTGTGTGTACCTCACAGTGAAATTATTCCAATTTCTGAGCCACCTGTGAATGTACGTTTGGAAAGCAGTGATAAAGAATCAGAAAGTACTGAAGAAGACAACAATGATTTTGATTTTGAATTGTCTTCCGATAAGCCACATCTTATATCAGAAGGTGAATTAAATAACTGGATTTGGGATTTAAATTTATCAAAAAATTAAGCTGAACTGTTCGGATCGAGACTGCAAGGTTTACTTCAAAAATTTCGGGCTTTCGAAGCCGACGAAAAGAACTTTCTCAGTACTTTATTGATGAAAACAATTTGGTTTATTGTACAAATATTGATGAGCTTATGTTGCACTTAGGACAAGGTCATAAACCTGAAGGCTTTTTATAGATTCTTAAAAACTATAATTTAAAAGTGGTTCTACTACACAACGGTAACAAATATCCTTCGATACCGATCGCTTAGGGTATTAATTTGAAAGAGACATACAATGTGATGAAAGATGTTCTTGAAAAAATAAATTATAAAAGACATAGCTGGAACATATGTGGTGATTTGACAGTTATAGCTATTTTGTTAGGCGTGCAGTTAGGCTATATTAAGTACATATGTTTTCTTTGCGAATGGGACAGCCGAGCTAGGAATAAACATATGTTACCGAAGAGTGGAAGAAACGGGACAACTAGAAATGGGAAAAATATTATTCATGAGCCCTTAGTTGAATCCAAAAATATATTTTTACCCCATCTCCGTATCAAGCTAGAACTAAGGAAAAACTTTGTAAAAGCAATAAAGAAGGATAATCCCGGATTTTTGTACATCAGGCAGAAATTTCCGAATGTTAATGAAGGAAAAATGAAAGAAGGAATATTTGTTGGTCCTCAAATAAGATAGTTGATCAAAGATGATCTATTTAACTCAGTGTTAAATAATGTAGAAAGTGCAACTTGGGCTTCATTTGAAGACGTTTGCAAAAGGTTTCTCGGCAAACAAAAATCCGACAATTACTACGATATTGTTAATAAACTTCTAACTTCATACAGAGCTATGAAATGTAATATGTCTTTGAAAATACATTTCCTTCGCTCACATCTGAATTTTTCCCGTAAAACCTCGAAGACGTAAATGACGAACACGGTGAAAGTTTCCACCAAGACATTTCGGTGATGGAAAGCCGCTATAAAGGGAAATGGAATACTAATATGCTAGCAGATTACTGTTGGATATTAATTCGGAATATGCCTGAGGCTATTTATAAAAGAAAAGCGTGAGCGAAATCATTCCAACACAGGTATGGCCATGCAAAATTATAAAGTTTAAGATTTTAACTATATTTCCCCTTTTCTTTTTTTTTTGAAGCGTAATTTAAAACTAAGGGTGATAGAAAAATTGTATTTACAGATCTGCAATGTATGCAAAAAAGCAATTCAAGAAATGGTATCACACTTCATTAATTTTTTTTTTCTAATTTATATACTTAAAGGATATGTGACTTGAGAGAAGAATAATGCCGTATATAATAGGGGAAAAATAATTGATCTGGCCTAGGTCTGAGAAATTTATCTAATTTATCAAAAGATAAATTAGATCGAATGCAAAAATGTAGAAAAATATAAAAACGCGGGGAAATATAAATTCAGAAAACTACATAATCTCTGTAGAAATAAAATTAAAAAATGAAACAAAAATCCTAAATGAAAACTTGTTGTTGCAGGATGTTCAAAACAGGAAAAATATGATTAATAAATAGGTGATGTAGAATTTAGAAGAATTAGATAAAACACTGGGGAAATGAAGCCAAAGTACATTTATATTGGATAAAATCCTTGGGGAGAGAAGGAAAAGCGAACAGGTGGTAGGGACTACACAGGAGGGAATTATCACATGAAATAATAATGAGGAAAGAAGAATTAAATTTTTTATTACAGGAAATTTTATTTTTAAATCATAGTTTTATACTTTTTTAACTACTAAAAAATAAGATAGTAGGATACTTGGTATGTCATCAAAATTACTGTCTTGTTTAACGAACCAAGACTGTACAGATTGGTAAGGGATTTATAAAAATGAAAAAGTGTTCCCAGATATAACAAAGAGTATTCATTAATATTCAGATTGCATGACAGTAAGGATGTTCAGTAGGGCATCTATTAACAATTAAATTTGCTTCAGAAAATTTACCACAGATAATTAGAAACTTTTAATATTATAAACATTTGTACTTATTTTTAATAAGAAAACTGTAATCAAAATAAATTTTATGTATACTACAACTAATAAAATAATTATAATTTTGCATAAGATTTTTTTGGTAGAAACATTTTGAAATATGTATACG
Organism: Lycorma delicatula; assembly: GCF_047948215.1. NCBI lineage: Eukaryota > Metazoa > Arthropoda > Insecta > Hemiptera > Fulgoridae > Lycorma > Lycorma delicatula. Next base: position 16,916,267 of record NC_134455.1, on the reverse strand, counting down.
CTCAGAAATTTAGTTTCTGTTATCAATTTCAGCTCCATTTATTTTGGTACCGTACCATTATATTTTATAAATAGCATTTATACGAAATGTTATTGCCTGAATTCAAGTATCAGTCGTAATATAAATAAAGGCTTACTCACCTTAGTTACTGAGAGATAGTACTATTTGAAATGATATAAATAATATTAATTAATGTAACAGCAATATTTATTATTATCTACACTATAAACAGGCCTATAAATCTACAGGGTTGAATATCCTTTACAAGCATTGAAGAGGAAATTGTTTCAGATTAGTAATAAGTACATATCTGAATACACGAAATGGATGACAGTTTATATTTCTCCCACGCTGGGTAATACTTATTTTAAACAAATATGTTTTAGTATTTTACGCAATACTAGTATTATTAAAATATGTGGTTCCCTTATAAACTAGAACCGTAAAAATTAAAACAGAACTTCGTTGCACACAGTGAAGTGAGTTGGAATGAGGTACGATCTTCTTCAGTGAAGTTAAGTAACGTAATAAATCCCAGTTACTTCATGCCTGAACCTGCAGTTGTGTCGTATGATTAATCTTAAATTGATCATGTCTTTTGTATTTTGTTAATATAAACCAGAGTTTTCTTTGTGTCTTCGTAATTATAGTACATTTTTACGTTAATAACAGTGTTTAATATCATAAAATGTTTTGTAAATTCGCTTCAAATTCCAGCGAAAATATAGAGTTGGTCAACAGAAAAGAAATTATATTTGACCAAGCCCATGGTGAGACCAACATTATAATCCATAATTAATTGCAACAAACCAGAAATAATAACTTAAATAATAACAAGATACGAGAAATTTTTTAATCGACAGGTCACTTAATTTTAACATTGGTACTGCATCATTTTGAACTAAAGACAACGAAAAATAATTGATCGATAACAAAACGTCAACTTTCACGTCACAGTACTAAATCTACTTTAAATACCGTAGAAAAACTTCTGAAATAGAACTTTATTAACATGATTTTTTAAGATTGAAAAACATGTAAACATTCCTAACTGCTAAAGCAATAATATTAATAACATTAATATAAATAAGAATCTATAAATATCCTCATGTAAAGATCTTCTCATAGAAAATCTAAACCATTCCTGGCTTCTAATTATTTTTTCTATATGCCAAGAATTTACATTCTAAATAATAATATATTTAATAATTCTACTTATTAATAATTTAATTCATTACAACTGAAGTTGTATTTAGAATGGTTGTTAGAAAGCAGAGAGAAGCAAAGGAACTATAGGACATATCTGACAATATTGTAATTCAAAAATAGATAATAAAATCGTAAGATTCGCTGATTACAATTTTGTTAAGCGGAAATATTGGATGAGAAGAGATTCTGTATAGCATTGATTTTTGTTAGAAGTAATATTATGTTAGAAAATAAATAAGCGTAAATCAAAGCAATAAAATCTGATAAAATAAAACTGTAATAAACATTTAAATAAGGGGATGAAACACCCAAAGTGGCAGAATTTTGTCTAATAAGTAGTAAAATTAAGAAAGATTGCCGGATGGTATAAAAAAAGATCCAAAGTAAGATATATTTTCATGCAAAAATTAAGTTTTAAATCTATGAAATGTAGATTCAAGAATAGAAAAGAATTTTTTGAAAATACTGTACTACTGTATGTAGAGCTTTTCATTAGTGAAAAGCTAAGACAATAAAAAATCTGAAACGAAACTAACCAAGCTTTTGAAACATAAATGTTGTACAACAATTTTGGAAATATAGATTAACTAGCGGTCCCGACAGACGTTGTTCTGACGCGGCATTATTCTGTAATAAATGCATATACATAAATATAAGTAAGTTAATCAAGTTACAATTAGCAGGAATGTGTTCTAAATTTCATTAAAATTACTATAAGTATGATATTATCAGTTTGTGATTGTTGTATTATTGTAATGGGTTTATTGATTAATTATGTGTAGTATGGTTAATATTTATTTTCACTAAATATTGAGATGTCCGATGAAAATTGAATTAAAAAATCGTAACGTCGTAAAATTAATAATTAGTGTAATTAATAAATTTCCATCCATATTACTACTAATTTTCACTTAACATTATTCTAAAAAAGTACCTCCTAAATATTTTTTTTTTTTATTTATAATTTTGAATTTTCATAATCCCGTAACAGCTTAATTAGTCAATTAATAAAAAAATTAAAGCATTGTAAAAAAGCAACGTAGTTAAAATTTTCGTATAAATTTTTATCATTTTTCTCATTCTTTATTTTAACATCTATTTTACCAAATTTTAGATAATTGTAAATTAAAAATAATTTTAGAAAACTTTTTATAAAATTAATCAGCTAAAACATTATAAATTAAATTTTTTAAATATACTTTAAACTATATTATAAGTAACTTATATTTTAATTTTATAAATGTTGTAATTTATTTTAAAAACTTAAATTTTTATTTTCAAAGAGCCGTTCAATACTTCATAAGTTGCATAGAATCAAATAAGAACTGACAATTTAAATTTGTAGGTTAAGTTGATTGTTATTGAATGCACGTGTATACATCATTAAAATTCATGAAAGATCATGTAAAATACTCACTTCAAAACTGCACCTTACAAATTTGCACGATGTACATTATTTAATTAAACTTTTAAACGTTATTTCAATAAATAATAATACAATATAATATTCTCAATAAGCGCGCAATTCTAGCAGACTCGGCAATGCTTCGCTAATGCTAGATCTGCGTATACATAGAGATTAAATGACAACAATTGAAAGATTCATAAAACCTTAAAAAGCTGAACATTAGCAATTTAACAAAATTTAACCTTTCACATTATAAAAGTCAGAATGTAAATAAATCCAAATGGCAAAACTACAGCACTACCTATCGGATTTAATTCACACCACTCTCTAATCACAGTATTCGGTGGAAAATAATTTTTTAACGAAAATTGTTGTGGCTGCATAATCATTAAAATTAATACTGAACATTAAGAAAATTACAAATCATTACGGAACCTTACAAAATTTCACCTTTAACTTTATAAAATTCAGAATGTAAATAAATCCAATTGTCAGAACAGCACTACCTATCGGATTTAATTCAAACTATTCTCTAAATACGAATTTTAATGTAAGAACAACACTAAGCTACGACACAAGTAACTGATATGCGAAAAAGCAACAAAATAAACAAAATTCCTAGAATCCGATTGCAGCACCAACTACCGGGTTTGATTGATAAACCAAAAATTGTTAAAAAAACTTCTAAAACGCGATCGCAGCTCTGTCTACCGGACCCACACGCTGCCTATCGGACCCAATTGTGAACCTTAACCATCCTAAGATTAACAACACATAAATAAATTCAAAAAACATTTTCACTTCAATACTGTACCTTACAAATTTGCACAATGTATATTTTTTAATTACACTTTAAAACGTTATTTCAATAAATAATTATATAATATTTCTCAATACGCGCTCAATTCTAAACGCGATCGCAGTGCTGCCTACTTGTTACTTAATCAGTTGTGATCTTGTTTACATTGGCAACGGCCATACGGGCTCTTTGTAATTGGTCGTTGTGTTTTACAGCGGCCATCTTGCATTGATCTGATTGGTTTTCCTTTGTTTACATTTCCATCTGATTTATTAGCCTCTTATGTATTAAGAAACTGTTTTCTCGCGATTTTTTGTAACACAATAATAACACAAAATTACGAAATATTTTTCTCAATTTGATCGCAGCAACAACTGTCGGGACAAACTACAAAACTCTAAAATTATAATAGAATATTAATGAATATTCGATACTGCGATGGTAGTGCAGTTTGCCGCATCCAATGTAAAACATTCCAAAATCAACAACTACTTATAAATAAAAAATTAATTAAAAAAACATTTTCCAGTCGACCAAATTTTGAATCTAAATCATTCTCCCCTTGAACACACACACAAAATTTCATCTAAATCAGTCCAGCCGTTCAGGAGAAGTTCACTTTCATACACACGCACACAAGAAATATATATATAAAGATAGAGTAGAAAATGCAGAGGTCTGACAATTATAAAAAGAGAGAAACCTGTTGCAGAATCTTGCCAAGAGACGGACTAAGTTAGTCAATCATATATTGTTTTAATAAATGGAGTAAGGACCACTATCCTATTACCTTAAGACATGGTGAAGTTAGGTCATTTCAGTGTTAATCCATAACCATATACTGTATCCAAAATTACGTTAAAATATTTCTTTTGTAGTGTATGTGAAGAAAAATAAAAATAATAGTGTATGAGAAATGAATCCTGGAACCAGAGCTAAATTTTGTTATTTAATATATTGTAACTAATGTAATTAGTTACAATAGAAATTATTGAATTTAATTTAACAAATTTATTAAATTAAATGAATTTTTTTTTAATTTATTTTTTGATAAACCACTTTATAGTTTAACAGTTACCAGAAATTTTACAGAATTATTTTCACGTTCTACAAAATTTTAAATTTATTAAATTATTTTATTTAAATCGCAAATTAATTTTTATAAAAATAAGTGACTGTTTTTCTTTTCAACGTGGATAATTAGTTCTTCTATTTTCATTATTATGTAAACAGTTACACTTATTTCAGTAGTGTTAAGTGCTGATGGAATCGACAGCAGTTCTGACAACTGCTGACAAGTCCACAATAGTTAAGTCGCACTACTACAAGACACAGGTGTCATCAGATAACACAGAGAATCAAAAGAAAGTTTTTAACACCTGTAAAAAATATGTAAAAATATTTAAAAAAACACACGAAAGTATACGCTAATAAATAAATTTTCTCATCATTTCATAATATTAAATTATATCACGATTCAATCTTTAAATTCTGTCCTAATTAATGAAATCAATATTCTTAAAAACAACGGATGTTTAATTGTAAAATTTACGCTTAGTATTTTGCTTCACATGATTATTAATTTAAAAGAAAAGCACATAAAAATAGTACGATTTTTTTTATAATTAACTATTTTATATAATTAATTATGCGACTATGAGATCTAAGCAATTTAACAAAATTCTTATTGGAAAGCTCCCTAAAACAAACGTACAAAGATCTTTTAGTTCATTGAACTGTAAAGTATTATAATTAATTATATTTACGTTGCGGAAATAATATTAAGGCGATACGCTATAAATTTTACGGCATTCTTTGTTCTGCCGTACAGTTTAAAATTTTATATAGGCTTTTGTTGACTTGGAACATTTAATTTTGCGAGTAAGCTCGTTTTAGTGAACGGGATTTTTTAAATATCCTAAAAATGTTTAAGAAATGGTTTGTAAGTAAATTAAACTGAATTGCTTTTATGCCGACCAACTAATTACTATTGTTATAGAAAAAAAAAAAAACTCACCTCAATGCCTTACTTTATAAACTTTCCAAATTCCGGTGCATGACAGTGAAAAAATCCTAAGATTGGGTTTGACTGAAGAATTTATTTATTAATTTTCTATTTCAGTAATATTTATATACTTCGTTATTGAGTTTTATTTATAACATTGCTAGTTAGTTTAAGTCAATCGTGATAATATGAAAAAAAAGAAAAATTTTATAATTATTCGAATAACAGTTGCTTTAATAATAATGAAATAATAAAATTAAGTTATTTAATCAGGAACTCGTATTTCTTTACTGTATCACTTTTAATTGACTAATGTAAATAAAAACGATCGTATAAATTTTTAAATGACTCTTGCTACCGCTCTCCTCATTCCTGTAGCAGAAATATCATGGAGTAGAATTGAAATATAAGCAGCTGATAACATTTTCTCCAAAGACTGCACAAAAGGCAAACTGTAGAGTATTATTATTACCTCCTCCCACCAAAACGCCGAAGTAATAACTATTATCATATTAACTAAATATAAAACATTTAATAAAAATAATTTATATTTATTTTTTTACTTATACTATAAGTTACGGTAGATTGGTTTATCTTTTAATACGATCATAATAGTAATTATAATTTACTAATGGTCAAACAAAAATAAATTAAATAATTAAGAATTACTATTCAAAAATAATTTACAGACGACGAATAATAAACAAAGAGTAAGAAATATTTATTACGTGACTATGCACAGCAGGCCGAGTATCTTTAAGGACACGCTAAAATGAAATAAGTTCATTTATTAACAATAGTTCGTGCAACATTGAGTTTTTACTTTGTGAATTTCTTGATTAGAACAATTCCAGGAAAAATTGGGCCATTATTTTTAGCTAAAATAAGGGTTGTATATGTATTAAGATTTTTTTTTTGTCTTCAGTCATTTGATTGGTTTGATGCAGCTCTCCAAGATTCCCTTTCTAGTGCTAGTCGTTTCATTTCAGTATACCCTCTACATCCTACATCCCTAACAATTTGTTTTACATATTCCAAACGTGGCCTGCCTACACAATTATTTCCTTCTACCTGTCCTTCCAATATTAAAGCGACTATTCCAGGATGCCTTAGTATGTGGCCTATATGTCCGTCTCTTCTGTTAACTATATTTTTCCAAATGCTTCTTTCTTCATCTATTTGCCGCAATACCTCTTCATTTGTCACTTTATCCACCCATCTGATTTTTAACATTCTCCTATAGCACCGTATTTCAAAAGCTTCTAATCTTTTCTTCTCAGATATTCCGATCGTCCAAGTTTCACTTCCATATAAAGCGACACTCCAAACATATAGTTTCAAAAATCTTTTCCTGACATTTAAATTAATTTTTGATGTAAACAAATTATATTTCTTACTGAAGGCTCGTTTCGCTTGTGCTATTCGGCATTTTATATCGCTCCTGCTTCGTCCATCTTTAGTAATTTTACTTCCCAAATAACAAAATTCTTCTACCTCCATAATCTTTTCTCCTCCTATTTTCACCTTCAGTGGTCCATCTTTGTCATTTCTACTACATTTCATTACTTTTGTTTTGTTGTTGTTTATTTTCATGCGATATTTCTTGCGTAGGACTTCATCTATGCCGTTTATTGTTTCTTCTAAATCCTTTTTACTCTCGGCTAGAATTACTATATCATCAGCAAATCGTAGCATCTTTATCTTTTCACCTTGTACTGTTACTCCGAATCTAAATTGTTCTTTAACATCATTAACTGCTAGTTCCATGTAAAGATTAAAAAGTAACGGAGATAGGGAACATCCTTGTCGGACTCCCTTTCTTATTACGGCTTCTTTCTTATGTTCTTCAATTATTACTGTTGCTGTTTGGTTCCTGTACATGTTAGCAATTCTTCTATCTCTGTATTTGAACCCTATTTTTTTTAAAATGCTGAACATTTTATTCCAGTATACGTTATTGAGTGCCTTTTCTAGGTCTATAAACGCCAAGTATGTTGGTTTGATTTTCTTTAATCTTCCTTCTATTACTAATCTGAGGCCTAAAATTGCTTCCCTTGTCCATATACTTTTCCTGAAACCAAATTGGTCTTCTCCTGACACTTCTTCCACTCTCCTCTCAATTCTTCTGTATAGAATTCTAGTTAAGATTTTTGATGCATGACTGTGTAAAAATATTTTAGGTGAAACAACTCAGGTGAACATTTTTGTAATCGAAACCAGAGAATTATATTCTCAATCTCATGTGTTTATTTGTGTTGTGCTGTATACATGAGTGTGCGCGCTTTGTCTCTTACATACAAACGCACTCAAAGTACACATCTGTGCAGCAAACACAGACGCTTTCCTAATAATTATTGGCAACAGTTTACTTTCATTTGAAGTTACAGAACTTAAAAAATCATTAGTATGTTAGTATTGTTAATTCTGGTTTTGGTTTAAGTAAAGGAAGAATAATATACGATTGATTAATTACTAAATTCTATCTCTTATATAATTCATAAAAGAAAATACAATTATACAATTTTGTTCTTACCTATTAGAAAAAATAAATATATTTTTCTACTACAAAAACATTATTAGATGTTGCGATTTATTAGATAAATTTTCATTTGTAAGACAGAATTTTCGTTAGATACACAATTGTTCTTGTCTTTGGAATGACTTATAAATCGATTTTGATTTAACAGAACGTACCTTCCCTCCGACCATATTATTATGTCAGAAACTTAAACAAAAAAAGTTATGCTCGCAAAAACCGGTGAGACACTGCACGATTTTACATGCAAATCGATATTTTTTTTACTTTGATCGGTCATGACAATGCATTACGTAGATCACGTCTATGTAACATAAATTAAAAATATAAAAAAAATTACACTATAAAAAATAGTTATGATTAAAGCCTGTAGTAATTATTTAAATTAAATACAAGGACGTGAAATAATATTAATTTAAACACATTAAACATAAAATTTTCAACATATAATCTGATCAGCTTGTTATAATATTTATGGCTACGGCAAACAATGTAACACTTAGGATACTTCCGTGTGGTTCCGTTTTCTAGCGTTTTTAGATACCGTCGTTCCAAATCGAACTCGAAAGGACTACCTTCTGAGGAAACCCCTGATAAATGCAACGAGATTCCGTTGTATACCCAATTCATGTAGTTTAGTTCTAAGCCGTGTCGTACGCTTTTCGCATATTGAAGAATACTGCAACCAGGCGTTGTCGAAGTACTAGGAAGGAATTTTGAATAACAGAAATATTGAGTAACAGATTCCAAGACAACTATATATCATCGATAGATGATCTACCTTGGCGAAAACCGCATTGCTAGAAGGAAACCGCATTTCTCTCAAGGTACACATTACACGACGGTTTACCATATGGTCCATCAGCTTGCACAGAGTACCGGTCAAGGAAATCGTCAAGGAAATAACTTGAAGGGCACTATTTATTTTTAACAGGTTTCAGTATGGGAATTACCAATGCTTCTTACCAAGAAATAGGAAAAACCTGGTGAGAGAATATTTTATACGTACATAGACAAAAATGTTATAATGAAGTATCCCGGAAGTTAAGATAACATATTTAGCCTAATATCACTTCAAGAGGAAGTGTCAAGGGACTTGCTCAAGGCATACCTTAGTTCATCAAAACATTTCGAGTGTCTCCATTAATGAGACACTTTCTATCTCCAGCTTACATCTCATAAATTCAGGACAGTATGGTGATGTAAGAAGGTAAACTCACATAAATGAATTTTCAAACTTATTAACCACATCAATTGGCATGGTAACGCGGATTCCGTTGTTTCCCAGTCCAATCGGCTGTGGAGATTGTCCTGATTCTCACATGGTCCGAAATTTTTCCCATAAAACAAATGATAGAGTTATCTGAGAAATGGCACCCACATAATTCAACCACAATTTCCGTTTAGCGCACTGAAACACTCGAAGGCAGACAGTTCTCACATTCCGGAAGGTGCACAGGAATTATATTGTAAGATCATAGGCCTTTGATTGAAATTACGTAAAGCCCTGCGATGATCTTATGAACTCCTACAGTCTTCGTCTCAACAAGGAACAGCAAATCGCTTTGGATTTTATGTTATAGGGATAAATTCAATTGCACTATTGAGTATCAGTTGTGTAAACTTGGCAAGTTGGTGGATCACGCTACCACTCTTGTCGTATTGGTCAAAGAAATCGTTGTATCCAATCAACTTTCCCTACTACCTTTCTGTGTGGGTGACTCTGAGGCAAATCACTATTTCCGACTGAATTAACAACCGATCTGTGATCGCTACCAAAGAATTTTCTGGAAACTCGCCATTTAAGACGTGGAAGTAAGGATGCTTAACACAAGGACATCATCAGATGAGTGAAAATGTATTTGATGAAGATGACATAAACGTGTACGTCTCATCTTTCAATAACCAGAGATCCAAGTTATGCCTCAGTCGATGAACTATAGTGCCTCGTAATAAACATGATGGTGAATCCCAGTAATGGGAGGTAGGAATGGGCGTTGAAATCGCCAATTATTAAGCAGAGCAAAGAAATTTGTGAAAAAACCAATGGACAAAAGAGATTAACACACCTTTACCGCAAAAAAAATCCTGCCTTAAAATATTGATAAGTACCGTATGCTTGATGAGTGTGTGTTATAAATAATGCACATTTATATGAGGGGGCACATTACCACTCACAAGTTGGTACTTACTCTGCACTCACCTAAAATTTAATGTAGATCTCAATCGCCTTTTAGCAAGAATGAGTGGACGTATACTTCAAAATAATATTAATTTGTTATTTTTTTAAAAACAGAAATATTGGAAGAAAAAATTAATTTCACTAATATATAAGTATTATTTCATAATACTTATACTCTTTTACTTTTAAATACTTAATACATAATACTTAATACTCTATACTTTTTACATAATACATATACTTATACCTATACTTATGCTATTATGAAATAATACTTATGACTTTTATAATAATTTTTATAATTGCTTTTGATAACTGCTATTAAAAATAAATGTATAAATCAATAAAATGTACACAAAGAAACTAAATGTACGTAAACGAACATAACAATTATTACCAGCAAATGGTGAATCTGAAAACACATTATTTCTGTCAAATTATTTTATTTATTACTAAAAAAAAAATTGTATATAAAAAACCACATTTTGCTAAAGAAGTACACCGTTACGGAAGAGGATATTAATTATAAAATGTTTTCGTAAATATAATTTTTATAGCTGGGTGAATTTTATAGATGAGTGGTAAGGAAAGCTGATAATAAAATTCTAGATATCACATCAAATGTATCCCTGGGGCAACGAAGGATATTTATATATTCACCAGGGAGACAGTACATTGATATTATCTCTAAACAAAATATTTGACATTGAACCAAAATTATTTGGATGATGAACTATTATTAATAATTTTATGGAATTACTACTTTGTTTAAAACTAAGTTTTTTTAATTATATTGCTTACTGTAATTTGTATTTTTCTAGCTCGCATTAAAAAAAAAATATATATATATATTTACAACGTTTATTCATTTATTTATCTGGAAAATAAAACTTATTGACTTTTTATCAATATTGAATGAACAAGTAGGGTGTATCAATGTAAATTATCAAAGCAGAGCATTACGTTCAGAAATGGAAAATTATTGAACATTAAATCTAATTCCGTACGAAGACTTAATGGAGTTAAGGTTAATTTATTTGTAACATTAGTCAATTCAGATACGTTTTTTTTTTTTTGGAAAATTAAAGTAACCTTACTTCTACTTGTTTAAATAATGTAATTACCGGATTTCATTGCAAATTATATGTTAGAAGGTGTAAGGTTACGACTTTCCACTCATATTTTATCCCATAATATGTGTCATAAGAGTGCTTATTTAAATGATGTAATTATTTTATTGCTTCGAAAGATTATTTTTAAAATTTTCTAGTGGAATTATATTTCATTAATAATTTACTGCTAGTAACCGAGGAAGGGGATATGGTCTTGGCTTGCTCTCCTTCACCCTCCCCCTGCATGCCGACGCTAAGGAAGTTATCTTACCTTTCTGTTTCACCGGGCTTCAGGTGCGTCTCCTTGTCTACTCTCTTGCGTTCGTAGCGGCTGTTTATGCTGGTTTTTGCTGCTTATTCGGCCGCCCGGCAGGCGTTTGAGTTCGGTTGATTTTCTGTTTTCGCAGACTTTCGCTGGTAAACTTTCTTCAGCCTCGGCTCTTGTGCATTTATTCAAGCTCTATTGCGGTCGTCCTTAGTGCTTGCTTTATGCGGAAAGTCGAAAGTAAGTTGCCGTCGTGCGCTAGTACGTGCATTGTGGCCTCTCTGATATTGAACGGGTCGTCGGGGTGATTATACGTTCTGTATCTTCATCTGAGGCGTGGTTTAAGTGAATTGCTTCTTAACTCGCTTCGCCGTCGTTCATTGAGTCCGCCTTTAGTCACATTTCGTCTTTCTTGCATCGTGTCCCGGAGCGCTTGTAAGTCGGCGTCCCGCCTTGATGCTTGTTGCAAATTTGTCGATTACAGGCTGTAGTAGAGCTTTTAGACGGTAAGCGGTATTTTTCGTTTTGTCGGGGTGGTTGTTGTTTTGGCTTCCATTCGTAGAGTATTATTCTCCCTAACCCGACTCGGTCGTGCTTCCGCTCGTCTTTTTTGCGAGCTGCCGGCTCGAGCACAGATGTTCAACTTTAACTTACCCAGATTGCTTTGCTATAGCGCCCGACCGATATACAACCCGCTTGTTGACCAGTATTCTTGTGTTCGCCAGAGTTATTGGCTGCTATCCGGATTTATTGCTGTACGGGGCAGCTATCGAGCTATCTGCGGTTTACGCTACACAGGCGCTCGGTTGTACTATTCATCGGGTGAAATGTTTCACACTTGCGCCTTGAGAGCTTTATTCGGTGTTCTATCCGCATTGCTTTCGGTTGCTGTACCGACGTGAGACCTCCGGCGTCGGCCTTGGGACTTTTCTGTTTCATTGTTTGCGGATGCGGCGAGCCACTGTTTCAGCCGGCTGTACCCTTTTGATAAGAGCCAGTTTAGGTTTGGTTTTTGCGGTAAGCTTGCTCACTGAATCCGTATGCGATTTTTAGAGTGCTTTGGCTTCGCGCCCGTTCGGCAGGCTAACCACTGGCTGACCAGTAATTTTGTGCTCGACACAGTTATTGGCTGCTTTCCTGGTACTTGTTGTCCCGGGCAGATTTCGAGCAGTTTCATAGATTTGCGTCGATAAACCGGCTTTCTGCTGTACTCTGCATCGGGTGAAATCTTTCACCCTCGTGTCCTGAGCTATATTCGGTGTTTTATTCGTATTGCTTTCGGCTGCTGTACCGATGCGAGCCTTCCGGCGTCGGCCGTCGCGTTTTTCTGCAGGAACGTTTACAGGCTCGTCGAGCTACTCCTTTCGCCGGCTGTACCCTTCCTAGAAGGGCCAGTATCGGTTTGGTTTTTGCGGTAGGCTTGCCCTGTGGATCTTTTTCTCTGCTTGTAATCGAGGGGAAAACATCTTTCCTGATAGATTTATCATCGTATAAATAGCTAGAGTTTTTTCTTTTTTGTAAAACCTAGTAATATAATGTAAACTTATGCATTAATAACTTACGATAATGGTAATATTTTTCATATATTTAGACATTTCATTAACATAGAATTTTTCTGAGATTGTTTACAGTTAATTTGGCGATATTTATAAGTTTCTTTTGTTAGAATTTAATATCTAAAACCAGAGCAATTTATAAAAGAAATGTGTTTTATTTCTTTACCCTCATATCGTTACAGAGTGACCAGAGTGATAGAAGTGACCCCATTTAATTGTGAATCCAGTATAGGTTTGCTTCTAGCTTGGCAGGAAGAAATGGTAGCTGTGTACGGAGATATATCGAGGATTGAGATTAGAGGCCATTAAAGGTGACAACGGACGGAGTGGGCCTTTTCACCCTTACATCTCTCAAACCCTCACTCCTCTTACACCTCCTTCCATAGACGCCCTTCTCGAACATCAGACAAATGTTCTAAACACTATTCGCTGGTTACACAGCTGGAAATGAACTCTGTATACAAATCGAAAAACGTGTTTCAGCAGCTTTACCGATGTTAATTTCTTGACTAAACATACATTTAATAATAAGATACTAAATTTTGATTTATAACGACGTTTCAAGAACGCAGGAAAATAATTATATTTATTTCAAAAATAAATATAAAAAATTATTATAAATAAATTTGTAAAAAAATGAATATAAAATTTGCTCAAATAAAGACTTAAAAGGACTCTAAAAAATTTATTTTTCCACTATATAAAAACGTTTTTTATTAATTTTTAAGTAAATTTAAACTGTTTGAAATCAGAGTGAAATAAAAAATTAATAAAAACGTCGCTAACCTTTATTTGGAAATACTTCAAAATTCCAAATTTAGGTGTCTTCCTTCTTTGCTTAGAAGATGATGAATAATCCGAGTAGGTTTATTTATTTTTCATATATTTGAAGATATAGTTTAATATTCTTATAATAAAAGGTCTAAAACACGTCTGCCTGAATGAAACTAATTCTTCAAAAAATCCGAACCTGGTTTTTAAAAAAATAATAATGCCGAGAAAAGACTTAAAGAGACTACCACTGAGCGCTTGAGTTAAGCTCTAAGAATGTAAGAGTGTTTGTTATTCTTTATTTCTGTTTCTTTATATAATTTTCTTTAGTTTTACGAGAAAATACTTAGAATTTGTATAAATTATTATTATTATTAATTTATACAAATTGTATTAATACCATCGATGCCAGATGTTTAGGAAAATGCTTAGAATACGAAGAGAGATCAAGCAGTATGTAGCCTAATAAAATTTGGGCTTACCGTAATTACAGCATTACATTTCACTTTGTCCCAATTTAATTCTAAACAGTGAAGGCGACAAAATTTCAAACCTGTTATAGTCTGTTCACTGTGAATTAATATAACCTTTCTATTAAAACATCTTTCACCTGAGTTTCTTGGAAAACTTATACCGGAATCACCGAGGAACTTCCTGTACAAAACAACAAAAAAATTGATGTGGACACCACATGACCTCCTTAAAGGCCTATTAAATTACATAAACACATTTTTTTTAAATTAAATTACATAAAATTTTATTTTACTAATAACTTCTGATTATTTTTTCTTTTTTTTTAATTGTTATTATTGAATAATTATTAATCGTATTTTTTTTACAACCACGGGTTACAGATTATTTTAATAGATCAATTTATTTAAATTAAAAAAAAAAGTTAAAAAAAAAAATGAATTCTGATTCGAACCGATGTGTCTTATCCTAAGATCCAACTTCAGTTATTAACTTCATTAATTAAATTTTTTTTTAAATTTGGCATAACTCTGGAACCAATGAAAATAAGTATCACTTACGGACATATCATTGAAAAGCTCTCAATGAGGGCTTATTACTGTATCTAAGAAAAAATCCAAAATCCATTTTTTTTTTTTGGAGGGGCTTTTTTGGACATTTTGGTCCAGTCGATTGTAATCAAACTGGTAGGTGCACAACTAGATGTTACAACAGTTCTAATTCTAAAATTTCAACAACCTACGGCTAATCATTTTTGAGTCATGCGAGATACATACGTACGTACAGACGTCACGCCGAAACTAGTCAAAATGGATTCAGGGATGATCAAAATGGATATTTTCGTTGTAATCTGAAAACCGGAAATTTTTCACGATCACAATATTTCCTTTCATTCGTACAAGGAAGTAAAAATCATCAAAATCGGTTTATCTGGCAATGGCTGAAGAGGCCTTAACATACATAAAACATAAATAAGAACTAAATCGAAAAAATTCTCTTATTTTGATATCAATTAAGAATAATAAACGATGATAAAATTGTTTTTCTTAACTCGCAGTACACTTATAAGGTCTATCCTTATGAATAACATCAGTTATCCATTCAAATAACACGGAATGTTTTAACGATGCTATTTAAATTAAATATTTCTTTATTTTCTCGCAATATCTTATTTTTATAGTTCATCAAAGAAGTAGAAATATTATCTAACGACTGTTTTTTTGCCAAATCTTTGATTTTTTATTTAATAGGTTTTAATGCACAGAAACAAATCTAGAAAATCAATTTTAACAAATTACAAAGGTAAGTTTAAAAGGTAAGGAAATTTACAAGGTATATTTTAAACCTACTTTTTAAGTACGTTTGGAGAGCTCGTCTTTACTAAGACATTTTATTCCTCATTTACTAAAAAGTAAACAAAAATTAACGAATTTTCAGAGGGTGCAAAACACTAGTCTCACTTAAAATAAAGAAACAGAATGCTTGATTGCTGAGGTAATGGATTTAAGGAAGAATAATTTTATTGTTAATATTTTACATAGGTAAAAGATTTTGTTATTTGGGATGTAGAATTACTGAAGATGGACGAAGCAGGAGCGATATAAAATGCCGAATAGCACAAGCGAAACGAGCCTTCAGTAAGAAATATAATTTGTTTACATCAAAAATTAATTTAAATGTCAGGAAAAGATTTTTGAAAGTATATCTTTGGAGTGTCGCTTTATATGGATGTGAAACTTGGACGATCGGAGTATCTGAGAAGAAAAGATTAGAAGCTTTTGAAATGCGGTGCTATAGGAGAATGTTAAAAATCAGATGGGTGGATAAAGTGACAAATGAAGAGATATTGCGGCAAACAGATGAAGAAAGTAGCATTTGGAAAAATATAGTTAAAAGAAGAGACAGACTTATAGGCCACATACTAAGGGCATCCTGGAATAGTCGCTTTAATATTGGAAAAACAGGTAGAAGGGAAAAATTGTGTATGCAGGCCACGTTTGGAATATGTAAAACAAATTGTTAGGGATGTCGGATGTAGAGGGTATACTGAAATGAAACGACTAGCACTAGATAGGGAATCTTGGAGAGCTGCATCAAACCAGTCAAATGACTGAAGACAAAAAACAAAAAAAAAATAAAAATTACATCGAGTAATCCATAACGATGGGATAGAGAAAGGCGTTAGCTCACACTTCTTAAACTAAAGATAATTTCGATCTTTATCTAAAGATGTTGGAGCTTATCATTATGATACAACGAAGAAAATGAGCAGATAGTTCAAGATGGACATGATGTCAACCTACCATTAGATTAATGTATAAGTAGATTACATTTTATTTATGTATATGTATGTGTGTATATATATATATATATATATATATATATATATATATATGTATATATATATATATACAAACAATAATATACTTTTTATAATAAATTATATTTAGTAAATTTATATAATAATAATATTTTATAATATACTTTATATGTATATATATATATATATATACATACATTGCGTATTGCCTTATTTACAGTTAGTTTCCTGAAGAATGAAATTATAAGTAAATAAAAACGTGAAAGGAAGGCATCCAGTGATACCTCCAAAGACAATATAAACGTTTAGACACAATACAGTGCAATAAAAAATAAAACGAATAAAAATACAACTAAGCGTAACAAAGTACAAACAATTTGAAAATTAACTGTTAAGAAAAAAAAGTTAAATGGTCACATAACTTAACAAAGGTATTGAGAAAAATAAAATTAAATTGTTAACAAAACAGAGCAAGCAATTGAGCATAAATAAATTTGATAAAAGTCATGCATTTCACATGTACATACATGTGACAAGTCATACTAGTCAGATATAAAAAGTTTAAGCAATAAAAGGATGATATTCAATGCACAATAGCCTCTAGATTCAATTCATGTAGTCTTTTCAGTCGTCTCACATCTTCGTTATTATCCAAAATGTTAACAGCCAGGTTTTCGTACGCGTTAAACTTAAGTACATATTTTGAAGTTAGATGATGGATTTCTTCACGAATAGATGGAATCCCTAGGTAATGGTAGATCTCCTTGTTTTTCGTAAACCATCTTGCCTCCGAAAATTTCCTCAGCACTTATTTCTGGAACCTTTGAATGACGTCGATATTGCTGATGCTTGTCGTACCCCAAAGAAGTTTTCCGTAGGCGCCTATTGACTTCAAAAACGCGTTGTACAACAGTTATTTGACGATAACATATTCTTCTGAATAACCATTTCAACTGTCCAAGCTTAATATTTAATTGTTTCCTCTTTTCTCTCACATGATTTTTCCATGTTAGCTAGTGACCGAAATGAAGTCCTTGGTATCGTAAATTGTCCGAATGAAGGATGTGAACTCCATTTAGGCAGAATCGTGGACAAACTCCCCTTCTCATCTTATAAACGTCACATGATTAGACAATGCAGTATTAACATGTACCTTCCATTTGATTACCCATTCACTGAGAAGATCTATCTCCGCTTGCAGTTTCTCCGACGTTACTGTTGGGTTAACGTCAACCGCCATCATTAGCAAAGGACACAAGAGCGATATTTTCTGTGCTGGGAAGATCAGCAGAGTATATTGAATACAGAACCGGTCTCAAGACTGAACTCTGCAGAACCTCCGATGTTGTGTCAATCAACCTTGATAACTCTTGGCCATATTTAACCTGTGAGAACCATCCATCAAGGTAGTTGCGTAATACCATATAATATAGTTGTGGCAGGTTCATTTTAAACTTGTAAAGCAGACCAGGCAACCATACCTTATCGAAAGCCTGTTGGATATGTTATATGCAAAAAATACCGCCTAGCAGTATTCCTTCCTTTCCATGGTGGTGACATCAGCAATTATATATATATATATATATATATGTATATATATTGTTTTTTTTTTGAGTTGTTAGTGATCTGATTGAAGACAAAGTGTTTGTGTCGCTCTACAATTTTCTATATTTTACACTGGGAAGTATTACATTTGCGTGCTTGTGTTTTATATTGTGTAAAATATACTGAATACTGTACAGCTGGAAAAGTAAAAGGTCATGTATGGCAATTGTATTCTTAAAATCAGAGAAAAACGCAAAATTATTTCTGTGGGTTAAAGATTTCATTTAGCTATATCTCGTTAGTCTGCTTATCGCGCCAGTTAAATATTTTCAAGAGATAAGTTACTTTTATTTTATTTATTTGTAATACTCAATAAACTCAATTTCATAAACTGTAGGATAATTTTGACATTTATACTAATAAACGAGTAAGCACTCTGATAAATTTGTTTATTGTTAAAAAAATGAAAAGTTAAAGGGTGAAATTAAGCAGAATACGAATCAAGTCGACAGGAAAGATATAAATAGATATAGATATAGAATAGTTATAGGTACTTCCACCGAAAGACATTGGAAAGTGACATTCCCGCCCGACAAACTTCTGACGACAATCATATTTAATGACTGACCTCACATATAAAATTCAACTTTGTTTTCCTGTAACTGTTCTTGAAGAATTCAACTAATCTAAGATAGATTAGCGAAATCGATTTTCCTTAAAAAATGTCAGTGTTTGTTGACCTAAAACGTAGAAGAAATAATTAGGATGGCCTTAAAAATATTAATTGAGATTTTCTTTTTAAAACAAGTAAGGAAATTATCGCATTCGCAATAGGGTTTATTCATAAATACATTCAGTTATAATTTGAAACTTAATTACTCGCTAAATAAAACCGGACAAGATCGAGTGATGTCTTGTTTTTTCCTAATTACTTTTATCATGAAATATACAGTTTTACTTAATAAATTTTATTTCTTTTAAACTGCTTTTTCAAAGATTTTTTTCTTTTACCCGTGTGTAACGCACAAAAAATTATTTCAAAAATTGCCCTAAAAGAAATAATTATTCATTCTATTCATAGTAATTAAAGTAAAACACTGATAAAATGTTACTTGGGAAAAAAATTCATATACATCTTTTAAATAACTTCTAAACTATGTACTGCGAAGATAAATGTAGAAACGATCGCATAACAACTACACTATTTACGCTCCTTATACGACCAACGTTTTTTTCTGTAAAACTTGCTTTATAGTTTGCTTTGATAATGCCTTAGTGAGCCAGTATTGTCACTGATACAGAAATTATAAATAATATTATCGTTGTTGATTATCATTCGGAGTATTTTATTTATAAATTAAATTTTAATAATATTAACTGGGTATTTATCTGTTAAATATTTAAAAAAATGTGTTTTCTGTATTCTCCTTTAAAAAAATGTTATAAAATAATTTAATACTCTTGTAATAAGACAGCAATTCTTTTTACTTCCTTTTACAAAGTGAAGGAAGATCGCGAAGAATTTCGGTTTTCAGATTTCCACGGAAATATTCATTTTGACCATCCCTGAATTCATTTTGATTAGTTTTGGTGTGATGTCTGTACTACGTACGTATGTATCTCACATAAACGATTAGCCGCAGAATGTTGAAATTTTGGATTTAGGACTGGTGTAATATCTAGTTAAGCACCTCCCCTTTTGATTGTAATCGACTTCACCAAAAATGTCCAAAAAAGCCCAAAATCCAAACAAAGAAATTGTATTTTGAACTTTTTCTTAACTGCAGTAATAAGCCCTCATTGAGAGCTTTTCAACGATATCATAAGTGTTACTTATTTTCATTGGTTTCAGAGTTACAGCCAAATAAAATTTTAATTAATGAAATATTTTTATCGTACAAGGGGAATGCACATCGGTTCAAATTCGACTTCATTTCCTTTTCTTTTTTTTTAATTCAAATATATTCATTTATTTATAAAAATTATTAATTTGTGATTGTAACAAAATTTTTTCAATAAATAATACCTCAATAATAATTTTAAAAAATCAGAAGTTATCAGTGAAATAAAATTTATGTACTTTTAAAAATGTGTGTATGTAATTTAATAGGCGTATAAGGAAATCATGTGTTGTCCACATCAGATTTAGTGAAACATCTGATTATGCTTCAGTATAATTGAATATTGCGTTTTAGTATTGTGTGATAAAGACACGTAAACAGCGAATTATTCAATCATCCAAATCGGGACACCGATTTGAACTTACTTGTTTTTTTCATTTCTCCTGTATAAATACATATTTTTTGTTTTTTTATTTATGCATTTGTTTTAGTTTACTTGATAATAAATATCGCTATAAAATTTAGTAACCTTCTCTTGTTTCCTTTTTGTTTACATTTTTTTGATGGCTACATTTTTATTTTAGGTTAAATGTTGCCGAAATTCGTTGTCACGAAAATTGCCTTTTTATTTAAAAATTAAGTTTCAACCAAACTATTTAATCCTATTCATATCGATTTAAATTTCATTATTATCTTAACCTTCAATTTATATTACTTGCAGTGACGAAAATGTACGGTTACATATTTAATGCCAGATTTGAATAGAGAAATAATTAGTATAATATTAGTGCCTTAAGGTAATTTTTCCTCTCCGATTCCGAGGCTTGTTGTACATGTTTCTAAACAGACTAGGTTTTACATATAGGGTTGTTAGCAGTACGAGCAACCTCCACCTGGAGAGCCAGTTTCAAGTTGTCTGGCTCTAGCCGACTTCATAGGTGGCAACCCCTTTTGAAGAAGCGTTTCCTATTCTGCACTGAGGGGAAGAACTAGCACAAGTTTTGGCAACTTCTTCACTTACACAGCAATGGGTCAGGGGCAAGGCTTGGTGCTTCTGTTATTTGGTAGACAACTCTATGAAGTTCCTCGACCATTTCTTCTGCAGTGCAGTTTAGCAACTCCCTGTACACAACAACCTTGGTGGGATTTAGCGTACTATGTGGTATAATCTCACTCCTATAAGTCCCATCTTCCTAGCTTTGAGTGCTGTGGCAGCTGTAGGTCGTTGAGGGTTTAAACAAACAGTTCCATAGCAGTCCTCAATGTTTCTTTAACAGGTCCTCCTGCAGCTTCCGTGATCCCTTGAGGAATCACAAAAGGACTAATCGTCCTTTCTTTAAAGAAGAATTTAAAGAAGAATCCCGTTTCTTCTTCTTTATCATCAAATATTTTGGCATCGCTAAATTTTACCTTTAGGTCGAAAGGAACAAACTCGACGCTTTTCTTTCTCATTATTTGTAAAGACAAAGGCTCTCGTCAACAAGGGTTTTTATGTGGATCCTCTGCTAAAGAATTTGTGGAAGTAATTGTATTCATAAGAAAAAGGTTCGCCAATCTTTTTGTAGTAGGGTGGGAGCGAAAAGATGGTTGGGCGTACCATGGAGCCCTTTAATCCAGCCTGGGTTCCTGCAATTACTCACTCACCTCCCACAGATTTAACCTAAACCGAGGAGTCAGGTACTGCCTGATTCCCCGGCTGTACCGATTATACCAACATCTCAGGGTTCGCACGAAGCAATAAGGGCTCAGACAGCCTTACCCATGGGACAATCTGTACCAAGGATCGAAGTGACTGACTTATGCTGAGTGGCACAAGACTGACAAGACTTTAACAGGGTAAGCTCACATCCGCTCACTCTCAATCCGATTCTACTTCCGAGAGGAGAGATGAGCACTCCCAATCTCCATTCCGCCCAGTGACAGCCAAAACAGATCACGGTTATGCCTCCCGTTCTCGCTGAAAGTAGCGAAACCTGAGAAGCACAACAGCAACCAGCTCGGACAGCTCGGGACCGCAAATCCTGTACTCAGTAGAGAACGCCTGAGCAATACCATTGCCTTGTTGGCTGACATAGTGAAATTACAGAAATGCCATATCGTTCCCCGTCCCGATCGTGTGCGTAGATGTAATGCACGGACGTGGGGTTATATTGTGGGGACGTGGCAATATTTTTATTATTATTATTTTTACTAGCAACCGGTGCTCGCTTCGCTCGTCCGACCATCTAATCAGAGCGCTGGACACCCGAGGCCGACCCAGGCCTCGGTTTTCTGGCCTTTTGGAGAATTCCCATACCGGCCAATCCCGCATTGTTCGTTACCCACACGCTTGTGAAAATAATACTGATAAATAACAATTAAAGTATTCAGGCTTTATAGAATCCTTAAAATAAACTAAATAGTAGTAACTGAGATAAAGTACACACATTTTTTGAGGAATACTTCACAATTTATTTCTGTTGCCATGGTGACAGAAATTTAACAATGAAGTAAAAAGATTAATGTTTTTTTTTATAATATCTTTAATTCATAACTTCATTCCCAAGGTGGCTACGGCCTCGATCTATGGATTAAAACGTCTCTAGGATACCACAAATGTATCCTGCAAATTTAAAAGCAGTTGGTTGGTTGGTTCTCACGTAATGCAAGAACTAACAGAAACCTTGGGCTTTATACATATATATTTATATATATATATATATATATATATAAAAGATAAGATTATATTTTTACACACTTCTTAAAAATTCAAATATTAGTGATTTGTTTTGGTCTATCAAATGTTTAATTGATTGGGCGTTAGTGAACTTTGAAAAAATTACGTAAATAAGTTCACATTCTTTTAATAAATAACTCCTTATTAACCCTCTTGTTCATTACGTAATCTAACTTATTTTACCTGTTACTACTATAAAATATTTTCAGATATTAAATATGCATTTTTCAATTTATATTTTTAAATTTAAATAACATTTTGCATTTAAATGAAACTGTATTTTAAGTTTTACGTAGCTCGCCAAAAGATTATTAGAATATTGAACTCATTTACATGAATGTGTTGAATGACTTTTCATAAAATGAAAAGCAAATTGCTTAAAATTTACATTTGGGAAAAATATAGTAGCATATATGTATTGGTTATTTTCTGCCTTGTCACACTTCCATTGTACATCAATACAATATTACCATTTTCATTTTTTAGTCAGTTCAATCTTTTTCATATGACATCGGCAAATTTATTATTAGCTTCTTTAGAAAAAAAAATATTTCAAAATACTTTTACCGACCGATCATCAAACCATTTCATACTATTTTGCTGGGGGAGAGTAATTTTTAGAAATATTTTATATCGCATAAAAAATAATACATAACTACGAAGTGTAGTAAAACAAACAAGTTTTCTCAAGGCCATTAAGAAAATAAACGAAACTATTAATGCCCCAAAATAATATGATTACGTTGAATGGAATCAACTACTTCCTTCTTAGCTAAGTAGTGTTTGACGTTCTTCAATATGACAAGTTTCATAAGGCACCTATTTCATATCCGTCTATCTTCAGCCATCTATTTCATTTCCACATAATCTGGTTTCAGTCTTGATTTTGTGCAACATCTACAGTTTTGTATGTCACCTTCTTCTGTTTCTTTCAATCACTATCTAAAGCATTCTCCAAATAAATATCCAATCCAATTTTCTACTTGATTTCAGTAATCAAAAACTAATCACGAATTAAAAAATTAAAAATTAATATTGCTGAAACAAACAGGATTTCTACGTTTATTTTTTTTTTTTTAAACTAATAAAATAAAATTTAATCTTGCAACATAAAAGAGAATTAACAAAACTTAAATAAGTGAGGAAAAGAGAGATAAAATTTTCAATATTGAAGTAAACAATTTCTGCGTAATAGTTTACTCAGAAATCCTTTTATCTCTTAATTATTCCTTTTTTTAAGATTCACTAAAAACCATATGATGGAAGTTACTTTGTTTACTCTTTTCCAACTTTATTTATTGAACTTACAGTCTGCTTTTGATTTGAAAAGAAAAACATTTGAGTTAGGTGAATTTCTTAAAAAATTATACTACGTTGAAAAAGTAATAAATTAATAGTAAATTATTTTTGTCGTAAAAGTGGTTTTATACATTCAACATTTAAAACCTTACTTTATACTTTTGAATCGATTCCCTCTCGTGTAATATAAACCCTGATTCAACGTTGATGTAATATAAGCTCTCATTACCGGTTGATTTTAAGTCATCCAGATCGTCTGCTTGAACATCATTTGAAGATATTTTAATAGAATAACGAATCTTCTTTTTTTCTTTAAGCTCCTAAGGTGATCTCTACAAGTCATAAGTTTTAATTAGTTCTAGATTTAAGTTTGCCTTCTTATATTAATTTGATTTATAGGATTAATTAAATATTTATAAATTTAGAAATAAATTTACATTTTAATAAATGTTAAAATTATTTACGTCTTTTATACAGAGAAAATGCATTTTAAAGTATATTTGTTTAATAGATCTGAACGATAACTGTTGTTACCATTACCAACAATATCTGAAAATTTTCCCAGAGGAATCGTTTACTTTATTTAATATACTCAGAAGCTTGTCTAATTTACCAGATTTTAATAGACTATAATTTATAATATAATTTTCTTGTATAATAATCATAGAATATAAAATAACATGGTACTCTTATATAGAATAATATAATAGACTTTATAAACTATTTAAATAGATTATTTTAATAAACTTTATTTTCTTAGAAATTCAAACTCAGAACCTTCGAAATTAATGTCTTGCGCTCTGCAATTTTGGTCTGTGAAAAATAAATAAATTTTAATCAACTTACGAGTTCCTAGCTGGCTAATACCAAGAGAGGGCGTTGTTTGCTTGGTTCTGTAATCTCTAAGGAGTATTCAGTTCTAATTACTCGTATTATCCATGCGCCTGCGAAGACGTTTTTCCTCTTTTTTCTTTTCTTTTTTACATACAAGTAAGTTCTATTAATTTTTCATGCTTCATATGATTCCAATATTTACGAAAAATTTCGATACCTTGCTAATTACTTTGTAATATATAGCAAAACCTTGAAAGTTTTGAAAGTTTAAAATGATATCTGAAAGAAAACTTTTTTTTGGAATTGTCATTGAAAAGGTCTATCTCGACTTTTGATATGTATTATCCTAAAGTAAATAATAGTAATTTATCAAAAGAAAATCCTATATTCAAGTCAAAAATTGATAAAGTTGAGGAATTTTTAAAATCAAACCTTGTCTTTTTATAATGTGCAGGATCCAGCTGGGAAAATGATATAATAAAAAAATGTTATCGGTTTAATAGGAGAGGATATTAGATAAAAATTAACAATTAAGACATAAAAAGATCCCAAGGATTTGAAATAGAAAAAGAAAGAAGTATGAAAATATACTGACATACTAGTTCAAAATAGAATTTTTTTTCAATAAAAAAGGTAACAGAGATAATCCGAAAAATGCTTGAGAAATTAACCTGAACTACAGTTGATTAAAAATATTTACCAGGTTAGTTCAAACTCGGCCCACTGATTTTGCTGAAGTTATTTTATCACAGTCAAGAGAAATCACACATGACATGACAATATTTTTGTTAACTCGTTAATTTATGACCAGTTCATTCCATTGAAATGTAAACATTTGTGTCTTGTTTAGAATATTTGAATCGGTCTTTAATCTGTCTTACAATTCAATACTTTGTTTAGGTTGCAATAGCTAGGGAGGTACCTACCCATGCCTAGGGTGTTCTGGTCCACCCGTGCAAGAGATGGGGGGGGGGGGGTCGGAGCTACCCGATGATGGTATGGGGGACCTTCAAGGTTAGAGAGAACAGGTTGTGTGGAGTAAACACCAGATGTGTGAAATGCATACTTGGTGCTTCGTAGGTTAGGGGTGGGAAAGGCAGCTCTCCAGCTGAGGGATGGGCTGGCTGTACAGAAAAGGAAGTTGGCATGTCATGATGACGCTAGGGAGACCCTGGTGGGATGCCTCTACAGGGACTAGGCACTGGCACAGGCTGCTGCCACGACACCCTGAGATGACAAGTGATTCTTGATTGCCAGACTGGTTTCCTTAGGGGTGTTAAATCAGAGAAGACAAAAAAAGTTTGCAACAGCTGTCAATACTTTACAGATTACAGGTTAAGCTACAGATGTATGAAGCATATCGGACACTTTACGAGCATAAGAATTAGACCCTTTATTAGTAAATCTGGTGAACTGTAGTCGCAAAAATAAAAGAATGATATGAGTGCTGAATCAAGGGAGAGAATACAAGGTGGTGCCACAAGTGATTTGGCGAGCTCTTTGCTATTCTCCTTTTATTTTGTCTAAATAGCAGATTTCTTCAGAGGCAGGAGACATTTTATATGATATTTTAGCGTTAACATTTGCGGATAACAAAATAATTTTTGTTGATAGTTCTTTTGATTTAAGAAATAGATTAAAATTTCAGGTTAACTATTGTAACACTTTGCATTTAATAGCTAATATAAAAAAATAATAATTTTTCCATTTCATAAGGAAATTAAACGTTAAAAACTGGGTTGTTAATTAAGTATATGGGTAAAAAAATTAGAGATTTGTAGTAATTATACTTATTTAGGAATTAATTCTTTCAGGTCCATCTATTTGGATAACTGTAAAATATTGTTAAATAAAACAAAAGGGATTTCAGAATCATGGTTAGTTTATTGAGGCGAGATCAGTAGTTTGAGAAAGCAAAATAATGCGTAGTGGTAATGATATTGACAGTTTTGTATTGCTTAGTTATGAGGAGTCTGTATAGTACTGAAGTTACTGAAAAGTATCAATTGTACTTTTTGTACTTTTTAAAAAGAATTTTCTTATAGGTAGAGTTACACTTGCCCGAGCTCTTATATTAAATACAAGTGGATTAACTTCTTAAAGACCTTTGCTGGATTAAAGATATATTAAATGCCTTTCCATAGGTATCCTATAACTTACTAAATGTTTACTTATGAAACAGAAATGTTAAAGTCTATTGCAGACATAAATAGGTTAAAATAGATTTCTATTAGGGATTAAGTATGATTAATCAATGTGGTGGAGGACAATTGGGTACTTGGAGGTAAGTTGGAAGATATGGTTGAAGCCACGGAAGATGTATTATTACAAACTAGTCCACCTAAACCTTGGATTGATGGGCCACCACTATATCAAGACGTTTACTGAATTTTCAAATTTTAAACCTTAGATCTGGGTTAGAGGGGCAGCTAACTTTAAGAATGGCATTTAATGTAATTTCTTTACTTTGGATGGCCAGAAAATTGTTTATGTTTACTTATTTTGTTTATACCAATGCTTAATTTTGTTTAATTTCACCAAATCATTTATACCTGCTTATCCCTAATCATTTACACTGACTGAACAGTGATATGCCCTATTTCTAATTTTAACAATATTGAAAACATATTTCATGTGATACTAAAGTGTCCCACAGATTGTGACATTAGGGCTAGACACATACGAGAATACGCAGAAAATCTGATTTCTGTTAAAAATAAATCCACTGTTCTTTTATCGAATTTTGATGCTGTTAAAATTAACGGACTTATTTTGTAAAGTTATACAGATAAGATATACAATATTAAGCAGTACTTGTTTATTCTCTGTTTTTGATGGTATAAAATATTTTTATTATGTTACGATTCTAGCTGACTTATTAAATTAGTGTAACGTTGTTTGTGTAAACATTATGTTAATGAAATCTGAAGTAAAAAGGTTGTAGGTAATTTTCTTTATTATCTGTAGAAAAATTAAATCTACAAGAGTATATGAAGAGCAATTTTGTTGACACTTTCCTTATTATATAAGTGTAGATATTTTATGGGCAAATGGGAACAAGGTTAATATTGTGTTTAATACAGAGTTAATACAGTATATAATTTAGACTTTTTCGGACTTGTGATAAAATATAAGGAGTAAGGGTAGATTCATTTGTAGGAGTGTAATGAGATCTTATTGATTTTATGATGTTTTAAAAAGATAATAACTGTTTAAGTAGTTTGTATTTATTATAAAAGTTAGTACTTAATTCTAATTGCATTTAAATGGAGAAAAATATGTTGAATTTGAACATAAAATTCAGTTACTGTTAAAAATAGTAATAAATTATTTGATTAGTAAATTATTGTTTAGGATAACTAAGACTCTTATGTCAGTCAATAGATTATCGATCGCTTACGAACTTGGTAATGGTGTGGGTTTAATAGAGTTATCAAAATTAAAAGTATATATCATATGATGGATGTTGATGCCACTTGAGTGAAATTAAAGAAATGAATGATTTGTGTCATTTATGATAAAGAATCCACTGAATCGATTTTACAAATGCTCACGTACTATTTGAGTGATCCGTGTTGTAAATCATTCTTCCTTATTGACTATATGACGTGCGGATATTAATCACATGCATGTATGTTGAAAGAGTATTATGCAAAAAATGTTAATTAAATTATATAATTAAACATAAACAAGAATTATAGTCTATAATATTATATTTTATATTAATTCCTGATTAAGCACAAATTTATTTAATATGTTATCTATAGTTGATTTTGCAATAAACTTTATAATTATGTTAATATTCCTAAATGTAGGTATTTCTTTTTTGCAAAATAAATACTGACATTTATTTAACCAATCTTAAATACTTCTTCCAACTATTATACATTATCATTAATCCATTGGGTTTTATAAAACCAGTGGTATATTATATATCAATGCAAATAGTAAAGGCTAAAAAAACCTTTTTACGTTGTAAATCTGTAAAGTTAAACTGCACGTTTGTACTATTTAGATTTTTGCTGTTAAATAAACATTTGTGAAAATGTTTCTTATTCAAGCTATAAAATGAAAAACACTGTTATTGCGAGTTTGTGATTATAATATCACATGTGTTGTTGTGTCTGAATATCTTTGGTAAATTTTTTAAAACATAGATTTATAACTGATCATAACTTAAATTTGGAAGAGATGTGCCTTCATTGTTCTTTCAGGAAGGAAAAGAAGGAATCTAGGCATTTTTGGGTTATAGTTTATTTTCAACTAAGGATTTTATGTTGCTAATGATTTTCAACAGATTGTCCGTAGCCTAATATAGTTACTCACACTGTATAATAAATGTGTTTTTTTTTTTATTAAACCATCAGATAAATATAAAATGAATAGACTACTCGGTTTGGATATTTTGCAGCACATGAAAAATACAGATCTAGGTTAAAATTTGAAATCAGGACTTTCTACTCGTAGATGAAAGACTAGGGTGCTACTATCTAATCCCGGAGGTTGTCCTAATTTAATATATCAGCGTTAAATTTACTGTTAATTCTAATGACTTATGGTTCTATGAGAGTATTCATAAGATCGCGTGGACCATATTATTGGTATATGCTGTGTCATATTTTATGTTTTAAAGAATGATTGGGGATATTATCTATTAAAATACATAACCGCAACGACTCTTATAATCTACTGTGAAAATAATAATCTACTGTGAAGTGGCCAAGCCATCTTCAAAAACAACATTCTATTCTAATCATACTAGAAATGATGTCAATCAAAGTGGTTCTTGCTTGGTGATCAAGCAATACAATTGATTAATGGTCACATATTAGCAAAGCTCTAATAAATACCTGGAAACTTCCAGAATATAGATATCCATTCAATCAAAGGCCTTATGAGTGTTGATCAAATCTAAATCATGTGAAAA
This sequence comes from Lycorma delicatula, assembly GCF_047948215.1. Classification (NCBI taxonomy): domain Eukaryota; kingdom Metazoa; phylum Arthropoda; class Insecta; order Hemiptera; family Fulgoridae; genus Lycorma; species Lycorma delicatula. Next base: position 16,886,471 of record NC_134455.1, on the reverse strand, counting down.
AAAAAGGTGTGACCTAAGCACATCTGTTGTAATATGAAAAGGAGTTTCGATAATTAAATTAGTTGGATGCTATTTCTTTCATAAAACTATTCCCTATGGAATGAATAATCAGATTCTCAACAGCCATTATAATTTTAACATCTGTATGGAAATAAAAATAAATAAATTTAATGGTCAAAGTTATGATTAATAATTGTAAATCGTTTACTTAACGAAAAATCCCTTAGCAAAATTATATGAATGATAAAAACACTTGGGTCTTTCTTTTATTTCTATACAATTTTCACCCTAATCATTTTGAGAAGAATTTTATAAAAAAAGGAATATACCCGTATGATGTATGCTTTTATAAACATCCACTCCAATGCAGTTCTGAATTTTACAACAAAGGCATACCTAAGGAGATTAACTGTTCTTTAACAGATGACATCAGATTGGAACTTTCACGTGAGATTAGATAAATTACTTAATATTTACTTTCAGCTAAAACCGCAAATGGATCTATCTAGATAAAATGGTCAACCATGCAACACGTAATGGTTTTTTGATTTTTATTAGCTGAAAATTAACATCTTTCTTGTTCTAGAAACTTTAGGTAGTTATCCATGCTACCTTAGAAAAACCCTGTCAACCTACTTGAAGGAACAGCAGTGAGCGAGTCCTTCAAAGATTCACTTTTTATGTATATCTGGTGCTTAAAAAAACATCCTTCCCGTGTACCTAAGTTTGAACAAAGACTGCTGCCTATGAAATGAAGCATAATTTCAGATATTTTTAAGTAATACTTTAAACTGGTTTACATTAATGATGTTGTGTAAAGTATTATTATTTTGTGTGGATTAATTTTGAGTTTTCATCATTAAACTCTGATACTTTTGGTGAAGGATTGATAGAAATACTTTGAATGCATTCGACGGTCTACAGAATAAGAAAATATTTGGTTCCAACTATATTTAACAGCTTATAGAATTCACAGATGAACATTTTCTGTTTATTAAGTTTAGTACTGATATGGAACTATTAATATGGAATTGCCTAGAGTGTGGAAGAATCAAACATATATCAATTTTATACTTCTCTGAAGTATTAAACAAACTTATTTGTTACATAACTACTTCATAAAGTTTTGTTTTCTATAAAGTTACTGCGTGTAGCTGAGTATAACTTCATGTTGTATGATCTGTATATGAAATAAGGTATTAATCTCTTATTCTATCCGTTCTTGTGTCTTTATTTATACAAGAGTTTTGATGATAATCAATGCAAAGCTACTCAAAGTAGAAACATTTAATTTTTTTCATCATAAAACTTTTGGCAAACAAAATTTTTATTTAACTATAAATTAAAACGTAATCTTTTCTTGTTAATTTATATTAAAACTTAGAAATCATGACATTTCGTTAAATTTTTCAAGCTTATTTTAGTTTATATATCTGTTAATTATATTTATTACCACGAATTTCTAATAAATTACGTAATTAATTTTGCAAAAATGGAGCTTTTGCAGAATGTTCTTTGTTTTCAAAACCACCCACTTATTCTTTTCTAAATTTTTGTTTTTTGTTATTCTGTTATATTTACAATGATTTCTTAAATAATGAAACTTTAAATTGTACAAATTAATAATGACATGAAAGAGAGGCATCCAGTGCTACCTACCAAGCCAATTCAATAAAAGTTTGACCAAAGTACAATATAAAAAATAAAACGAACAGAATGTAACTAACAATGCACACAAAGCCCATAACAAAGAACGCGTAATACAAGTAATACAGAACAACAAGGATAAATGTTCAACATAACATAGCTATAAAAAATAACAAAGTTAAATTGTTAACAAAACGGAGTAGGTAAGAAGTAGATATTTTTACACTAAATAATTGTTAGCAGAGTTTTTATTTATAAAATCTAAAAGATGTGTTGTTTATTATTTATTCTCTCTTCTTGGACAAAGAAAATAATATTTATTACAAAAGTTTGAATCATATTCCTGATATTCTCTAACGAATTCATAATTTAATGTTGCATTCTAATCAGTTAATTACAAAAAAAGAACAAAAATCAACTTTTTGCCTAAGGAATTTTTTTTAATATAACTGGGGTTATGTGGTGGTTTACTAAAATCTTAATTTTTTTTTGCTAGTTTCTACCAATAATAGAAGTAGTAGTTTTATTAATACATTTTACATATTACGTTCATTGTTACGTAAATAAAATAAAAAAAACTAATTTTTTATTCTTTTTATTTTGTATTAGTAATTTAGTGGTATTACTTCACTTCAGAGGATTTTACTTTCAGAATGCCTGACTAAATAATTTGGAAAACGAGGAACAGGTTCGGTTTAAAACTGCCTTTTAAGCAGTCGTTAAATTATCAACTATGGCAACCCTGATATAAACTATTAATGTACAAAGCAGTTTATAATTTAATCAGAAGATAGCGTATTACTTCCCATTCTTTCAACGACTAACTTCTGAATTTTCGGTTTTTTTGTGCAGTATCATCCATTAAATAAATAACAAAGTATTTTTTAATTTAGTATGATGTTAATTTTTTAAAAATAACCAAAATGTTGTATATATTAAAAAATGTAGAAAAATAATTATAATATAATATATGTAATAATATTACATTTATCTATCCTTTTAAAATATACTCTTATATAACATATGTTATATAAGAGTAATGTGAAGAATACAGAACAATTAGTTTAACTAGTCATGCATCAAAAATCTTATCTAGAATTCTATACAGAAGAATTGAGAGGAAAGTGGAAGAAGTTTTAGGAGAAGACCAATTTGGTTTCAGGAAAAGTATAGGGACAAGGGAAGCAATTTTAGGCCTCAGATTAATAGTAGAAGGAAGATTAAAGAAAAACAAACCGACATACTTGACGTTTATAGACCTAGAAAAGGCATTCGATAACGTAGATTGGAATAAAATGTTCAGCATTTTAAAAAAATTAGGGTTCAAATACAGATATAGAAGAACAATTGCTAACATGTACAGGAACCAAACAGCAACAGTAACAATTGAAGAACATAAGAAAGAAGCCGTAATAAGAAAGGGAGTCCGACAAGGATGTTCCCTATCTCAGTTACTTTTTAATCTTTACATGGAACTAGCAGTTAATGATGTTAAAGAACAATTCAGATTCGGAGTAACAGTACAAGCTGAAAAGATAAAGATGCTACGATTTGCTGATGATATAGTAATTCTAGCCGAGAGTAAAAAGGATTCAGAAGAAACAATGAACGGCATAGATGAAGTCCTACGCAAGAACTATCGCATGAAAATAAACAAGAACAAAACAAAAGTAATGAAATGTAGTAGAAATAACAAAGATGGACCGCTGAATGTGAAAATAGGAGGAGAAAAGATTATGGAGGTAGAAGAATTTTGTTATTTGGGAAGTAGAATTACTAAAGATGGACGAAGCAGGAGCGATATAAAATGCCGAATAGCACAAGCGAAACGAGCCTTCAGTAAGAAATATAATTTGTTTACATCAAAAATTAATTTAAATGTCAGGAAAAGATTTTTGAAAGTATATGTTTGGAGTGTCGCTTTATATGGAAGTGAAACTTGGACGATCAGAGTATCTGAGAAGAAAAGATTAGAAGCTTTTGAATGTGGTGCTATAGGAGAATGTTAAAAATCAGATGGGTGGATAAAGTGACAAATGAAGAGGTATTGCGACAAATAGATGAAGAAAGAAGCATTTGGAAAAATATAGTTAAAAGAAGAGACAGACTTATAGGCCACATACTAATGCATCCTGGAATAGTCGCTTTAATATTGGAAGGACAGGTAGAAGGAAAAAATTGTGTAGGCAGGCCACGTTTGGAATATGTAAAACAAATTGTTAGGGATGTAGGATGTAGAGGGTATACTGAAATGAAACGAGTAGCACTAGATAGGGAATCTTGGAGAGCTGCATCAAACCAGTCAAATGATTGAAGACAAATAAATAAAAAAAAAAATAACATATGTCAGTGTGGGCCATCCACCCTACGTTTTGCCGTACCTCATTTTAAATATTAAAATTACTTATAAAAGAGAATAAACTTTGAAGAAGTAAATTAATTCATAAAATTCAGTAAAAAGATAAGATATTGATAAAAATTTATCAGTAATTTTATTTTGAAATATTGTAAATCGAGAATAACAGCACTTCGCGACAAATATGAAACTTCAAAACACATACTTGTATGGAATTTAATATAACAGAAACAAGTGGAATTGAATAAGGAATAAGATATTTGAATTCTTGGTTTTTGTTTTTGATGCGAAAATATTTTTAGGTACCTAATAATTTTGATATCACTTAAATTCAATGTTTTGCAAATTTTGGAAAATGGTCAATTCAAAAAACGTTTTTTTTTACATTCCAAACTTTTCGACGAGTCTTTTATTTGTATCCGTGTGTATCTACTCTCTACTTCTACTATCTAGTACCTGAAATAAAATTATTTTAAAGATAATTTAAGTACATTTCAAATATCTACATTTATTTTCAAGTCAAATATCTAAACTCACCGTAATTATGAAAATGTAAGCCGAGATATTAAAATTTCTTTTTAGCTCAGAGTTTTTGATATGGGTTTTTAATAATAATTAATTACTTGTAGGTGTAAAATATGTCAAAAATGAAAAAAAAAAATATTATAAAAGACTATGAGCTAACAAAACTTTAAAGAAAATATTATTGATATTTTTAATAAGATAAGTAATCAATTTCAGCCAACGTAGTCAGCGGCCAATATTTTTAGTTGTCGGTTTAACTACTTTATTTTTCTCCAACTGCTTTAAAAGTTCAGCATTGTAATTATTCTTAAACAGGATGGCTTAAAATATTTGTACGTGTTACAGTTGATAATTATGTTTTTCCTACAATTTTATTACTGAATAACGTGAAATATGTTACTTCATGGCATAAAGTACCATTATGTTGTGCATTTAATATTATTTCTCGCCTCTTTGAACTGGTTTGAAAATTTTGCTTCTACTTGCAACAGAAAATGGGAACTGTTGATGGTCAATATGATCTGTAAGTGATGAAAGCACCTATTTGATTCTCAGAAGCATCTTATCTCAATTAACAAACATTCCTTTGCTTGACACGTATTTATTGGTATCGCTAACATGAATTCAAACAAAAAACATTGTCATTTTTTTACAATATTTAATTTTAATATTTACCAATAGACTTAAACACTTTTTAGTTACTTTTCACACTATAATAATCATATTACAGAAATTACGTAATCACAATTATTATTATTATTATTATTACGAAATTTTTACATCCATTGGATCTGGGACTGTTATAAAAGCCATCCTTCGATTTTGGGATAAATTTATTTTGTTATTTGAAGTTCTAGAAGCTGATTGAAAGTATAAAATGAATTTTTACTGAAGTTTTCTCTCAAAAAAAGTTATTTTGTACATATTACACCTACACTGTGTCTCTTTATAATAAACAGAGAAAAAAGAGAATTTTGCATTACGTTAATAACAACCGTTTTCAACATTTCCTAAATTGCAAATATTTATAAGCCAATTTGTGGAAAAAACCGGTGTAATCGTTTGCGACCAACATTTATTTTTCATGAACTATAATCGCAAAAGGTTTGGCAGAAATTTTTAACAAAGGTAGTATTTACAAAAAAATAAATTGTACTGAAAACAATTGTACGTATAATCCAACAATGAAGTCTTTATCTAGAAAAGGAGTAAGCAGTAGTTCTATTTACGTTGTGATAGAGAGAAATAGTCTTATAAATAGTGGGATAGTTGCTTTCACTGCTTTTACATAGTTATATTCTAATCAATATATTATACATCAGAATAAATTGTAACTTAGTTATCATTTTATGAAAATAAATGTATATGTTAGAACGACTTAAAATAAAAAAAACATAGTTAATTAAATTTATGTAATTCGGTCAACGCATAGATTTATGAAAATTAAACATATAATGAATTAAAATAATTTGAATAAAAAATTACGTAAATATTGAAGGATAGAAAATATTTTTACGAGAAGCTATCGTACTATTGTCATGGGATTCATGTCATCGAGTGAGTTTATCAGACCACCGCTTCACTGCTTAACTTTGCCCACTTTATTATAACTGAATCTTTTTACATTATATCATTAAAAAAGATATTAAAGTTAATTCTTTTAAAAATAATTCAAAATTCTCTGTAAAATAATAATAATTTCCAATTTATTTTTGTTCATCTAATGTAGTAAAATGATAAGTAAAAACCACCATTTTGAAAGTTAGAATGAAATTTAATGTGTTGGAAACCATATAAAACGATTTATTATACGAAATCGTACTACAACAGAACTAATGTGAAAGTAAATCAGAATTCCATTGAAAATTAATGTAGTAATGAAACACCCGTTTCAGAAATCATGTGTAAACAAAATAAGGAAATCAGAAATATAAAAATTGCGATAAGTATGATTGAAATACGGTTTCGTTTTATTAAATTAAATTGTTAGCAGTGGCTGAACGTATATACAGTCAGCGACATTTTTTTCTCCATAAAAAAGTAATATTTTTTCTTCATATAGGATAAATGATGACAACGAAAATATTTACTAATTACACGTGTTTGTTAAAAATTATATTTACATAAAGTAATAAGAGAAAAGAAATATTTTACATAAAAAAAAAAAAAAACATTTGTAAAACTTAGACTTGTCAACATCTTTTCCTTTTTTTTTACTTTATTAATAACTCTTTGTTGTTTAGTGCCAAGTTTTCGAGCAATAAACTGTATAGAGTTTCATGCTATAAAACTACTACTTGAAACAAAATCCTATAAACGAATACTGATAACATACAGAAAAATAACTAAATCATGGTTAATGACAGGTAAATTTCTAAAATAGTTTTTACATACAGAATGAAATATTTACTTTTTAATTAAAAGTAAATTTCGTGAATTTATATTTTTTTTTTTTGTTTTTTGAAAAAACATTATTTTATTCTAATAGGATATAGTTTGAAGGACAGAATTTTTTGTATGTTTATTAAAGATTGTATTTTTATTTACAGTTGAATAGCTCAGACGTTTTTCTTTTTACAAGGCTGTTTAAATAAATATATTCAAAATAAAACTATTTTTACCATTACTATTACTGTGATTATTGCGTACTATTTTTTTCGAACAATCACTAATAAATGTCATAGAAAGAGTTTAAAATATAGAGTAAAATGAATGCTAATTGTGTTCTTACTTGGTAAATTATTACGAAAATAAACTAAAAATAAAATAAAAAGATAGAGTGAAAAGGTTAAAAAAAGAAAAAGGATTAAATGGTTATAATTAGACTCTCGATTATTTCTTATAGTGTGCATGCATTTTTTACTCTCTTAATGAATCTAATTTTATTGAATGATGTGATAAATTAACACTCGTGTAAATTAGACGAATAATAAGCGTGAAATTACTTTACTAGTTCGTTTGACCTTGTAATGTTTAATTCTATACTCTTTTTAAAAAAAAATGTTCTTAAATAATTCTGAATCAGTTACGCTTGCTTAGTGACAGTAGCAAATACCTCCGGTAAATGCTTATTTTTATTTACTGTTTTTTTTTTCTTGGATTTTAATATAAATTAATCATAATCAAATACTTTCTGATTACTCACAGAATCATGAAACAAAAAAATCATATATTATTGTGAATGTAAAATCAACTACTCAATATTTGATCAGCAAAAGTAATCAAAAAAAGAAGATTATAAAAATGTTAATATATTTATGTAAAATACATCTTCCACCATATGTTTTTATTTTTTTATTTTTTACAAGTATAATATTTAACGAATTATCAGCTTTTTATTGGAAAAGTAATATTATATTTATTATCTCATATAATAATGATATAGTTAAAACAAATTATTTTATTATTCATTTCTTTATTAAATATTTTTTTTTTGTCTTCAGTCATTTGACTGGTTTGATGCAGATCTCCAAGATTCCCTATCTAGTGCTAGTCGTTTCATTTCAGTATACCCTCTACATCCTACATCCCTAACAATTTGTTTTACATATTCCAAACGTGGCCTGCCTACACAATTCTTTCCTTCTACCTGTCCTTCCAATATTAAAGCGACTATTCCAGGATGCCTTAGTATGTGGCCAATAAGTCTGTCTCTTCTTTTAACTATATTTTCCAAATACTTCTTTCTTCATCTATTTGCCGCAATACCTCTTCATTTGTCACTTTATCCACCCATCTGATTTTTAACATTCTCCTATAGCACCGCATTTCAAAAGCTTCTAATCTTTTCTTCTCAGATACTCCGATCGTACAAGTTTCACTTCCGTATAAAGCGACACTCCAAACATATACTTTCAAACATGTTTTCCTGACATTTAAACTAATTTTTGATGTAAACAAATTATATTTCTGACTGAAGGCTCGTTTCGCTTGTGCTATTCTGCATTTTATATAGCTCCTGCTTCGTCCATCTTTAGTAATTCTATTCCCAAATAACAAAATTCTTCTACCTCCATAATCTTTTCTCCTCCTATTTATTTATTTAAAAAAATAAATTATTATATACTTTCTCCATTGACGAATTATGTAAATTACGATCTACTTAATTATTAATTAATTAAATATTTCAATGATAATCGTATATATTTTGTTATAATTTTCCACGAGTATGTAAATTTTTATTTAAAGAACGGTCTTGGCAAAATTTATTGAAATATAAAAATAATTCCGAACGTCAAAAGAAATCCTCATTCACTGACAAGCTTTGTACCAAATAATACACTATAAAAGAAAAGAAATTCACTTTTTTATTTAATAGGCCATGTACAAAGACATTAAACACACATCTAATATAATTATGAATAGAAATCGACACAGATTTCAACTTTTATCATTTAAATTATGATGCCAAAAAGTACACACAGTGTTGATTGACTATCGCGATGAGACTAAAATTTTTAGAACAAAAAAGGAATAGTCTTTTGAGGGTGTAAAATTACAGTGTAGAATTTCTCTCAAGGGAAAAATTTCTTTAAATGTTTTCTTCTCATGATATTTGTTGTTTTTATGGCTACAATTGCTGGTGATACAACTGCGTGTTTTATTTTCTATATTGTCTGGTATTAAAAATTTGGTTGTAATATTGTTTTTAATATTGTTTAGTTCATTAATAACCTTTTCTTTTTCCTGTTTACCCTCCGGTAACTACAGTTTAGATAATTTTTCAGAGGATGATATGTATGAGTGTGAATGAAGTGTAGTCTTGTACAGTCTCAGATCGACCATTCCTGAGATGTATGGTTAATTGAAACCAAACCACCAAAGAACACCGGTATCCACGAGTTCATTAATAACCTAGTATGTTTATTTTGTCCTATTTAAAAAAAAAAACAACTAAATATTCTAAAAGCTGATATAAAATTGCTCGCGTTTGATTACTTCTTGAATCGTAATGAAAAAGAATATAATTTTTATATACACATGAATAAAAAAGTTCAATTTTACTATTGATAAACGAGAGTCATAGAAGCCTCAACCAAATTATTTAGTTCCACCTTGATTTTTTTATTTTATCGTTTGCCATTTGTGGGGAGAAATGGATTAGATGTTAGACAAAGAAATCCCACTTCAGTCACCTCGTCTAACCCCTTCTTTATTGTATCCTATATTTATGTTTATTTTTATATTTGATATTTTATTTGTGTCATATCCTTTTTATTATTTCTTAATGCATTTTAATACTGCATTTTGATAAATGGAACAGGAGGTGTGATACCTCCAACACTTTATATATACCTGTATATATATATATATATATATATACATAAAGAAGCTAAGAAGTAGGTGGAAAGAATAGAAGGGAGAAATATACTTCATATGATAATATTATAGGGTCATAAATCATAGTATGAAAAACGATTTAAATTTTCCACCAACCTTTAAAATTTTTGTAGCAGTTTATGAGCGGTAAGAATTTCCCTAACTTACATTTATTTTCTATACAAACTTTAACATTTTTTGGTTACATCACTGCATTACATTTATAAAGTGATTAAAAAATACTAACTTCATTTTTATTATAGCCGAATTCCAAATTAAAAATGTGTTGCAAGAAGCTAATGTTTAAAACTTATTTTAGTGATGTTTCTACAATCTGTAAATACACTTCATTATATTGAAAGAATATAATTTTATATTAATAATTGGTATCTGCCAACCCCTGAGGAGAAGACACCAGCCTAGTAACGTTCCAATCGCCACCCCCCCCCCCCCATTACTTGCCTTTATGGGCTTCAACAGGAGTCGTCTATCACCCTCTGACTTTTTACATCTCATAGTAATAAGGCTGGCCTCGTTGGGATGCCACCGATGTAAATGCCTCAGTAGACATTTGCATCGGTCATTTAATAACTCAGCTTTTGCCTTCGCTGTAGGTCTCGCCCGGATATCTTGAATGTCCTAAATCGTATCCCTCTGAACTAGCTAAGCGAGCTCGCGGAAGTGCAAACCCCGCGCCTAGTTCTACTTATTATGAGCCAATTTCGTGAATGTCTCGTAATTCGAGGCAATTAAACACAACATACCACCAAAGATGTTGATCGCAACAACGGAATTCAGTCCTAGTTCCTTTAGTGAACTCAACTTTTAGTTCAAACCCCAGACTTAGGTTAAATTATGAACTCCGGTCTGGTCTACTAGGAAGAGGCAGACAAACCTCATACTCCCACTCGGCTCCATCGCAGAGCCCCACGTGACAATCACCTCATAAACCATCGTCGAGACGCCGCTACACCACACAGCTGCATGGTATCCCATGCCCATCGGCAGTGCAGTCACCGTTCCGTCGACTGTTTTTTTTTAAAATCATAATCACCTCTTATCTAACTAACCGTGGCTCGCTTAAAATGTCCAGGCAGACCCTAACCGCCCTAGTTCCTACTCTACTATCCCTTCGATCGTCCTACGTTAGACGAGGAATCGAAGGAAGCCAGCTACAATTGTCCAATCTCTACGAGTCCTCCAATTAACTCGCAGATCAAAGGAGTTTACTCTTTCAAGTTCCCTGACAACTCTGGTACGCTCAGCTTCGTATCGGGGACAGACATATAGGACACGGTCCACCGTGTCAACGACCCTACAGTCCGGACACAAGCCGGAGTCAACCAACCTAAACCTAGCCAAACTACCCCTAAATCACCATCTCCAGAAAGGAATTGAGTAATATGCCGATTGGGGGAAACCCAGCTAATCGCTCACAATTTCCTAACATTTGGAAAAATACCATACGTGTATCGACCAGTAAAAGAATCGTTCCACCTTCCTTGCCAAGAGTCAAAACCTTGGTCTTCAATTTCTTGCATACGCTCTGACGAATAATTATCTGCAATAACAAAAGTTATGTAACTAAAAAACTGTTATGCATATAATAAATTTAATTCCTTATACAGTTAGTTGTAGGTATACCAAAGCCAAAAAATACGTATGCCTAAAAATACAAATTTACGAATATAGTAAACAATTTATTTACAGAATAATGATCATATTTACCAAAATCTTACGTGGCATTAGGTATTTTAAGAATCTAGGGTAACTGCAGGTTCTGAAAAGTAAGTACCTAATACAATATAGTAATGAAATAAAAATTCTAAAACCGACTTGAGTTTTTATATTTACATAACTTATGAATAACCTACTTTGTACTATAAACTTATACAAAGAAACGTAAATTTTGATTTGGTATGCAGAAGTAAAATTTATCAAAAAGTCAATAATTATTAAGTAAATTTAATTCATTATTAAACAGTAATTTATTGCTTCAAAATGATCTAGATGAAAACGGGTTCATATATCATAGAAATCTGGCTTCTATGTTTTGAGAGTTACTGGATTATACAATTAGAAATATCTCTACTACTAGTAGCAGTCATATAGGCAATCACACTAAAGGATGTGCCTTAACCGAGAGTCAGTAGATTGTCTGGTCGTTATGATTGATGTTCCGCGCGCGCCGCCTACGAGAATAAACTTAAACCGTGCCATACACCTGCTAACCTGCAGATATATTACTGAACCTAACCCTTTCATATCATCGTAAGCTTATATATGTACGTGACATCTGTACCAGTAGCAGAATGTATAAGTTTATTGTAGATTTCTCCAACATCGTAAAACATTTAAAAACCTAAGCGCATTAAATATTTCTGCTTGTCAGACTTTTTTCTTTTAATAAAAGTTGATACATAAATTTTAAAACAGAGAGTCATTTCGTTTACATTTTTATCAAAGTTTTATTCTATTTTTATAAGAAACATTATGCACTCTTGAAATAAAAAAAGTATTGATTACTTATTTTAAGCTTTATTTGTTGAATTGAAGGTTAATATTCTATTTACCTTAAGCTGTTACCCTCCAGTAAGTTAAATTAATTTGCTTATTAGCTTAATCATTAAAATCCGACGTTTATTATTATTTGATACAAAACGTAAATAAAATATAAAGTCGTAAGATATACATATTTAATATAATAATGTTCATTTCAAAGAATTAAAAAAGGTTGGGGATTTGTTTCTGAAATGTTGTGTATAGTTTTTTCATATATCATAAGTGTATTAGTATTTTTCATATATATTTACAAATTAATAAATCTTTATATATATATTTCTTGTGTGCGTGTGTATGAAAGTGAACTCCTCCTAAACGGCTGGAATGATTTAGATGAAATTGTGAATGTGTGTGTGTTCAAGGGGATTCGAGAATGATTTAGATTCACAATTTAATCCACTGGAAAATGTTTTTTTATTTATAAGTAGTTGTTGATTTTGGAATGTTTTACATTGGATCCGGCACACTGCGCTACCATCGCAGTATCGAATATTCAATAATATTCTATTTTAATTTTATTTTTTCCCGACAGTTGGTACTGCGATCAAATTGAGAAAAGTATTTCGTAATTTTGTGTTATTATTGTGTTACAAAAAATCGCTAGAAAACAGTTTTTTAATAAATAAGAGGCTAATAAATCAGATGGAAATGTAAACAAAGGAAAACCAATCAGATCAATGCAAGATGGCCGCTGTCAAACACAACGACCAATCACAAAGAGGCCGTATGGCCGTTGTCAATGTAAACAAAATCACAACTGATTAACTAACAAGTAGGCAGCACTGCGATCGCGTTTAGAATTGTGTGCGTATTGAGAAATATTGTATTATATTATTATTTATTGAAATAACGTTTTAAAGGGTAATTAAAAAACATACATTGTGCAAATTTGTAAGGTACAGTATTGAAGTGAAAATGTTTTTTTAAATTTATTTATGTGTTGTTGATCTTGGGATGGTTAAGGTTCACAATTGGGTCCGGTAGGCAGCGTGTAAGTCCGGTAGGCAGAGCTGGGATCGCGTTTTAGAAGTTTTTTTTTAATTTTTGTTTATCAGTCAAACCCGGCGGTAGTTGGTGCTGCGATCGGATTCTAGGATTTTTTTTATTTTGTTGCTTTTTCGCGTATCAGTTACTTTCGTCGTAGCTTAATATTGTTCTTACATTAAAATTCGTATTTAGAGAATAGTTTGAATTAAATCCGATAGGTAGTGCCGTAGTTTTGCCATTTGGATTTATTTACATTCTGACTTTTATAAAGTGAAAGATTAAATTTTGTTAAATTGCTAATGTTCAGATTTTTAAGGTTTTATGAAACTTTCAATTGTTGTCATTTAATCTGTATGTATACTCAGATCTAGCAATAGCGAAGAATTGCCGAGTTTGGTAGAATTGCGCGCTTATTGAGAATATTATATTATATTATTATTTATTGAAATAACGTTTTAAAGTTTAATTAAAAAATGTACATTGTGCAAATTTGTAAGGTGCTGTATTGAAGTGAGTATTTTATATGATTTTTCATGAATTTTAATGATGTATACACGTGCATTCAATAACAATCAACTTAACCTACAAATTTAAATTGTCAGTACTCATTTGATTCTATGCAACTTATGAAGTATTGAACGGCTCTTTGAAAATAAAAATTTAAGTTTTTAAAATAAATTATAACAATTATAAAATTAAAATATAAGTTACTTATAATATAGTTTAAAGTATATTTAAAAAATTTATAATGTTTTAGCTGATTAATTTTATAAAAGGTTTTCTAAAATTATTTTTAATTTACAATTATCTAAAATTTGGTGAAATAGATGTTAAAATAAAGAATGATAAAAATGATAAAAAATTTCTACTAAAATTTTAACTAGGTTGCTTTTTTACAGTGCTTTAACTTTTTTATTAATTGATTAATTAAGCTGTTACGTGATTATGAAACATCAAAATTATTAAATTTAAAAAAAATATGTAGGAGGTACTTTTTTAGATTGGTGTTAAGTGAAAATTAGTAGTAATGTGGATGAAAATTTATTAATTATACTAATTATTAATTTTACGACGTTTCGATTTTTTAATTCAATTTTCATCGGACATCTCAATATTTAGCGAAAATAAATATTAACCATACTATACTACACATAATTAATCAATAATCCCATTACAATAATACAAAAATCACAAACTGATAATATCATACTAATAGTCATTTTAATGAAATTTCGAACACATTCCTGCTAATTTTAACTTAATTAAGTTACTTATATTTATGTGTGTGCATTTATTACAGAATAATGCCGCGTCAGGACGATATATATATATATATATTGATTGAATAGCGATTATTTACTAGGTAATGACTTAATTTGGAATTTTGAAATTTAAATAAATTGTGAACATTAAATAAGCATATTTTTTAAACATTTACGTGACCTTAGTCTTTTAAAAATATAGGATACATGAACTTTCCAGAAAATGAGTAGTTAAATGAACTAAACATACTTTATTCGTTAAATAAATTATATACTAATATTTTTAAAGTGATGTAATACTTTTTATATAATTTCTAAAAGGCTTTCGATAGAGTGAAGATGGACTCAGTAATTGACATACAGGAGAACTCAGGAGCACAGGAATTTATCTAGAAATTTTTAAGAACGCATACAAAAGTTAAGATTAAATTCTCATTAAGGGATTAATAGGAAACGGTAGAAGTGAGAAGAAGGTAAGGTGATATTTCATCAGCTAAAATCTTTATAATAGTATTAAATAGAGCTTTTTAAGTTTAGATGGACAGAGTAAAGGTATAAATATTCTCAGGAAATGGTTGAGTACGCTTAAATTTGCAGATGATGTGGTGCTGAATGGTAATTCCTTGGAAGAAGTAAGTTAAATGATGAAAGAATCATAAGAGGAAACAAGAAAATTGAGCCTTTGGGGGGGGACTTATAACAAACATTATACATCTATGAAGGAACAGGAAAAGTTAAGATGAAGGGCAAAGAAATATAAAATAGCTCTTATACGTAGAGCAGAGTTGAACAGTTATTAGAAGAATAGAAGGATTTTGATCAGTTGAGCAGAATTTAACAAACACAAGCATATATTTAGATCTGATGTATTTAAATGGCAAATAAATCAAGATTATTCAATATGTGTGCGCTGCTAGTTAAGATTTAAGCTATGAAACTTGGACTTGTCGTTGGAAATAACACAGAAATTAAGAACAAGTGTAAGATCAATGGTTAAACATAAAATTTGAATTACTAGATGACATAAAAATACTAAGAAATGGATTGGAAAGAATAGAAAATTCTATAAGAATACAAATTTTGTAAGATATAGGGAAAATAATATTCGAAGCAAAATGAAATTTGACTGGCCGTACAGCGAGATCTAAAGATCAGAAGTGGACGCTGAAAATGTTAAATTAGTATACGAATCAGATGAAGAGGACTAGGGAAAACCGCCATCCAGATGAGATAAAGAATATAAAAGAGCCTGTGGAAAAACGAATTTGAAGAGAGTGACGAGAGACAGGAAAAACTGGGAAAGGTTGAAAGGACTGAATGTTAGTGAATGAATGTATTGCGATTAGAAGATGTCTATATATTGCATCGAAAATCAAAGAAGACAAATTAGAAGTTACTTTGATTTATTTATTATTTTATTTCTAAACATGAACCACTACTCTTTAACCTTACAAGAAACCAAAGACTTTGTTTAGGTGCTATGTATGATCTTGTGTATTTAACTTTAAAAAGTATTGTATATCAGTACAAGAACGAATATGCAATAAATTGCTTATTTATTTTTAAAGTGTACACTTCATTTTTATCAGATGGGTAATCAAAATATAAATTTTGATGAAAATGGAAAATAAATGGATTGCTTTATAATCAATAAAAAATCCCGTATGTTATAAAACTGAATTAATTGACAAAAAAAAAATGCAAAGAAATAAAACGTTTTATTTAGGTATTTTTTAACCTACGAGTAATCTACGTTGCCTTTGTTCTCTAAATCACATTCATTTAGTTTAAATTATGAAAATATAGTTTAATTTTTATTTAATTACTACAGTGAAATATATAACGAAGATAAAAAAAATATTTACGTGAATATAGTTGATTAAAATTTTTGCAAACAGTTTCTTGGAAATGCCGATGAAAAATACGGTATTAAATTTATATAATATTTAAAACATGTTATCTTGCAAAAAGGTTTTACAAATAAAACTGCCTTCAAAAAACCTCGCTTAATAACAAATTGTATTTTACTCAAATCTTCTTTAAATTTTGATTGCTAGAATTTGGAACCATATTAAAAGCAGTTACCAGTAGCTTGTTAACCCTCAACGTTTTTCAATAATTTAATTTAAATAACTGCAAAAAAATGATAAAGTTCTCTTCTTTAAGTCATTTTTATATTTTGTTCCAAGGTTAAGTAATTTTATATATTATGGTATTATGTAAATTTAAAATAATCATAAAGATATGTTTTAGCTTAGGATCTTTTCCATTTTAAATAATATAAAGAGCTAAATAATTTTTTGTCCTTAAAAATAGTTCACAAAAACGTAAACCTGTGCCTTTGTATAAACAAGAAAAAATGAATGGAAATGAAATAAAGAGACTGATACCGACCGTGAGCACACAAAAAAAAAATACGAGAACTACACTAGAAACTTATAATTATGTATAATATTTTCATAAGTTTTCTAGTAATTTTCTTGAATTTCATGCAAAAATATGTTGAATGTCAGAATAATAAAGTCTATATTTATTGTATTATGGCAATATAGTATTGAACAATGGTGAGTAAAAATACCTTTAAACTTTCAACCGAAAAAAGAAAATTTTCGTTTAAAAAGTCGTCCGTTAAAATTATCTAAAAAAAAATTCAGAGTTGCATTTACATTCTAGGCAAAGTAATAAAACATCCATAATGATCGTATCTTCTCCCCCCTTTGACCAATTGTAACCAAAATTAATTTCCACCAATGATTCATATTCAGAAGGCATCGAAAAAATTTTTATAATAAATGGTAAATATAGCCTGATAACGATAACTGACTAAAAATAATTACGCTTATTATTCCCCACCCCTGAATGAAATTGTCCAGTACCAAAGTGACTAGTTAATGTAATGGAATAATTTAATTAGCACAAAAATGAATTATTAAACATTTTTGAACCAAAAACGACAAAAAAGGAGATTTGGACTTCTCCATTTTAAGTGGAGATTTAAATAAGACTAAACGCAATTTTAAAGTACCTAAGGTATATTAAACTATGTAAAAGAAAATTATCTCAATTATCAGTAAAATTTTATAAGTAAATTAATCATTAAGGTCCGTATCTCTCTGCCCCCTTGATGAATTGTAATCAAAATTAAATGGTATCAATTCCATTATACACAAAAATCATTGTGCCAAATTTAATCAAACTGATCTATCAATCTCGAAATAACAAGCCAAAAACTGGAACCATATATACATAAATTGGAATGTACATACACCCTTCCTTTTTTTTACTTTTCTTTTTCCTGTTTAGCCTCCGGTAACTACCGTTTAGATAATTTTTCAGAGGATGAATGAGGATGATATGTATGAGTGTGAATGAAGTGTAGTCTTGTACATTCTCAGTTCGACCATTTCTGAGATGTGTGGTTAATTGAAACCCAACCACCAAAGAACACCGGTATCCACGATCTAGTATTCAAATCCGTGTAAAAATAACTGGCTTTACTAGGACTTGAACGCTGTAACTCTCGACTTCCAAATCAGCTGATTTGGGAAGACGCGTTAACCACTAGACCAACCCGGTTGGTTACATACACCCTTCCTAAGCTATGCTAAATACACACCCTTCCTTCTGTGCTAAAAGTATATACATGTTTTTTTGTTTTTTTGTTAAAAAGGATCATAAAATGTTAAGTTCTGCAAAACTCTGACATGGAAAATTCTGATCCGATTAGCACAGTTTCCCCTATATGCAATATAGCTAACTATAAAGTATGACATATGCCAAGAATGTAAAAATGTTTCCTGAAATAAAGCATGTCTGCAAATAGAAACAGAAACCCTTTGTGCGTTAGGAAAGCTCAGCTACTTTATAAGAATTTCGTAGAGTTTTTGTCGCATATCCCCAGTTTTCACTTCTTATTGCATTCCGATATTAGACATTTTTGAAAATAGTAATCTCCAAAATACACCTTCTTTCGCTATAAATCTGAATCTCCTTCGAACTTCTTTTCATTATGTTACCAAGTTTTTATGTGTCCTTAAGTACTGTGTTTAAAGAATCCATATCAGTTGGTGGCAATAGATCTTGATTTCCTTCATTGAAGTCATACGCTTCTGTTCCATAGAATACATGAATCTGTTCTAAAGCTTTATGCATTTTATTCTTGATGACTTCATACATCACTTTGCCCCATAACACTGAGTTCCTGTTTTAATAATTCCATACTTCTATCCTAATTAATAATTTCTGTAACTTTACAATTCCTATTTCCACAGTTATTTGTCTATATACCATCCATAACTTTCCTCTCCACTTATAACCTCCTCCGACAACTCTCTTTATTATTGTTACAAATACTTATTAATTTGTTCTTTCTCAACAAATAATTTCTTAAACAAAAGTTGTAGACAATTTTTTTTTTAAATAAAAATGTGCAAGTTTATGACTTAATAAAAATTTGTTTGTAGTAAGGTGGTGTACTGTTGCTGACATTTTCTTTTTTCTTAATAAGCGCCTAATGCGCTTATTTTCTTAATACATTTTCTTAATAAGCTAACATGTACAGGAACTAAACAGCAACAGTAACAATTGAAGAACATAAGAAAGAAGCCGTAATAAGAAAGGGAGTCCGACAAGGATGTTCCCTATCTCCGTTACTTTTTAATCTTTACATGGAACTAGCAGTTAATGATGTTAAAGAACAATTTAGATTCGGAGTAACAGTACAAGGTGAAAAGATAAAGATGCTACGATTTGCTGATGATAAAGTAATTCTAGCCGAGAGTAAAAAGGATTTAGAAGAAACAATGAACGGCATAGATGAAGTCCTACGCAAGAACTATCGCATGAAAATAAACAAGAACAAAACAAAAGTAATGAAATGTAGTAGAAATAACAATGATGGACCGCTGAATGTGAAAATAGGAGGAGAAAAGATTATGGAGGTAGAAGAATTTTGTTATTTGGGAAGTAGAATTACTAAAGATGGACGAAGCAGGAGCGATATAAAATGCCGAATAGCACAAGCGAAACGAGCCTTCAGTAAGAAATATAATTTTTTTACATCAAAAATTAATTTAAATGTCAGGAAAAGATTTTTGAAAGTGTATGTTTGGAGTGTCGCTTTATATGGAAGTGAAACTTAGACGATCGGAGTATCTGAGAAGAAAAGATTAGAAGCTTTTGAAATGCGATGCTATAGGAGAATGTTAAAAATCAGATGGGTGGATAAAGTGACAAATGAAGAGGTATTGTGGCAAATATATGAAGAAAGAAGCATTTGGAAAAATATAGTTAAAAGAAGAGACAGACTTATAGGCCACATACTAAGACATCCTGGAATAGTCGCTTTGATATTGGAAGGACAGGTAGAAGGAAAAAATTGTGTAGGCAGGCCACGTTTGGTATATGTAAAACAAATTTTTAGGGATGTAGGATGTAGAGGGTATACTGAAATGAAACGACTAGCACTAGACAGGGAATCTTGGAGAGCTGCATCAAACCAGTCAAATGACTGAAGACAAAAAAAAAATAAGAGCCTACGTTTAAGAGTTATTTCTTTACTCCAGAAAGCATTATATTTTCATTATTTTTTTTATTTTACCTAGTAATATAGATAAATACCAATCATGCATCTTTACTTCAATTACGTCTGGGTGTCTGGATTCACTGACAAGTTGTAACAATCCAGGTTCAAGTGGTATATCGGTACTAATATTTGACCATACTAGAAACGTGCAAGTGGTACAATCTCTAAACCCATTATTTTCATAATTAAAAGTTAAGTCCCGAAATTAACTTTCAATGTAACAAAGGTTCATTCATCATCTTAGTAGACTAAGATGATGAATTTTATGGAGATTGCCAAATTGTTGATCATTTGTACAGATTCATATCTCATAAATAAGCTAATCAGTGTTCGTTATCCTGGAAAAATAAATAAAAATGCTTGTATTTTTTATGTTTTTAGAAAAAAAATTTGTATCACCTCATGGAGTTTAGCAGAAAATATTTGCTTTAATTACAATAAATCATAATCATGCTCATGTACTTAAACGTAATCTTTAACCATTACTAGCATTTTTACTTTAATTTTAAATAAAATATATAATTCTTATTTTTTATTAAAACTTTTGGATATTTCAATATAATAAAAACTGTTTTAGTTATAACAAAAAACTTTTAACAAATATCTAATTATTTGTCGAATTCTTTAGGTTTTTACTGATAAGAATGAATTATTTAATGGTGATAGTATTATTAAATAGAAAATATTAACAGTGTTGTTCTATAATTTAAATACTATCGTAAAACACCGTCATAAAATACACTTCTACAATTTTAAGAAGCAGATGCTCATAAAACCCTTTAAGAGTATGATAAACTTTATGAAGTGCAGCTATTAAATATTAAACATAATTTTTTTTTGTTTTAATGTTATACCTACATATTCCATTTTCAAAAATAAAATAAATATTTCATAGCATTACTGACCATACACAATTTTTTTTTATAAATATGTCAGTCCAGATAAAAAACCGTACAAGCATGAAATAAATAGTGAATTAATTATTGGCTTAACTACAATTTCTTTTTTTATCCTCTTTTGCTTATATTGGCAACGTCTGTCAAATAATTTTCAGAGCTGGAAATACAAGTCACTATGAAAACATGTAACATTCTTCTAATCTCATTGACAGTTCCTTAATTGAACGGTCACGGCCACCGGGTAGCATTAAATGATGTGTTTTAAAAGATCAAACAAATGGTTGTCAGTTATAAATAAAAAAAAGTCAAACTACGTGAGAAATAATGACGTGTATTTGAAAACTAATATTACCTCGAATCTTTTAATGAAGTCACTGTTTTAGCTCCAGGTGCTGCTGCTCTCTCTTTCACTGTAACGATACGCAATACAAAAATAAAAATAAAAAAAGAGATTTTTGCTTCTATTTTTAATGATTAAGCTAATTAAGTTTCTGTAAAATAATTTTCCGCTCGACAAAAACATCTCCTTTGTTACCGATTTTAACAATACGGTTAAACTCACTTTAGAGCAAGTAATGCACGTGTACAAAATATAAAGAAGAATCTAAAAATCGATTACAACTGTAAATGGTTTCTTTATCTATAACTAAAAATTTTAATTTTGTGGCATAATTTACTTTAATATTCATGACCGTAAAATCATAAATTGCAAAAAAAAATAAATGAAATGATTTAAAAAGTTAAAGTACTCTTCTATTTAAATTTGACTGCTATACAAAAAATAACAAACTTCTAACAGCCAACTAGCAAAACAATACTGATTTTAAAAATAAATTACGATAAAATTTCCACTAACGATATAAATTTATTTATTTATTTATTTATATTTATTTATTTATTTAACGATTTATTTATTTATATACGTTCAGGTTGCTTTTTGGTGGGGTATTTTTGTGTAAATTTTCTTTGATGGCAACTCTCATGTTTTCTTTCAGGTGACCGACTGATCTAACATCCATGAAAAAATATGTTTATGTGCGTAATACAGTTGACAGATTTTATTTTAATCCTTTCTTTCAACTGAGAACGTTAGATAAATACGGAATTATACTATACCTTCATAATAAATTAAATTATATTCTCTCATAAAAAATAGTGTAATAAATACTAGAATATTGCCTATTCTTCATTCGCAAAAGTTTTCTGTTAAAGAATAATTAAATATGTAAAATAAAACAAAATAATATTTACCGTGGAAAGCCCTGTATTTTAATTACAGCTGCTATTTATAACTTAAGGCTATAGAAATACATTTTCCGTTTTTCTTTTCGGCTGCAGAATAATCACATTATCAGGGCTCATCTGTAGAAGTGAAATGTTTTTGTATTTTCCTTTTGGATTTCTTAGGATCTAAATCAGATCCTTTCTTACAACTTTTTAAGTAAGGCGACAAAAAATACGTACAGTATTTAAGTAGACCGTATAATATGATCTATTGATTTTTAACGTATTACATATACTGGGTGACTGAAAAGTAATTACAACCCAATTACTTTTATGATTGAGATAACTAGTTGCTGTTTGCGGAATTTTTTTTTTCTTTCTTGTACAACTTTTGTTCGATTAACTTTTCATTGATACCTTAAGTTTGTTTCGAAAAGACCTTTTAAATAAGGATATCATATTACCGTATGTTCCATTAAAATCTTTGAGCTGCACCCTGCCCATCACCCACCTTGAAGGCCGAATACTCTAGATTGGGGCTTACAATTTAGCCTCTCTTGTTGTAGAAGATTTCCAAAGAGAGAAGCTGGATACCTTAAATAAATAAAAAATTAAAGCAGAGCATACAATAGTATTTATAGCTATCTGAAATAAACATATTCTGGAGGCCGCCATTTAGGATTGGGGATCAGAATTTAATTTTAACTATACAAGTTTTCTATTCTCATCCAGGTCTTTAAAATTATATATCAAATAACCATTGGACCCACCTGAAATTTTTGAGTTGCCCCCTCCACCATCACCGCTCAAAAATAAAAAAGAGTTAAATACAACTTTCATTACGATATATTGCGATAACAGCAGTAAGGTAACAGCATTCAGATACATCAGTTATAAAAATGTTATTGGATGGTGAGGGGGGTGAAAGTTACTTTTCAGCTCCGCCCGCTATATTAAATTATTACGCAATTTACCCGACTGCAAAAAAGGTTTCTGTGTACCGCAGCTGTACCTATGTATAAAAGCATTTTGTAGTTTACATTCCTAATCACTGCGTAGAATCTAAAAATTATTTTTGAATATTGTTGAGTATTCGTGAAGCCTCTCTATTTCCTGTCTAGAGATTCCTGCCTTCAGAAAACACAGTTCTTAAATATTTTTCATAATTAATATTTTATTTACTGATATACTAAAATAGGGAAGCAATTTTAGGTCTTAGATTAATAGTAGAAGGAAGATTAAAGAAAAACAAACCAACATACTTGGCGTTTATAGACCTAGAAAAGGCATTCGATAACGTAGACTGGAATAAAATGTTCAGCATTTTAAAAAAATTAGGGTTCAAATACAGAGATAGAAGAACAATTGCTAACATGTACAGGAACCAAACAGCAACAGTAATAATTGATGAACATAAGAAAGAAGCCGTAATAAGAAAGGGAGTCCGACAAGGATGTTCCCTATCTCAGTTACTTTTTAATCTTTACATGGAACTAGCAGTTAATGATGTTAAAGAACAATTTAGATTCGGAGTAACAGTACAAGGTGAAAAGATAAAGATGCTACGATTTGCTGATGATATAGTAATTCTAGCCGAGAGTAAAAAGGATTTAGAAGGAACAGTGAACGGCATAGATGAAGTCCTCCGCAAGAACTATCGCATGAAAATAAACAAGAACAAAACAAAAGTAATGAAATGTAGTAGAAATAACAAAGATGGAACACTGAATGTGAAAATAGGAAGAGAAAAGATTATGGAGGTAGAAGAATTTTGTTATTTTGGAAGTAGAATTACTGAAGATGGACGAAGCAGGAGCGATATAAAATGCTGAATAGCACAAGCGAAACGAGCCTTCAGTAAGAAATATAATTTTTTTACATCAAAAATTAATTTAAATGTCAGGAAAAGATTTTTGAAAGTATATGTTTGGAGTGTCGCTTTATATGGAAGTGAAACTTGGACGATCGGAGTATCTGAGAAGAAAAGATTAGAAGCTTTTGAAATGCGGTGCTATAGGAGAATGTTAAAAATCAGATGGGTGGATAAAGTGACAAATGAAGATGTATTGTGGCAAATAGATGAAGAAAGTAGCATTTGGAAAAATATAGTTAAAAGATGAGACAGACTTATAGGCCACATACTAAGGCATCCTGGAATAGTAGCTTTAATATTGGAAGGACAGGTAGAAGGGAAAAATTGTGTAGGCAGGCCACGTTTGGAATATGTAAAACAAATTGTTAGGGATGTAGGATGTAGAGGGTATACTGAAATGAAACGACTAGCACTAAATAGGGAATCTTGGAGAGCTGCATCAAACCAGTCAAATGACTGAAGACAAAAAAAAATACTAAAATAATACTATCATTTAATAGTACACACACGGGCGCGCGTGTACGTGTGTGTGTGTGTGTGTGTGTTTTACAAAATCTATGTTGGTAAGCTTAATAATTTCATTCCACTAAACCTTCAGTTTAAGCGCGACACAAAATATTGTCCGAGTAGTAAGTGTATTATAGACGGCTATAATCCGTGAGATGGTGTTAAGAGGTGTATATCTAACCAATGAAGGTGGACTAGTAGCTGTAGTTTACGACCAGTAAAGCTTGGGAAACGCCACACCATATCTGACCTACCGCAACTAAGAAATAGAACTTTATTGCTGCAACTGTTTACGTGCAATACGGAAAGAGATGTGACATGCTAACCGAACACGATATCTGGGTTCTATCAATGCCACAACTGCATCGTAAATACCGACTTTAAAAGCCGTTTCACTGTGTAAGCCTTTATGTAATAAGAACAAAGGTTCATCGGTTTAATTCAAAGGCAGTCTAGTAAATTCCGTTACGCCATATTATTTTATCTATATTTTATTGCGATTGTATTTTTCAACTTCTCATACATTATTAAGAAATTGATTTCAAAATCTAAAATTATTTTTCTGTTCTTTTTTTCTTTAATAAGTCGAATCAATGAAATATAAAATTTTACTGAATCATAATAAACAATTTTAATGTTTTGTAAGTTATTGATCTTCTAACTTCTATGAAAAGAATGCTTGAGTATATGCATTAATGCCTTTTGTATGAGTCTAATAAATGAAAATTTATTTCATAGACTGAAAGATTTAGTTATAATTACAGTTAAAAATGTTAGTACGACAAATATATTTATAAACTGTTAATTAAAGTATAAAATTGAATTATATAAATAGTTCTCATCGTCATAAAGTAATTTGTGAATGATTTTTATAAAAATATTAATACGATAATGTAAGCTGCTTTACGAAATTAAAACATATTTTTAAATTTACTTGACAAAGAGGAGGACAACTCCTATTACTGGTTTTATTTGTTTGTGTGTTTAATACTTAAATATAAAGTAAACAAATGCTAATTCATTATTTACATATATTAATAATAATAATAACTAACCTTTATTTTTCCGAAAGAAAAAGGTTTTCTAAAATATTCTCTTCAACAATGAAGCAATCTTTTATATAATGCACAAAATATTAAAGGCAAAGAATCAAAATGCACAATGTATATCAACACAGAAAACGTTTTAATGAAACTGTTTAAAAATTTACTTAACTAAATAAAATACTTAAATAGATAACGTCATATTAAGAAGGAAAAAATATAGCTCTTATTATTAGATAATTTTTTTTACTTAAGAGAGATAGATAGATAAATAAATAGATAAAGTCAATATGTAGACAAACTGTCAAAAATAAAATACAATATATAATATTATTGTATCTTAACATTCTATAATATTAAATATATATTATTCAAAACTGGACCCAGTAATGATTTATCTGATTTGGTTGTCAATACTTACCCCTAATATATCTCTCTTACGATATTAAACATGTAATAATTGGTAGGAAATTTTCTCTTCAACCAATTTAGTCTGTAGTCTGAAATTTCATTACACAATATGCATTATTTTCCACCAAAGGAGGTGGTTTTCATTTCTCTTGTCCACTAACAAAGAAAACATTTGAAAGCCACAAACAGATAAAAGTTTACATTATGTTTTAACCTTAAGATGAAGGATTTTTGCTAATGAAATAAAATTTTATTTTATGAATATAGTAAAAGTGAATATTATTAAAAAAGGATTAAAATAAAAAAATAAAAATTTAATAGTAACCCTCGTGCAAAAAATAAATGATAGCTATGACATAAATACGAGTATGTGTGCTTGTAATTAACTAACTGTCATACAT
This sequence comes from Lycorma delicatula, assembly GCF_047948215.1. Lineage (NCBI taxonomy): Eukaryota > Metazoa > Arthropoda > Insecta > Hemiptera > Fulgoridae > Lycorma > Lycorma delicatula. The sequence continues at coordinate 16,859,871 of NC_134455.1, read as the reverse complement.
TGTGTGTGTGTGTGTGTGTGTGTGTGTGTGTGTGTGTCAGTGATTTAATTTAGACAGTTTATATACTTATTGAATTAATCTATATTTTAACAATTTAAAAATATTTATGTAATAATAAAAGCAATATTCTTTCCTTCTTAATATGACATTATCTACTTAATAAAAATATTAAGGCTTATAAGTCTTTATTAGTTATTTGTGTCAATAATTTTGAAATGTTACGTGCTTACATTACAGAATTAATATTATTAGTATAGAATAATAATAATAACGTTAACAGTAGGGTTATAAAGCTGTTATATTAACATTAATGCAATAGAGTAATAATAGGTATCATTATCATAGCCTCATACTGTATATTCATGTGTTATGAAAATTGTGCAAGTTTTACTTAGTTACAGAGTAATATTTGAAAGTAAATTTTCGAGTTTTAAATAAGTCACAAGATTATTCTCACAGATTATTCTCAAGATTATATAGATTATTATTAGATTTATTTTCAAGATTATTCTCAAATATCCAATCATAAATAAAGTTATTCAGTTTAATTAATTTTAATTCTTATTTATATGTATTTGAAATAAATTGGAAACTGTTCTTAAGTTAAATTCTGCTTTATGTGCATTGTTAATTCATAAGTGAATTTGTTAAAAATTAGTTTTTTAGTATTTCCATTGTTACAAGTAGATATCATATAAAAATATTTCAATCGATATTTTTATTTCAATAAACGTAAAATTAGTGTTAATTGGATTAAATAAAAATATCACTTTTAACTACAAAAAGGGAAAATTATTTTAAAAATTTAATTCACTTTTTTTGTTATAGAAAACACTTTATGACAATTAAGAAATAAAAAAATAAAAAGCAGTAGTATTTTACAAATAAACATATTGGACAAGTGACCCTGCTTAAAATTTATTTTTTCGGCTACAATAAATGGTTTTTATAAAAAAATTTTTAATTAATGCTTTAACTACTTGAGTTTCGATACCAATCTGTTATGTTGTTGATATTTGCTATCGAAATCAGTTTTTTCTTCGTTATTCAATTAGCACGTATAATTAACTAGTATCAATACCGCAAGTAATCCAAGGAAATAAAGTTTTCAACTTCAATTTCATAAAAAAAAGAAATTTTCAATTTGAATTAAACTAATAATACTAACCCAGAACTAGCGGTAAATAAAAAAAAATGTAATTACCTTTGCGTTGAATATAAATACGTCTTTTCAACCGCCTAGATCTTTAAACACTAAACAAGATTTTACAAAGTATTTCAATAAAATAATTGTTGCTTAATCTACGATAACCTTATTGTAACTATGCGGACATCGTCTCGTTACCTGAAACCAAGCTTTTTGGGTTGTCTACTCCACTGGTAATTTAAAAAAATTACCCACTGCTTAATAATTTACTAACGTGAATTTTATCTATTGTATTCGATTTAAAAAATGGAATATTATATTAGACTCAAATTGCCCTGAACATTTCACTTACATAAATCACGCTGGTTCAAAGTGAACTGAGAATTGAACTTAAAAACCTTCACTAAGAATCGATACCGTGATCTTCGGAATATGCCATGGATTATATGCATAATAATCAAATGATTTATTTTCTGGGACCGCATATTACAGAAAATATCGTCCCTTATTATCTTAGAAGAAGATCAATAACAACAGCAAAATGTTTGTTACAGTCCTCTTTGGGATGTTCTGCAGTACAAAGAAAAAGAAATAATGTACGATTAAACTCTTGAATTGGTAGCGTGTATTGATATGTTGTATTAATAGCATGTAATATAATGTTTTACGTGATATCACAAAATTTTAAAATAAAGGATTTTTTTTAATTTTTTGGATCTTGAGAAAGAGTGAAGCCCGATTCATCTCAAAAAAATTTGAATGAAATCAAGAATGGATTTCTTTCAAGAAAGGACAACTGTAACTAACTAACTAAAAGATAATAAGAATGTTATGAAAGAGGAAAAATTCAAAAACTGAAATTTACCAATTTTAAAACAAAATTTACTTCAAGAATATTGTATTTAATAATAGAGAAAATAATTATGTTTGAAGATATGTTAGGAACCATAACCGAATTGTTTTGAGGGACAAGGGTTTTGAGGGAATGATAGATTAGTCACTCCGAAATTGGCACCCCATTTTCAATAAAAATGAGGGAATCTCATATAAAGGTTACAAGTAAAAATGAAGAATGAAGTGAATTCCCGGTAAACTCTACGTTGAGACAAATTTTTACTTCTTGAGAATGAAGAAAGTGTAAGAAACGTTTTATCGTTTCACTTATACAATAATACTTTTTAACAGCTTTTCTGAAGTATTTCTATAATTAAGATACGGATTTAAGATACTCGTTTTTTGGCTAAATTGCAGAAGAAACGTTTAATCATACTTTTTAAATTTTTAATAATTAAGATATTATAATTACCTAAAGCGGATTATTTTGTGAAAATGAAAAAAATACGCCAATATTTAAATAATATTGCAATGAATCTGTAAGTGCCTGTAAATCTTGTGTCCTATAGAGAGTAAAAATCGTAAAGAAAGGCAATAGTTAAAATTTATGAAGCGGTTAGTTGTAAGCAGATGGTAGTTAAGGGCATATATCCGAGGTACTTTGATACTAAGATATTGACGTAGAATATAAATATGACTATGAAAAAGAAGAAATTAGAAGTAGGATTCGTAAAATGGAAGCAACTTACTGATCGATAGTAAACGTCTAAAATAAGAAATTCTTAAGCTATAAAGCTAAACTACGACACTACAAAACAATAATTTTCCTAGAAACTTAATATGCAAGAAAGAGTTTAGGAAAGTTTAATGTAAGAAGCGACTGACACTAGATAGGGAATCTTGGAGAGCTGCATCAAACCTCAGTCAAATTTTTTGTATTCAGGCAAATGACTGAAAAAAAATGTAAGAAAGACTTTAAAAAAAAAATGAAGAATCTTACGGAGATTTTTGGATCCAAAGAACAGAGGAAGGTTATAGGCTAAAATGTAACATAGAAATTTACCAAGAAGATTCTGAAACGGAAATGCAGAAAAGCAGAATGAGATTTTATGTCCATATTTATAGAATGAGTGACAATAGACTTACAAAAAAATTGTTTTACTTCTACAAAGATAGAAGAACAAAAATAGGTATCATCGGAAACTATATCAAGATCTAGAAAAACTAAATAAAAATTGGAAATAAATAATAACAGGTATAGAATTGTTTCGAAAAACAATTAAGAATTTCAAACTAGATAAAAATGAAAATCAAGGAACAGCTACAGAAAATTTACAGAAAAGTAGAAATGCACTTTCGAATAGAATGAAAAAGTCCTACAAACAACGGAAAGAAGATAAAAAGAAGAAAGGAAATGCAACTAGATCTAAAAATATCTAATCGAAAGAAAAAGAAAAACTATTAAATTTTCCGTAAAATAAGAAATTATTAAAAGTTAAAAAAGAGCACACTTCATAAGGTAATCTTGAAATAACTTTTAAAACAAATTTGAATCTTATATACACACACACAAATATTACAAATACATCCCTCAAATTATGCTACGTAGAAGAAGTGAAACAGCTCTTTTATAAAAGGTGAAGACATCAAGGTAATTTAGATGTGATTTATACAAATATTATTACATCAATGTAAACACTTATTTTAACGAAAGAAAACATGTTTTACCATGAAATACCTCTTCAAAAATTGGTGAATATAAAAGTACTTAGCAAACACAGCTCTCGTAATTCTTGAAAGCAACGTAAGATTGTTAGCTAACCAAGCGGTATACCCTTATGTTTTACGTTTATTATCCTACAAAGCAAGCAGGCACAAAATTTTAATTGCTTTGAACGTTTATCTTTCTTGTAACCATTCGACAGTGAACAGATTTTTTAATGAATTAAATTCTTTTTCATAATATATTATTCTTATATAAAATTATTTGTTGTTTAATATTTGCATTAATAGTGGCGTAAACTGTAAAATTTGAATGTTTTACATTATTAGTTTATTATTATTATTCACAACTTTAGGACTGGAAAAGCAATATTTAAAATACTTCTAAACATTTTCTATAATACATCTTTTATGAATTCAGGTGCCGTCTAATTGCTTCAGAGGATGACATAAATGATTTGTAGCGTGTGTGAAAATAGCATGCCTGACCGGGATTCGAACCCGAGACCTCCGGATGAAACGCCGAGATGCTACCACTCGAACCACGAAGGCCGGATTCACTAATCAGGATGATTTTTTTTCTAAGTTAAACTTATTTTACATTAATAATGATTTTTATAAGTCTAGTATTGAAAAATTAATAATAATACTTTTTTACTTAATCATTATTTAAAAACGGATAAAAAATTGGCATACATTCATTTTTTTAATGTTATAATTAACTAATACCTTAACTGCTCGTTAAACTCGGAACACATAATATCGTTTAATCAACCACAGTGAACTTGCTCTAAATGTATTTCACATAACATTTTTTTCAGTTCTAGATTTGGTCATTACGTTACCGTTGCAATTGGATATGACGCTGCATCAGTCATGTGAGATCTTGAATTGTTTATTGAGAATTTTATTGAAATATAAACAACTGAATATTTTAAATCAAGCTCTTTTCTACGGCAAAAGTTATTTAAAAGTGTAAATATTTTAAAAGGCATAGTTAGTAGGTATTTATTTAATTTGGATAAAAATTAAATAAAAACCGAGTATTTAAAACTCGTCTCATAAAAATGTAGTAATTCTTGAGACCATCTTTACGACTAGTATTGCTATTACAACATCAAATTTCTAACAAAATTAATATATAAACGATGATAGAAAAATCTGCATTAACAATGTCCCAGAAAAAATAGATTGAAAATACTCTTGCGCAATTTTACGCAACATACCTTTGCATTATAATGCACTATATAAGTTTCATTAAATGCATTAAATATATAGATATATTAGACAGATTCGATTACGTAAGATTTTTTGCGCAAGAAAAGCATAAAACCTAAATTAAATGAGAAATCTAAAAGAGGTAATTTTTTTTATATTTAATATTAAAATATATTTTCCGTATATAAAAAAATTAAATTATTATAATCGCAATTTAAAAAAATAATTAAAAATAACCAATAGCCTCTACACACAAGCATTAATTTTAAGTTCACTCACCAGTGTGACTAACTGCATAATCGATTATGAAAAATACACCGATACAAAGTCAATGTAACCTCAAATTGAGTTTTGTCTGTTGTCGAGTTTAGATTGAGAATAACTGAGCAACGGCAACTAATTTTCATCAAAATGTTACATGCACAACTTCAGATACACTACTACAGCATATCCAACCTTTTTTATATGAATCTTATTTTTGGAATTTTCGAGCCGCAAAACTTTATACATGAGTGATATTTTGTAATTGTCCTACCACAAAACGAAAAGAGAATTCAATTTAACCCGTCTTCCAAATCCACGTGCGACAGAAAGTAATACCGTACTTTTCTTCGAAAAAAGTGTTGTACAAATACAATCTACAAAAAAAAAATAAACGAACCATTGTACACACCACTTAAGCGTAAAACAGCATGCAGTAGGAATTTTTTAGGAAGTTAGTAAAAATGAGTTATCACTGTCACAATATAAGCTGACATGATAACCTTCACTTTAACAATTAACGTTGCTGTACAAAAATATCAATAAGGTAAAATTTGTAATATGTTTAATAATAAGCAATTAAAAGTATTTAAATTTTCCCATAGGTCATGGGTCGTTCGGGGTCTACCTCTGCAGGATCGGAAAGAGGCGCATAGAACTGTGCTAGTATTCTGATGACGTGGCTACGGTGGAGCATACCTTCTTGTGTGCCCCAGATGGAGACACGAGATATCACGTGACGATTTTAACTCGCCGGGGAAAGTCATGCTGTTGATGCTCTCTTCCGGTGAGGGATGAATTGTATGTGCTTGGTGGATTAAAAGAGTGCTACAGCAGAAACTGATATAGTAGAACCGCGAGGCGCACAACGGAGATGTCGGTTGACGGCAGCGATGGACATCAGCCTTCGGGGGCGGGTGGCAGGGTTTCCCTCGGCATTGTCATCAAAAATGGCTTCCGTGGGACTCGTTCCTGTTATCTGAGGCCGGCATAGCTTGGTGTATTTATTTTGATCTGTATATAATATTGATTGTAAATGAGTGTAAATGGTGTCTGAATGTGTTATATATATATATATATATTTTTGTAAATACAGTATGAATGAAAGGTGTAAATATTTGTATGAATGTGAGGTGTGCCCGTGACGCGCGTGGTGCTAAGGTTATGCCATCGGCGACAATTCCAAAATCACGTTGTGTGATGGAGTGGTTTTTTAGTGTCTCCCACTGCAGTAGGCGGTGAACTCCACACACGCACTATGTACGGGCTATTGGGCATTTGGTTGAGGTAAATTTTTCCACTTCCGTCGTAAAACCAAAAAAAATGAACTTTACCTATAATTTAATACATCATTCATTCATGAAAATCAATCCACTTGAATCGTGATGTGCGAATCTAATTGACATAGCTCTTTCTGACGAAATTTTGGGTAATTCTTTTCTGTTTCAGTAGAAATTTTAAAAATACTATTCGATAGGATGCTTCATCTTGATGAATTATCAATTTCTAACTAAAAATTATGAAATAATTCCTATACCAGTAGGTATATACATTATTAACACACACGGATTCTGTTAACTATGGCTAAGAAAACAATAAACTGTTACTGAATTGGTTTAAGAAAACTAAGTTCTTGATGTTCTTAAGATTTTTACTATCGCAACTGTACGCAAAAATAAAATATACAAGGAATATTTCCATCTTTTTGTTATTATTTGAGGCCGGTTCTATTTTATTTTCACATTTTTCAGCATTTAAACAATAAAATTGAATATGAATTTATTTTAATGTTTAAGAATTTTTTTTAGATATATCTAATATGTCAATACAAAAACTATTTGATCAAATTGAAAACCATAATTAATTGAATTCAGAAAGCGAAAAATTATATGACTTGAAGGAGAAACGTCATTAATAAATATTAATTATGAAAACCTAAAGGATTATTTTATTTAATAAAAGGAGTCAGATTAGAATTTTGTACTTAAGTAGATAGTCAAAAAGAAACTCTTAAACAACTGAGATGTATATCTCACAGTAATGCTAAGCAGGCCGTATAGAAATTTATATCTAAAACATATAATAGTATAAATTCAGTATTTGGTTGAGAAAAAACATACTCGTATTTCAAAAGCAGCGATAAAGTTTCAAGTTCCTAACACCACAGATTACGACTAAAAAGAATGCATTCTATCGCGTTAACTACTTAGACTGCTCTTAATATACCAAACGTTTAAAGAGGTACTTTAAAATTACACTATTACATGTGCCTGCTTTGATTATTTTATTTTTCATAAGTAGTTTTAAAATAGACGTATATACCAAGAATACCATTGCACCTTTGGAATGACGGTTGAAGATGTTAGTTATTTATATATAGTTTTCTTTAACTTCAATGTAATTCACAAAACATGTTTTACGAGTTACTTTTACATCTCAAATAACCCGCACTGCATCAATAATCAACATACTTCTAGAGTTTCTCGGGATTTTCAACCGCTTGACAATCATTAGACAGTCGTCATGCTACATCTCTGCTGCCTAATTTCCTTTGATTGTTTTATTAAGTAAAACCAGGCTTAAACCAGTCATTGAGGATGCATTTCTATTATCCGATCTCTGATATTTTGAAACTCAGTGAGACTCAATCTTGATTTCTTCATTTTAAATAGTTTATTATCACATTTTAGTGTTTTTAAATTAGTGTTATCATCAAAATGGAAGAAATATTTATTACATTTCATATTATATAACGGTTTTATGAACCGTTAGTAATAAATAATATGAAGATCAACTTACTTCCTCCAATTTTTTAATTTCTTAATAGATTATTACTGTTAGGTGATTAAAAATAATATATAAATGTAAAGAAAAGTATTCGAGGTTAAATAGAGAAGTTAAATAGCGCCAAATCCAACTGGCCGGCATCTTGGAATCGAAGATGGCGGTGGTTGGCAATCATGTATTGTGACGTCATTGGCGCTAGTAGCCTGTCACCGCCATATTGTAATGTCCCTTTTTCCCTGTGGGAATTTCCCTTTTCTCTTAGCGAGATATTTTTAATTCCGCAGGGATACCAACTTGAGTAACATTCGCTTTTAATGCTATTTATAATAATTAATTCAAACGTTGGTACCGCTGGTGAACAGCTGTTGTGTAGCGGTCGGTTTGAATTAAATAAATAAATAATATTTGAAGTGAAAAAAAAATTGGTCGGCTAGGACTCAACCCGGTCATAACGGGACGCGACTGACTGACTCCTTAAACCAATCGGCTGCGTTGGCTCCCTGATGTAATGGGTGAAAAACGTTCTACATAAGCTATAAATTTTAACGTCACATCTGTCTGTACTCACACACACACACACACACACACACACACACACACACACACACACACACACACACACACACACACACACCTACACATACCTACATAAAAACCCAAACCCAAACTAGTTGTCGGGTCGCTACAACAACTCGGTGTCACTACATAGCGACACCGAGTTGTTGACAGTGCAAAGTTTGACGCGCGACTGAAGAACAGCTGACGAACATGACCTATGGTTCAGCTGGCGGCTGCGACACTAGCGCTCCTAGCGACCACCAGTAGAATTAGTAACGCAGTACCGGCTCTGTGTGTGTGTGTGTGTGTGTGTGTGTGTGTGTGTGTACAGACTGACACCCTTCCGACCAATCTCAATATTGAACGTCAAACAAGAATTGGTTTTGCTTAGATCTTCTACCGACGTGCGACGTGAACGCACTAGTGTCTTCCAAAGAGGCACCTGATTTCAAGTTGAAAGTGACTAAGGTAGCGTGGAAAATTCCGTATGTTCACGTTGCCGATACGATGCGATTGCAATTGTTGAAGGTAGTAGAACAAGATAGACCGTTAGCGATAGCTTTTCGTACATGTCAAATCCACGAATATCCGGCTCTACCACAAACAAACATACATACATAGACGGTAGACATGTGCGTAAACGCAGAAACCGAGATACGTGATATTCGGTTTACAGACGGACAGAAAATATAAAGCTACAAATCACTGACACTCTTCGATATGTGCAAATTGGTAAACGTTCGTCTGTATTTGAATTCGCAAAACTATCCGTACGACAATAAACAGGGTGATGTGAATATGATGTATGAAATGTACGCCAGATTTCGGTCCGGTTATTACAACAAACCGGAGTTTGGGTGTAAGCGGAGTTTCCCGCTTACAGTTTGGCAGATTTCAAGACCAGTATACCGCTAGTAGTAATCGACTATTCCCATCAGAGCGATTTGCTAAAAACAGGAACCGTAGATGTACGTATCGATTTCGAGACCAAAAGCAATATACCAGCCCACACGACCACCTACTGTCTCATTATAAATAATACTATCGTCACATACACTCCGCTTTCGGGAATAGTGAATAAGATAATGTAATGTGGGAGGTATCTAAAATCGAACTATTAATGGGAGACTTTTTACATGAAACCGATAGGATGTAGGCTGGTATTTTCTGCACCAGCCCTGGTTAACATTCCGTTAATATGGTGTAATTCATCAACGGTGGAAGCGGTGCCCAATTTTTACAACACTACCGTATAATCATCATCAAAAAACCAAATCTGCTGACACTGTAGCAACATCACAGCATCATTACCTTCAGAAAAAGCAGAGGCAACGGCCACGACGACCAGGATCATCCTTGAGGTACATCTAAATTTTTATACACACATATATAATATATTTCATTTTTCACTCAATACTAAAAAAAGGGAAAACGGAAATTCTCACGGGGAAGAAAGGGAAATTCCAATATGGGAATAACGGGCTACAGCGTCACTGACATCACAATTCAAGATTGCCGGCCGCCATCATCTTGAATTCGTGTCGTCATTACAATATTGCGGACGCCACCATCTTGGGTTTTGATGCCGTATCCGTATTTCTACACTACTTACCGGGTTGGTCTAGTGGTAAAACTCGTCATCGCAAATCAGCTGATTTGGAAGTTCACATCAAGCAAACACATTAGGCAAGTAGCGGTGGACGCCGTCTCTGAATTCACAATATTAGGAGGATTAATCGAAAGGATTACGGGCTGTCGAGCCGTCATTTTTACATGGTGTACCGAGGTGTCTTCGAAAGTATGACGTCTTACGCGGCGTCTGTTTGGGCGCACAGGTTGGAAATAAATCGAAAAATGATTCAAAATTTAAGTAGTGCCCAGCGCAGAGCCTTAATTGTACGCACTGGTGTTTTAAAAACATCCTCCTACGAAGTTACCACTGCTTTGCAAAAGGCTCTCCCAATTGATTTAGTGGTGAAGGTTCGGGCGGCCATGTGGAAATTGCGATGAGGTAGGGAGGCCGAGGTGTTTGGGATGCGGTTTTGAGCCGGGCCTGTACTCTGCTTTGAGTGAAACGGTAATCTCAATGCACCGTTTCTAAATTTCGAACAGTTGGCCATCTCCCGCCTGCGGAGAAGGCTTTACAGCCTTGCGATGAAAGCATAACAGTAAGAATACCACGTCACGACTAAGGGAAAAAACTTGTAGAGATTTATATAGGATATGGGAGAATGGTATGCCTTCCTTTGATTTAAGGGCAACAAGAGCCCGAGTACTCTGCAACCATGTAAATTTAAACCAATATTTGTTTCGTTTCCTCCTGGTACCTGATGAGCCGTGCGTCTGCGTGGTGGTCCAATAGAACGAACACATGATGTTCGACTGCCTAGTTCTTGCGGGGGGCAGAACTCAGGCCACCCTGGAACTTAGAGGTCAGGGAGAAAATTGGCCACTCACAAGCGGCGAGTCAATGTCTCCGACAAATCACACGGCCGTGTGAGAGATCCTTGATCTGGTTGCTTCGTTCAACCGATATATCTTTTTTACCTAAGGAAAAAGACTCCTACCGCGCTGCTGTAGTATGCTAACCGAGATATACGGCTGGCTACCAGCTAGATTAAGGCTCCAAGCGCTTTAGTGGTGGACAGGTACTTGCTGGCATTCAGCGGCCTAGGCGTGGCAGCGAACTGCTGTCTTTGAGGAGATAAATTTAATTATTGATAGTCCTATATGTTTTAGTAGGTGACGGGGTGCGCCTACCAATTTTAGTGATTTATGACAAGTGAGCGGTGAGACACGGAAGCGAGTGGTGTATAGTACCACGCCTTTTCCACTCACGCTTTTAGGTTAGCTCTAGGAGCTAGCTAGGACACTGTTCGCTAAACTCTTTCGAGGCTCAGTAGCTGTTTGTAACAAAGACATTCGGTCTTATGCTTTAGAGCGACCGAATGGAGTGGTGGTGGGAGAAATGCCAAGCAAACCAAGCCAACCCACCGGGTTGCTCTAGTAGTTAAAATCGTCATCGCAAATTAGCTGATTTCGAAGTCGAGAATTCTAAGGTTCAAATACTAGTAAAATCAATTACTTTTATACGGATTTTAATAATAGATCGTGGATACAGATGTTCTTTGGTGGTTGAATTGAAATTAACCCAATAGAATGGTCGATCTGTGACTGTACTAGACTACTATACACTTCATTTTCATTCATGCATTTCATCCTCTGTAGTAATACCTTACGGTGATTCCGGAGGCTAAACAGAAATATAGAGAGGTTAAATAGGTAAAATTGTACGTATTATAATACGTTTCAGAAAATTTTATAGGAAATTTATTAAAAGATGAACAAAATATCATAATAATTAAACACATTACTTTACAGTCAATCAACCCACACAAGATGTCGCTCCCCATAAAATCAAGCCGTTTTTTAATTTTTAATAAAAGTTATATAATTAAAATTATAAAGATTCTTAATCAGTAAAACAGAATCAAAAATACTTCCAGTCAACTGATCTTTTGGGGTATTTAGCAGGTAATAGTTGAACTATTTAACAAACTGTGTTATCTAGATTCATAACAGAAATTCGGCCGACAAACCTTCACGTTCTAACTTCTCCGTAAATGTAAATTTTAAATTTTATTTTAGAAATATGATGTTTCAATTACCAATAGTTTCTAGGTAGTGAACTGACATGAGAAACATTAGACGCTAACACTCCTTAAAATATACAGCCGTTCTCAAGTGAAAATAGCGGTCCAGGTTTACTAAAGAAAAAGAAGAGTGAATTTGTTTCCTCCCATTACCCACATCAAAATGTCCATCTAATATATATTATTTCATTTCATCACTCCAAGCTCATCGAAATGGAGATGGTATTCTACTCAACTAATTTATTCGTATCCTGACTCCGCTTACTGACAGTATAATGAACATCCATTGAGAAACCGACTGCGGTTAGTGACATTTGCATCTCAGACTTTAAATGCTTCACAACAGTACTAATAATTGGGTACATAGTGTAAAGCAACAGAGTAATATACTATCTTCCGAAATAGTAGAACGCAGGACTTTGTGCTGCCAAACTGCGGTAATGATATTCCTTCCACAAACATCAGACAATAATAATGATATACGTCATTATTCGTCTTTTAATGTGGCATGATATAATTTTTAACCTTCTTCTCTCGCGTGTCATAATAATCGTAATCTAAAAACTAATGCATAACTATATTTAAAAAAATTTTAAATAAGCAAACGATAAAATCTTTATTACAGTATAAATAGAATCTGTACAAAAATTCGCTTCCATGAACATAAATCTAACATGACTGTTACGTGTCATAACTTTACGGTTCCGACTCTTCTAATCTCATCATTTAAATTTCATCAACCTTAAAATTATTAAATTTAAACCAAACGCCATTTCATGTATACGTCCCAGCCGTTTCCACACAATTTTCTCTGCTTGCTATTTTCTCCAAAAATATTTTTAAATGCTTGCCACTTGTTACTCATAGCAACGAAAAATAAACAGTGGAAAGTGCTATATGGAGCACCTAAATATAGGACAGAGATTAAGTCAACATAATAAACTCAAAATATAATCAAAGGTATTTCATAGTTACAAATTGTATTAATAAAAAACACGGAACAACTTCTACACTCTCACATAAGTGATAACTTTATGCTTCCTTTTTATTGATACTTTCGCTAAACTCCTCTTCTAATTAAAAATAATATTTTATCCGTAATTGCAGATGCTTATAATTCTACACAGTCGCAATTTGTTCTACATTAAATGCCTATCTCTCATCATTTATTCTCAAACATTACTTTTAAAAATGGCAATTTTAGACTACCTTCAAACATCATAAAATCAAACATCATAGTAGCATAACTGAAAATAGCACACTTTTTTTAGGGTAAGCACATCTGAAGTAAGGAACGCAATATCATGCTAATAAGCTGATAATTTTAAATTTAAACTTTAACGTTCATCTTGCATCTGTATTGTGTCATTAATATTATGAATTTGCATAGAAAATATCAGAGAAAAACTAACCTTGGTTTTACCCTTACATGAATGTCAATTTTTTCTGGAAACCCTGATTATTTCAAGTAGCTGCTACATCTGATGATATACAAACTATTCTGTATAATTACAAAACTGGATGATATTTTTAATTTATACACTTTAAATAGTGAAAACATGTGTCGTAATTATCATATTGTATTAATTAGTGATACAATTATAATTAAAATATAAAACCAAACTCTAGAGAAAATTCTACAAAGAAATAATCCTTTAATTTTTTAAGATAAACTTTATTTCAAATTTCCGGCTTTCATGGCCGAGTGGTAGCGTCTCGGCCTTTCATCCGGAGGTCCTGAATCCCGTTTAGACACGGCATTTTTCATACGCTACATTTCCATCCCATGCACAGCTTCAAGCTTATGTGGCGATACATTCAAGCAGAAAAAAATAAAAAAACTTTTTTAAATATGTTAACTGTTGTTATTGTATGATTGAATATGTGGTGTTAAACTAAAACCAAATTCCTCTAATTAGAAAGTTTGTTATCTATGAAAAAATACGCGTATAACCCTTTCGTCCTATTACTTTATCAAAAATAATGTTCCTACAATCTGATACTTCTTTAGCTTTTCTTTTGAAGGCCGAAAATATGTTATCTTTTAAAACCCTCATGAACTTTAATTTTTTCTAAATATCTTAGTAACATAGTAATTTTATAATATTTCTTTTCTAAATTCCATTTAAAAAAGTTAAAATCAAGTAGTCTTCATTTATTCATAGCTCAAAATGTGTAACTTTATTAAAATTACTAACGAATTTTGGTAAAATCTATCAAAATTCTTTGATAAATTTAATATACTGCATTAAATAGTATATATTTACATTTAATATACTGTGACAAGTCCGGTATAGCAGGCCTGAGTAACGGATTCCTACCAGTTATTATGAAAATAATATAAAGCATAATAATTGCAGAATCCAGAAAGGGACATAAAGGATAATCCTTTTTGTAAAGAGTAGGTTTGTTTTACAATTGTCTTTTGTTATACTGCCCGCTGACACATAATGAACATTTAGTGTACGGTAAGAAGAGACCAGGTTTGGAATTCATGGGAACAAAAGCCTCGGTCGACTGTTCTCACGCTTCAACTTGGGTTCGGTCTGGTAGGTGAAGAGTCTAGAAGTATAAATAGCCCAGTAAGACCAGCTAGAAAGGATGTAACTTCGGTTACTACCAATTCTTGGAAAGTGCAGGCCAAAGAAGAACGAAGAGGTCTTCGGAAGAAGAAGAGGGAGAAGAAGAAGGAAGACCAACCACTCGTCTCAACATCACGGACTGGAGTCCGGAACAGAGCCCAGCAGAGATGCGTCCTGAAGGGCAGCCATACCAGAAGCGGATGAAGAGCTTCTACACAACCTCTCCTTTTCAATACTTACAGTAAGATAAAATAACCCAGCAATTGCGACTCCTCCGGAAAAGGGGACGCATTGCTCCCTCCTTATAGCTAGTGCCCCGTTGTGGCGTATTCCTGCTAGCCTATTAAAGAGTTAGCACCGAAAGGACTTCAGTGGACGGTCTGAAGGGAAATTACGTCGGGAGGACAGGCTTTATAAGCCTAGCCTTCCGCGGTCGGCCCAAGAAATGGGTTCGATAACGCTGGTTTAACAACGGATTGGAATGCAATTAAATCAGTCTTAAATTCACTAAATTAATAATAGACAAAACTTGAAAAACTAGATCCGACATTAAAAAATAACCCTTTTAAAAAACAAGCCCGATTAGAATGATCCAGCAGCAAGGGACTCTGTCCAGGTTCTGCGATGGAGTAGGGAGTAATAAACTCCTGCCAACTTTGCATTCCATTCCATTCCATTCCCTAGAAAGGAGTTCTATTATAACCAGTCTGCGAGGCGTTACGATGTCAGTCTCACACGGGCAGTTCTGCAAGAAGTTCAGCGAGGAGTGGCTGGGAGTTGTGTAAGTTCGGCGGAGTTCTGCGAACCAGTCCAACGACATTTTAAAAAACAAGCCCGATTAGAATGATCCAGCAGCAAGGGACTCTGTCCAGGTTCTGCGATGGAGTAGGGAGTAATAAACTCCTGCCAACTTTGCATTCCATTCCATTCCATTCCCTAGAAAGGAGTTCTATTATAACCAGTCTGCGAGGCGTTACGATGTCAGTCTCACACGGGCAGTTCTGCAAGAAGTTCAGCGAGGAGTGGCTGGGAGTTGTGTAAGTTCGGCGGAGTTCTGCGAACCAGTCCAACGACATTTTAAAAAACAAGCCCGATTAGAATGATCCAGCAGCAAGGGACTCTGTCCAGGTTCTGCGATGGAGTAGGGAGTAATAAACTCCTGCCAACTTTGCATTCCATTCCATTCCATTCCCTAGAAAGGAGTTCTATTATAACCAGTCTGCGAGGCGTTACGATGTCAGTCTCACACGGGCAGTTCTGCAAGAAGTTCAGCGAGGAGTGGCTGGGAGTTGTGTAAGTTCGGCGGAGTTCTGCGAACCAGTCCAACGACACGTTACGACCACGGTCCAGCGAAAAGAATCACAGGTGTAAGCCTACGATACGAGAGTGCTAGACGTCAGTCCAGCGAGGAGAATCTTGAATCCAGTTTGATACGAGTAAGATGATGCCACGAGTAATTCCAGTAACCAAGAAATATTATCGGTGAGTTACAGTAAAACTATAAATGCACGAGTGAAAGAAATAATGCAGTAAACTTCATTCATAAGTTGTTACAGTAGATAGGAAAGGTATTTGCAAGTGAAAACTATACGATTGTTTGTTAATACAAGGTTAGTGGTTAAAAAAGGTACGACTAGCGGTTTATTTTGTTAATTGGTCTAGTTTTCTATTTGTCTACTTGGAATAAATTCCTAACGATTATTTATTTTGAACTCTATCTTGTGTGTAATCTGTATTTATTATTTACTAATGACATTTATCACTATTTGGTGTGTAATATTTTGATTGGTAATCTTTGTTGATTAGTCCCTGTTTTTATGTCATACTTACTGTTTTGATTATGTATTATGTCATGTACTTTGTAATGTACTTTTATGTTTGATTTGTTATTGATATGTAATATTATTATCGCTCAATACTATTACCCTGATTATTATTGTGGTTGTAATTACTATATTAATATTTGCGTATTTACTAATTTTTTTTTTGTTATTTTTACTTATAACAATAATAAGCGACATCATCTTCGTCATCGTCAGCGTCAGCGTCATCACCTTCATCATCATCATCATCATCACCATCGCCATCGCCATTATTGTATTTATCACCATTCCTGTTATCATTAATTTCTCTGGTTGAATTACGAACTTTTTAAACCAATAAACTGTAATTATATAAACATTCTAAATTGTTAACCTCTCAATATCCTGATCGAGACGCGGAACACGCGACAATACATTACTTTTTCAATCGACAAATTTACGTGTTGAAAAGTTACTCATTTTAAGCTTTTCAAAAATACCCCAAACCATTGACGATTATTTAATTGTTAATTAACCGATTCCAATTTTTAATTTATACACAGTTGTTTGTACTTAATAAATTTATTATTCTGACTTTCACATCTGACTAATTAGTTTTTCTTTTTTTAAATCAACGGCTTTGATTATTTTATATAAATAAATATTTATAAATTTGACACAATTTATAAAATATTTAATCACCTGAACTAGCAATGTTTGGTCAAAGGGCCGACTCACATTTTTGACCAAAAAACTTTCGTATTCAAATAATTCCTTAAAATGGGATATTCATTTTGTTTTAGACTTTTGAACTTTTAGATGATCCTTATGTACTTCCTATCTCTGAGTGTGGTTTTAATTTATTATTTATTTTACTTTGTTCACACGTGTCATGTTGTCTACAAATGTGGCTGGATGGTCAGTAACCCGGATTTGATACATTATTTCCATTATTATTATTGTTAGCAAGTGATACTTTTTTCCTTTCCATTTCCTTCATTTCCCCATTTTCTACTTGTTTTATTTTTTCTCATTGCTAACTACTTATGCTGTGATTGATTTGCCACAGAAGGCTTCATTCAAAATACCGAAACTAGTATCATTAAAGAAGGTATGGACTTACCGAAATTGAAAAAAACATAAAAAACTAAATAAACAAATGTTTATTTAATGTTTTTATCAATAAATTAAGCGTTTGGTAAACGTATATAAATAAATAAATAAGGAAATGAATTTTCTTTTTAATTTTATTTAAGCGGATTATCTCATGCATTCGTACATAGTTTACATGCGTTTGCATTACTCATTACTCAACATGATTTTCTGAGACTGTTTAATCTGGATTAGTATAAAAACGTAATTAATAATAGAGTAACATTTTGAATAATATTTATGTAAATTTAAAATCCTCGTATATCTGTATTAAAAAAAAAAAAATTCAGAAAACTGAGATGAGTTTAAATATAATCACTTTCAGGAAAGATTAAATATAATCTTATTGTGTAATTACAATACTGTATTACATTATTAGTATTCATTCTTTCAGTCACAAATTGTTTCAGATGTAGAAACTTGACAATAAATATACTAATCTAGATATATATGTTAAATAACTGATTGGTACTGAAAACCAGGATTTAATTAGAATTAATGAAAATAGCATTATTCAGTGGAAACAGGTGTCTACACATTTATCAGTAACGAGAAAACGTTTCCAACCAAATTGCCGAGCTCTTGTTCAGGATGGATTGTGAGTCAGTGGTCTCTGTAAGTGTAATAATACCACCGATCTCACAAACCAATATACCAATTAAACGTTAATCACATTGAATTGTTTAACCAGTAATACAACAAATTAATTTTTTATTAAATATTCTTTGTATTAATTAACGAAATAATTGTTTTGTTCGCATTTAAAAACAGTTCAGTGAATTCAGCTAATGAAGTGACCTTTATGTAATAGTATTGATTCATCGGATGATATAACAAATATTTTATATAAAAATTTAATAGATTTTGTTTTTTTTAAATTGGATTATAAAGAGTTTATCAATATAATTCACGCATTTCTTTTTTAACAACTACAAATAATAAACGACATTTTCTTCGCTTAAAAAAAAAAAATCTGCATTTCTATAAATAATAAAAGATTCAGTTAAAATTAAAACATATTTATCTTTAAAGCACTTTAACAATCTTTATTAAAACAATACTCTTTTTTCTATTTTAACTGCTATTGGTTTTAAACTGACTTCAAAAAAGGAGATTCAAAAAAGGAAAGTACTCAACCAGTATATTTTTTTTTATGTTTGTTGGCACATACTTTTTTCCTATTAATCCATTTGAAATAAATGTTATTGCAACTGACGCAACTCCTTTTCGCAGTAGTACTATGTTGTTGAAAAATGTTTTTAGATAAAAAACATCGGTCTGAAAATTGACAAAAAAAGATTTTCACCACCCAGCGGGTGGGTAGAGACAGTGGGAATCATAATATTCCATATATGTGCGTCATGTTAGATGATATTATATGGTCTTCTGTTGGGCAGGTAATGTGAGTTTCTGTACAAGATATGTAGCACTATTAATACCATTATAAAAAATCTAGATATCTCTTCTTAAACCTTTCAGACCCAATATACATTAGACATAATATACAGCAACGGTCGGAACAGTGGGAATCTAATTCTACCGTGTTTCGTGGTCTTTTGCGGTCTTTCGCAAGGTCGGGCAACTACGCTAAACCATCTAAGCTTCTATTCGACTTAGAGCAACGTAAACTTTCCTTTTACAAATACTTTCCCCCCAGTCTACTATAGCTCTGTTTAATGTTGTATCTTTCCATTTATGCACTGTTATAGTCCAACTTAAAATTAAAGATAGTATATGGCTTTCTACATCTCCATACCCTTTATTAGCTTGAAACTTTGTAGTTACTGGTGTAATAGCTACATAACCACATTAATCATTAATTTTTGTACCTATTGTTTCGTCATCGAATTTTATAACACAACTTTTGGTAACTCACCCCTTTCCAGTTGGTCTTTTCTTACGGCAGGCCATTTGAATTTCTCTACAATTCCCGTAGCGCCGTTAACTGAACCATCAGAATTTTATATATTACACCCTGACATAACTCTTGAAGCCTCTGCCAATTGTAATTATTCAACAGGCCACCACAGTTGTTGATGTCTACCGGAATAACATTCCCAGGGGGAGTGTTTCCATATGTTCAGATTCTCGTAATTCATTAATAGTATTAATAATATAAACTCTATTTGTCTTTGACATCACATCAGTCATTTAACGATTATATTCATCACTAATTTAATAGTTGGGAATATTCTTACAGCATTTCCATCCGCAAATTCGTCTGGAGGCACTACACCGCCGAGTACCCTTGAAGGAGATCTCAGGGTATCGAACCATCTCCAAGGAGATGGTTCAAATGGATCAAATGTAATCGCTGATATGCCGCCAATATATCTCCAGGCTTTGTTCAGGAAACGAGTGTATGAAGGGATGGCCAAGAACACAACCAATCAACTCCTACGTCAGGAATGGCAAGAAAGCTGGTCTGTTACTACGAAGTGTATGTGTACACACGTATTAATACCAGATTTGAACATGTGGCTCAAGTGTAGACACAGCGAGACTAACTACCACGTGACCCAAATGTTATCACGACACGGAGCGTTTGGTGAGTATCTCCACTGCTTTAACAGGCGGCCGGTTGGTGAATCTATATACTGCGGGGAATGGGATTCCCCGGAACACATGTTTTGCCGATGTCCTAAGTGGTCGGATGTGCCGAGGGATAGGTGTCTACTAACACTGATACCGGAGAATATAGTCACCTGTATTGTGGCTGATCCCCAACAATGGAGACAAGTTGAAGGTCTAGTTAACCACATAATTACGAAAAAGGGGGAAGATTACAGGCTCTGGTCCGCAGAGGCATTAAGGAATACCTGACTAAGAACGTGAGGAGCATCGATTCGAAGGGAAAGACACGACGACCAACTACATAGATACCTGCAATCTGGAATAGAAAGCGACGATCCCTCTGATCCGAGATAGGAGTCCCAGGAACGGCATACCCCCAACCAAGGGCTTGATAAGCGGGAGCTATTACAGTGGCGGAAGTTAAGTACCACAAAAAATAAATATGAAAATAACTCAAAAGATAGTCCCGGCACCTGATGATGGTTCCTGAGAACAGCATAGCTGGGCTCAGTTCCATCACCGAGGATTGTGGCAAAGGGTGAAGGAGAAAAGATCCGGAACAGGCGGGCAGATATATCATGCCGGACTTACAGCCGGTAGGCGGGGAAGCCCGTTAGAGTTGTAGGGACACCCCCTAGGATTGAGTATTAGTTGCTTGGATGCGGATCCTTCCCAAGGGACAGAAGGATGAAAAAAAGCTGCATTATATCACTAAAAAGCAGATTAACTCTGCCAAATAACTTAATCAGACATAGGAAATTATGAAATAACTGTTTTTTTTAAATGGAATGACATCAAAATGTACAAAAAACCAAGAAATAACTTCATCCAAATACTTAATTCTTCAGACATATTTTTGAATTGGCGTCGGGTTCTACAAAATTCATTTGTAGATATAATATAAATTTATACTATTATACTGTATATGTAAACTTAATAAAAACCAATACCGATACTACATCAGTGGAATTCATACTTTTTCTTTTGACTTCTTTTCCATTTGCGATTATTACGTATTTTTATATACGCTATCTACAGGTTTATTCAAGTACCACTTACATATGATCATGTATTTTGGCGCGCATTCAAAAAGGTTTCTAAGATATTAGTAAATATTTGGACGAAATTATTTCTTACTTTTTAGCGGATTTTGATTCGGTTCTATTTTTTTTAATAATTATTCTTTAATGGTATGTATTATTTTTTCAACGAACAGTTTTCTTTTGAATAAACTACGATGATGAATGCTAATACCAATATTTATTTTCGATAAAAAAGTTTTAATCTTTTTAAATACGAAGATCTAATTACGTAGTTCGAATTTTATACACAAATGAATTTGTATATATGTAAGCCTGAAACATGGAACATATCTGAATAATATAGAACTTAAATATAGAGCATTATCAATATTTTTTTTTTATTCTGTAAATGCATATAGCCATAAAGTGAGCTCATTTTCAAATCGGATGTATCTAAATTACAAAGTTTTAAATCTATACATAACATGATATTTTAAGAGTCAATACATGTTTTTTCCTTCATTAAAATTGATACAATGGATCTTTTATTTTAAACAAAGACTATTAATCTAACATTTCATACGAAAGAAAGTCTTTGGAGAGGTTATGGGTAATAGGTAGTTATTTCTCCAAGCTGATTTGCATAATTTTGTGAAAGATAAATTTTTTAGTTACGATGAAGTCCCGATTAAATATTTGTAATAAGAATGGGAATTCATATATACAAAATTTCTGAGACTGTCTGTAAATTATTTATGAATTTTTATGATAGCGATAACAATAGTTTTGTATCGATTGCTACGGAAACTACTCAAGAACAACTTTAGACTCTAACAATTTACTTTAATCCAGTTCTACTATGTTTGCATACTAGTGATTGATCTTACTGTTATATATTAAACCTGCTGTCTAAGAAATTCAATTCTTTTTCATTATTAATTTTTTTTTATCTTCAGAACGTAAATAAATTGTATTAAAAATCTGCTGTTTTTTTTTCTAATTAAACATAATGTATAAATTAATTTTCTCAAAGATTTTTTTAATTTTTCAACAAAAAAAATAGTATTTTAATTTCATTAATTAATTAGCACTCTAAATTTGTATTAATAAAAATAAATTATCTAGTAGCACAGTCATCAACACGATGAAGAGCATAAAATATTTAAACTGAGAATAAAATTAGATCGTAATTTTACTTGTTATTTTATACTGTTCTGAAATATTGGAGGAACGTTTTGTAAATTTAATTGAAAGAATCCAAATAATTTTATAAAAATCTATTTTACCTGGACAGATCAAAGTTAGAAGATGTAATAAGGACAAGAAATAAGAGATGTAATAAGAAGATGAAAAATGGACAAAAATTAGATTAATGAAACCCAGAAGATACTAAAATATGACTATGTAAGTGCCTGAGTGCGTGTGTGTGCGCGCGTGTGTGTGTGTGTGTGTGTGTGTGTCTGAGGGTTATGGGGGATGTGTACTCTTTCTGTGTGTGACAATAGATTACAAGAACATCATTATAAAGTGATTAACACAGTATTTAATAAAACAATATAATTATAATACAGTGCAATTTCTTTAAAATTGAGAATATAGAAAAAGTGACAATAAAACCAAAAGAACAAGCCTAAGAAATCTGTTAAAACTTTCTGTAGCAGAATACTAAGTTATCATTACTCCATATGAAATTTATTTAACTTGAATGGAGTAAGATAAAAACTATTGCTCATAAATTCATCCATTATTTCTCATCAACTAATTTTATTATAGGTGAACAATTTAAAATAAAGATAGCACACATGAAGAATAAATGCGTTTTAACAATTTCGTTTATCCAATTTAATTGTAGATGAATTTACGTGTAATACGACTGAACATTTTAGAAACGATGATTTTTAATCATCCACTGTATCCAATGTACGATAAATGAATTTAGAAAAAAGTCGATAATTAATTTTATCTGCAGTAATGATAAAGAGACGGTTTCGCTCTTAAATATATGAAATAATTAAAAAAATGATATCTATATTTATTTAATTAAAATCTTTAAAGAACTGTAAGAGTAATTATGATGAAGATACAGAATTATTAAAGTGAAATTATATAATAACCATGCTGAGGATGACATTTAAAAAAACTTTTAATTGAATGGAATATTTGTATTGTTTTATTTAATTACGTACTGTAAATTATGTTTGTATTTTTATCATTTATTATTATTGTGAATTACTTATTTCCTTTTTTTATTAGTAATAACGATAATTTTTTTCGAGTTATGATATGCATTTAATTCCGTAATTTCACATTTCTCTGGTGAAAATAACAATTTTTGTAAAACTCAAAATTAAAACAATTTTTGTACAACTTGGGATACTATTGAAGTGGTTCTGTTTTTTCAGGAATTTTTTTTTTTATTATAACGACACAGCAACTTTACAATCTGTTCATAGAACAGTAAGTAAAAAAGATATATTTGAATTAACATTAAGTTGCCACAGACCTAGAGGCTTGTGACTTAATGGAAATAATGGAATAGAAGAGCACTCCGTACGGCCAGACCATAAAGTCACCTACCTAAAGCGATAAGACAAACCAAGAATATTGTTCCTCAGCAATCTTGAAAAATCACTGATCGTGTTATCTAATAAATTGACCGCCAAATAATTAGGGTCTCGATCTAAACGATTTTGATACCGTAGGCTGACCAGAGAGATTTCTTGCCGAACGGTTGGCAACAATGCTATTACTTATGTACCACCAGGGTATGTTGAACATTTGCCGCAGTGTTTTTGTTCGGAAGCATTCAAGTATGTCAATACTGAAGTTGCACGCTATACCCTACAATTGAAGCCCGCAAGTCCAAACAGGCTTCAAAACGGATTTATAAATGAATAATTTACTTTCTTCTGAAAGCCGAGATTTATGTCATGTGAGCCAGTACATGTGTTTAATCTTGAGATCCAACTGTTTGGATCAGGAAAAATGGAGAGAATAAAAAAAAAGAAAGAAAGAAAAAGTAAAAAAAAGTTTTCTTTAAACACAAGATATAAATTTTTTTGAAGTTATGTTCACACATATGTGCCTATAAAAGCCGATGATATGGAAATTAGCTGTTACAGTGAGTTATAAATATGGAAATTATATTTAAACAAAGAAATATTGATATCCTAATCCAATTAAAATTTTCTTTTCTTTTAAAGATAGATTATAAAAGAAAGGAAGAGAGAGTCTTGTTCATCGATAATGATTGTAAAAATTGTATAAGTGAATTATATAAAACAGATACTGTATTGATGCAGAAATAATTTGATATATATTATTGATTTTTTTTATTTATCTATGTATGTATGAGTTTATTAATACTTTTTTTTAATGTTTCTATCATATACATTCCCTATATATTCCATTTATTTAAAAGCAGTTCATTTCTACGACTCAATGTCTGGAAGTGGATTAAAAAAACCCGGTGGAAAAATCAATAACTAATTAGTAATAAAAATAATTAGTTGATAATATATTAACATTTAATTTTTATTTGCTCATGGTTGTACACAAAGCCATTTTTATTTGTTTTTCGAGTTGCTGTACCTCAAATGAAATAGCATAATTAAATGAAAAAATTTTAATTAATTCTTTTCAGCTAATTTCCTTGACGTTCTTTAATAAAAAACAAAGGACAGAAATTTATTTAAACGGAATTTCTAAATTATAATGCTAATAAATATATAATGACTTTAGCCTCTATTCTGACAAGATCCATTTGACTTCAGGGAAAAGACCTCAAACAATTTGTCTAAAACAATCTAGAGGTCTAAAAACATATTGCTCATAAAATTCCTTAGAAAAATGTACGTAATAAACTGTCTTAAAAATTCTAAAATAGATTCGCAAACTAAATAGAATTTTTTTAAAGAAAATTAAAGAATATATCAATTTTTTTTTAAATTATCTTTGCTTAAAATTATAATCTTTTAAAGTTTTGGGGTACATAAATTAAAATCTAATAATGTGTTAAACAAGATGGTACACCAATATATAATACGAAAGGTAAAGTCGATAGATGGGTGGAATAAATTGAAGAGTTATACGGAGGAAATGAATTAGAAAATGGTGTTATAGAGGAAGAAGAGGAAGTAGAGGAGGATGAAATGGGAGAAACAATATTAAGATCTGAATTTAAGAGAGCATTAAAAGATTTAAATGGCAGAAAGGCTCCTGCAATAGACGGAATACCTGCCGAATTACTGCGCAGTACAGGTGAGGAAGCGATTGATAGATTATACAAGCTGGTGTGTGATATTTATGAAAAAGGGGTAGTTCCGTCAGACTTCAAAAAAAGTGTTATAGTCATGATACCAAAGAAAGCAGGAGCATATAAATGTGAAGAATACAGAACAATTAGTTTAACTAGTCATGCATCAAAAATCTTAACTAGAATTCTATACAGAAGAATTGAGAGGAGAGTGGAGGAAGTGTTAGGAGAAGACCAATTTGGTTTCAGGAAAAGTATAGGGACAAGGGAAGCAATTTTAGGCCTCAGATTAATAGTAGAAGGAAGATTAAAGAAAAACAAACCGACATACTTGGCGTTTATAGACCTAGAAAAGGCATTCGATAACGTAGACTGGAATAAAATGTTCAGCATTTTAAAAAAATTAGGGCTCAAATACAGAGATAGAAGAACAATTGCTAACATGTACAGGAACATGTTATTCCTGTACATGTTGTTAAGCAACTGTTCAATTGTTGTTAAGCAACAGTAACAATTGAAGAACATAAGAAAGAAGCCATAATAAGAAAGGGAGTCCGACAAGGATGTTCCCTATCTCCCTTACTTTTTAATCTTTACATGGAACTAGCAGTTAATGATGTTAAAAAACAATTTAGATTCGGAGTAACAGTACAAGGTGAAAAGATAAAGATGCTACGATTTGCTGATGATATAGTAATTCTAGCCGAGAGTAAAAAGGATTCAGAAGAAACAATGAACGGCATAGATGAAGTCCTACGCAAGAACTATCACATGAAAATAAACAAGAACAAAACAAAAGTAATGAAATGTAGTAGAAATAACAAAGATGGACCGCTGAATGTAAAAATAGGAGGAGAAAAGATTACGGAGGTAGAAGAATTTTGTTATTTGGGAAGTAGAATTACTAAAGATGGACGAAGCAGGAGCGATATAAAATGCCGAATAGCACAAGCGAAACGAGCCTTCAGTAAAAAATATAATTTGTTTACATCAAAAATTAATTTAAATGTCAGGAAAAGATTTTTGAAAATGTGTGTTTGGAGTGTCGCTTTATATGGAAGTGAAACTTTGACAATCGGAGTATCTGAGAAGAAAAGGTTAGAAGCTTTTGAAATGTGGTACTATAGGAGAATGTTAAAAATCAGATGGGTGGATAAAGTGACAAATGAAGAGGTATTGTAATGAAGCATTTGGAAAAATATAGTTAAAAGAAGAGACAGACTTATAGGCCAGATACTAAGGCATCCTGGAATAGTCGCTTTAATATTGGAAGGACAAGTAGAAGGGAAAAATTGCGTAGGCAGGCACGTTTGGAATATGTAAAAACAAATTGTTAGGGATGTAGGATGTAGAGGGTATACTGAAATAAAACGACTAGCACTGGATAGGGAATCTTGGAGAGCTGCATCAAACCAGTCAAATGACTGAAGACAAAAAAAAAATTTTTTGTTGAATCAGAACGCTTATATTATTAAATTCAACACCAAGGTAAGATAATAACCAACGCATTTTTATTTAAAAAGATATATATATATATAACATTCAAATATATATATATATTAACATTCAAATATATATATTTGAATGTTGCTCATTATTATTATTTTCGATTGGGCAGTTGGATTTCGCAAACCTATTATGATCAAATTTCTGCATTTTCATGCCGCTCTCATTTTTCCTCCATGGGTTTTTTTTCTTTCTTCTGTCCACTTGGTTCCTGATTAACTTGTTGCTTGTGTGTAGGATCAACTCGTTATATTTAACTATTTTATCAATTTACGGTTGTATTAATTTAATTTTCTTATAAACTGAAAAATATTTTAATATTAAAATAAAAAATTGTACTTCTTATTATTCTAGTAACCATTAGTCAAGTAACATAAGTCATCATTTATAATTAAGATATTCTAATAATGTTCTTATACTTTAATATAATTTTATGAGAAAAACTGGACGATGTTCTTTTTTTAGCCTGTTCAATTATTTATGTTTAATAAATATTCAACAATACTAAAGAAATAATTTAGCTTTTAAAAATAAAGGGAAATGTAATTTGATAATAAATAATCATTCTGAAAGTAAGTGAAAAAAATGAGTAAATGATTAAGTGTTTTTTTTTTTTTTTAATATGATAAATTTAATTTTAAAATAGGGTTGATGTAGGCTGTAAGTAATCACTAGTTACAAAATGCATTTTAATAACAGCTAAATGTGCTGAAAATAAAGCTTTAAATCAATTTTATTATTTGACTGAAGTTATTTTTAAAAATCCATCGATAAGAAAATTTTCTCTGAATAGGTTCAACTTTAATTGAACCTATTCAAAGTGATACTTTCTTTTCTGATGATAAAAACGTGATCCTATTCATTATATATTGAAACTTTATCAATAAAGCCTGATTTATATTAAGCATTTTCATTGAATAAAATTATTCAGAAGGAAAATTACTAACGAATTCGAAAATAGCGCGTGCGAGAAGACAAGCAACGAAGGAGAAAGTGAATTCAATTTTTCATTCTTGAACTTTTTTATATCCAATATTAGATATGAACATAAACAAGTATAAGCATAAATTTTTAACATTTCTTTTCCCTTCCAAGAATGTGAAAACTAATTAAGTCTATTTATCACCTACCAACAAACATTAATAAATAAAATTGTTTAAATTATAAAGAATGTGGTAGAATATGATAAATATTTTATTAAAAAAACTGCGAATTGCAATACATAAAACTGTACATCATTGTAGTATATGTTTTTGGGATAGTTTATGTTGATTAAATTTTCGTATAATTTTTAGGTAACTCTTCAGTTCCTTAACATTAAACCAAAATTTTCCAGTTTTCGAAATTGTGATTTCTTTATGCTCTTCTCTTACTTAAGTGATTTCCAAGAAATCAAGTATGTATAAAAGAATATTCATTTTTAAGTAATGAAGAAATATTTAGAAAAACTTCTGTAATTACGTATATTTTTGTCTGGTAGGCAATTACATGATATAAGAATTGGCAGCTGATACTTGTCACAATAATACAAGAAATCTGTACTATTAAAATTAAAGAAATTTTCATTTCCAATAAGGAATATTATTCAAAATAAGCAAGTGAGTAATTGCAACATACAAAATAGGAACTATGAACGATGAAAAATCACTGTTATTATATTTTGATTTTCTTTTGGTTTATTTTCTGTTCCATCATTAAATCCCGATGAAATTAAACTAATTTATAATATTAATAATCACTAATAAATTTATATTTAAAACGTCTTTCGCTACGTGCACTGCTAAAAAGATAGTAATTTTTATCGGGCTCTGATATAGTTATGAAATACTGGTTACGTCATAATAATCACATATTAAATCCTGTTAACACATCTGTTGGGATTAGTTTTGTGGAACCATTCATTGAGGATTAAAGAATGGATGCAACCTTTGAAAACCAAGACTTGGATAAGATTTTTGCGAAAGGTAAAGACGGAACGGCTACTGGGGATGACAGAATTTCCTACGAGTTTTTTAAATATGTGCCGGATAATTTCAAAGAAAAGTTGGTGGAAATTTATAATCATCAGTTATTGTCTTCAAGGCTCACCCGGAAAGCTTTAAAAGAACTATCATTTTTCCAATTTTTAAAAAAGGTTGATGTCAGTGAAGGATCGAATTGCCGAGGAATATCATTTTGTAACACTATTGGGAAGATATTTACTGATTTGCTGTTGAATAGAATTGAGGACTGGTGCCATCGAAATGAAGTTTTGAAAGAGTACTAAATTAGTTCCAGTAAAACGTACTATCGATCGTACTTTCAGTCTGATGAGTATTGTCAAGTTAAAACTTAAGTTTTAAGAGACAGAATGTATATGCCTTCTTTTCTGCCGTGTCATCACGCACTTTCTTACAAATAAACAAAATTAGGCTTATCATCCATAATGACAAAAATAGCCAAAAATATCTACATGTATTCAACTGCAGGATATGGGATAAGCAAGGATTATCTGATCTATTTGAGACATTTTTAGGAATAAAGAGGAGTGCTTGTTGGGTTCAATTCTGTTTGCATTACAGGGTCATTCACGGGAACCGGATGTTTTTGAAGTGGGTTGTACTCGAGCGTTCGTGGTGGAAGGAGCACGTGGCTGGTGTCTGACGTTTCCTTTGTTCATAGCATTTACATTTTAGTCGTTGAGACGGAGCCGTGGACGCTAGACTAACGCCTGTATGCGGATGACAGTTTTGTGCGAAATTACAAATCCGTAATTGCTGTTCAGCGAGATTTCCGCCGTCAGTTTAATATCCATCGTAATGCAAGTGTCCCTTCTTGTAACACAATATTGCGATGGGTAAACAACCTTCGAACAAGCGGTTCAATATTGAAGAAAAAACCACCGGGTCCCCGACGAACTGCTAGCACTCCTGAGAACATCGAACGAGTAAGGGAAGCCATTGTCAGAACCCCACGCCGCTCTATTCAGAGGCATTCAGCAGCGCTTCAAATGAGCACAAGTACGGTAAGACGAATTCTGCATACAGACCAAGATAGCCGTCGTGCAGCAGTTAAACGAGCAAGATTTCACGCAGCGATTACAATTTTGTCGACAAATGCTTACCGTTTTTGAAGAAAATGAAAATTTGTTATCGTTAATGAGTGACGAAGCCCATTTTCATCTGAATGGCTTCGTCAACAAATTGCCGGTATCGGGCAGAAAGAACCCCACATCAGCTTGTCTGGTGTGCAATAGGAAAGGTCGGTGTTATTGGACCATATTTTTTTGGATAAAATGACGCTACCGTAACTTTAACAGCTGATCGTTACATTGCGATGTTGAATACGTTTTTCATCCCTGAGTTACGAAACCGGGGAATCGATTTTCAAAATGTGTTATTCCAGCAGGATGGAGCTCCAGCGCACACAGCGAGGGCAATGATGGTTGTTCTCCGTAACTTGTTTCCGGGACGGATCGTTTCCAGATTCAGCGACATTCCTTGGCCTCCTCGGTCCCCCTACTTGAGTAGTTGTGATTTTGTTCTGTGGGGGTTTCTGAAATCGCGTGTGTACGGCAATAAACCGCGTACATTGGAGGACCTAAAGATCGCAATTCGTCATCACGTCACCCAGATTGATGTAGACATGCTGCAAAGAATTGAGGCCAGTTACCGTGAAAGGCTACAACAATGTATTGCCCAAAATGGACATCGCTTGCCGGACATAATTTTTCGATCAGGAGTAAGTAACAAATGCTTTGATTTAACAAGTGTTTCAGTACCAATAAAACTTTTTTAAAGTAAATATTCAATTTTTTATGATTATTTTAAAAACATCCGGTTCCCGTGAATGACCCTGTATTAACGATTTAAACACTTACTTAGAATGTGGAATTAATATACGCGGTACGCTTACACAATTATTAGCGTATGCAGATGATATTGTTCTGCTAGCTTCTGATAGACTTACCTTAAAAAAAATTATTAAAAGTTTGGAACAATACTGTCAAAAATGGAATCTACTTGTTAACTTGAATAAAATGAAGATATTTGTGATCAGAAATGGCGGTAGATGAAGTAAATTGAAAAATTGTGGTTGTTAATTATTACAAGTACTTACGAATAAATTTAACTTCAACATTATCTTTGACTGATCACTTTAAGAAAAAATAATCGATGGTGAAGCTGATTTTAAATACGTTTAATAATTTACTGTTAAACAAAATTATCTAATTTGAATCTAAGTTTTACGTTTTTTAATACCGTCTCTCTATCGATACTGCGTTGTGGGGCTAAGGTTTAGGGTGGTAAATATATGAAAGTGGTTGATAAAGTTTTCCGTTTTTTTCTTAAGAAGATTTGTCGTCTGCCCGCTAATACTCCAACGTAGGCTTTATAAATCGAAACAGGTCTATCCCCAATTTTTACTCACGTTATAAAGATCCATTGGAAAAGTATTCTATGGTGTGTAAGAATGCCATCAAGCCGATATCCAAAATTACTTTTCAATGAATTAATTAAAAAGTTATTGTTTATATATGAAGATTGGAAACTCCATGAAAGAGTCTACGGCACATTTAGTTTGACGAGAGACACGGAAAATGTAGACATTACCAAGATTCTGACTACAATTGATAATAATTTACGGCAGAAGTGTAATATTAATTTAATAATTAGCCAAAAACGGAATTATCCGATTTTAGAAATTATATTAATAGTGACCAAGATTTTACTTTCAAAAACTTGTTCCTTAAGACACGAATGGGACGAATTTATTTAAATAAATATTTGTTTTCAAGTGGTATAAAATTATTTTCTCTTTTCATGTTACAGAGGAAGAAGATAAACCCCATTTTTTGGTCAAATGTCAGCCCTACCTGAGTTTCGATGTAAATACCTTGGTAAAAGGACTTTATCCTTCACCATCGTTATGTGGTATTCTGCCTGTTGGCAGATCCTTGGCACGACTGTTGTCTCTATCTGTTTCTGTTCCATGGTTTTCTATTCGTTTCATCATTCTTTCTAAAAAAGAGGTCCTTTACCATTGGAATTCCCTCTTAATCTCTTGTTTACTCTTCCAGTCTTCAGTCAGTACTTTTCCCAGATATCTGTATCCTTTTACTAGTTCAATTTTCTCTTCTGCTGTCACAACATCCATATATTCGCTATCATTTGACTTCAGAGTTTTTGTTTTTTTTACATTTATTTCATCATCCCATATTCCTCCACCTCTACTTCAAGTGCATTTATCATTCCTTTTAATGTCTGAATATCTTTAACGAAAATCAGCAGATAAACAGCAAATCTGATACAATTTATTTTTCTTCCACCTATGCTTACTCCTTTGTGACTATTCAATATTTCTTTCAACAATTTCCTTTACATAAAGGGTGAACAGTGTTGGTGAAAACAGCAGCTTTACCTCTCTCCTCTGCCTTATTCTTATGGATTTGTTAGATTCTCATTTATTTACAAGCTGCTATTTGCTTTGTGTACAATTCTCTAATCAGTTCAATTCTCAATCTCTCCAATCAACTCTCTTTCGTTTCAGAATCTCAAATAATTTTTCACACTGTACTCTGTAAAATGCTTTTCCGTATCTATAAAACACAAGCTCAATCCTCTTCCTCTTTCAAAACATTTCTTTCCAAACATTCTGATTGGTCCTGTAGCTTCACTTGTTCATTTTCCTTATCTGAATACAAAATGTTTTTTTCCCAGCATTCTCTTCCATTTTTATCAACCTTCTATTAATCACTCTCAGCATTATTTTTTCAGCGTGTGATGTTACGCTGGTAGTTCTATGTTTTTCACATTTTTTTAGTTCCAACCTTTTTACGTACAGATATCATAATTGTTTTAACAAAATCTTCTGGTCATACTTCAATATCATAAATTGTATTGTACATTGAAAGTATTTCATCTATTCCTTCATCTTCTAAACGATTAAAGAGTTCTATTGGAAGTTCATCTACTCCTGTTGCTTTTCTATTCTTAATGTCTTTAATAATTTGTAGATTTCAGATCTCAAAATCAGTGGGCCTTTCTCCTCTTCCATAACTTATTCTTCCTCTTCAGCTTCCCATGTTTCCTTCTTCCTACATACATGTCTCTATATACTCCTACCATCATTTCTTAACGTATTTTCTTTATAAAATCTTTTACCACCTTTCTTCTCAATTTCTTTCATTTTATAAATTTATAAGGGATCTCTTCTATTCCATGTGGCATTTTTTATCTTCTTGTCATTATTCTTTTTCTTTTCTAAATCTTACATTCTTTTTTTAGCTAGATTTCGGGCTAAATTCCCTAGATTTATGTGTTAAAAAACATATTTGTAATGAACAAACCCTTTTCTTGGCAAAATTCAATCAGCCTGTCCCCTCTTTTATTTTGTGTTCCCAATCTGAGCTTGCCCATTGCCTTTTCATCACCTTCTTTCACTACTGCAATCCAGTCACCATAATTATTTTACAACAAACCTGTTCATTTTCTAATAACTTGTCAATGTTGTTGTACATCTTTTCAATATCTTCAACTATTACTAGATCTTTTAGCAGTGTTGCAATCATTAAAGCCATTATTCTATCATTCAAGTAGATTACTTTTTGTACTCTTCTTGCAACACTGTTTTTTACAGTTATTCCTACTCTGTTTTTCCTCTTTCAACAAAAGAAGAATTACCATGGTGCCTGACTAGAAAATAGTAATACAGTGTTATTACATTGCCTTCCGTATCCTAATGCCTTTGACTTCCAATAGAAGTTTCTTCTGCCTATTTCTCACCACCAGGGCAATAGTGTCCCAAACCCCTATTGCTCATACATCCTGTAAAATGACCCTAGGCACTTATAGGAGCAGAGCTCCTTATCCCGGAAGCTTTTCCCTTCATTTGTTAGCTGTTTGTGTATTTACCAACCAAGTTATATACAATTGTGGCCCCCTCTCTACGCAGGGAGGTGAACTTCAGGATTTTCCCTTGATGAAATCTAGACCTAATTGACATTTCTTTGATTCTCTAGTACTTTTAGAGAGGACTTTATCCTTAGATGAATTAAGAAATATTTGAATGGAAAATATGGAAAAATCTGAGCCTCTATTATAAGAATGCATGAAAATACAGATCCTTACTTGTTGAAGAATTTAATTATTAAGGTATTGATTGACACATCATTTGTCATTTTATTAAGATTATTTTTATAAGTTTTTTTTATCATATGGTATATATTTAATCACAGTTATATATTCTTTACCCTTTTTATTTACAAAATTTAAGTTTTCATTTTTTTCAGTTTTACAAGATTTGTCATAGATATCTGTTTCACTTGCATTTAAATTAATTTTGAAATTATTCTTATATCTTTTTTGAATAATTTTACAATTCATAAACATGTTAGTTTGTGATATTTGTTATTATTTTCTTTTATTTAGGGTTTTATACATATACATATATACACGAGTATATATGTGTAGGTGTGTGTGTGTGTTTAAAATTAACATTTTAATAGATTTAAAATGGTATTACATAATACCATCTAAGTAACGTGTTACTTAAATCTATATTTTTATTGATTATACCTCAACATTAATTTTTTTTTTTGTCTTCAGTCATTTGACTGGTTTGATGCAGCTCTCCAAGATTCCTTATCTAGTGCTAGTCGTTTGATTTCAGTATACCCTCTACATCCTACCTCCCTAACAATTTGTTTTACATATTCCAAACGTGGCCTGCCTATTTTTTCTTTCTACTTGTCCTTCCAATATTAAAGCGACTATTCCAAGATGCCTTAGTATGTGGCCTATAAGTCTGTCTCTTCTTTTAACTATATTTTTCCAAATGCTCTTTCTTCATCTATTTGCCGCAATACCTCTTCATTTGTCACTTTATCCACCTATCTGATTTTTAACATTCTCCTATAGCACCACATTTCAAAAGCTTCTAATCATTTCTTCTCAGATACTCCGATCGTCCAAGTTTCACTTCCATATAAAGCGACAGTCCAAACATACACTTTCAAAAATCTTTTCCTGACATTTAAATTAATTTTTGATGTAAACAAATTATATTTCTTACTGAAGGCTCATTTCGCTTGTGCTATTCGGCATTTTATATCGCTCCTGCTTCGTCCATCTTTAGTAATTCTACTTCCCAAATAACAAAATTCTTCTACCTCCATAATCTTTTCTCCTCCTATTTTCACATGCAGTGGTCCATCTTTGTTATTTCTACTACATTTCATTACTTTTGATTTGTTCTTGTTTATTTTCAAGTGATAATTCTTGCGTAGGACTTCATCTATGCCGTTCATTGTTTCTTCTAAATCCTTTTTACTCTCGGCTAGAATTACTATATCATCGGCAAATCGTAGCATCTTTATCTTTTCACCTTGTACTGTTACTCCGAATATAAATTGTTCTTTAACATCATTAACTGCTAGTTCCATGTAAAGATTAAAAAGTAACGGAGATAGGAAACATCCTTGACGGACTCTCTTTCTTATTACGGCTTCTTTCTTATGTTCTTCAATTATTACTGTTGCTGTTTGGTTCCTGTACATGTTAGCAACTTTAATTAAATAGTCGTAATTGGCCACGTGTTATTATTTTTTTTTTAACTTTTTTTTTTCTTTCTTTGCCTTAATGGTTTACTCCAAAGTTTAAAATTTGTTACGGTTAAAATTTTATCATAAGCGTAACTTTATTTGTTTATGGTCATAAGTTTAAAATCGTTACGGTTACTTTTTAATATTACACAAACTCATAAATTTATAGTTATATTATTGTGCGAATAAAATATTTTTGGAATGCATTGTTTCTTCTATATTTATTTAATATAATTACATAATTAAGGATTTTTACCAACTCCATATTTAAAAATCATAATCAGTAGATTACAAAATAAGTAAATAAAATAAAATATTCTTACACTTTTACAAAATAAGCCTTAAACATATCAGTTCTTTAACCACAATAAAATAAAAATTTTATTCTGTCTTAAAAATTTAAGTTACAATAGAATAAAATAAAACCTTTAATACACCAAAGAAAATAAATTACTCTATAAAATTTTATATACAACTGTTTGTTGGCTTGCACGTGGACATGTATATGTGTATCAGTTTAGTTATTTCTAAAAAATAAATAAAGACATTGACAATTTTGAAAAACACTATTTGAAAACCAGTATTGAAACACAAAATAACGGATGCCTGAAAATTAACTCACGATTTAAAATGTTTGCCTTTTCTCCTGTCGGATTAGCAGCGCTCTGTGAAGTTATATGTTGTGAACACATTCTGGTTAGCCATGGAGTGCTACATGGAGATGGTGAGTGACGATCGTTAAAATTTTTACAACTACGGAGAGTGTTTCGCTGAGAATGTCCACAAATTATGAGACATATTTAGTTATTAGTAACGTCTCAATGAAAAGAATGTTAAAAAGACTTGTTGAAAAATTTTAACAAGGTGGTTTGGCAGCAGGAAAAAAATAATATGCAAACCTTGTACCGGCCGATCAGCTGATAAACATTGCTTCTGTAACCGATCTGTGTGGCGGTGCGTCTCGAAACGTCATTGCTCTGTAGATCACTGCAACTGGACCTTTCAAAAGCAAAATATAGTGGATTTTAACGAACAATCTGGATCTATATTTGCACCCATTCTAGATTGAGCCAAATCAGGAAGTGAAGTCAGAATGAGATGCCCAGCATTTAACTATTTAAATAATATCCCATTAGGGGCACAGAAAATCGTCGGATCATTTAATAAGAGCCTAATTATAACTAAATAGTGATAGTTTGGTACGTTTTTCATACTGGTGAAGTGACTGGGTCGTTTAATTTTTGAAAATGAGGTCAGAAACGCAGTAACGATGTTGAACGTTAACTTAGGATGATTGATTTTTTTATAGTCTCATTTGCACAGCACGGTTTTGGATGACATGTAGTTCCAGCAAGATTGTACTATTTGCCATAAACCAGTAAAACAATGCACATAATTTGTCAGAAATTTAACGGGCCATTCATCGCACTCAAGATCCTCAACTGGCTTCATGTGACCTCACACTGCGTGATTTTCCTTCGGGGATTCATTAAGTTCAAAGATTTTCTGCTAAAATAAGAACGACTCCTAAAGTAAAAGGAGAAATTGAAGTTATTAAAGGGATTAAGCCGCAATTATGTTAAGAAATTATTTAGAATTTTGTTTTTTTCTTAAATGAAATCCTGCGTTTATTTTAAGAACTCCGTATTATTTTGAAGATAACTTTTAACTTTTTATAACACAATAAACATGTTAAAAAAAAGTTAGTTACCTTATCGTAATAAATATGTTGGCATTAGGGTATCCACTACCCAGATATATTAAATCTATTTTCCAGAAATAAAGTCAGAAGTTAATAATATTTTGATTTTTTTTTCTATAATCATTTTTATATCTGTTTCCAAGAAGTGAAAAGAGGTTAGAAATGTAAAGGTTTTTTCAAATTAAATTTTCGTAAATTTAATAGTTTAAAAAGAAATTCACCATGACTATCCTTTTATCTAAGCTAGTTAACTTTCGTGTAAGGATTGTTATCTAAACCCTGTAAATTATTCGCCTTTTTTGAACTGAGAGAACATTTAAACATTTTTAAGATAAGCCAAGAAATTTTCTAAATAATAAAGTTTATTTTTTAAATTAAGTTCCTTTTCCTTTCTTTGCAAATTGTTTCTTAATTATTTTATTTTAAATATAGAAACTGTTATATCCGTTTAGTCACTTTTCACTTCCCTTTTCAGCCTATTCAGTCCTTAAACAAATTCATTCTCTATCATTATCCCCCTTACTTCATTAATCAAACTGCGTATTTCTTTCTTATCGTCATTTCCATGTTTGTATTCCTCTAAGTCTGTCAACTCACTGCCTCTATATTCAAAAATACGCTTCGGTAATCTTCTTCAAATTAACGCATTAATTTAAATATTTACAATCCAACCATATTTCACTGCTTTTCATATATTTTTCATACCATAGTGCTAAGTGCCATTTTGAGATCCACGAAAGTCGTATAGAGTTTTCTTATACTGTAAAGTCTTCTCTAATAACTGTCTATGTATACAAAATTCATATAAACAAATACATTCAGATCTAAACTCGCCTTGCTCTCCAACTACTACAACTGCTCCACTCCTTTACTTCACAAGTGCATACTGTTTATACATCAAATTTATTCGATAGAGTTTGTTAATATTTACTTTTCATTTAATAATTTTAAACGTATGATTTATTTATGTATAAATTAGATAGGGTAGATGTTTCTATTTTCCATTACTAAAAACCTTTGATTCTGCATCTAATAGGTTGATTAGGTAATTAACAGCCTTAAAACTACTTAGTGATATCTTTACCGGCTAAATGAATCTACCTCCAGGAATTAGCGGCCTGTATATTCCATGCCTTTTTTCTGTATTAACCAAATTAACATTTTATTATTTCCTTATATTATTCTCTATCTTTTGTTTGAAGCCCCTGGTAATCTTTTCATTTTTCGCTCCAACAATTTAAATTTTTCTGAAATATTATATTTTGAAGAGTTATCAGTTTTTCGTACTTCTCTACAACCAGCACTTTTCTACACTTCACTGACTTACCAAAGTTTCTTTAATCTGGAATTTTCAAACGCACATCTATATTTCATATATCTGTCAAAAAAAAAATTTTTTTTTCTTACTGCTTTCTTTGCATCGTAATTCTTCTTCGATTGAAACTTCAGGATCCTCTGTAGCTTATTACTTTAATCAAATTCTATTTACCTCTGTCATCGGGAGCACAGCACACGTACGCGCTGGTACAAGCGTCACTCCCGCCGCGCATATGACCGCGTAGTACTCCCACCATAGTGGCACTGCGGCTCCACGCCCTCAGGCTCCAATAAAAGAGCGTGCACAATAGTGAATTTTTAATTCATCATCGACCACCACCTGGAAAAGACAAAGAAGACAGAAGAACTTCCCTGGCAGCCTCAACGTAGGACCTCCCGGCAGATGCTAACATCCCCTCCGGAGCAGCAGGCCTGGCCGGCCCGTCGAGGGAGCAGCTGGACGAGGACGCTATCTTCCTGCTAGAGCTCGCCGGGCTTCAATCGCCCTGGCCGGCGGACTCAGCAGCAGGAGCCGGTTCAGCGTGGGGTCGCTCGGGGAGAACCATCTCGGGCGTGCCGGCGAAAGACGACCGACGCCGACCCGATACTGCAAAGCTCTGGGGGTAACCACTACCACGCTGTAGTAGAGACCCTACTGCCGCTGAGGGGACGTCCGGTCTGATTTCAATGTACGAGCCCCACTTCCCCGGCTACAGTCAAGTCGACTTCACCGGAGACCAGCTTCCGGACCCAACAGCTCTTCTCAGAGCTAACGCAAAAACCGGCCCTTTTCACGACTACCATCAGGTTATAAATTGCGAGCCGTCGAAGTCACTCGACCACAAGAGCCCTTCTCAGGGCTACCATAAGGTTATAAATTACAACGAGCCGCCGAAACCGATCGACGAAAAAACGGCCCTTTTCAAGGCTGCCGCAAGGTTATTAGTTACAATGAGCCGTCAAAGCCAATCGACGACAACAACAGACCTTCTCAGGACTACTACAGGGTTATTAAGTGCTACGTACCGTCGAAACCACTCGGCGACAATATATTAATTAAACATAAGCAATAATATATAATCTGAGATATCTAATCCACAATATTAGGAAACACTATACATATTTATATATAATTGCGTTTCTCAGTAACCTTTTAGTAACTTAGAAACTCTTCTAATAACTCAAACTAAATCTACTTATTTTTTTTTTTTTTTTTTAATTTTTATTGAATTGGAGTTCGATATTGCTAATTATAAAAATATTTTCAAAACAGAAATTTTATTCATTTTTATATTTACTTCATTCTTTAAAAACTATGATTTTGTCGTTTACTAAATTATTCTTCGTGCAGAATCCAAAATAATTAATAACGTTTAATCTTTATCTTCACATAAAATCAAAAGGGAATACGAAATATTTTTGATAGCACAGCCTAACTGAATTCATTGTTTGGACATATTTTTTTGTATTTTAATCTAAATTGTTGATGTTAAATAGTTTTATTTTTCTGTTATTTCTGATTTTGCAATCATTCAAATGAATCAGATTTATTGATCACAGAACAAATAGTTAATTGTCCAGTAGGTTCGCTAAACCCGGTGAAGCTAGGTTTTATGCCCAGAAATTTATATTTAAAGATGCAGCCAATTTTGGAAGAAACTTTTAGAGATAAGAATGATTTTTTCTAAGCACAAGATTATTAAAATCCTTTTTCTTTTTTTTTTTTTAATAAAGTACATTTATTTTTGTAATAGGCAATCAGTGATTTGTAAAACCATGTTTTTTTTTTCTTTTTTAAGTACATTTACTAAAACATGTTGAAAATGACACAACTTCACAGTATGTACAGGTATATGCTAATCGTTCAAACATAAAAATTATAAGAAATTAT
Organism: Lycorma delicatula; assembly: GCF_047948215.1. Classification (NCBI taxonomy): domain Eukaryota; kingdom Metazoa; phylum Arthropoda; class Insecta; order Hemiptera; family Fulgoridae; genus Lycorma; species Lycorma delicatula. The sequence goes on along the minus strand of NC_134455.1, from coordinate 16,819,307 downwards.
AATTTATATTGCAATTATATGTATTTATACAACATGGGTCAATATACTAAACAATAAAATTAGATATAAATTAAGACTATTGGCAATAAAGTAAATTTTTTTATAAATACGATAGGTTAAACATAAAGAATGGCTATAAAGTATACTCTACTCTTTTAGGTACATAAATTAGGCGCCAGTAAGTGGCACTTGAGACGCACTTCACAAACACAATGTAATGGAGAATATATCTAGGAAACTGTTAACCGGCTGGCTTTGGTTACTTCAGATCGCCACTTAACCTACTGCATAATAACGAAAATGCTTCTTATTTAATTTATAAAAGATAAAGATAAGTTTATTTTAAAGAAAACTTGGAAATTATAAAAAGTTATCAAATGAAATTTTATAAGAATTTACAATGCCTTTTTTATTCGGGATCGTATTAAAAGATAAAAAGATATAACAGCAAAACGAAATACTAGGATAACTGACAAATTTTTCTTTTAAATCATTGATTCTCAAAATTTTTCCACCACCGCTCACGTTGCGAGTCAAAAATTTTGTAGGATCCCCCAAAATTGTTTAACTATAAAAATTGTTAAAAATAACAATTGCAATTGCTGTTTTTAAGATGTACTTTTAAAAATAGCAGTTGAAATTATTGTTTTTAAATGTGGCATATCCTATTTCTGAGTTAAAACTTACATTTTACTTTATATTTTAGTTTTAAATATCAGGAAAACATAATTTTTGTCTTTTTTTAATCAGCCGTCGCCTTCTTACACCCCCTGAACGCCCCCAATTTTCTGTAGGTCTTCTAACCCCCCTGAAGACCACCAGCGCCCACAAGTAGGCGTTATCACCCACTTTGAGAACGAACGTTGTAAATCATCTTCTTTTAAATCTGTTAAATACCCTTTTTTACTTAAATTTTAAGAAAAATGTTTGACAATTAATAATCAATACAGATATTAAAATGTCAATCTTGTAAAAAACAATTAAGTAGCACATTATACTCCTCCAAATAAGATTTTTAAAAGGTTACTTGGCTTTTTGAAGACAAATCCTTTCTTTGTTTTTATTTCTCAACTTATACTATATTATACTTTACATGAAAACTGTTAATTCCAAACTAAAATACTCAAAATGCTTACTTTTTTTATTTAATAATGAACTTCAGAGCCCAATAACAAAATGTCATAAACATTAAATATAAACACAGAAAGTCGTAAAAATAAAATAAACATTCAATTTTATTTGTTTTATGAGCAATTGCTGAAAAGAAATAGAAGAGAATAAGAATAGTAACGGAAAAATGTGTTACTTGAACATAAATTAATTTATAAATATTTTTTAGAGAAGATCCAAATTCAATGGATTTATCACATATCTCACGTGTTGATCCTTTCGAACCAGAAATTTGGAATGAAGTACCGAATATACGAAGAAATTTTGGCTAAAAGCTTTGTATCGTTTTTGAATTACTTTTTAGCGTTACCAAAGAAAATGAGTTGAAAATTGTTAACCTATAAACTATAGATTTACTTCACGCATGTGTTCAAGATAAGACGCTTTGTTTTAATATGATTTTTCCAAATAAAGTTTGTTTTAATAAAGCTAGAGGTTGCGAATAGTAGAGTGTTGAAAAATATTTAAAAATGGTAGTGTTATTATTTATACGCGAATAGTAAATTTGTTATGTGTCGATTCCCTCGGATCATTCTCTTCATCATGTCTTCATCTTCCAGACTTCATGTGGTCTTTCTACTATGTACAAATAATGTAAGTTTTAAGTAGATGTTCGTATGTAATGAAGTTATTAAGAGTAAGTTATTAAGAGTATTGGAGGGAAGTCCAATCTATGAAGTCTCCCACGTTGTGTTCAAACACAGGCTGAGTAATTATAAAACCTGTAGATCTCCTGCCTCCGAGATACGAAGGACCTAGGACAGAGCAACGTGACATACTAGGTAGGGAAGTGATGTTCCAGCCTGAGGAGCTGATGGATATAATGATAGAAAAGAAAGAAAACTGGAAGGCGATCTCTACGTAAGTGAAAATCATAAATGAGGGACCTCCAAGCATGGGAGGAGTCACGAAACTATGGGCGGCGTCGGAGAGTGCGGGGGCGGACAGGTTCGTGAGTGAGCGACTAGGGGGTCCCTCGTACATGTGGCGGTCGCTTTGACGTGAAGAGGCCGCGGACACTCCGCTCCCGTATCTGTTGACATCCACAGATATTGTGTGACTTTCTTCTTTGTGTGTAGTATGTAGTTACATAGTTACTTGATGTATGGTGATGTTTCTTGTTTGCTGTAACTGATGTGCTTCTGTTGATATTGCACTATGACGTATGAATGTGTGAGTGGGCGTGTAACCCCCTTCCAGAAGGAATGCTTCGTTAGCGGTTCCAGGAAGGGTGAGTCGGTAGTGCGCAGGTTTACATACGCATATTAATAACATCGTGCGGCACCTGTTAGCGAGCCCGAAACTGCTTAAGCGTACGTAAATGGGATTCCCCAGATCTTTAACAAAAAAAAAATATCTGCCTCAATAATTTTTCTTCGTCAGCACTTTCGACTCTCTAAGTGAAAACAGTGCATTTTCCTCCAACAAATAGGGCCCTATCAATCACATTCCTGCTTGGCCGAAAGGCGCTGACACCGATAGGTATTCAGCGGACGGACTGAAGCGGAATAGTGCCTGTAGGAAGACGCACACTGTAGGAAGACGAGTAAAGCTTTCTGTTTGATATAAAGGATCGGAACGCAATCCGCAATTCTGAAAATACACAAAACTAATATATAACCGTCAAAAGTAAACAAATACCCGCCAGATAATAAGAATGACCCAGCAGCAAGGGACTGTTTGTTGTCCAGGATCTGCTATGAGTAAGGGGATACATAAATCCCCTTACTATCCTTGGGTTCCATTTCCTCGATACCTTTATATCCGAAAAAGCGGTACCACTTTGTACTAAAAGGAATTTATCAGTTAAAAATGACTTCAAATAATGGTAACACGATTGTGACAAAGATTAACATTAAATTGTAAACTGTTATGCCAGAATTTGTGGAAGTTTGATATCGCATCAAGAAATACTCTGAAGTAGATTTATTTATTCCAATCGAGATTACGGTAAATTGAATCGATGTAATTGCTGGTCAGCAGAATGTTGCCTTGGAGAAACCAAATAATTGGTGATCAGGTATGATTTTATTTGTGTAGAGGATCGGCAATAAACGTGCTATTACGATGCGTTCAAAGGCCTAGGAAATTACTCGTACCAGAAAGAGACTCATAGGCTTTTAACGTAAAATGAGATGGAAGGTTTTCCCAGTTTGGAAACAGAACTAGTTCTGGATATTTCCACTGTATTGGATAATGGCACGTTGATAAAATTCTTTTAAAAATTTGTGTAAAAATCAATTGCTTTAGTTGGTATTTCCTTTAAAACTTCAGAAAAAATTATGCCTAAGAGGCTTTACTTAGAAGTAATTCCTCATTTTTTTGTACTTTTCTTTGCTTAAAATTTTAAATAGATTATTAAGGTTTTTTCGAAAATAGAGAGTTCTGTTTTTCATTTAAGTTTGCTTAAGTCTGATTGTGAATGAAGGGAAGGGAAGTTAATCTTCTCTAGTTAATACTGACTACAGTTAATACTGAATATCAAATCAGTGTTTTGAGTCGGCATGGCTCAAAACAGTTTTAGTTGATTTCCAGAGAGAGCCATCTTCAGCAGACCAATTTTATTTTAGCTTATTATAGAGTATAAACCTTTTAATATTCTATTATTTTTCGTTGAGCTGTTCTCTTCTTTGTTTCTTAATAGTTTGGAGATAATAAATCCCTGCAGAGGATAACATTGGTGATCGAATTAACAACAAAATCCCGTTGACTTTTATTTGCTGGGTGAACCGTTCGGTATATTGTGAAGCCTTCAATAAAGAAACGAGAGCAAAATTTTAGATTGTTTCAGAGAGAAGACAGATATGGATTAGTTTTTTCTTTAAAAACGTATTCTAATTCTAATAAATGTCTTGACGAATTTAATTTATGTTCAATAAAAATCTACTTAATGAGTTCATAGTTATATTATTTTTACCATTTTGCCAAACCAATACAGAAGTATTGACTTACAGATGTCATGAGATTGACTACCACAGTGAAGAAGTAAAGTTGAAGTTAAAAAAAATTAGGCTCTTACAAAATCCTCTAATATGATTTTAACAGGTGTATCCTATTGTACGTACAGAGGCGGATGTGCGTGAACACAAACACACACAGGCATATCTAGATGAAAATGCAACTATAATGTTCTATGTGTTAAATATGAAATTCATCTTTTCATACACTTATTTATATTTATATAAAAAGAAGAATTTTAAAAATTGTTTGCCAAATAATATCTAATTTTTTTAGAGTACAACGGTTATAAAAGTCTGTCATTCCTCTCCAAGTCAAGAAAAAGGGCTGAGAGATCTTCCGTAGGGATATTTCAAAAATAATCTTCTTCTCCATTCTTCAATTACGAATGATTCAGCAGCATCCTTTAAAACAGCCATAATTTAAAATAGCTACATTCAAATTTGCAATCCACCAAGCTATTCAGAAATTCCAAAGAATTCTTTAGTATTTGCTTAGAAAACCGGGACAGTTTTGGAGAGAAAGCGTAGCCTTTTCGGGTCGTTGGTTAATAGATATCTTGTAAAAACTAAATTACGTTTTCTTGATTAACGACGATTCTAAACTTACAGTTTTTCTCAGATTCACCTTTCTCTTTTACAATCCACACAGTTCTCTTGAATGTTTTATTCAATGTGATTCTTAGGAATTTCCTGGTAAAGTTTATCATCCCAAATGATGTTAAAAGAAAGTTTCCAAATCCTACATTTTTGGTAATTTAGTCCCCTTCTGCCAACACAAAGAATTCAACGCTAGGTAAAACAACGTATGAAAAGTCTTGTTCCTCTAAGTTTTATAAAATCAAAAAATTATATTTAATTCTTAATATTTAAAATGATTTCATGAAAATAAACAAGTACAAAACAAAAGTAATGAAATGTAGTAGAAATAACAAAGATGGACCACTGAATGTGAAAATAGGAGGAGAAAAGATTATGGAGGTAGAAGAATTTTGTTATTTGGGAAGTAGAATTACTAAAGATGGACGAAGCAGAAGCGATATAAAATGCCGAATAGCACAAGCGAAACGAGCCTTCAGTAAGAAATATAATTTGTTTACATCAAAAATTAATTTAATTGTCAGGAAAAGATTTTTGAAAGTGTATGTTTGGAGTGTCGCTTTATATGGAAGTGAAACTTGGACGATCGGAGTATCTGAGAAGAAATGATTAGAAGCTTTTGAAATGTGGTGCTATAGGAGAATGTTAAAAATCAGATGGGTGGATAAAGTGACAAATGAAGAGGTATTGCGGCAAATAGATGAAGAAAGAAGCATTTGGAAAAATATAGTTAAAAGAAGAGACAGACTTATAGGCCACATACTAAGGCATCCTGGAATAGTCGCTTTAATATTGGAAGGACAGGTAGAAGGAACAAATTGTGTAGGCAGGCCACGTTTGGAATATGTAAAACAAATTGTTAGGGATGTAGGATGTAGAGGGTATACTGAAATGAAACGACTAGCACTGGATAGGGAATCTTGCAGAGCTGCATCAAACCAGTCAAATGACTGAAGACAAAAAAAAAATTATTTCATAGGTTTCGGAACACCATCGAAGAAATATCTGCAAACTCAATTACGGTTTCTGCTAACAGTTTGACGACATATACTTTGGTTTTTTTAGTAAAAATTTCATGGAAAAACTACTTAAATACCGTTTATAACTGCCTTCAATGGGAGAATCGTACAACGAATTCAATCTAGTAGTAGTCCAACCGTTCTATCTTTTCTCAGTATCTGGTAACATAAAGATTGCAACCTTTCAACTGTTAAATGTGATTTCCTGCGTTCGTCGTTCATTGCTTAATTTCATTTTGATTAAATAGTAAAAAGATACAGACTAATAATATTATTAATTTATTGGTTATTAAAGATATTGTTCTTTATGACGGGTTATTGATCATCTCTAATGTATAAATAGAATTTATAATAAACGTAACTTAAAATACCTTTTTTTACGCCAATCTGCATATACTTTCGACTAAATAGGAGTGATAGAGTTGATAGGCTAAAAGGTGAGTTTTGTTTTGCCCTTGAGTTTTAAAATGAAATTATTTTTCCCACCTACAAAGAAAAATATTAATTTAGTACTTTAATAAATTTTAAAAGAGAGAAGTGTATGTTACCACAGAAAAAATTTTCTTTACTTTTACCTTAAATATAAATTATTTATTATCTCTTTAAAACCATTATCCAGTCATCTAACTTTTTAATTGAATTATGAAAACTCTTTATACTTTCAAGTCCTATATTCTGCAACTGTTTTCGTTAAACTAATTAAATATTCTCTTAACTTCTTCTATTTTTTCTTTTACTTTACTTTTTTATTAAACGTAAAGTTTCCTACCGTTAAGAGAGCAATTCTTTAATAGAAAAGGCAAAGGACTGTATCACTTTTCAGAATCGTAAATCAATTAAATTCCTATACATAAATATAATATAGCATAATTTTATATTTTTTCACCTACGCAGTGCAGGTGAGGAAGAGATTGATAGATTATACAACTGGTGTGTAATATTTATGAAAAAGGGGAATTTCCGTCAGACTTCAAAAAAAGTGTTATAGTAATGATACCAAAGAAAGCAGGGGCAGATAAATGTGAAGAATACAGAACAATTAGTTTAACTAGTCATGCATCAAAAATCTTAACTAGAATTCTATACAGAAGAATTGAGAGCAGAGTGGAGGAAGTGTTAGGAGAAGACCAATTTGGTTTCAGGAAAAGTATAGGGACAAGGGAAGCAATTTTAGGCCTCAGATTAATAGTAGAAGGAAGATTAAAGAAAAACAAACCAACATACTTGGCGTTTATAGACCTAGAAAAGGCATTCGATAACGTAGACTGGAATAAAATGTTCAGCATTTTAAAAAAATTAGGGTTCAAATACAGAGATAGAAGAACAATTGCTAACATGTACAGGAACCAAACAGCAACAGTAATAATTGAAGAATATAAGAAAGAAGCCGTAATAAGAAAGGGAGTCCGACAAGGATGTTCCCTATCTCCGTTACTTTTTAATCTTTACATGGTACTAGCAGTTAATGATGTTAAAGAACAATTTAGATTCGGAGTAACAGTACAAGGGTAAAAGATAAAGTTGCTACGATTTGCTGATGATATAGTAATTCTAGCCGAGAGTAAAAAGGATTTAGAAGAAACAATGAACGGCATAGATGAAGTCCTACGCAAGAACTGTCGCATGAAAATAAACAAGAACAAAACAAAAGTAATGAAATGTAGTAGAAATAACAAAGTTGGACCACTGAATGTGAAAATAGGAGGAGAAAAGATTATGGAGGTAGAAGAATTTTGTTATTTGGGAAGTAGAATTACTAAAGATGGACGAAGCAGGAGCGATATAAAATGCCGAATAGCACAAGCTAAACGAGCCTTCAGTAAGAAATATAATTTGTTTACATCAAAAATTAATTTAAATGTCAGGAAAAGATTTTTGAAAGTGTATGTTTGGAGTGTTGCTTTATATGGAAGTGAAACTTGGACGATCGGAGTATCTGAGAAGAAAAGATAAAAAGCTTTTGTAATGCGGTGCTGTAGGAGAATGTTAAAAATCAGATGGGTGGATAAAGTGACAAATTAAGAGGTATTGCGGCAAATAGATGAAGAAAGAAGCATTTGGAAAAATATAGTTAAAAGAAGAGACAGACTTATAGGCCACATACTAAGGCATCCTGGAATAGTCGCTTTAATATTGGAAGGACAAGTAGATTGTGTAGGCAGGCCACGTTTGGAATATGTAAAACAAATTGTTAGGGATGTAGGATGTAGAGGGTATACTGAAATGAAACGACTAGCACTGGATAGGGAATCTTGGAGAGCTGCATCAATCCAGTCAAATGACTGAAGACAAAAAAAAAAAATTTATTTTTTTAAGATCTTACACGCTGTATTTATTGGATCCTGGACAAAGAGCATTTAAAGGTGTAAATATGAACTAAATTTGAACTTCCACTTTTTTTTCTTTTTTTTTTAATCTCCGGGACCACCGTTACGTATTGCTTCAGATGATGAGATGAATGATTTGTAGCGTGTGTGAAAATACCATGCCTGAAGGTGTAAATATGAACTAAATTTGAACTTCCACTTTTTTTTCTTTTTTTTTTAATCTCCGGGACCACCGTTACGTATTGCTTCAGAGGATGAGATGAATGATTTGTAGCGTGTGTGAAAATACCATGCCTGACTGAAATTCGAACCCGAGACCACCGGATGAAATAGCGACACGCTACCACTCGCGCCATGGAGGCCGGCTTCATTGGAAGTTTTCGTTTAAATTAACAGCACTGTTTTAAATTAAACAAGATTAACTGTCATACTGAATTTAGTTTTGCAGCCTATTGTGAGGCAATATAATTTCAATAACTCTCATATTTTTATTATATATTCGCGTTATAAGTTATTAAAATGTGTGAAGATTATTTTTTCCGCGAAATGTAGCTTGGAAGGAAAATAGAGTTCCTTTTGACAGATGTAGTTTTTTAATAGATGTTTATTTGAAATAAATTTGTTAGATTCAGTTGTTGTCAACTACTTTAATAACTAGAAGAGAGGCAGACAGCATCCTCTGGGCTCCTTTTCTTGCCATAAATATTTAACGCCAAAATAGAATCATTTCAAATTGAAAATAACTTTTTCGTTTTTCTTGAACGTAAAAGTCCTCTTTACATTTATCAAAATATAACATTAGATAATAACCATTAAAATTTAGATTACTTTAAGTTATTGTAAAATACGACTTATAAATACGGTATAATTTTAGAGCAATAAAATGAGAATAATTTTATGTGGATATAAAAGGCTATTATGGAATAGAATTAACTAAATAAACGTGGAAGATATATTACTAGATATAAACGACAACATGATAATTTATTTGGATTAAATTGGAATAGATCTGGTGAACAAAGCAATAAATGAATAAAACATTAAAAAAAGACATCAGATCTTTCAGTATTAAATAACTTTGATTACATACATGCTGAAAAGACACGGGATATACAGTAGACCAACATTCTGCTTGTCAATCTTAAAATTCAATAAAAACGTTAAAATTAACAATCGTCAACATCTGTTTATTTGAAACAAATTGGTTTTATTGCAATTTTAGGTCAACTACTTTAATAACAAGACGGGAGAAAGCATCGTCTAGGCTCCTATTCTTGCCAATACCAGCGGGACATCCGTTTTTACGCTTCCGTACATACCATTGATCTTGAATGCAGACAGAATTACAATTCTCAGTTTTTTCCTTCACTGATGCTCGTGACATTGTCTGTTAACTTTGATATTTCATTAGCTATCTTTGTAAAGTGTGTAATTGTTCACGACTCAATTTTTATAAAGTTTAATATTTGTTCTCAAAATAATATTAATAATATTTATTAATGAAAATAAATTTAAAAAATCTGATGTGGACACTACATGACTTCTTTGTACGCCTATTAAATTACATATACTGTTTTTTTTTTATTTTTTTTTTTTTTTTAAATGAATAGTACATAAAATTTTATTTCATTAATAACTTCTGATATTTTTTCTTTTATTATTATTAAATTATTATTTATCATATTTTTTCTTGTCTCTTACAAGGCCGGTAATGTGTTCGAATCACAATCAAGCAAACCCCGAAAAAGTTCATTTACACATTCATTTCAAAAATGATGAAATCTGTTTTTTTTGAGATAACATACACTTATAAACAGTAAAAAGCATAAAATATTCCTGATTATATAAATTAAATATAGCGTCCATTTAATAAATGTTATTAAACAGAATAAAAACGTTAGGTTATATGCCTAACTCTAAAAAAAAAACACTTGAAATTTTATTTATAAAATACATTCTCAATTTGTGATAAAACAAGCTATACTTTACTTTGTTAAATAACTTATTTCAAAGGTAGAACATAATTTAGCCTTGTTCGTATTTTCTTTTTTAGTTGATTTTTATTATTTAGTTAATAAAAGAGAAAGGTACAGAAAAGAAGGAACTTTAAGAGAAAGCTTTGTAAAATATTGAAGAGAAAGAAAGAAAGAAAGAAGGGTGTAGAAAAATATTTACGGTAGTGAAATGAAGATTTATTTTATAAAACAACATTATAAAGGCAAAATAAATTACCAAAAATATGTTAATTAATTTGATTAAATTCTTTTATATTCATATTTTAATAACATTTTCTCTAAATTTTAAACGATAAATAAACATCGAATAAAAAATGCACACATATAAATTGATTTTACGGTTGGAAAATTAGTTTATTACTTTACTTTGTAATTTATTACCATGAGTAATTAATTACCATATAATTTTGATACATTAATTAACAGTCACCTATAAATTATAAATTAAATCTCACATTGAGAATTTGCGCTCTATTTTTATTTAATGAAAATTTTAATAGTGTTGTTTTTCTAATTTCATTGTGTTGTACATTTCACTATAAATTAAGAGTTATACTCTTAAATTTGAAGAATTAATGAGAATATTGCTAGATATTGGATCGTACTGAGATTTGGCAACATATTTTTTTCCGTATTATCATGTTTAACCCGAGAAAATTAAACGATGTATGTGTGCTAGTGCTCGTCACATGCAATAATTAGTATGAAAGCACTTATAGTTAAATGCCATGAATTTACAAACTCTGTACGCTATACTTGTATTTATGCACTATCCTTTACAGTGCTCATAGGGTAAACAGCATACTAAGTTAATAAACGATCATATTATTCCCAGTAATTTAAAGTTACATCTTTGATACCTTATTCAATTTCATCAGTCTTATTTTTAAGAGACTGTTTTACCGAGAATTAAAATAAAGCTGACTATTAAAATCATAAAAATTTCTAGATTAAAAAAAAATTAGATTCGGTTCTTAGTTTAAAGAACAGGCCATTTAATGTAAATTTCTCATGTAAAAACCATAACTATGAGATCATCAAGAAAAAAATAATTTACATGTATTTGATTGATCTACACTAATATTATAAAGAGGAAAGATTTGTTTGTTTGTATTGAATAGGATCTGAAACTACTGGACCGATTTGAAAAATTATTTTTCCATTAGAAGCCGACATTATCCCTGATGAACATAGGCTACTTTTTACCGCGTTATTTAAGCAACATATTTTAATTTTTCTATCTTTGTAATTCAGTAACTAGCAACTGTCCGTCGTCGTCGTGTCTCTCTTGACGCTCGCGTTCCCACCACCGCCTGCCACTGACCCCTCAACCCGCCCACACCCCGCTCGGCTAGCTAGGCAGCAACATGTGCCTATTTCAAATGAGTTCGTTTGGCGCGAAAGAAATTAGAGAACAAAATTTTATGCCCACTTTTAGAATAGAGGGCCAAGTTTATCATCTTATAAGTAGTCTTTTACCACCATCAGGCCAAAATCCGCAATTCTTGCAGATTTATTTCATTTCAGACGCAGATCAGAAATAATACATAAAACAACAAAAAAAAAATACAAAATATACTGAGAGAATGAAAATAGGTGTAAGTATATAATAGTAGCCATAGGTAAGCACAAAAAAATTACAAATATAACAAAAATATTTGTACTGTAGATACGCGCATAACTCTGAACGACTGCAACAAATATCTTATTTTTTAAATGGGTACACCAATCGTGCGAAGCCGGGCCGGGCAGCTATATTCAATAAATTAAGTGATTCCGACGCGGACGAAGTCGCGGGTTTCAGCTATGTATCATATAGTCGTTAATTTTTGCGAATCAATTTTCACAATGAAGTACTATTTGTAACGATTGAATAAATCCCACACGGACGAAGTCGCGGGCCACAGCTAGTACAAAATAAAGAGGTAAACATCTAACTAATGTATTTGCGTCTTAAATTTATTTGGTTCAAATTCAAAATGAGAATTTTGAAAACCCCCTGTAAAAATAATAAAAAGCATTTTTCTGAAAATGTAGCTATTGCTTCCCACTTAAGCAATAACGTGAAAATCAAAATTAATGTGGTTTAGAGATGCGCTTCCTCAAAAGATGTCCCTAATATTTAAAGGAAATAACATTAAAAACAAATTTTCGAAATTTTAATCAGTAGTTTAAAATTTATTGTTAAATGCATATTAATGTTTGTATTAAGTCACTTTGAGGGTAAGCGTATAGTAAGTTAAAGTTCTTTCAGAAAGAACTATAACGTTAATTAAATTGTAATGCATGAACATGTATTAGCGTTCCGATACCACCTATTCAAACACCAAAATTTAAAGACATCTGGATAAGTAACCACAATTGTTTCATCAGAATTTAGAAATTAAAATTTTATTATTTTTTAATCGAAATTAAAAAATCTTACGCAAAGTAAAAAAAAATTACGGTACCTTGTTTACAGTCACGATTAAAACTAAGAGAATATATGGATGTATATAAGAAGAAAGTTAGATAATTAATTGGAGCCACCAGGTACGTGCGTTGGAACCCGGTAGTTCCACCCGGAACCACCGGGTTGGTCTTCCCAAATCAGCTGATTTGGAAGTAGAGAGTTCCAGCGTTCAAGTCCTAGTAAAGCCAGCTATTTTTACACGGATTTGAATACTAGATCGTGGATACCGGTGTTCTTTGGTGGTTGGATTTCAATTAACCACACATCTCAGGTATGGTCGAACTGAGAATGTACAAGACTAACACTTCATTTTACACTCATACATATCATCCTCATTCATTCTCTGAAGTATTATCTAAACGGTAGTTACCGGAAGCTAAACAGGAAAAAGAAAGAAAAGATAATTAATTGGAATTAAATGACTTAAAATATTACAAACCATAACGCGCAATGCATATTTACAAATTTATTATTTTTTTTTTTTATGTTAGTTTTTAATTAAATAATTGCAATGAGAATAAGTGTGAGTACAACGTTTACTGTCGACAAAATGTTCAAACTTCCTTCTTACGGTAATTCATTTAAGCTGGCAGCTGTACTCGGTTTCCAATCCTTTTTTCTCTCGTGGAGCTTTACACTTGGAAAATTCTCCAAGATTATGTTTTGGTCTTCGGGATAAACTCCGAGCATTCAGGCACAAACCGATCACTCTGTTTTCTAGCACAAATCTAATTGTATCACGGTTAATGCGTTAAATTTAAGGATCATTTTAAAACATTTAGGAAAACGTAAAATAATACAAGTATAATACAATTAAATTTAAAAAAACACATCTAAAAAATAAATTAAATCTATGCAATATTTTTCATATGCATACATTTTTAAATTAATTAATATAAAACAAGATCTCACTATAACATTTTAATAACACACTCGTAACAACTTTACTTTTCAAATATCGGTTTTCGGATTAGGTACATTAACTTTCTTGAAGCAGAAGTTCACAGTAGTATAAAAAGGGACATCATGGAACAACAATGATATTTCTTTTTTTTTTATATTTGAAACCGATTTTTTTACCTTTCAACCTCGATTTTTTTCTACCTTGACCTGAATGAAATTATCGTTCTTTCTTATCAGATTTTAAATATTAACACATTAAATTATTTTTAAGTTTTCCCTGACTTTTTTTGTTGGTAAAATTTTATTTTAATTTTTCCCGCCAATTTTTTGTTAACTTTTCGGGTCATTTTTTTAAGTTTTTTCTACAATATTTTTTCCCTGCAATTTTCTGATTTTATCTTTTTTTTAAACTGACAGCCTTCCAATCTTTTCCACTATTTTTTTTTTTGTTCACGTGCTGAACACGAGATCTTTGCGTAATTTTGTGAAGTGTTTTTAAGGACGTGTTGATCTCATGGTCTTTTTATCTCGATTACGCAATATTCTGCAATTTTTTTTAACAAGCTTAATTACTAATTTGAAAGTTATCTAGCGATTACACACCTACATCACTTGTTTATTTGAATGTTAACCAACATTTTTGTATAAAAATGCCAAAGTTTCGCAGTAATTATACCACGTTGTACCTTATCAGAGGTGAATTCGGATCTTTGCATCTTCAATAAGTGAGTAAATTGATTTTCCAAATTATAAATAAATAATAATTTGGTATTAAAATATTAAACACCTTTTCAGGTATGAGTGAATAGATTTTTTCTGTTACAAATATATGATTAATAATTATGGAATTTAAATATAAAATTAAAATAATAGTAATAATTATTATCTTTAAATGCAGTAAAAAAATAACTACGCATTTTATCAGACAGAAGAGTGCAACGAGATAAGACAGGGAATTTTGATGTTTAAATCTGATTTTCATAACCATTACTTGACCGGCCCAGCCGGGAAAGTCATTTAATACTTTACCAACTTTTTTTTACTCAGAAACAAAATATTTTTACTTGCTGATTTTTAAAGTTAACAGCTTAAATTTGAACTGATAATTTTATATAATACGTGGGGGTTTAGTATTTGTAAAAAAGAAAAGATTAGAGTGCTTAACAATATTGGAGAAATAAATAGAAAAATAATTTTTTTAATTAAATTTGCAACAACCTTTCTTTTATGATTTCTGACTGAATTTAAAATGACAGGAAATTTTTATTTTGAGAAAACCAAATATCATTATGATTATAAATCATTAAAAACTTTTGTTAAAAAATTAAACTTAACAACCGAAATTTTCAAAAAATTGCAAAAAGATTTCCTTGCTAAAGTGAGTTTTATTTAGATAGGTAAGTCAACAATATTTTTCATAGCTGTTGATCTAATATTTATAAATTTTTTGAACATAAATCTTCTGTGTTCTAACAAAGATTTTACGCGTTCGTGGTTAAGTTATGAATTTTTTTTTTTTTTTTTTTCAGTCATTTGACTGGTTTGATGCAGCTCTCCAAGATTCCCTATCCAGTGCTAGTCGTTTCATTTCAGTATACTCTCTACATCCTACATCCCTAACAATTTGTTTTACATATTCCAAACGTGGCCTGCCTACACAATTTTTTCCTTCTACCTGTCCTTCCAATATCACAGCGACTATTCCAGGATGTCTTAGTATGTGGCCTATAAGTCTGTCTCTTCTTTTAACTATATTTTTCCAAATGCTTCTTTCTTCATCTATTTGCCGCCATATCTCTTCATTTGTCACTTTATCCACCCATCTGATTTTTAACATTCTCCTATAGCACCGCATTTCAAAAGCTTCTAATCTTTTCTTCTCAGATACTCCGATCGTCCAAGTTTCACTTCCATATAAAGCGACACTCCAAACATACACTTTCAAAAATCTTTTCCTGACATTTAAATTAATTTTTGATTTAAACAAATTATATTTCTTTCTGAAGGCTCATTTCGCTTGTGCTATTCGGCATTTTATATCGCTCCTGCTTCGTCCATCTTTAGTAATTCTACTTCCCAAATAACAAAATTCTTCTACCTCTGTAATCTTTTCTCCTCCTATTTTTACATTCAGCGGTCCATCTTTGTTATTTCTACTACATTTCATTACTTTTGTTTTGTTCTTGTTTATTTTCATGTGATAGTTCTTGCGTAGGACTTCATCTATGCCGTTCATTGTTTCTTCTGAATCCTTTTTACTCTCGGCTAGAATTACTATATCATCAGCAAATCGTAGCATCTTTATCTTTTCACCTTGTACTGTTACTCCGAATCTAAATTGTTCTTTAACATCATTAACTGCTAGTTCCATGTAAAGATTAAAGAGTAACGGAGATAGTGAACATCCTTGTCGGTCTCCCTTTCTTATTACGGCTTCTTTCTTATGTTCTTCAATTGTTACTGCTGCTGTTTGGTTCCTGTACATGTTAGCAATTGTTCTTCTATCTCTGTATTTGAGCCCTAATTTTTTTAAAATGCTGAACATTTTATTCCAGTCTACGTTATCGAATGCCTTTTCTAGGTCTATAAACGCCAAGTATGTCGGTTTGTTTTTCTTTAATCTTCCTTCTACTATTAATCTGAGGCCTAAAATTGCTTCCCTTGTCCCTATACTTTTCCTGAAACCAAATTGGTCTTCTAACACAACAAGTGTTAGGTTCTTCCACTCTCCTCTCAATTGTTCTGTATAGAATTCTAGTTAAGATTTTTGATGCATGACTAGTTAAACTAATTGTTCTGTATCCTTCACATTTATCTGCCCCTGCTTTCTTTGGTATCATGACTATAACACTTTTTTTGAAGTCTGACGGAAATTCCCCTTTTTCATAAATATTACACATATTGGGTAATTTATGAATAATGGTTTGAAACAGTTGTGCAATTTGTGTGTTTATAAGGGATTTCTAAACTCCCAAAACAATAAAATTGTTAAGGTTTCAGCGAATGTTTGCGTTGAATTGAAAACATCAAAAATCGAAAATCAAAATTCGACAATTTATTTATTTATAGTTCTTCAAAAAGTCATTGTCCAAATAAAAAAAGTACAGATATGATGAAAGGCGAGATAATAATTGTTATATATTTTTCCCTTTTTCCTACTTCATCTTCTCAAACACAAAAATATTCAATATTAAATATGTTCTTCCTGCTCTACTAATATTGTAACTAAATGATAGAACTTTTTTAATATAATACAAATACGAAATCGTCGATAAATAATTGGAGATAAATAATTTTTTATTTACTTGTATATGTACTTAATAACACAAATCTTATAATAAAAAATTGCCAAATTTTCTTAAATATGTTGACTGAAAATGAAAAACTCTTGCCGGCCCGATTTCATACTTTTAAGAACGAATTTGAACGAAACTTGATGAACAATAATCAATTTCCGATTTCAATAAAACATCACTTAATGAACAGGTCAAGTGTTGATCAAAGATAATCAATAGGGGCAGTATGGGTCGTTATGATGATATAAAGCGAATGTTACACACCTATTATGTGAACTAATTATCATTCATAGGTTTCTATTGATATATTTATCCTATGCATTGTGAATTATCTTCTTTCAAAATCAAATAAAGATGTAGAACACTCACTTACGGATCATGAATTATTAGGATTTATGAAGTTGTTTAAATTATGAAATCGAGCCGGCAAGAGTTTTTGCATTTTCAGTCAACATATTTAAGAAACTTTGACAATTTTTTATTATATTATTTGTGTTATTAAGTATACACAAAAGTATATAAAAAATTATTTATTTCCAATTAATTCTCGATGATATCGTACTTGTTTTATATTAAAAAAGTTCTATCATTTAGTTGAATTTTGATTTTCAATTGAAGGCAAACTTTCGCTGAAACCTTAACAATTTTATTGTTTTGGGAGTTTAGATATCATATGTTTTTTGTTTTCTGTTCATTCGTTAAATTGAAACTATTTTTTTTTATATATATATATATATCAATGCTTTAACGATTATCTACTGAATATCTCGGACCATTGATTGTTATGCTTCAACAAGAATTCGTATACGAAACTGAGAAGTTTTACAACCGCTTTGCGGAAAAAAAACTTAAAATTAGTATTGAAATCAAAGTATAATTTACAAGAAGATGAAGTAACGCTTTTCTAATTTCAAAATTAGACTTTTATTATTTCAGATTTAAGTTATATTAAATAAATAGATATTAATTTTTTTTAATCAAGTCATTCTACCGAACGACTTGATTAAAATACGTCGGAATAGCCAATTCTACAACCATCTAAAATAATTTTCTTATTGTTAATAATTTTATTAAACATAATATCATTTTAATAAAAACAAAATCTTTGTTGTATAGCCTAAATAAAAATTTAAAACGTAGTTATTCCGATATCGAACACAGTTTTATGGCAAAGAAAAAAAAATTACCTTTTAAAGAAGAGTAGGACAAATTTCAACTCGGTTACGAGATAGAAACTCTCTCAACTAAAATTACATTTTTTTTTACATTAATTTTGGGTCAGTGAAATGATAGTGAAGTTACGTAGTAAAAAAATTAAGTATTCCTTTCTTATATTAAATTTACTAGCTTTTCTAATTCAATGCAAAATATTTATTACAACTAACATTGTAATTTTTTTTATTTCAAATCGGACGTGTTGAAATTAAGTTATGTGAATTAACGTAAATATCTAGATGCTTAGCTAAATTTGTTTGTAAGTTCACTGTTCACTGTTTATTGTTCACTTTAATTTTTCTTTTGTTTTTTAATAGGCGTAGTAGGAATTGCTTTGTTTATATTTATAATTAAATGAATTAAAAATATACTAGTTATATTTTATGAAGGTATATTGTAGATACTTAGTGAGTTTTGTGAGTGTTTATTAATGCAATCATTGTCTTGCACGTTTCGTAATCGTCAATTTAGAGACTTCGTAATATGCTAAAGAGCAACTTTGTATTTTGTATTATCTGATATTGTATTTTTATATCAGATCTCTCTTTAATGTTATTTAATAAATGTAAAGGCAGTAAATTAATAAATGAAATATATAAATACACATTAATCTTATAATTTCTTAAGAAAAAAGAACAAAAATAAATAAAATCTATCAGTTGATTTATTTAATAACTGAATGATGAATAGTTCTTGGATGATGTGAAGTTTAGAGATGCAATCGTTAATATAATAGCCCATAACATTACAGTTATGAGATATTTAACCGATATATATTAAATCATAAGTTTATTTAGTTTGATTTGTTTTAAATACCGTACCTATATAGACTAAAATAAAGTTAAGATAGTTATAGAAACAGTAATTCAAAAAGAAGAGATCGCATTCAAAAAGAGTTATCAACTCTTGCTCCCGAAGTGGTTCCAGTAAAATTAAATCTTACACTGTAATTTCCGTCTTGATTAGCATTATTATAATTATTCTTAAATCGATAAGAAAGCGTGAGTATGTAGGAGAGAAAAACAGGGAGTAAAATGTTGAAAATTCCTTGAATTCATAAAAATTCCCGGGAATGAAAATTTCCAAAAGGAGGGCTCTTAAGAAATATTCGTTGTGTTTTGGGTCGCCATCAAACGTGTACCTGTAAATAGCAGACGGTTTCGTTATCTTCATTTCTTCATTTCAAGCCTTTTATCTGTGTAATAAAATAAAAAAAGCCTTTTATCTGTCTAAAAAATAAAACAATCTCAACACGAGACGAATTTTCCTCTCACGAACAAAATACATTTTAATCACAATACTTTCATGTTTATAATAATAAAATATTTAGTAATTATACATAAAATTCTGTTTTTAAGGTTCCGCTTCTAGCATTCCAGTGCAGTGAATTTTAGACGAAATTTATTTATTTTTTTTTAATAAATACGTTATTTTAAAATTAATATGAGAAAAAAATTAATTGAAAATACTTATCACAAACTTGTTGAAGATTAAAGGCGGATAGCTATCGCACGTTCTATCTATTGGATGAATTTTTAGACATCCCTCAGAAAAAATAATAAAAAAATATTCTGTAGATAACTTAATATTCGCATGTAAAACAGATGAAGTACATTTTATTTAGCATCGTCATAAATTTAAATTACTACAGGCGTTGAAAAGGAAAAGTGTTTTATTTTTTGAAACCCCAAATTTACCTCTACGAAAAAACGTATCATCGTTCAGCTCGTTTTTGGGCCATTTTTGATTTTCGTGTGTAACGAATACTTCAAGGAGAAAAGATGGAATCAAATATAAATGTTTGAATATTAAAAAAAAAATGCTTTTCAGCTTACTGCTGAAAAAAATGTCTACTACAATGTTGATTTTAATAATAATATAGTATTACAGAAAAACTGCAGAAGAGAAACTGCATAAATATGTGAACTGTCAAACCTATAAAATAAAGGTTTGTATTTCTAGCTGGGTTTTCTCATAGATATTTAAAATTGTTGTTTTCAACAAAAAAAAACCTCCATTTTTTCTGTCCATAGTTTAAGTAATTAAACTGAGAATATTATATTCAAAAGGAGAGACATAAGTTTTTATAAAAATAATTGCACAATCTAACTGTGTTTCATTTTTATACATCGATTTTCCAAGAAAGGGAGTAGTTCAAACACAAATATAACCTTTAATAGCTCGCAACGTAACTTTTATAATGTAGTTTCTCACGAAACAGTGTCCATACATATCGTTACTTTGGCGCCATCAAATAATGTAGAATAACAACTTATCAGTTAAATACCAATATCTGCATTAAATTATTTACAACTATAATCACAAATGTAAATGCAATCCACATACAACCTAATCTGCACCTTTCTTGAATTTTCCTTGAAATACCACTTTCATCATTTACCTGATTTACCGTTACGCCTCTGGCATTGTAGACTAATTAAACGTCAATATTGTTCATAGGATTTTTTTGGGTAAAAAGGAAAACTATATGAACGTACATTCATTTATTATAAATTATGATATTACGGTTAGTCCTTGGTACAAAACTTAGTTGCCATCGTTTCACTACCACCAAAAGCACAAAAATATCCCCTGAACAGTACACTAGTTTAAGTAAATTAAATAATCACAGTACCAAAAATAATAAAAAAGTTAGGCAATTCTTCAGAAATATTTGAATGTTCCAATACGAATTATTTTGAGATTCAGTAGGACATTTCTCTAAAGAAACTTAAAGCTTTGTTGTTTAACTTTATCCCTTAACTCTTTTGGTAATAAAATATGAAAAAGAGGGCGAGGATAATCCATATTATGATACCTGCTGTTCGCCAGGTAATATCCCTTACAATTGCTATAATTTCTACAAGTGCAATCGAACTTTTATTTATTATTACTATTGTTTTACAGAGTGTCCCATATAAAACGCAACCCATCAATCACTCATCCATGAAATTTCAAAAGTCAAGCTTACTCCCCTAATCGTTACTGAAATGGACTCGTCCAACATCTGAACATCGCGGCGACGCAGGAGAACACTGCCGATAGTAACAACAATGCAATCATAACGTTCAGTGTATTGCTAGAGACAAGATGGTGTTTTCACTAGATGAACGTGTTTTCATTGTTGAGTCGTACTTCAGTACGAAATCGGTGGTTGCAGTGCAAGATTTGTTTCGCCATAAGTACCCAGATAAACCAGCTCCTAACAAAACATCAGTATTAAGGTTAGTTGCAAAATTTAGAGAGACCAGTTCTGTTAATAACAAGGAACACAAAAGATCTGCGTCAGTGTTGAATACAGAAACAGTCACTGAAATAAAAGACCGATTACTCTTACTCGCCTCGCCAAATAAATCGATCATACGTTTGTCTGCTGAAATTAATTTTTCTAAATCAACTGTTCATCGGGCGACCAAACAATTACGATTACGACCTTATCGCAATCAAACGGTTCATCGACTTCTTGAGCCCGACAAAGAAAAACGGCTACAATATTGTCAACGGTTCCGTCGATTTCTGCGCGAGAGAATTAATGTTATGGATTCGTTATTTTTCACAGATGAAGCACGGTTTCATTTGGATGGCTACGTAAACAGCCAAAACAGTAGAATGTGCAGCGCTGAAAATCCCTACGTTTATCACGAAAAACAATTACACCCGCAGAAGTTGGGCGTGTGGTGCGCGATATCGCGGAAGAAAATAATCGGTCCTATTTTTTTCGAGTACACCATTAATGCAGAACGATATCAGGATATTTTATTTCAGTTCATCGCACTCTTGGAAGAGAAAGACAGACACTGCTGGCTACAAAATGACGGTGCGACATGGCATTACGCAGGTTCAACTTCGGATTTCGTTGAGGAATTCGTTGGTAATCGTGTTATAGGTCGAGGCTTGTGGCCACCAAGATCTCCAGATTTGACTGCGGCGGATTTTTTTCTATGGGGTTACCTCGAAGAAAAAGCCTACAAACCACGAACACCTGAAATATTGAAAGTCAATATTGAACAAGCTGTAATAAATATCCAGCCACAAACTTTGAAAAAAGTTGCAAGAAACGCTGTAAAAAGAATTGAAGCTTGTATTCAAGAAGAAGGCGGCCACTTCCAACATTTACTCTAAATGTAAGGTAGTAAATAACTACCTAATTTACATTATTTACATTTACTCTAAATGTAAATGATGGTAATAATAAAAATTACATTTACATTTACACATGGCTTTTTATTATTTCAATACCTACCAATAAAAGGTTGGGCCTTTTAGGAAATACGGAGTGTCCCATATAAAACGCAACCCAACCTTTTATTGGTAGGTATTGAAATAATAAAAAGGCATGTGTAAATGTAAATGTAATTTTTATTATTACCATCATTTACATTTAGAGTAAATGTAAATAATGTAAATTAGGTAGTTATTTACTACCTTACATTTAGAGTAAATGGTGGAAGTGGCCGCCATCTTCTTCAATACAAGCTTCAATTCTTTTTACAGCGTTTCTTGCAACTTTTTTCAAAGTTTGTGGCTGGATATTTAATACAGCTTGTTCAATATTGACTTTCAATCGTTCAGGTGTTCGTGGTTTGTAGGCTTTTTCTTTGAGGTAACCCCCATAGAAAAAATCCGCCGCAGTCAAATCTGGAGATCTTGGTGGCCACAAGCCTCGACCTATAACACGATTACCAACGAATTCCTCAACGAAATCCGAAGTTGAACCTGCGTAATGCGATGTCGCACCGTCATGTTGTAGCCAGCAGTGTCTGTCTTCCTCTTCCAAGAGTGCGATGAACTGAAATAAAATATCCTGATATCGTTCTGCATTAATGGTGTACTCGAAAAAAATAGGACCGATTATTTTCTTCCGCGATATCGCGCACCACACCCCCAACTTCTGCGGGTATAATTGTTTTTCGTGATAAACGTAGGGATTTTCAGCGCTCCAAATTCTACTGTTTTGGCTGTTTACGTAGCCATCCAAATGAAACCGTGCTTCATCTGTGAAAAATAACGAATCCATAACATTAATTCTCTCGCGCAGAAATCGACGGAACCGTTGACAATATTGTGGCCGTTTTTCTTTGTCGGGCTCAAGAAGTCGATGTACCGTTTGAATGCGATAAGGTCGTAATCGTAATTGTTTGGTCGCCCGATGAACAGTTGATTTAGAAAAAATAATTTTAGCAGACAAACGTATGATCGATTTATTTGGCGAGGCGAGTAATCGGTCTTTGATTTCAGTGACTGTTTCTGTATTCAACACTGACGCAGATCTTTTGTGTTCCTTGTTATTAACAGAACTGGTCTCTCTAAATTTTGCAACTAACCTTAATACTGATGTTTTGTTAGGAGCTGGTTTATCTGGGTACTTATGGCGAAACAAATCTTGCACTGCAACCACCGATTTCGTACTGAAGTACGACTCAACAATGAAAACACGTTCATCTAGCGAAAACACCATCTTGTCTCTAGCAATACACTGAACGTTATGATTGCATTGTTGTTACTATCGGCAGTGTTCTACTGCGTCGCCGCGATGTTAAGATGTTGGACGAGTCCATTTCAGTAACGAGTAGGGGAGTAAGCTTGACTTTTGAAATTTCATGGATGAGTGATTGATGGGTTGCGTTTTATATGGGACACTCTGTAAAACAATAGTAATAATAAATAAAAGTTCGATTGCACTTGTAGAAATTATAACAATTGTAAGGGATATTACCTGGCGAACAGCAGGTATCATAATATGGATTATCCTCGCCCTCTTTTTCATATTTTATTACCAAAAGAGTTAAGGGATAAAGTTAAACAACAAAGCTTTAAGTTTCTTTAGAGAAATGTCCTTCTGAATCTCAAAATAAATTTGCATGATATCACTATTTTTGTAACTTAAGCGATAATTTCGTACAGTGACAGTTCTGCACATATTACTATCAGTGAAAATGACTCATTATCATCAGGTTCAGCATAAACAAACAGATATCGGTTCTACTTTGTTCTACCAATAAATAAGTAGAATAAGTTCTTAACTAAAAATTACAAAAATACAATAGCGTTATTTTGTAAATATACAAACGTAAATATTACTAACTATATAAACAGCCCTAACAGTAGGATTTGGAATGTTGAAAATCCTTACCCGTTATCATGAAAAACAATTGCACCTGCAGAAGAAGGGCGTATGGTTTGTGACATCACAGAAAACATTATTGGTCCTCTTTTCATTGAGTACACCATTACTGCAGAACAATATCAGAACATTTTATTGAAATTCTTTGCACTTTTGGAAGAGGTAAAGCAATACTGCTGGAACAGCACACTACGCAGATTCAACTTCTAACTTCATTAACAAATTCTTTGGTGAGCATATTACTGGTTGTGGCTTATGGCACCAAGATCTCCAGATTTGATTGCTCCGGATTATTTTCTTTTGGATTACCTCAAAGAAAAAGCTTACAGCAACAAACCATGAAAACTTGAACAACTGAAGTTCAATTTTAAACAAGCTATTTTAAATATCAACCCACAAACTCTGAAAACAGTTGCAAGAAACACAGTGAAAATGCGTATTCATGAAGATTTATGTGTATTCACTTTCAGCATTTACTCTAGAATTTAAGTAATTGAAATGTTTGGAAATAAAATATTTAATTTTTAAACTTACAAATGCCTTCTTATTTAATTATACCTACTGACGAAGATGAGTTGCATAATAAACAGGACAATCTGTAGAAGTTTATTTTTAATTACCAATATGCAAAGAATATCAAACAAATACTCTCTATATAATACTTCAAAACTATCAATTCTTATCTCCCCAATTCTTCGTATCTTCCCAATTAAGTACTCCATTCTCAAAAGTTATAACATAAAAGGATGAATCAATTAAAATACTTACATTACCTAAGCCCACTTGTACTCTTAAATAAAATGAACAAGTGTGAAAATATATTATTTAGAATTAATATAATAAATGGAATAATGATAATAGAAAAAAAACACATTGATTTAATTTTAACAGATTTAAACAGTAGTTACAAAATAGATTTTTTATTATAATAGAATTACATTGACCTGTAGATTTAAATAATATTATTCCAAAGGTAATTAAAATTAGCTTCTTAAATTTTCATTGAGGTAAAAGCAGTTAAAAGGATAAATTAAGGTAAAAATTAAATTAAGCGTTCAAAAAATTTCAGATGCTGAAAATTTTGCCTATTACAACAAAATTTGTTTCACTAACCGTAATAAAAATATATGATACAAAATAATAATATATTGTTGTTTAAGAAAAATTTAATAAATCACCTTTTCCCTTTGGGTAGGAGTTACTACTTTATGATATTAAAACAGCGTTTTAATATTCTTTTATAGCTTAGCTTAGCTAGAAAGATAATAATATTATTTTAGAATAAAAAAAGAAGAAAATTCACATTTGTATTTCATAGATATATAAGCTTCTATAATAGATAAAATTAAAATTGAAACAAAGTTTCATTATTCATGTTTGTAGATCTTAAACCTATATTAGCAGATTACTATTTTTAGAAATGATTTTTAACAATATGATGTTCATAGTCAATTTTATTTTAAAGAAATAATTTTTTTAATCTGCTTTTAACAGATGAAAATATTAGGAAATTAATTTCACAGTATTTACAAAAATAAAAATAAACTTTAGGCCAAATTTTAGTCACATTTGCGGAAGACCCAATTGTGTTATGAAGTGGATGTGAGGTTTAAGGGATAATTCTACCACTTCAATTTTGATTTACAACGTGACCAGCATTCTACAACTGCTCAATAGTTCCCATCACAACCTCTATACAAAACAAAACCATTGCTTATCTCTTTAGGATATGCAGCTAATCAAAATAAATCCTGCATTTGATCCATTAAATTCAATGATGCAAATCCCAAATGTCCAAATAATATTTATGGTAATTTTATACTGGTTCCCATTACTCATGATTTTGTTTCTTTTAACATTAATTTTTATAAAAGTTACAGCTCACTTTTAATATTGGATAAAAAATTGGAATAAATGTGGAATAAAATTGCAATAAATTCTTGTACAGAAATTTAATATTACAGTCATGGTATTGCTATTTCATGTTATATAAAAAAAATCATATATATGAAAAATTTTAATAAAATATTTAATAATAATAATAATAATAATCATATTACAGGACAAAGGCTATAATTTTAATAAAACTATCTATATTTCTATTGTCATAACAAGAGGATTTTAATGATTTTTGTAATGTCCAAAATCTTTTCTAGTTTATATTTTTCAAAAATTCATAGAGCTGGTGTTTTTTAGAAAAATCTGTGTTTTTATATTTTAATACTTATGTACATCTAATGGTTTGATATTTTTGTCGAAGAAAAATATGATAAAATGACATTTATTTAACTTTGCAGTTGAGTTTAACATTTTTTCAGTTTTACAATTAACAAGTAAATCCACTTTGAAACATAGTTTAGCATAAAATATTTTGAGAAATGTCTCTAGGCTATTCATTTAGAAATTTTAGTTATTTATATTTAAATATTGCTAAATTATTCAAAATTGGAATATGCTTAATCTGAGTCATCGTGCATATTTTTAATTCTTTGATAGGCAAGAAATAAAACTAAATTTCCATCAATGAAAAGATAAATTATGTCATTAAAATTATGTAAAAATGATAATACTACATATGAAAAGCAAAACATAGACACCAACTTACAGTCCTACTTCTTTAAACCCGAAATTTTCAAATTGCAATCCACCTAAAACTATGGTGAACAATGATCTACCAAAGAAAAATAAGCTATTTACTTCAGGTAATTGAGTCAAAGATCATAAAAATAAAAAAGATATTATTTTCATTTTTTTAACCAAATTAACTTAAAAACTTGGTGTAATAAAATATTAAATAACATAATCAAGCCACAGAAAGATATTTTTCATATTTACATTGTTTCCATTGGTTTCCATTGTTACTGTGCTCTCTAAAGATTCTGAGGGACTAGGAAAAGCCACGCAGGTTCTAGTTTTTGATGAAGAAGAATTACTGATAATCACCTCCCTGTAGTATAGAGGCTTACACAGTATGCACTAATGATTGCAGGGACTGAGTGTCTCCTGGTACAAGGATGCCACCTACTACAATACCAATGGTCTTCCTGAGAGCAGATGAGTGGTAATGGCTTAGGGCAATCTATTGTTGTAAACCACTAAACCTAAAGGCAAATGAACTAACATTTTTATGAGATCAATGGTATTAGAATACAGAAGGAAACAGAATACCACCACTATATTAAAGATCTTAGTGATATTCCAAGAAATCCATCTTGCTCATGTTTTATTTGTTAAATGTTCCAAGGTATGTTTACTTTCCACTCAGATCTCCAAGCGAAGTAACAGGATAAGTATCAAACACAAAAGCAAATAAGATTAAAGATAGAGATGTGGAGTGTGAAGAAAACCTGAAAAGGGAGATAAAGTTAAATATAAATGATATAATGGGACTGAGCAAAGTTACACAGGAAGGGAAATGTGAGATGAAAATCTGAGAAATTACCATATATTATTCTGGGATTAAGAAAGGAAAAAATGAAGTAGGAATTACAGTAAGAAATGGAATAACGAGAAGAATGTGAATACAGCAGAAGAAGTACTCTTCTTCTTTCTTATTCAGTAAGAAGAAGAGTACAGAAAGTTGTTTATGTAGGTTATGGAATTATAACATTAAGAATAGCAATGTTGCTAAAAGATCTAGTCATAATTCAAGTATACATGCCAATGTCTACATATAAGGATGAAGAATTAGAAAGGATACATGAAAATATTGAAATTTAATTGAAAAAGAACAGAATTGCTGCAGAGTGGTTATGGAAGATTGGAATGCTGTAGTAGAGAAAGTTGGTGATGGGAAAGAAGTTGGTAATATGATCTAGAGATAAAGAACAAAAGAGTGCAGATAAGACTGGTGGATTTTTGTGAGGAAGAGAAGTTTTTGTAGCCAATACACGGTTTAAAAGTCATAAAAGAATAAATGCCAGGTGATAGAACCCGGTATCCTATTGATCACATATTAGTGGAAAGTAGATATATAAATTCAGTAGAGTTAGTGGATTACCTGATGCAGATGTAGGAAGTGACCATATGTTACTGATAATGGAAATGAACATAACCCTTAAAAAATTTAAGTTGGCTAAATGGTTTCAAAATAGAATGTAGATAAATTGCAGGAGGGAGTAGACAGAACAGTAGAATTATTAGTATTAGACATGGTAAGGTTTAAAAAACCTTAGGTAATATGATGAAGAAAATGGAGGAAAAAGAAAAATGGGAAAGTAATAGATCAATGTCTAGGAAATGAAATAATGAAATATGGGAAGAAGTATAGAAAGCAAAAAAAAGTTGGTTGAGGAAGAATGAAGATATTGAATATCTAAAAAGAAACGGGTAATGTGACCTGTATAAGAAAGTAAAAATTATTACAGTAAATAAATAGATTGGCAAAAGTAAAATGAGAGAAAGTGAAGGAAAATATGGTAAGGAAGTGTGACATACATAAGAAATGCCGACCTATACATGACAGATGAGAAACCACAGGATCTGACAATAAAATTAGAGGATAAAGTAGCAGATTTAAAGAAAGCAGTTAAGAAGATTAAATAAATAAAATAAAATCACTGAGATTGAAGTTATTAAAAATTAGAGTTGAAAATTGATACACAACTGTTTTGTTTTTTACTCCAATGTGAATGTGTCACCATTACATCTGCTACTTCCTTTTCAGCTGTTTTCAATTTCACTGCCAGTCTCACTTGTTCAGTGTTAGGCTGCAATAAAACCCAGAAGCTGAACTTCAAGCAGCATACATAGCTACCAAAATCGAACATGAAACAAGTGTCGAAGAACTCAAGTTACAAGTCAAGTGCGCATGCAAAGCCATGGGTACCCGCTAGTGTTTTAACAAAATAAACGTTTTATTTTGACCGGTATGTAATAACACATCTTCTAGATGCAGCATATAGTTTAAGATCATCAAACATATAGAATGCATGGTTCTACTAGCTCTATTGTCCTGCAGAACCACAGGGTTGCCTGTTGCCCTAGCAGAAGCAACAGGAGTACTGCATGGCTCTATTATTTTAAGAAAGTTAAATATTTTTTTATAAAGATACCTTACATTTTTAGAAAAATGTAAAAAGTGACTCTTTTTTCACTGTATGCCAATATTCAAGCTTTATAACCTAAAACAATACAATTCTATAAAATGGGCAATGAACACAAATTAGATTATGGAGTTATATCTTTACTAAAACCAAATTATGGTTTAAATAAATAAATATTTTGTTCTGATTGGTACAAAGTACCTCTCTGTTCTGTGATCTAAGTATAGGTAAGTATTATAAGAATACTGCCTAACAAAAAAATTGAAACTGCTTCAAAATTTGGCTGGATGGATGAAATTTACCAGGAAACCCTGGTAAAACTTATCCAGCCTAGCATCATAAAATTTATTATTTATTTTAAAATAAAAAAAAAAAACCGAAGTTAAAAATCTAGAAAATAATTAAAAACATAAATATATAATACAATGTTAAAATAAATCTGTTAATTTAAGCGTGACCATAAAAAATCCAAAAATATTGGGTTTTTTTTTATTTTGCGCCATGAGATTATACATTTATTTCTGTGCAATTCCATGTAAATATTTTGCTCATACAATAAAAAATATGGAAGATATAAATATTTTTATAAAGTGTTGTTTAGACCTGAAATCCTTTTGTTTCAAGATCGAAATCTTTCTGATATTTTCTACATAATACTGAGAGAGATTTGGTACTTTACTTTTATTTTTTATACACCATAGTTTTGTTTTAAACGTTGGTAACAGTACATGACATCTGCTGCTGTTTGTTTATTTACTTAAACATTGCTGTTCCTAAAAGGTTATGTATTAATTTCTGTTTTGTTTTCGTTTCTGTATGTGGCAAGTTTGTAATCGGTGAAATTGTTGTTGTGTATAGTGAAGTTTTATATAACAAGTGTACGTACAAAATGCCTAGATACGAAAGACTTACAAAAACCGTAAATTTAGAGGAAAGCTACTGGTTTCCTAAAAAAAAAAAGCCTGCTGGTATATCAAAAAAAGTGTTCCTGTAAAAAATCTATCTGTTACACCGAATCAGCCGCCACCAGATGTAAATAGGTGTAGTAGTTTTTCAAAAAAGAAACTGAATTTAGAAATTTTAAAGGATCAGGTGATGGATATTGCATATTTGTTATTAATTTATTTATTAAGTTTTTAAAAACATTTGTTAGTTGTAAATATTGTTGTGTAAATTGATTTATTCTAATAGTTGGAGTTGGTTTGGCCAAAAGTATTTTTTTTTTTTGTGATAAGTGCAAAAAATTAATTGAATTTATGAATTCAGGTAAAACAGAGTTGTAAATATGATATAAACTTGCATTTATATGCGTGTATGGTACGATAAGTATAGGAAGGAGCTATACAAGGGCTGAATACTTGTGAGGTATTTTGTTCCTTCATGGTCTTATCCTCACCTCCAACAAAACTTATGCTTACACAAAATTGTTTCTGATTGGAAGTGCTGTTGTTGTGCAGAAGAGAGTACGATAGGAGCCCCCGAGGAAGCTGTATCTCTAAACAATAACTCAAGATATCGCTAAGCGTGGCTCTGGACGGCTCATGGCAGAAGAAAGGTCAATGGATTTTTGAGTTTATTTTTGATACTAGTAAAATTCTTGATGTTAGTGTATTGAACAAATTCTGTCAGGAATGTGTAAGTCAGAATGCACAGGAGCGTAACTGTACCGAAAATTATGAAGGGACAGGTGGAGGCTGAAAAAGATGATATTCCAAACAGAACATATAAAAAAGTAGGTAAAATAAATACGTATATAATAATGAGACTATAATTTTACATGATGCTTCAAAAACAAAACATTATGGTTTGGGTTTTTTGTAAATCAATTTTATTGTCCTTCTAGAATTTTAGATCTACATAAATACCCAGAATGTTGCACTTTAAGTTACAGAAATATTATCATTATTCAGTATTAGGAATCTGTCTGTGGAATTAGTAGCATTACATGCACATGAGAAGCACAATGTAAATGTATTGTGAAGCACATTAGCGTAAATTTTTATAAAAGAAAAAAAATTTGTTGAACCGTGGGATTAGTAGCATTACATGTACATGGCACAATGTAAATGTATTGTGAAGCACAGCAGCCTAAATTTTTATTAAAGAAAAGAATTTGTTGAACCGGATGTAAATGATAAAACATTATAACACTTTAAAATGACTAACTTTCAGAATGTTGAACTTTTTTTCCATAAATAAATACTATACTCAGACAGTAATATAATCAATAACATATGACATATTACTACAAATTATACACTACACTATACTACTACATAACAGTGGTAGCAGTGGTAGGTTTTCTATTACATAGATAACTAAAAGGAATTGATCTTGCATTTACCTGGAAGGATGGACGAGTTGTATATAAACCTTGATCATACCATGTCTGAAAGTACAAATTGTAAATAAGAAAGATTATAATCCAGATTAATAAAAATAAAATATTGTTTTTGAATTTTATTTATGTAACTAAATGAAGACAAGTAAGTAAAATCAGTACAAAATAAATTTAATTTTTTTAAGACGTTAATTGAAAAATATAAGAGAAAATATTTAAATACGTTAAATAAGGTATGAAAAATATTTAGGTTTATCTAATTAGTAGCAATTATTTAAAAAATTATTAACCACTAGAGTAATACTGTTCTTAAATGGAAACCTTTTAATTTTTTTTTTTTTTTTTAATTTGTTTATTGATTTTATAAATCATTAAATAATTCTTTAAAAACAATAACTAAAAATAACATCTTTTCTCATAGGCTGAAATATTATGCTGTGTAATACAAAAATGGTTCATTTGTCTTTTGTTATTTAAATGCAGTACTAACACAGGGGAAAATAAGGTTACCCAAAGGTGGGAGAAATTTGTTAAAGCAGAAATGGGAGAAATTTGTGATTCTAACAGTTTCACATGTAGATGTAGTTAGAAAGAAAGCCTTGAAAATATTTGAATAGATTTATGTTTTGTGACTAGTGAAACGTATTAAGTAGGAAAAACAGAAAACAAAAGAATAGACTCTTAAATTTGGTGTTACAGGAGGATGTTGACAATTAGCTGGATCGATAGAACTTAAACAAGTTTTAAGTCAAATTCAACAGGGAAGAAGTTTACAGCAGAATCACTCTATAATAAAATGAACTAGGTTACTGAATTGTGTATTAAAATGTCAAGGTTTATTTAATTTGGTTATAAAGAGATATGTCGAGAATGAAAACTGTGAAGAAGACATAGATTGTAATACATAAATAAATAATTGAGGAAGTAGGATCATGTTCCTTTAAGTTAAGTTTAAAAGATTAAAAATTAAGTTGGAGCATCAAACCAGTCAAATATGTTTTTAATTACACAATGCATGTTTAAATACACAACAGCCATTGATTGTTGTCAAACTACAACAGATGTTGAAATTTTGAGGTAAACTAATCTGTTACTTTATTTATCTAAACCTTTTTAATTATTGTAATTTCTTACCTTGTGTATGTTGTAATACTGGTCTCATCGAAATTTAATATTAGTTTTCCTTCATTCCCCTTAAAAAAAAAATTGTTTTAGTAGTTTTTTTATCACCAATCCAAAAAAGTAGTACAGTAATTTGTAAAATATTTTAAATAATATATAATAACCTATTGAACTGAATAAAATATATTAATGAAAACAAACTTACAAGGATTAAGAGTAATGAAATTAGTTTAAACCTAGTAAATAAATAAAAACCCAATAATTTTATTAAGATACAGATTTTTAATAGTAGAGTAATATATTACAGGAGGGAGAAATGTGAATTATTAATATCCTTTCAGTTACTACAGGTAATTCATAATTTCTACTTTTCCTAAATCAAAAGTTAACCAAACGATCATTAATTACGTTAGTTTTAATAACATTTCATAAATTATTACTTTCAGGTTTACATTTTATCAGATTACTTTAATGGAATCCTCTCTTTAGATAAATTATATATGTTGTTGTTATTTACATATTGATATATAGATCATAACAGTAATTCTGGTGTATGTATGTTGAGAATTAATATCCAGAAGAATCCAAACAATGCAGATTTTTTTTACTAAACCATTAGACTATTTTCATGTTTTTCTTCATTCATTTATCCTCTGTGTTATTACTCTTAACCTGAATGTAAAAAAAAAATATGTATTTTTACCATATACAGTCCGAGTTATGAAAGGAGGTTGTACTTGCACATGGTGCATGTCATCATCCTCTACATGGTCCCTGTTAGGACGAGAGGATTAGTGGTGAAGTGTGCATGATCCTTGTTAGAAAGAGTTCAATGACGCCTTACACTGAGGTTTTGCTGTCGATATCGTACAGTATCCATGGAGGCAGTGTTGGTAGTGGCAGCCATGCCTCAGATTGACCTCCTTGCTCGTCAGTGGAATCAATGACATGGAAGGTTGGAAAAGAAGCAGACACACAAGAGCTGCTGATAAATAGGTGGCAGGGACAGGAGCTTGTATAAAACAGTTGTCCTGGTATTAAAACTGTAGATTGAAAGAGGGCATGGAGAGGTGGGGAATGAACTGACCCAGTTCCTTATGAGGCACGGGTATTACCCCTCGTACCTGAAGAGGTTTATAAGGCTGAGTCAGACCTGTGCGTCTATTGCGAACAGGTTGATTCTGCCGAGCTTACTATTTTTGAGTGCCTGCATTGGGAGCAACCTAGGAGAGAGTATTATCAGCATTTGAGGCAGCTGAATGCTGATAGCATTGTGGATTATAAGTCTAGAAGGAAGTGAACCTTAGTAGAAGGGAAAATCAAGAGGAAGCTGGCAGATGAGTAACAGAGAACAGCCAGTCTCTGGGTGGGAAGCAGGACACACCTGGATCGTTGTCTGCCAATGACTCCTGGAGAACGCTAAAGACTGCTTCTTTGAAGCTAGTAACACGATAAGAGTACCCGCGCATGTTGGCTTGGGAACTGTGTTCATGCCTTGTGGCCAGGTCCAGTCCTTATGTGATAAAGGAGAGGGATTTTTTAGTTGATGAGAGTCTGAAAGTACCATCTGTTGCAGGCAGATGGTGGCTGGAAAAGCATTTTCCACCTCCTATGACAAAATTAAAAAAAATTTATCTGTTTTAATGTTATCATATTTGTTTTTTTCTATGCACTCTACCATTTACTGATCCCTTCATTTTAATATATGACATGGCCTTTGGGAATCACCATCAGGTATTATTTAGAGGATGAATGAGGATGATATGTTTGAGTGTAAGTAAAGTATCACCTAAGTATTGTACAGTCTTACGTCAACCATTTGTGATATTTGTGGTTAATTGAAACCTAACCACCAAAGAGAAGTATTCAAATCCTGTAAAAGTAACTGCCTTTACTAGGATTTGAACGTTGGAACTCTTGACTTCAAAATCAGCTGATTTGCGAAGACATGATTTCAACAAATTTTGTTATGTCATACACGCAATGTATGACATAACAAAATTTGTCTTATTACAAGAATTCTGTGACAATTTCTCTCCTTTCCCATTTGTCTTGAAATGCTTTGATTTTAAACTACTGAACCAACCAACTAAATCTCAAAATTCTACTGAACAGCACATTTCAAAGGTAAAAAGGTATTATTTTCATTTTTATTTTTCTATTTTCTTTGTTTCATTACTATATACCACAACACACCACACAAATCTTCAAAGATTTCCTTTTAATTATGAGATTTGCATTTGATGCCAGTCATATTTTTTGTTTTTTTTTCCAGGAAAACTCCCTTCCTTTGACAATATTCTTTTGATGTGTGCAAAACTTCATCCATCCATTGTAATTTTATTACATAAAAACAAAATTCTCCCACTTCTGGGATTCCCTGATTTGTTTCCTTTCAGTAATATGCAATTTATCATTATTATTATTTCTGTTCCATTTTGCTACCTTTATTTAAGTTTTATTTATTTTCAAACTAAATTTGTCTCTTCCTAATAATAAATCCCTGTTCATTATTTCTTCCAACTTAATTTTGGTTCCTATCAAAATAATAATATAGTCAGAAAATCTTAACATATTTTACAAAAAAAGTATTATGGATAGATGTATGTATATATATGTACGAGAATTATTTTTTTTTCAAGGTCCGATCGGTCACGAAATTAAAACCACAGTGAAAATAAAAAATTTTTCATTTGTAACAAGTACTTGCATATTTACGCTATTTCTCTACATAGTCGCCACTCCGATTTAGACATTTGTCGTATCGTGGTACCAACTTTCCAATACCCTCGTCATAGAACCGAGTCGCCTGTGTTTTCAGCCATATTTCTACGCTGGTCTGCAGCTCGATGTGTGTGTGCCAAAATGTTGTCCTCTTAGCCAGCATTTCATGTGAGCAAAAGGTGAAAATCGGATGGAGCCAAGTCCGGGCTGTATGGTGGGTGATCAAACACTTCCCAACGAAAACGCTGCAGGAGCTTCTTTGTTACAGCTGCAGTGTGCGGCCGAGCATTGTCATGGAAAAAGAGAATGCCTGATGACAACATTCCTCTCCGCTTATTCTGAATTGCTCTTCGTAGACGTTGAAGAGTCACGCAGTATGAGGCTGCAGTGATGGTCATGCCACGTTCCAAGAATTCCACCAAGAGAACTCCATTTCGGTCCCAAAACACAGTAAACATACACTTTCTGTTGGAGAAGGTTCGCTTGAACTTCTTTGGTTTACTGGGAGAATGAGAATGCATCCGCTGTTTGGATTGTTCTTTTGTTTCTTCAGTTTCAAAATTGATCCATGTCTTGACCCCTGTGACAATTTTGTTCAAAAAATCTTCTCATTGTGGTAGCGCTGGAGAAACTTTAGGGATGCGTCCATTCTCATTGTTTTGTGATGATCGGACAGCATCTTGGGAACCCATCTCGCAACAGTTCCCACTTACAATGGTGTAGAGAGCCGACCTTGAAATTTCAGGAAACGAATCACTCAATATAGAAATTGTGAACCGACGATTTTCTCGAATTGCCTCATCCACTCGCTCAACGAGATCATCGGTTGACACTCGCTTCCTTCCCTGACAGCCTGCACACCATTGTCGCACTTTGCTGTCACTCATTGAAGTTTCACCGTACACATTACTTATTCGTCGATGAATTTCAGCCGCATTACACCCGTCAGCCTGAAGAAATCGAATTATCGCGCGCACTTCACACTTGGCGGGAGATGCTATTGTTGTAGACATGTTGTAAACACGTGCTATCTGCGTGTTCAGAACTAAACGAAGTGACGCGGCGCGTTGAAGGTCATACTAGAGACGCTGCGCAACACATATGCGCAAAGGTTTATCCGATTTTTGCGCGGGTTTTTATCTCGCGACCGATCGGACTTTGAAAAAAAATAACCCTCGTGTGTGTGTGTATATATATATATATATATATATATATAAAATTTGTATTTGCATTCATAATACTATTCAATAGTTTTAAAATAAAGA
This sequence comes from Lycorma delicatula, assembly GCF_047948215.1. NCBI lineage: Eukaryota > Metazoa > Arthropoda > Insecta > Hemiptera > Fulgoridae > Lycorma > Lycorma delicatula. The sequence continues at coordinate 16,782,732 of NC_134455.1, read as the reverse complement.
TCAGTTTAAAGTAACAAATTTTTAAAAGATTTTTTTTGTAATGTAATTATAAAATTCAATATCCTGAAGATACAAGATCCTGCGAAAATCAATTCTTGGAAATTAGTATAGTATATTAATATAGTAATTTAATTACTGTGTTTTGGTGGTTTATATGTCATATAATATTAAATTTTGTTAACACAGTGGTCAATATGTTAATTATTTTTCAATTATATATACACATATCATACATATATATGTGTGTGTGTGCTTTTTTGTTTTCTTACTTTTTCAAAAAAACAGATAGAAAATAGAAAAGGGATTTTTTACGTTATAGTGATGCAGAATTAATGAAAAAAGATAAAAATTAAAATTAATCATGAAAGGACATAATACATACAACAGTTGCCGTCATTATTTGTGTTGACAAGAAAATTTAATTTATATTTATTATACATTGGGATTAAATAATTTTTCCATTAATATTAATTAAACTCAGTATGCAGTAACTGATAGGAAGAAAAGTATCTTCTTAAATAATTTCATCATATGAAAAGGTGTATTTTTAATTTATCACATAGTTAAACTAAATTATAAATTTTACAACACTTATAAATCTATTGCTGCTACAAGAGGACACTGATCATTTACCTTACCTGACTGAGGCTGCTTTCACTGCTTTGTTAATTTTTGCATTTCATAAAATAAACTACTATATAATAATTATATATATTACATAAGAAATCATACAAAAAAAATAATAGTAAAAAGTATAAAAAAATGTATTATGTATAGCTAACGTATAGTAGGAAGCATAAAATGAAGACTTTGAAATTGCTATTTTAAAATATAACAATAAAAACTATGTAAAAAAAATAAAATATTAAAACAAGATATGTGAAAATTGATGGATACATAAATTGAATGAATTGATAAGGACTGCAGTCAATTTTATTCAGGAGATAAATTGTAGCTAATCAATCAAGAATAAGATCAAGATATTTATTATCAGTATAAGATTTAAATCATACTTTAGCAGACAACCATGAAATAAATGTGTGACTGTAAAATAAAATACTGTCAAATTCCTCTTTTTTGAACTAGATAAATTCAAGAAAAGAAATATAAATAGTAAAGTAATAATTTTCCTTTGTTAAACTGTACAATTAAGCTGTACCATAGAACAAAATTTTATGACAACAGATATAACTTACAAACAAAATAATGTCATATTTTGGTAAATTATGTTCTTATATTAGCAATTTTTATTTAAAATGTATAAAAATCTAAAAGTAGCTGTTTTATAAGGAACATAAAAAAAACTATCAAATACAAATACTTTGAATTACATTAAATAAAACATTAAAAAATATGAGTTATTAAAATTAATTTTTCTGTAACTGCTGCTTCAGCGGGGATGTTGGCATCCGCCAGGAGGTACCATGTTGACCCAGCGGGGAAGTTCTTCCATCTTCTTCTTCTTCTTCTTGGTCTTCTCCAGCTGGTGGTTGATGATGAATTGAAAATTCACTCTTTTGCACGCTCTTTTATTGGAGCCTGAGAGTGGTGGGGCCGCTATGGTGGGAGAACTGCGCGGCGGTAGTGATGCTTGCATCAACGCGTGCATATACTGTGTGCCAGGTCACATTGAGTTGCTACAGTGTTCGTCCGCCGATATTAAATTGAGCTTATACGTGGTAACAATATATATTGTGTATACACACACATTCATGGACATTTCTTTTATATGACGTGTATGTATTTTATATATACACATAAATAATAATAGTAATAATTACAGGTCTTTATTTGTAACAATTCTAAAACAACTTGAGGAAAATATATGTGTATATATATATATATATATATATATATATATATATATATATATTACACGTGCGCGCATGTGTTTTTTTTTTGTTTAATTTTGTAATAATATTTAATGAAATAAATAATTGAAAGAACAAATTTATCAAATTACATTTCATCTAATCATAGAAAGGGTGAATTTATGGTTTTTATTAGAGATATATTCAATTTACTAGTAGATGGAATCATTTTTTTGCAAGAAATATGATGATATTAATAGTTATATTGATCAAAATTTAAAATGTATTTTGCAACTTGGTTGGTATATTGCACTCTGCTGTAATTACTTTTTAATCCTTCATATTCTACTCTATTAAATTTCATTACTAATATTTATTGTCAAAATTAATTTCTCTCCTACTGATAAATCCATGCTATTCAGTGTTTCTTATATAACAATTTTGGTTGCAACAATGGCTGTCTAAACTTTTCTACGTATTTTAATAAGAATATTTACATTTTCTCTCCTATGACAGATGAGATTCCTAATGAAGAGAAAATAATTGACTTTTTAGACAGCACAATGCCTCTTAGCCTTCGAAGGAATGCTTAAAAAAAACCCCAGGCTTTAACTTGATAACTCAGAAAATCCTAGTTATACCCCCTGTTCAAGGCCATCAAGTACATAAAACCTGTTCAGTAACATCCTTTGAACATCATACTTCCCATCAGAGTGGAAGGTGTTTCTGGCTTTCAGGACGTTTGGTCCACACTGTAAGGTCCATCCGAAGTCCAATGTCCATTAATTATTTAGTCCATATTCCAGTTTCGCACATTGCACTTATTTCCACTCCAGGTAATGCCCATTTACCATATTGACCACTAGAAGACCCTTAAATAAAGTTCATCACATATTTGTCTAGTCCATTTACTGAGATAAATAAAAAAAGAGAAATATATTTTTTTAAATTTATTTATTGTATATGTATGCCAGAAATAATTGAATATACCTATTAATTAGGTGTTACTGATTTCATTCATCAATCAATTCTGCAGGGTTCACCTTTAGTCTATACGCGACAGTTCTCAGGTAAGTTGTCATGTGTTTTTTCCTTATATTGTTTATATCGTTGCACAACTTCAGCAATGTATATTTAGTTTGCTAAGTATGTTTTGTTCACAGGCGGTCTTATGTTAATGTGGTCTCCTAGCAGCTGGGTGATATCTTGTTGATTTTTTTGCTGTTCATTTAACTTTGTATCTATGATTCTCCATAGGGAGGGATGGTGAGCAGTCATCAACTTCTGAAATTTATTATGTCATTCCTCAACAGCATTGTTTGTTCTCTGCTGGCCACTTATAACCAGGTTATTCATGTTCCACATTTCGACATGGAATCTTGCGTTCTAGGCTCTTTGTCGGCCACCAGCTCATCTTCCTGTTACGTATACCTGCTCGACTTATTCCACCAGACCGTCCAAATCCTTTGACAGTATTTTAACAGTGACATCAAGGATATTGTCCACGGGAACAAATGGTAATCCCAGCAGCAATGAAATTTGCTTCTGTATTTCACTCCCTATGTTTTTATATTCTGCTGCTATCCCATTGACTGAATTTGATGCCACATCGATTGAGGCCAATGGAATAAACAGCGCTTTATGTTTGCATTTGAAAAAAATTTGTCGGGCTGCGTTAATATTTGCCAACTCGAAATCCACCCTCATAGTTCCGGGATGTATATGGATATTTACTTCTCGAGCTGTACCCACAACACATTCGTACAGCAGTCGATACATGTCCTCCTTTTTCCGTGGAGTCAGAACGTATACAAATGGGAAGACGTGCCCTCGAAAAATACCATATAGTATAAATAATTGCATGAATTGATTTGGTGCTGTCTTAAAAAAAAGTCCGTAAACATTACTGGGCTAGCAGTGAGCAGTCTCAGGTTCTCCATTGTGGCAAAAATAAGTATTCTGTTCTCATCTTCTGGACCGGAATCATACAAAAGAAACCTCTCTCCAGCATGAGTAACACGGTATTCATCGGGAATGTCAATGTTTTGCAATGAAGTAGGATTGGCAGATCGGCCTCTATTTTGATTTTGATTAATCTGTTGTCGCAATGTATTCCTTTCAGGTAACATCAAAAGCAGTTCTTCCTCATTCACGTCTCGTAAAATCAAGCTCATGGGGATTCATGTGGATTTCTTTCTGCACAACGCTCTAAGTTTTTCCTTACTTCCCCTTGCACACCTGCTCCATGCTGATGATCTCTCATACCATCCTTCTGTACTTCCCACTCATCTGGATTGGTTGAATTGGGTGTAACTCCATCCAGAGGAGTGTCCATTACTCAAACGAGCCTCCCCACCTACCGGCATTATGTCCGGCATGGCAGGCCCAATCTTTATTTTGCCTACTCTAATGAGTGCGCCAAAGCACCCCCACTGATATCGGGTCTTTTCTCATTTTCCATCCTGATCTCCCATGGAGTCCCCAGCCATTCATTGGTACTGACACACCTTAGCATGCCAGACCTCGTGACTGGGGCTGTCCTCCTGACCATAACTTTAGAAACCCTTGTTTCTTACTTCGTTGTCTTTTAATCGCAACACCGAAGATGTGAATTCCTCCACCAAACTCCATTGTTCATTTGATGATAACAAATATATTATCAAGTTATCAGGTGTCAACCCTGTTATTCTGGCTTGTGACCTCCCAGGAGAGGCACCATGGTTTGCATAGAACAAAGAAATTAATGACTCTGAATTTCCATCTGTTTGCAAGAAAATCAAATGTTCGGTTCAATACAGACAGCAGCTAGGTAATCATGTGAATTTTTTAATAGTTAATCTCCTAAAAATAATGAGGATGTCCGGCAGCTGAAATGTCTTCACATGTTTGACTGGAGTAGTCTAGGGACAATTGGGTTGGGAGCAACATCCCTTAAGTGATGAGCATCTTCTCAATGTCTTGATTTGATGTAGAGCCTGATTTCTTTCCTTGTATTTTCTAATTATAAAAAAAGCTAATTATGTTACTGTTTTATTGTTTTTTTCTTTTGCTTTTTTTATCATGTTATTGTTGTTTTTATTATTTTTTCATTAGTCTTTTATGGGTTTTTGTACTTTATATGGACTGAATTAGTAGAAGTGCCTTTATATGTATGATTTGTATTATGTGTATATGTATGTTTTATTGAAAACCCCCATCAGGTGCTTATTGTAATTCTATTTACTTGTGGTTCCTTAATCAGAACAGATTATAAATAAACAGATTGTGACACAGAAAAAAATATGTTATATTTGTAATTTTGAGATGTTTATAAAAATTTAACTTGAACAGTTTCTTTGATAAGATTAGGAGATATAATATTTTTAATTATATGTGAAGAGATTAGGGATATTGGGATTCTATAACTTAATAGTTGTTAGTAATGTAATGCAAGACAAAAGTCACTAAAAAAAATGGCATAACTATTTCCAAGAGAAAAAATATACATTGCTTGCCTTTACAAAAGGAAAGAGCAAATAAATTTCCGTTGGCTTAAACGTTTTGTTGGTCGACACTGTTTATGTTTGTTTTGTTTACATTTATTTGTAAACAAACAATTTATATTTTCTTAGTTGTGAAGTGTAAATATCAGATACTGAGGGGAAGAGGGCGGGTAGCCCCAGGCGCGGTAAGCTTCCCCAACCTATTATGGAGGTTGTGCTCAGCGACTTCTCCGCGTTTAATGGGGAGGATGAGTCTAGACCAGGGGTCTCTCGGGCTGTTGGGGTCGTGAATATTATGAATGAATCTAACGCGGCGGCTGGGAAGGTCACAGGGTCGGTTGCATTAGTCCAAGTCTTCGAGGAGAAGTATGCAGAATTGATGCAATTCCTTGAAAACCCAAAGGCTCACCATGTAAATGATGAGGAGACAGGTTCCACCCATAATTAAGGATTTTAAGTCTATTGTTGTTGTAGTAGGTAGGAAAGTTGGTTCCTAAGCCTATATATATAGGAAAAGCTATTAAGGTTAGGGAAGTTGTGGTGAAGGAGACTTTCCGTCCCCGTTCCGGGTCCGCATACAGTGCGGTTTCGGTGGACAAGTTATGCTGAGATGAAATATAAAAGGGAGGCCAGTCTGTCCCGAAAACAGTCAGAGGTCGCGTTCGTCAACCTCAAGGAAGGTGTAACTGAGAGAACCAGTAAAGAGATGAAGGACGAATTTCAGGTCGTCCTTCGTCAGAAGTGGTCGAGCCTGAAAATTCGTGACGTACGTGAAACAAAAAATGGGTTAGTTGTAATCGCCGATGACACAGAAACTATCAAGGTAATTTCTGATTTCTTCGAAGTCAGTGAAACCGACATGAAAGTCGCCCCAAAGAGGAAGAGGCGTCCTTTAAGCCCAAATGTCAATTATTATTTAAATCAGGTAGGCGCAAGTATGAGCGCTACCATGGCGCGTTTGAAGTTAGTCCTGAACTTTTCAAAAGTTTCGTTTCAGAAGACACTGTTCATTGACTTCTCTTCGTGCAGGGTCAAAGAATATTTAGATGTTCAACAATGATTCAAGCGCTAACAGTATGGACATAGGGCAAAGTTTTGTAAACAGTCTGTGATAGTGTGTTCTCATTGTGGGGATGAGGGACATAAACGAGATGAGTGTCCCAAGAAGACAGAGGGTCGACTTGTGCAAATTCTAAACGTCTTCGGAAGGATTCCAAGCACTCTGTAAATAGTAGACTGTGATTGTTATCAGAGAGCTGTCACTTTGTACTTGAACTCGTTAGCGTTAAATGGTTAAATTCAGGCAGTTAAATGTACAGGATGCTTGTGTAATTCAGATAGAGCTCGCTGAGGTTACTCTACGTAAAGGATTGGATGTTGTTTTATTGCAGCATCCATATGTTGTGTCTGGTCATCTGCCAGGTTTCTCAATTTGGAAGAGATTCTATTGTGGCTATGGAACCATGTCCGCTGTAGTGTGCTGAAGGGAAATACATTGTATCTTCGTTCGACAGCTCTTAAATAATCATCATGTTGTTGTCCATGAGGATGTTCACAACTTGCATATGTATGTAGCAAGTTCATACTTTCAGTATAGAGACCCTGCTGATAGTCATCTTGAGGTCTGGGATAAACTCTCTGGTACCAATCCAGTTCTTATTGGTGCAGATATGAATGCTAAGTCATCATTGTGGCATATCGGTTTCACTGATGATGGCGGTGAATTAATAGAGGGGTTTTTTCAGCCAATTTAATCTGCAGATATTTAATGTAACTGTTGAGTTGTCTACCTACGCAGGTATGGTGATGGGCGTCGACTGTTTGGTGAAAGGAACGTCAATATCACCATTAGTAGGTTTTTCCTGCCAGTGTTTGTGACTGGAAGATGGTGGATGATTGCTTATAGATTGATTATATATGAAATTGTTTGTGGTTCGAGTGCGCGCTACCGATGTAACATTCCAGTTCAGCCGTACAGTCGTACGGCAGGGGTCGTTTCCTGTACAGGTATGCGGACTGGAGGAAATTTGTTGACCTTCGTTCGGCCAGACTTCGAATATTGAATCGAGGCCTGGATTTGAAGGACCTGACAGAGAGTTTGTCGGCGGCTTTCATCAATGCCGCCGAGTGCTCAATTCCCCGCAGGTCGAGAGAGACTTGCTCCGTGGTGGTGTAGGGTAATTGTCAGCTTTGAAACAAGCTGTCTGTCACTTAAGGGGAGCGTCTCAGCGCGAGGGTGATCCTGAGCGGCGGGTAGTCCTTATAGCTCAAGATAGGGATCGTAGGTCTCAGTATTTTCAGAAGATTCGTACAGCGAAGAGGAATTCCTGGCGTTCCTTTGTCCATGAGCAGGAGAACAAAAATCCCAGGGTTGTTGTATATAGAGTTTTGGGACACAAATGTCGGAAAGACGTTCATCTGTCTGCTCTCTCGACTCGGCACGGTATAATTTCAGATACGATTGAAATTTTACACAGATTACTTAACGATTTACTCCCTGTTGATTACGAAGCTGGATAGTCCGTATACCATCTGCGGGTGCGGCATGAAGTCGCTCATTTTCATCGGGGATGCATTATCCTAGGAGATTACTGAAGCTGACTTGCGACAAGCTATCTGTAGTTTAGGTACGGGCAAGGCCCCCGGACTTCGATGGCATAACGGTATAACTCCTTGTTCGCTCGGTTGGAGTGAGCGTGTCAGCTTTCACGTGCGTTTTCAATAAATTGTTGTTTGAGGTATGCTTCCCGGTTTTCTGGAAGAAGGAATTGAAAAATTATTGTTTAAAGGTCGCGACAAAGATCGCACTGTTAGTTCGTCGTATAGGCTCTTGACGCTACCGGTTTTGTTGATAAGGTTTTTGAAAACGTTCTGTACCTTCGTATAAATGGCAGGTTAACCTCGCGCGGCTTATTAGTGGAGAATCAGTACGGGTTTCATCCCGGAAAAGACACTGAGGACGCCATACTCCGTCTGTTAAGTGTGGTAACAACTAGTGAAATGGAATATGTCCTGGGAATCTTCCTGGACGTTTATGGAGCGTTTAATAATCTGCGGTGGCCCTCGGCCATTTATCAAATGCAAAGTAGAGAATGCACTGTGAGTGAATTGCAGGTCATGCAAGGTTACTTCAGTGATCGGAATGTGCTGCTTCGCGAGGGCAGCCGTGAGTTAGGTTAGACGCTGTCCAAGGGTTGTTCCCAAGGCAGTGTGTTGGGTCCTTTGTTGTGGGTGGTGGGGTTCGATTCTCTTCTGCGGCTGAGGTTGCCCAGCAAGTGTCGCATCATGGCTTATGCTGACAATGGGCTCCTGCTAGTTGAAGGATGCTCGTGGTGAGAGGTAGAACTCCGAGCCACTCAGGCTTGCAGGATACTGGAGCTGTGGGGTCATCAACATAAGATAACCTTCAGCCCGGAGAAAACCACGATAATGCTCCTCAAAGGACGTTTGTCATGAGTTGATGAGTCCGAGTATCGATGGCAGGCCGCGTATAAAGTATGTTGAGGTTCAAAAGTACCTCGGGGTGTTTGTATATGAGAAAATGCAATTTAAGAAGCACATTCAATACGTCGTGGAGAAGGCCTGTAGTACCTTCTTTGGTACTCGACGTGTGGTCAATCCTGATTGGGGTCTTAACTTTAATACCATTAGTATCCTGTATAAGCGCGTCTGCGAAGCAATTATGCTACATGCGACGCCAGACTGGGCAGATACGCTAAAATTTAAAAGCGTTATGTTGCAAGAACTTAGGTCAGTTAACTTCTAAAAAAATTCGGGAAATTGAACAACATGGCAATGCTTTGTATCAGCCCAGGTTGGGTGAGGTAGAAGGCGGACGTTATATGCTATTCTCTTTCCAGACGTTAGTTTGCAGGGCGCCTGAACCCGAACAAGTACATGATACAATATTTTTCTGGGCATGGTCCTTTTAGGGACAGGCTACTCAGGAGGGAAGGAGGGGCTACTCAGGCTAGACTCAGGAATGTGTCTGCAATGCTGACAGTTAGATGACATTCATCGTGTTTTGTATGAATACCCCAAGTATGAGTTGATGCACACAGAGACTACTTGTCGGCTCGTTATTGTCGGGCCAGCGTTAGATCTCAGTGTTAGTTTGTTAAACCAGGCTGAATGAGTCATAGTGGAGAACTTCATAAATTACTTGACAAAAGAAAGTAAGGCTGAGGGGGTTTAGGGTGCCACTTGGGCTTTCCGGCTTTCTGTTTCTGTGTTTTGTTTCTTTTTATGTTTTGAACTCAACTCTTTACCTTTCGGGTAGGTAGTGGATTTCAGTTACTTATTTTTGTTATTCAGTCTTGTTTGAGACTTAGTTTAGATGTGATGTGTTTTCTTTTCTTTTCTTGAGAGTTCTTAATGATAGTAGTACACTGATGGGAATGCCACATGTGGCATCCTGACTGAAGTAAGAACAATTTCTTCTCCAGGTATGGTGGGGGTGCCATGGTGACTAAAACTGTCACATTAAGGGTGTTTTCCCCTATGAGTCAGGATGTGCAAAATATGCAGTTGCATATCAGCATTCCAAGCCCTAATTATAAATTTACCCTACCACCAAAACTACTTAAGACTATAATAGTTTTCATTACAGACCTGTCTAATAAATTTATATTAACGCAGTAACTACAATTTTCATGTTATCAATTTATTCCACTGGTTAGAGAAAACCTAGAATCTTCTATATAAAAAGCTAAGCTGCTACTTCCTTTAGGTATCATGTAAAAAAATGATATCTAGTGATATTTTGCAAAAATTACTACAACATTAAAAGGCTTTAACTTGATTTAAACAATTTCATAATGCTACGAGTTTCATTTTATATCACATCATTAGTACTTGGAATAACTGTAACAAAATATTGCTCATTTTAATTATCCTGGTTGATTCCAATTATAGCGTTCCTTAAATTTTTTATGATCTTTGTGAATGTATCAATCCTGTCTTCAAAAATATAATCTGAATTCTTAATTTTTATTAAGAAAAATTGTTATAATTTTTCAGATTAAGCAGAGAAGTTAAGATTTAATTAGTAATAAAAAAAAATTTGTTTTTAATTTTCTTACAAAATAATGAGTACAAAGAAAATCAACTATAACAGCATTTCGCAGACATCACAACCATTTAAACTCACATAAACATACTACTGCTTTTAGAAGTATGATATACAGATTATTTATCTAAATATGCTTCTACAAAAAAAAAAAAACATTAACATTCATAAATAATGACTTGCATAAATAACTCACAAGTTCTTATTAAAATAATTTTTTAAAAATAATTTAGAGATAATCCTAACAGGAAAAGCAGTGACATTTTGATAGTGGTGACTTTTGTATAATGTTGTGAAAAAATAGTTCCAATGCACTCTACACTTCAAAAAAGCTGTCTCTGCACTTCAATATCAATAAATCGTACTGGAATGCTAACTATAAATCTATGAAGTCTGGTATTTGGTTGAATCTTTTCTGAAACAATTTCTTTGTAGTAATGCTGACTGCATTCATATAAATATTTAATTTAAAGTGTATTAAGAACACAAAGAATATAAATATTTGCATAAAGGAATGAAAGGTCATCCAACATGAACTCTAATTGAATTCCTAGTCAAGTTTGCATGCCAGCAGTATGATTAAAAAAAGTGGATAGTACATTATAAAACAATATTGATTAACTGAATGAAATCTAACACAACCAATGTTCATAGATGCATATAAATATTCACCCATTGCAGACATGCATGTGTGTGTGTGTGTGTGTGTGCGCGCGTGCGCATATAAAATATCCAAAGACTGGAATTTAACACCAGAGAATGTATCTTACAATTAATTCAAACACAAGAACAAAGATTTCTTATATTTTTTATTAACACAAAAACATTTTAATGATTGTGTACAAGTCAGCTGCTGAGTATTCATTTAAGCATAAATCCATAAACTATTTAGCTCACTAGTTAAAATTATTAATAATATTTATGATTATTGCAACAGTGTTAATCTTCAGAATGCTGTATAAAATTATCTAATGCTTAATAAAATTATTATATATATAAATTTAACTTTACATTAGAGATTAGAAATAACCTGTCATTGAATTTACTTCTAACCATTTTAAAGTGTAAATGTAAAATAATTATTTACCCAAGGTAGCCTATTTATTCTTCTCGATAAATGAGTCATTTTTTAAGATTCTTACTTGAATCATCAAAACTAGCAGAAAACCAGATAAAAAAACTTTACTATTACTATCACCAAAACAAACATATGTGGTAATATGTATTCAACCACATCTGCAGAAGACGTAACTCAATTTTACAATTAACAAATTACAAATTAACAGTCCCTATACTTAGCAGAGTTGATTAGTATATATGAAAAATTAGAAAAAGAAGTCCTAGGAAATCTGAAGAGGAAGATGTATTTCTTGTTTGTGTTTCTTTGAAAATACATACATGGTACACATACACATACAAGACATACAAGATATGAATAAAAGCTGATTATCATAATTTGAAGAAGTTCCAGTTTATTACAAGGCCTTTTTATCCTTACTGCGAAATTATAAGGCCTTACTACGGCCTTATAATTACTGCGAAATTCATACATACGATAAAAAAGCACTCAAAAATACAGGTAGTGCTCCAAAAGATTAAAGAGGACATTATGATCATATGCATTATAGGAAGCCTGAAGAAAAGGCCCAAACAGTGATTGATCATATTCAGTCATTCAGAGGAGGGGTCAAGCCATTATAACCTTCAGAAAACAAAAATCTTATCTACCTAACATCTTAACATTAAAAAAATGTATGAATTGTACAAATCTATGGTGGTCAAAATCAGGTTTCATATCAATTGTATTGAAACATTTTTAATTCTAAATTCAACATTCGTTTTGGATATTCCATAGTGATACCTGCATCATCTGTGAAATTAAATGATTGTTCAATGAAAAATGACGGGAAAGTGAACATTTCCTATTAAGAAATAAAAAATAAGTAAACATGCCCCTCAGAAAGCAAGAATGTTTTATCAAAGAAAAAAACTTTAATGAAGAGCATGAAAAATAAAGTACCAAAGCACTGGCCTATTGATTTTCAAAAATACTCTTAAACTTGCGTAATCTATCCATACATAATATTTATAACAATAACAGCCGGTCAACAAGTAACTCTGGTTTTTTATTCTTATTCTCAAGTAGGAGGTCATTTGTAACAAGTCTACATACATACAAGTGTGCCCACATATTTTGTCACTTGTATTATGTATAAAAATAAGAACTATACTAAAATTAGATTTTGTAACTATAAAGTAAACATATTGAAAAAAGTTGATTTTATCAATGTTTCCAATAAGATGAAACTCAAATTCCTGAGGATTGGCTATCAGTAATAAAAAGTTCCAGACAAAACCTTCTCCTTTCAAAGTTATTGAAGCATACTTAGCTTTATTCAGTCAGTGGACTGCATTTTTTCTACTCAATGATGTGCCAGTTTGCAACATGAATCATTTCTCACAGCTAACAACAGACTGGTAGAACCCAGGGAAAAACTATTGGGTATACACACCATTACTTTCAAACGCAACTTCGACTACTGTTAAATGCAACAAGATTAGGAGTTTTGTGGCAAGTGATATTATACGAGGTGCGACAATAAAGTAATGAGACTGATGTGAAAAAAAATGTTGCTTACTGTTTTAGTCATGTTTAGTGTTGTCTCCTTCAAAGTAGTTCCCCTCTGATTGCACACACTTATTCCAGTGCTTCTGCCACTGATGGTAACATTTCTGGAACTCATCTTCTGTAATATCCTCCAAGACCCTCGTCACAGCTTTTTGGACATCTTGTGTTGTTTGAAATTGGTGTCCCTTGACCGCCATTTTGACTCTTGGTAATACAAAAAAGTCGCGCGGAGCGATATCTGTTGAATAAGTTGGCTGTGGTAGTACTGAAATATGTCTTGAGGTTAAAAATTGCCATACTGACAGAGCAGTATGGGATGGCGCATTATCGTGATGCAGAATCCAATTATCAGCAATGTTGGCACGGCCACGAAGAATTCGTTTATGAAGTCTTTCTAAAATTTCTTTGTAGAAATATCGGTTAACTGTTTGTCCAGGAGGCACCCACTCTTTATGAACAATTCCCTTGGAATCGAAGAACCACACAAGCATGCATTTCACTTTTGACTTTGACATGCGAGCTTTTTTTGGTCTGGGTGATCCCTTTGAGCACCATTGCGAACTTTGGCGTTTTGTCTCTGGATCGTATTGAAAAAACCAACCTTCATCACCAGTGATAACACAGCTCAACAAATCGGCTGCCACATTTTTCCGTGTTTCTCGCTGTTGTGTGTTTTTTGGGGACCATTTTTGCACAAATCTTTCTCATACCAAGATCTTCAGTTAATATTAGACGAACCGTTTCTCAATTGATGTTGAGTTCTTCTGCAATCATTTTCACAGATAATCTCGAAGATTAAAATCGTACGATTTCACGCGCCCTGGTCAAGTTGACATCTGTCCGTGAGGTTGATGGTCGTCCACTGCGGTCATCATCTTCAACATTCGTACTGCCTTCACTAAAAATTTTATGCCACCAAAAAACTTCAGCTCTTGACATAACCTCCTCTCCAAAAGCCTTCTGAAACTTACCATAAGTTGTCGTCGCGTTTTCACCCAATTTAACACAAAAAGAAATGCCATACCATTGCGCAATATTTTGTGGTTTCATTTCTGTGATGAGACACAAACACGCGTTCACTTATTACAGCACAACTCACGACTGAGCAGTTGCATCAATGCGCCGCTTGGACTAGGAGTAGCTTATAGACCAAGGTCAAAGATGGTGTGCCTATGCAAGCTGCAGGGTTGCCACATCTTGTAAAGAAAAATCAGTCTCATTACTTTATTGTCGCACCTCGTATGTGGGTGTGCTTGTGTCAATGAAGGTGCTATTGTGTGTGGGTGTGCTAGATTTATTTAGTACTGCATACACATTCATTTATGAAAACACATACATATAAAAATCAATATTACATAGGTATACAACAAATTATATGAATCAAATGAAATTACTAGTAAATAAGATGTAAGGATAACCTCTTAACTCTGTTTGAAATCCAGCTTTTTCTTGGAAAAAGCTGGATTTCATTCTCATCCTGCTCAATGATTATAACTTAAATACTAACTCATACATTCAAAGAAAACATTTAAGCACTTCACAGTGAGGTCATGATTATGAGGTATCAATCTTATTGTGTAATGCTTGAAGGTTTTCACTGAATGTATACTATACAAAGATTCTTTAATATAAATACAAAAGATATAAAAAGATTCTTTATTTGGAAAAGTAGGAAAGGCTTATGCCATTGGGCTTTTTGTACTGCCACTGGATAGGAAACCAGAGCCACAGTCAATTCAACCAACCCCTCTACTAAAAACTAAGGATGCACTCTGTTCAGATACTAACATCCTCAGCATGTAGAGTGAGATCTTCACCTGCTATCAATGGAAAAAATGCATTAAGGTTAAGAAATGGGGTTAGAAGTGAAAATTTCATCTAAAATTTTTTGGACTGTAATTTTCTTGTAACTACTGAAGATGCAGTAATATTTGAAACTAGTCAAATACATAAACTAATCATTTTTCTCCATAATCTGTCAAGAATTTTACTACTACAACAAAAATCAGCATAAAAGTTTTCACTGGCTGTAGCTGAAAACTATTTCTAAACCTATGTATATATTAACTTAAACCAGTTTATGTTTACCAGTGGACTACCTGCAGCACAATTTAGCAACTTTTATAGTGTTATATCTCTAAAACTTAGAATATAAGCACTTAGAATTTCTCTTTTTATGGTTTATATCCAAATAAAAAGTGTGTGGTTGTCCCCCTTGTTTTACTCATTTATATAAATTCTTGAAATAGGTAGAAGTTGATTTAGCCTTGTGTGAATGACACTGGATTTATATTATGATTTGATGAAAAAATAATGACAATTGGTGTAAATTTTTTATAAACTGAATTTTTTTAATTCTTCAAGAGTATCAAACATTAATTTCAAGTGATACAAAAATCAGTATTAAAAAAAGTAGTGTAAAATATAGTTTTTTGAAACAATTATTCATGGAAATATTTATAGCTGAAACTATTTGTTTTAAGAGTGCACCAGAACATTGGTACATTCTTAAGAGAAATACTCTAAACCTGAATGCAACTAAGAAATATACATACAATAATATTAAATTTATAAAAATATTGATTATAGACATTTAAAAAGCGTTTTAATATGTATAAGCAAGAAATTCAAACAGTTAATCAAAAAGAAAACTCTTTCAAATACTAGAAATATTGCATTGTGAAACTATTTTGCTGCATTTGTTCAGATTTCTTGTTCTGATTCATGTTTAATAAAAATTAGGAATTGATGCAATGTCATTTATAGATTGTTTTTTATTTTTTAAATATATATTTGATTTCTTTAACTACCCTAAAGCAGGTAACTACAGCTACCAGAATTCCCATTATCAAGAACACCAAAAAATAGCACAAATGATAATTTGTAATGATTTTATTATGAGTACAACAAGAATTATAACGTCACAAGTTCACATCACAATTTTAAAACACAGACAAACACACGATGGACTAGAACATTTTTTTTAACAGGAGACAAATCACAAAAACAGTTTCATACATTTTGAACAGAAATTAACACTTTTTAAGAAGTCTTCAAATAAGTTCCTCTTACATTCCTTGGTTGATTATTTTTTACATGGAGCATCTTTCAATACTTTGCACTGAGTTGAGGGTTTTTGTTCCTTTCGCTTAGGTTTTGCACTATATAAAAAAAAATAAAAAATTGAAAATGTTAAAAAATTTAGTGAACAGTTTAAAATGTTTCATATTTTTGTTTTTCCCCTTCAACTTTTGCTTGGTGATTCACCAACTTATTTTTTTAAATAAATGTTATATATATTATTTTAAATGCTTACATAATGTACATTTTTCCTAAGTGTTTTAATTTTTTTATCATTGTTCCAATTTACACTACATCTAAATTTCTCATAGCCTAGAAAATTTTTATGCTGCCTTTTTTAAAACAATTTCTTTTGTTTTATTCATGTTGTAAAACATGTTTTGTGAGTTAACTCAATGTATCATTTTCTGTATTATCTTGTGTGCAAAAAGCAGCTGTTATGTTTACTATCTGTTTCATTTCTACCATTTTTTGTCAACTTTTTAGCAAGAAAATTTATTTTTTGCTTTAGTGAATTTAAATTACAGTAGTTTAATATAATTCAAAATTCAAAATAAAATGTTTGCATTCAATATTTTCACAAATATTGCAGTGATACAATGCAATAACCATTCATACAAATTACCTTTTAGTTGAAAATAACATTGTTCTACATAATTTTTATTGAATGCATTTTCAATTACAATAAACTTTTTTTAAATATGAGATGGTCTTGTTTATTCTGAACAATTTTTGTTCAGTAAATTAAACTATGACTTCTACAAATGTGGTTCAATATATACCACTGCTTATGTTTGTTTCAGTGATAGTAATAATATAGTTTTTATATATGTTTTTCTGCTAGTTTTGATTATTGAAGTAAGAATTTTTCAAAAATGTCTTTTATTGAGAAGAATAAATAGGCTACCCTGGCTAAATTTATTTACATTTATACTTCCAAAATTGTTAGAAATAAATTCAACAACAGTGTATTTCTAATCTCCAATGTAAAGTTTATACACAGAATACTTACATACTTACTTTTATACAGCATTCTAAGCATATATATAGCATTCTATGAAAAGAAAATCATATTAACTACAGAGTTAAATGGTTTATGGAGTAATGGTAATATGCATTTTCAGTATTTGATTCATACAAAAGTCATTAAACACAATATTATTGTGCCAATAAAAAAATATTAAGAATTCTTTGTTCTTGTGTTAATTGTAAGCTACATTCTCTCATGTTAAACTCAAACATTTGCATATTTTATATGTAAACACACACACTCACCCATGCCTGTGTATAATGGTTGTAACTTACATATGTGCACATTCACAATCAACATTTGTTTGTTTTATTAGATTAAATTCAGTTAATATTGTTTCAAAATAAACCTACCTTGTTTTTGATTCAGCCTGCTGGCAGGCAAATTGAGCTATAAATTCAATTAGAGTTCGCGTTGGACGACCTGTCATTCCTTTCTGTAAATATTTATATTCTTTGCCTGTTGTTCTTGATACACCGTAAATATCCATATGAATCCAATCAGTTTTACCGCAAAGAAATTGTTTCAGAAAAGATGCAGTCATGCAAACACCTCCTAACAAATTATTATTATCTTTTACATCAGCAGTCCGAGTGAATCTCACTTTATGAGAAAAATGCCTCCAGAGTGGAAACCTCCAAACTCTGTCACCCGTATGAACACTTGCAATTCTTATCTGCTCCCACAGTTTATCATTGTTTGTAAATACACCAGTTGCAGCAGTCCCAAGACCAGACTTCATAGATTTACTTAGCGTTCCAATATCCAAAATAAATTTTGGATTAAAGGTTGCAGCATATGAAATAATGTCTATTAATGCCAATCGTCCATCTATATCAGTGTCTTCAACATTTACAGTCTTATCATTTAAACTTTTAACAACGTCACCAGGTTTCATTGAGCGTGGACCCATCATGTTTTCACACATTGGAAGTAAAGCTCTAATGTTAACTGGAAGTTGTAGTGCAGAGGCAGCACGTAGAGTTGCAATAACAGATGCAGCTCCTGCCATATCCCCTCTCATCGTTTCCATTTCTTCATAACCTTTTATACACAAGCCACCACTATCAAATGTCACTCCTTTTCCTATCAGAACAATGGGACAGACAGTTGGATCACATCCATAGTAAGTAGCTTCAAGTAGTATCGGTTCTTGACATGATCCTCTAGCAAGAGCCAAAAATGCATCCATACCCACCATTTTCAACCAGTGTTTTATCTTCATTTCTAAATTTATACCAGATACATGAAGTAGCTTAACTGCATGCTCTGCAAATGTTCGTGGAGTTAAAAGGTTCGGTGGCATTTCACACAGTTGACGTGCAAGATTCTGTGCTGCAGCTTTGTGAAGGCCAATTTGCCAGCCGGTTAAATCACAGTTATCAAAAAGATGTAGTTTTGGAATAGTTCTTTTGTGCTCAATCTTTTTGTGCTCTTGATGAATCCAGACACCCATAGCTGCTCCTTCTGCAGCAGATTCTGCATGTCCAAAACTCTCTATATAAATATTTTCACAGTTGCTTTTTATTTGTAAAGTCTGGCTTCCAACAGCTGCTGCCTCTCTAATTTGTTCTTTGTGGTCATCTATTTGTTCATCTTCATTATATCCAAGGCATTCATCACCTAATCCAACTACAGCAATACTAGAAAATCTTGGTTCCATACCATGAAAACATCTCACTTCATTTCTCCTTAAAGCAGGTCCAGACAATTGTAACAATTCCTGTAGTTTTCCATTATGCATTTTATTATACGTGTCTGCTGTTTTTGTGAATGTGAAGGTTTTGTTATGCGGGTCTTTGGTATCATTGTATACTCCTAACACAAGACCTAGAGCATCTCCTTCACCACTGCAATTAAGAGTTGTTACAGTTCTGATTGGATTTATTCTTTTAAAAATGTGGTGAAATACAGGTATCATTCTGTACTTAAGATTTAGCAATTTCATTAGTAGGCTACACTAAACATCCAACTTAACTTATATGTGAAACTTCAACTCGGAATGACCTGATTTAATCAATTTTTTTTTTTTTTGTATGTATAAATACTTAATTACATTAAAAATATATAAAGTTCACAGGAATTTCAAAAATAAATATAAACTTAATTCATTAAACTAAATAAATTTAATTGTTGGATTGTATTTAATGTAACTAATTAATTAAATGAATTCTGTCATATGATTCATGTGACAGATTATGTGATTTCTTGTTATTTTAATTAAAATTACATAATTTTAAAATTATTGTTTTTTTTAACTATTTGAAGATGAATATTTGAGATTATAAAAAAAAATTTCCTTAAATAGTTCCTTTTCCCTTTTAGCTACATTTTATTTTAAAAGTTTATAATTATACTTTCTAAATCAATCTGTGAAATATGTCAACTTTATTTGCTGATATATCAGTGGGTGCATATAAATTGAACGGTTTTATTTTTAAATTGAATTAACAATTGGGAACCTTTAATCATTTTATTATTTTCAACTAAAAACTATTTTTTTTTTTTTTTTTTTTTTATTTAGAAGTGTTGTGTAAATGCATCATAAGAATATTAAGGAGGAGAAACCTATACTCATTACCATTTATATCGGCCGTTTCCCCAAACCGCCTATCGTTAGCATCTACTTGCCCTGTTACGCCCACTCACTCACTCCTCCTCTGCGTGACCATGTACAAGTTGCTGCGAAAGGTGCCGTGCTTTCGCTGTGCAGTGTACGTGACTTTGTAATTGTGATTGTAGGAGTGTTTTCTTGAATTATGTGTGGTCTATTGTTAAAAATGCCTGCAGTTTCACCTGATTCACGAAGTCAGAGTAAGAACATAGTGTATAATGTTTATTGAAACTTTCAATGATGTTTTGCGAGAGTATTTTTTTAACACTCAACAAGCTGCAGCGGATATCTGTGTTTCTCTCGGAACTGTCTAGTGAATTACTGCAGAGGGTAATAAGAGAGCTACCAAAAAGAAACCCCAACACACAAATGTAATCTGTTTCTTCTCTGAAGAAAAATGTCCTCATAATAAACACGTGGGAAATTTGAATGATTTTGATAAAGACGTGATCCGTAGAACCGTCCTTGAGTTCTATGACCGTGGGGAGTATACTACCATTCACAAAGTAAATCGTACGTTACAAGAGATAAATTAATTACAGTAGTAGCTTGATGTCTTTATGGAGAATTTTTAAGGATCTTGGATTTTCATTCAAAACGTAACGATTGTAGAAAGTTTTTAATAGAAAGGCAAGGTATTGTTTTATTACAGGAGGCATTCCTTCAAAAATGCATGATATTAGAAACGAAGAAAATTCACGCTGGATCGGCCCGGTATTGTTTTATTAATGTCAAACTATTGTTCAGTGGAAGAAATCTGGTGATTTCCTTGTCTAAATGAATGCAGAGGTTTTTACTGATTGGTTCACGGATTTGCTTTGTGGATTAGAAGAATGCGTCATTATCACAAATAACACAAGTTACCGTTCCGGATATAAGAAAAATGTGCTTATTAGCAACACAAAGAAATCTTACAGAAAGAAATGGTTAAAAGAGAAAAACATTGACCCTGGTTCTTCAGTCACTCAGCTTGATTTTCTAAATATTGTTCAACAACATAGTAGGAAATATAAAATTTACGAGGTTGACGAGTTGACAGCAAATATGGATCGAAGTGGTACGCCTTCCACCATACCACAGTCAATTTAACCCGATTGAACTTCTGCGGGCTCAGATTAAAAGAGGTTGTGCTGATAGAAACTACTGTTAAAATAAAAGGTGTTAATGTGTTGCCAAATGATGCCGTTGAACGTGTAACCACTGACGATTGAGTTAGGCGGGTTAGTCATTCTGAAAAACTTCAGGAAAACGGTTTTATCAAAGAAGGGTTGCGAGAAGAAACTGAACCGTTTTATTATAAATCTCCGTGATGATGGAGACAATGAACCTGATGATTTGTACGAGTAACTTCCTCGTACTTTTTTTTTATTTGTAGGTGGTAAAATAAACTAAATTTGTATATTTTATGAAAATTTTGTGTCCAAGTTAAAAGTATGTTTACTTTTTTTAATATATAGTGTCGTTTGTACATCAGTAACATTCATATTATTCAAATGATTTATTTATTTAACCACCTTTCAGTGAATAAGTGTGAGTGATCAACATCGAAATTCCCGATATCAAAGAAAACTGTTTTGACAAGTTCAGTAATTTACTAAATTTGTAACAGTTATTTCTTATTTTGTTTGAATTATTTTTAGAACAGGCCTATAAGAAATAAAGGTTGATTAATTTTCACTTATCGTAACTGCTTTCCGGGACGTTATGAAAAAATTATTTAGTATATCTTTTGTAATCCTACATTATGCCAACAGCAGTATTTATTCATAACTTACATGGAATATAATATTATAGTACAGAACTATACAAAAAAGCTTATTAATTCTTCATTTATTTTAATTTTAGGTCAGTAGAAATTAAACATTGAAAATTATTATCGCTAAAGTGATGTTATGTTATTTACATTAGATTATTTTATTCTAAGATATGCGTTCAATTATTACGCTATGAACTGTACAGAAATTACACAGTTTTTCTTACTGTTTTAAACAACCTGTGTGTTAGATAACATGTGTGTGTACAAACAGATCCTACGGCGGGGACTATGCTGCGCGCGCAACGCGTCGATTTTAATAGTAATGAATATAGCCGTAATTCACAAACACAAATATCATATTTTATCCATTCTCCATGATATAGCCAACAAAATACCAATATTATAGATGATAAAATTGAAACTATGCCTCTGTATTCAGTTTAAGGGGTGCAAGATTTCAGGATAATTTTACTGAGGGATCAGCTACATATAATTTAGCCTATTAAAAACATTTGTATAATAACGTTTACAGTACGTCATTTCATTTTTAGTAATAATTTCCTGTTTTATTTTTTTCATATTTCTTTGTGTGAATATCATAGTGTGCAGCCAAACTTTTATCGATGTTTTAACACCTAACTGCTGATATTGTAAACACAATGCAAGGATATGGGATGTGTAAGAAGAGAAAAAGATAAATAAACAGAAAAAACACCCTCATTTTATTTATCGTTCTCGCTAACATAGTGTATTAACCTTTCAACATAATTTCGTAATTGCTGATGAAAACTTGAAGTTCTTAATGGTTATATGCACAAGTCCTAACTGAAATAAAAATTTGTGATTTTATTTTTTATTGAAGAACAGTGCCAACACCATTCACGTGATTAATCAAGAGGGTAATGAAATTTTTTTAATTTTCTTGCATTCCAATTGGTCAGAGTTGGTAGAACTGTTGTGATCGGTTGAAATTATATCTGTTCTTAGTGAACAATTTTTCCAGTGCTATGATGGATGTAAATATGTTGTTTTTTTTCCGGATTGTTCAAATGCAGTCCTGCATTCATAAGATTGGTTAAGATGGTTTTCTAACTGGTCGAAATTTATGTTAATTGACTTGTCTTTACAAATCAGTATTAAATTATCGAGATCCATGTTGGCGGTAGGGGATTTTAATTAAAATCTGTGATCGTTAGAATCAGTGGCATTACCCATGATGGTAGTTAATTTTTATCGATTTCGATTTGTGAGAATTATAAATATTTTTTGTTTCGTGGTTGAATCATATTTCATTCGTTTTACACTCACAAATACGCCGTTGTAAAGGGGAAAAATTAATTTAATTTTTAATTAAATCTGCATCATTTTGAAAATAGTGATTGTTGATATCTTAATTTTTTATTTAATCTTAGATATTTGTACAGTACAAAAGTCATCAGTTGAAATACGTATAAAAGAATGAAATGGAATTTCTAGAAAGTTCACATAAATGTGATGTTACCGCAACAAAAAAAGCAGAAACTGTAAAAATACGCTGGAGTATAAAAAATTCGTTTACTTTGTACTTATAGCCAGATGTAACCGTACATATTTTTATTTTTTACCTTTAGACAAATTACTGTTTGTGGCTATCAGCATATGTAAACAATTTGATACTTCATATGTTATTTGTTTCTAAATAGAAATTTTGGAATATTAATACTGTTTAATAGTCACTACAAAGTTGTAAATTTGTGTTAATTAAAAAAACGTCATTATTCATAAGTATTTATATATAATTAAATCTAAACACCTCAATCTTCGTTTGCGCTTTGTTTATTAACTCAATAATATACAGCGATGTCTACTTAAAACTCAAGAGCCGCTGGACCATCTGAATGATTCTTTTATCAAAGTGCTTATTGAAATTTTCTGAACGTACATAGCTGCTAAATTATCCAGATTTCTGCATTAATTAGTGTGTATTCTGAGAGCAAATGTTATTTTACAGGGGCATTTTTTTATGCAGTAATTTTTTGAGAAGCTAAATAAATCATTCTTGGTCAGGGATAACTAGTTGTACCTTCTTGCGGTTGATGTTTTTAGCATAAAGGTTGATTTTAGTTTAATTTATTAAAATCGGTTCATTGAACTCGAAATAACAGCGGCCAAATATTTTTAGTTACTTTAATGTATCAAGTTTTCGAAAGCGGGCAAGCGAAGAAATTTTCGTAGTAAGCGATATTTATACTTTGTATAAGAATATGTGCTCGTAATTATTTCTCGTTATTTATATAAATGAATGTTAAAAATGACTTTATTTGCATTTTATCTGTTGGTGCAAGACAAAACTAATTCAATGTAACTTTTGGTTCAAAATTTTTTTTAATTCCAGTTCGTTATAAATCTCTCGATTAATCCGATTTAATCTTTCTCATAACCCAATAACTAATATCTACAAGTAAATCATTAAGATTGAATTTATTTTAATCCAGACAAAATAATTTCAATTGAAATCATAGAAATATCAGCTATTTTTCACTTGAAATATTTATGCTGGCCCATAACTAGACTAAAAGAAAGAACTTTTACCCCTAAAACCAATAAATAATAAACATTAACAGCTTTGTTGAAAGTTAAAAAACAAAGATTCATTGAGCCTTCTGTTGTTCAATGATAAATTAATTAATTTTGTTGCTACTAATAATACAGTTTGAATATGAAGAAATTTCATGTATTCAGATTAATACATGTAAATTCTGTTATGTCCAAGCGGATAAAATTAAAATTAACTTAATAAAATACAGGAATAAGAATAATAGTTTATTATTTATGAATTGATAACCATCTAATAAGTTCAAGACTAGCAACTCTTCAATCTGGCTGCACGCGGGACACAATTTTTACATTCTATTTCTAATTAATTTTTTAGAAAAGTAGAATTACACAATTGTATGGTTAATTGTGTTGTTATAAATAAAAATATTCATGATGAATGATTACTCTGCGATTGACATTAAAAAACTCTTTCAAAAAACCAGAGTTCATAACAAACATAAAAATGCACCCAAACACTTTCGCACAACATATGATAAAATCAAAACAGCTTCAAGCACCTTGAAGAAGTAACACAGCCCAACAGGATAGATAAAGAAGCCAAAAATATGAGGTCACAAAACACAAAATGACTTTATTGAATGATATGCATATATAACAAGAAACAAATTTAAGGATGTGAATCTGAGACATTATGAAACAGCGGTAAGACCTGAACATGTCGAATGCACAAACAGACCAGGGAGAAATAAAGCACTTGGAAACATAGAAAGGAGAATATTAGGACCCAGAAAAGTAGAAGAAGGTTGAAACTATGAAAAATTCATTAACTTTACCAGAAGTTAGACAAAATATTAGAGGCGATGAGGAAATTCAGACTTGTCTTTTACTGACACCTGATGAGAATAGGTAAAAACAGACTTACCAAGGAAGCAACTGAAAGAAAACTATCAAGCGGTTGAAACAGGTCAAAGAATATCTAAAAGAAACAAAATAAAACACAAAATCAGAGACATGTTCAGACAAAAACTCAAAAATGTGAAGGGTTCCAAAAGAAACAAGAAGAAAATGGACCCAGCAAAGGTGAGAACAGTTACACTTGACATAGTACTGGAAACAAAAGAAAAGAGGACAGTAGTGAAACTATTTATCATTGTCTGACGAGATCTGTGTAGATTCAAAAAAAAAAATATGTACTTTCAAATATGGAACCTTTTCTCCCTGGAGTTCTTTTGGAGTAAATAATTGGCTCCTTTAGCCAAATATATATTATATTCAGTGTAGTAATTAACTCCAAAAGATGTATAAAAGGAAATAACCTGTAATTTGAAAATGAAACATTAATAATTTGTAAGTTATATCATGTTCCTTCTTGCTGTTGAATAAATTTAAATGTCGTATTCATGAAGGTAACATTAAAATAGCTGAAGATGAGATTAAGTAAAGCAGGTAGTAAAAGGTGTGGATATTTAATGGTGTGAATATTTTACTCAGAATTCATCAGCATTTGCATAGTGGGGAGCTATAGAAGAAACAGCCATAAAGCACCCAGGTGGTAAGTTAATGAACCTCTGTGCTTTGTTGTAGAATATATAAAAATATTAATCAAAACAGTATGTTTTACCAAGTTGTAGCATTCAACTTTTATCACTTATTAATTAGTAAAATTGTTCTGTTTCCGTAGCTGTGATATCCCTTTATTCCATATAACTAAATTTATTCAGCTCTTTTAGTTCTAATTTAACATTCATGAAGAAACATTGCAACTAGAGCTGCATCTCATTAGCTTTTAGATAAATACCTCTTCTAAGCAATAGCACTTAAAGAGAATACTACAATTACTAATCTCTTATATTCTTGAGATCATGATATAGTAACATGCAGTACTTTTATTTATTTTAAATATGTCATTTTTTGTTTTAAAATCATCACTACATGGTCTTATTATATTGAAATGTCCTGTAAATGAAACTCATTTTTTATAATTTTTATTTTAAATTTTACATACATTAGATTTTATTTAAGGTGATCATCAATCACATATTTTCTTTATCTGTCAAAAATTAAATTTTTAATCACTAAAAAAACCTTATAGCTTTAAATTTCTAAAACCAATCATGTTTCTTTTTATTTCCTTCATAGTTGTTCAAATTCTAGGTTGTACAGCTGAAAACTTATTTCATATTTTGTTTCAACAGTTTATTCAAAAAAAAGCTTCTAGGATCTTTTTGTATAAATCTAATACAACTTTCTTTATAACTGAAAAGTTTTTCTTCAGCACAATAAAAATTTTAATTATGTTACAATAATTTTTTTAATTATCTAATACATAGTATAATTTTTTTATTAAAATCTGTCCTGAGCCATAAAATTTAATTGAAAATATATATTTATTTTAATAAACCATGCAACACTGCCATAATTTATACAATATATTAATGATGCATTTTTTAATGTAATACTAATAATATAATTAAATTTAAACTGGTTTCTTCCTATTTACTTTTTTATTTACTCTGATATGTGTAATTCTAGTTTTTACTTAGAGGTAAACCAGTTGTTCTTTTCTAGATTTCTAGCATATATTTTTTTTTATTATTAATTAAACAACATCAAATTCATTCTTTAAATTTAATTAATTAATTTAATAATAAAAGAAATCTTTTTGTAATATGTATATGTATACATATATTTTTTGTTATTTATCTTTTGCTCTTCTTGCAAAATCCCAATTCTTACCTTAAGGTATAATACCAGTAGTTAGGTGTTACAACATCAATAGAAGTTTGGCTGCTGACTGCGATATTCACGTAATGAAATATGAAAAATAGAACAGGAAAAAATTACTAAAAACTAAATAACATATCATAAACTATAGAATATCTTATATTCTTTATTTCAGATGTTTTTTTTATAGCAATTATGAGTAGCTAATTCTTAGTAAAATTATGCTGAAATTTTGTATAACTTAAACTGAATACTGAAGCATATTTTTAATGTTATCCTCTGTTACATTGGTATTTTATAGGCTACTTTATGAAGAATGGATAAAACATGTATTTGTATCTGTAAACTAACTAGGCTTCTCCTCCTTAATATTCTTATGATGCATTCACCCACCAGTTTTAAATTTAAAAAAAAAATATTACTTTTCTGTTGAAAATAATAAAGTAATTAAAGGATTTTGATTCCCAATTCTTAATTTAATTTAAATCAGCCATTCAATTTATATGCACCCATTGAAATATCAGCAAATAAAGTTTACATATTTCATAGGTTGGTTTAGAGGGTATAATTATAAAATTTAAAAATAAAATGAAAATAAAAGGGAAAAGGAATTATTTAAGGAATATTTAAACTCAAATATTCACACTCCAACAGGTTTAAAAAAACAATATTTCAAAATTTTGTAATCTTAATTAAAATAACAAGAAATCTCATAATTACATGAATCATATGACACAGTTCATTTGCCAGTAACATTAAGTACAATCCAACAATTAAACTGATATAGTTTAATGAATTTTATTTATTAATTTTTTTTTTTTTTGAAATTCCTGTGAACTTTACAAATATGTTTCTAATGTAATTATATTGTATTTATACATACAGAATAAATTTTTTAATAAATCTGGTCATTCCAAGTTAAATTCATTTGAAGTTTCGTATCTTAAGTTAAATTGGATGTTTAGTGTAGCCTGTTGAAATTTTTAAAACATAAGTACAAAATGTCCGTATTTCGCCACATGTTTAAACGACTAAATCTGATCAGAACTATTACAACACAGACTAATTGTAGTGGTGAAGGAGATGCCTTAGGTCTTGTATTAGGAGTATTCAATGATACCAAAGACCCGCATAATAAAACCTTCACATTCACAAAAACAGCAGACACATACAATAAAATGCATAATGGAAAACTACAGGAATTGTTAATGGTCTCTGGGCCTGCTTTACGCAGGAATGAAGTGAGATGCTTTCATGGTATGGAACCAAAGTTTTCTAGCATTGCCGTTGTTGGATTAGGAGAAGATTGCCTTGGATATAATGACGAAGAGCAAATAGATGATCACAAAGAACAAATTAGAGAAGCAGCAGCTGTCGGAAGCCAGACTTTACAAGTAAGAAGCAACTGTGAAAATATTTATGTAGAGAGTTTTGGACATGCAGAATCTGCTGCAGAAGGAGCAGCTATGGGTGTCTGGATTCATCAAGAGCACAAAAAAATTGAGCAGCAAAGAATTATTCCAAAACTACATCTTTTTGATAACTGTGATTTCACCGGGTGGCAAATTGGCCTTCACAAAGCTGCAGCACAGAATCTTGCACGTCAACTGTGTGAAATGCCACCGAACCTTTTGACTCCACGAACATTTGCAGAGCATGCAGTTAAGCTACTTCATGTATCTGGTATAAATTTAGAAATGAAGATAAAGCACTGGTTGAAAATGGTAGGTATGGATGCATTTTTGGCTCTTGCTAGAGGATCATGTGAAGAACCGATACTACTTGAAGCTACTTACTATGGATGTGACCCAACTGTCTGTCCCATTGTTCTGATAGGAAAAGGAGTGACATTTGATACTGGTGGCTTGTGTATAAAAGGTTATGAAGAAATGGCAACAATGAGAGGGGATATGGCAGGAGCAGCATCTGTTATTGCAACTTTACGTGCTGCCTCTGCACTACAACTTCCAGTTAACATTAGAGCTTTACTACCAATGTGTGAAAACATGATGGGTCCACGATCAATGAAACCTGGTGATATTGTTAAAAGTTTAAGTGATAAGACTGTTAAAGTTGAAGACACTGATGTAGATGGACGATTGGCATTAATAGACATTATTTCATATGCTGCAACCTTTAACCCAAAATTTATTTTGGATATTGGAACGCTAAGTAAATCTATGAAGTCTGGTCTTGGGACTGCTGCAACTGGTGTATTTACAAACAATGATAAACTGTGGGAGCAGATGAGGGTTGCAAGTATTCATACAGGTGACAGGGTTTGGAGATTTCCACTCTGGAGGCATTTTTCTCAAAAAGTGAAATTCACTCAGACAGCTGATATAAGAGATACAAATAATATGTTAGGAGGTGTTTGTATGACAGCATCTTTTCTGAATCAATTTCTTTGTGGTAAAACTGACTGGATTCATATGGATATTTATGGTGTATCAAGAACAACAGGCAAAGAATATAAATATTTACAGAAAGGAATGACAGGTCGTCCTACACGAACTCTAATTGAATTCCTAGCCCAGTTTGCCTGCCAGCAGTCTGATTCAAAGAGGAGGTAAGTTTTATTGTTTACTGAATGAAATATAATATAAACAAATGTTGATCCTGAATGTGCATGAATGTAAGTGTATGTGCATTGTACACACAGATTCATGTGTTTGTTTTTGTCTGTACATACATGTGCACACATTTTCAAATATGGTAAATGCTTGAATTTAATGCCTGAGAATGTAACTTATAATTAACTTGTAAACAGATGAGCAATGATTTCTTACATTTTTTATTAAAAAAGTTTTTAAACAATATTTAAACATTTAAACTGGTATATGTATAAATACTATATACCAGTCAACTAATGAATATGTGGTTTGTGGATTAATTCTTAAATGAATATTCATATTAATCCACAGAAATGAGACTTATTGTAAAATATAACAGCCCACACCTTCCACAAAGACGAAACAGAATAAGATATATTCAGTTAATTACTAAACACTTTTATAATAAGAATAAAACAAAAGTATTAAAGCCATAAATTAATTAATTAGCAATATTTAATTAATATGGCTAATATAATTAAGCCATAATTAATTAGCAAAGAGGTTAATAAATGTTAGTATAAAGTATAAATTGCAAAATTCATTATTAAATTCAAAAAGAAAAATTCTATGAAAATAATATATAAAATTAGTGTAAGACTAATGACACATTAGCACAACAGATCTTTTAAAACCATAAACAATGAAAATGTTCATTGTTCAAATGTTTTAGAAAAGGCAGCATAAAAAGTTTCAACATAGCAATTTTTGAAAAACACAATTTCATTGCTATGAAAAATTAAGATGTATTATAATTTGAATTTTTTTTTATCATAAATGAGAAAAAATTTTATATATTATATTTTATATATAGTATAACAAAAATATAATACCTCTATAAGATTTACTTTAAAATAAAAATCAGCAGAGAAAATGTTAAAACAATTTAGATTTAACATTATCAATTTGTTTTATGTAGTGCAAAACCTAAAAGAGTGGAACAGAAACCCTCACTTCCATGCAAGTTAATGAAAGATGCTCCATGTAAAATTTAATCATCCAAGGAATGTAAGAGGAAGTTATTTGAAGACTTAAAAATGGTAATTCTGTTTAAAATATCTGAAACTTACTACGTAAAGTTCTGTTTTTGTGATTTGTCTCAAAAATTTATTGCTGTAAAAAAAATTTGTTTTAGTGCATTGTGTGTGTTTTAAATTTTTAATGTTACTGTTACCAATTCTTGTAGTTTTATTCTTAATAAAATCATTATATTATCATTTGTGCTATTTTTTGGTGTTCTGGATACTGATAATTCAATAGCTGTTTAAATTATTAAAAACATTAAGAATCTGTAACATTCCATTTTAGCTACCTTAAACTGTTGCTAAATTATAAACATAACTATCAAAATTAGCAAATTTTTATTAAACATGAACTATAAGAAGAAAGCCAAACTATTTCTATTAACAAGATTCCCTAGCAAAAATGGATGGTTTCACAATGTAATATTTTTCAATTATTTAAATTTTTTTTGAGCAATTGTTAGATTTCTTGCACAAAAACATTTTTCCAGAATCAATATTTTTATAAATTTAATATTTTGCAGTCCATTATTTAAGCTGCACTCATGTTTCTGATTTCTCTTAAAAACTTTCATATTATTAAAAATGTAATATTTATTTTTTATTAATAGCATATTATTATTATTTTTTTTTTTTTTTAATTTTTATGGGCATCGACTGCTAAGGTCATTAGCCCTCGTCACAATCTTTAAAAGAAACTACTATCACCATCTGGATCGTCGTATGTAAGGGTGTAAAGGACCCTTACATTTTATTTAAAAGCACAAACTACACAAAACATTTAAGACATAAAGACAAGGACAATCACAAACACTTATGGGGTGTAAAGGGCCCCAATATTAAAATTTGAGATAGGTTCCCAAAAGACCATTAAATTAAAATTAAATTAAAACTTATCCTACCATATCTTTCTTTCTTTCTTCTACGAGTCTCATTTATAGTTTGTTTAAGCACCCTCGGGGCGACCAGAACCGCCGTTGAGCAGTATATCAGTCGCGCCAGGGTGCCGTGGCAGTTGAATCCTTCTTAGACAGGCTATAGGCATGCACAGCGTACACCCACAGCCTCGTGCCCTCAATCCACCCTTGGGGGTCCCCCATGCCATCATCGGACACACCCCGACTCACTGCTCTTGAATGCAGGTGAGCCAAAATGGCCTAGGCAAGAGGGCTACCTCCCGTCACTATACGTGCCACGTTTCAAGACTCCCTTATGTATATATGCATACGTTTAAAATTAAAATTAAACTTATCAATACCATTTTTTCTTTATTTATATATATATATATATATATATATATATATATATATATATATATATATATATATATATATATATATATATATATATATATATATATATAAACTACCGCTTAGAGTTTCTCACAGCTTAAACTTTCATTTTTATAGACTTTTAAGAAGTCCACTGGCGTGTAAAAATGCAACTATATTTTCTTCATTTCCATTATCCAGATCAGCAGTAATATTATTTCTAAAACGGAACCTCTTTCTGAGGTCCTCATATATGGTACACTCTTCTATAAGATGCTTGATTGTCAGTGTTTTATTACAAACACCGCACATTGGTCTCACTTCGCCGGTTAACAAATATAAATTTGTTAATCGCGTATGACCGATTCTAAGTCTAGTCACCGCTACTTGTTCACGGCGAGTCAACTTATAGTCGCTTTTCCATTTATAAGGAGAAGATTTTACTGTGTTTAATTTTGTATTTAATCTCCTCCATTCAGCATTCCACTTGTTTTTTACTATGTTTGTTAGACGGTTTTTAACATCTGCCACTCTTACAGGAAATGCATCCAAAACATCGCAGACTGTTGCCTTTCTGGCAGCTTCGTCTGCGATTTCATTACCTGTAATACCAGCATGCCCCGGAGTCCATACAAATACGCATCGCTGTCCTCGTTGTTTTAGTACGTATAAAATGGACAGGATGTTTGCAATTAGGACATCCTTAATGTTCTTGTTCCGAATTGCGACGAGTGCACTTAATGAATCGGAACATATTAGCACTCTCTCTTCGCAATAGTGTTCAGTGTAGCGAAGAGCTTGCTGAATTGCAGTGAGTTCTGTCGTGTAGACACTGGCCACATCTGGCAGTCTCCAAAAGTGGGCTTCTTCATTTACATATATCGAACATCCAACACCATGTTCGGTTTTAGAACCGTCAGTATAAATTCTAATATGTTCTTCGTAACTACTGACGGTTGCCAAAAATTCCTGTTGGATGATCACTGCTGGTTTCTTTATTTCTCCTTGATAGAGATCCAAACTTGTATTAACCGCTGGCAAGAGCCATGGCGGTATTTCTCTAGTAGAAATTGCCAATGTATCTGGAATGGCAACTTCATATTTATTTCTTAATTCGTGGTACCTAATTCCGGCTGGTCTGGAATAGGTAGCACGACGTTCGTATAGTGCAGCCATGGGATGATTCGTAAACAATTTATTATTTATATGAGCAGGGAAAGCCCATATATTTGCTGCATATCTTAACAGGAGGATCTCTCTTCTATAATGTAGTGGCATTATTCCGGCTTCAGACATCAGACTAGCCGCCGGACTTGTGCGGAAAGCACCTGATGCGTATCTTATTCCGCTATTATGAACTACGTCTAACTTTCTTAAGTGCGACTTTCTAGCGGATGAATATACGATACATCCGTAGTCTAGTTTAGATTGAACCAATGCTTTATAAAATCTCAGTAATGTCTTTTTCTGAGCCCCAATTTAAGTTCGATAAACATTTTATAATGTTTAGGGCTCTTTTGCATCAATCACTCAAGTCCTGTATATGTAAGGGATTTATCCAATACTAGTCCTAAATACCTTACGCTGTCTTTATATTGTATTGGATTATCAATTGTCAAAGCAGGACTTTGATGAGGAATTCTCTTCCTACAAAAGTGTACACAGCACGTTTTTTCTGGTGAGAATTGGAATCCATTATTCCTTGCAACTTCATTTAGAGCATTGATCGCTCGTTGCAATTTGTACCTCACCATAGCAGTCTTGTTGCTGGCATATACGATTGCCAGATCATCAACATGGACGCTTTTGCTGATTTCTACTGGAATGGCTAATATCAATTTATTAATGGCAATGGTAAACAAGGTACCGCTCAACGGCGAACCTTGCGGTATGGCATTTTCCAAGATTCTTTCACATGAATATTCATTGTTGACGCGTACTTGGAAGGTACGGTCATTCATGTAGTTGCTGAGCAGTATAGGCAGACTGCCACGAATACCCCATTCATGTAACTGGAGCATTATACCATGACGCCAGGTCATATCGAAAGCCTTCTGAAGATCAAAGAAGACTCCGACACAATGTTTCCTTGTAATAAAGCTGCTATATATAATGTCCTCTAAGCTGATCATTTGATCAGTGGTAGAATGGTATTGTCGAAAACCTGCTTGATACGGTAATATCAGGTTTTCTTTTTCCAAAACCCAGACGAGTCGATAATTAATCATTTTTTCCAATATTTTTCCCATAGCACACGTCAAAGAAATAGGACGGTAGCTGTTTGGGTCTGTTAAATTTTTATTTTTCTTTGGTACTGGAACAACATGAGCTTTTTTCCACTGCTGCGGGTACGTTCCGTCCCGCCATATTTTATTATAAAGTTCTAATAATCTACACTTTGCAGTGGTATTCAGCTGCCTGATCATATTATAGTGGATTTCATCCGGACCAGCAACTGTGTTACCTGCTTTTTCCAACGCTTTCGCGAATTCTTCCATTTTAAATGGTACATTATATGAGTAATTATACTCAGTTCTAAAATTTAGTAGACCTTCGAGTTCTTCTTTTTTGGTTCGAAAACCTTCCTCGTAGTTGGCCGTTTTGCTGGCCTTTTCGAAATGATTGGATAACAGCTCTGCAATTTCATATGGAGTATCTTTTATTTCATCTTCATCTTGAAGGCTAGTTATGGGAGCAAAATCATTACGCCCACAAATCGCCTTCACTTTCCTCCAAACATCTGATGCAGTAGTAGTTTTGTCGATGGATGACACGTATTGCTTGCTGCCAGGATCGTTTTTTCGAATCTATCATAAGACGTTTTGCATACGCCCTGTATTTCTTAAAGGCAACAAGATTTTCTATACTAGGACGCTTCTTAAAGGCGTTATACGCCCTTTTCTTTCTTTTTATAGCTTCACTTATTTCATCGTTCCACCATGGAACGGGTTTCTTTTTGTAAGTTTCCCAGATGTTTTGGGAATATATCTCGATGCCGACTCAATTATTGCATTTGTTATGGCGTCGACATCGTCTCCGATAACTCCAGTTGTTTCCGGGAGTATCGTTCTAGCTGTGAAGCTCGTCCAGTCTGCCTTTTCAAATAACCATCTTTTAGGGATGGGATATATTGTTCTTGTAACATCAGTTACAATTTGCACCGGGAAATGATCGCTTCCATGCAGATCGTCTATAACATGGAAGCTGTACCTCGGTGCTATCGATCCGCTTATAAGTGCAAGATCTATACAGGACGTCGAAACATCTCTGGCATTGAAAAAGGTTCCTGATCCGTCGTTTAAAATAATAAGTTCTGAATTCATCAGGAACCCTTCCAGTTCTCTTCCACGGGGATCTACTCGATCTGATCCCCAAAGAGAATTATGAGCATTAAAGTCACCCACCAGTAAAACAGGTGGGGGAAGCTCGGAAATTAGTCTTGCTATGTCATCCTTATTCCAATCAAAATACGGCAAGTATATGCTGCAGACAGTGACCTGGAGCGGACGCTTCATTCTAACGGCGATCGCTTGTAGGTTTGTGTTTAGAACAACCGCTTCGGTGGTAGCTCTAGTCGATGTTAATATAGCTACTCCACCTCTAACTATTATATTTGGCGGTTGATCTCGCCGAAATATATTGAATCCTTTTAATTTAAAATTTTCATTTCGGCGGAAATGTGTTTCTTGCAGACATATACAGATCGGGTCTACATCATGTACCAAGCGTTGGAGCTCATGGATGTTTTTCAAACATCCATTGATGTTCCACTGTACTATCGACTCACTAATTTTTAATTAAATTATTGTCTGAGTTTTCCTTTCGGTCATCCTTTTTTTCGCTTCTTCTCCATGTTGCGAACAGCAGCATGCTCGCGGAGAAGGTCGTCGCCTGTAAGGCTTCCGGTCTCCGTGCTGGAGACCACCGAAGCCGCCGACGACGACGGACATGGATCGGCGCCGATTGAGAGGCGGAAACCTGGCCACTCCCCGACACGGGGATAGCACCGGTCACCGCCTGTGGGAGGAGGGACACTCGCCCCCCCTGTGTGATTTTTTGTGGCCTCTGGGGTTTAGAGGCCAACTCAGTTGCTGGAGGCTTTGGAGCCTCCATAACAGTCTCTGTAGGAGTCACCTTTTTCTTTTCATCAAGAATCTCACTGAGACGGACCTAACATTCTGGTTTGGCGTCCGTTTTCTTGAGAGTAAGAGCAACTTTATGTGTTTTATCTGCAGGAGGCTGTACTAATATCTTTGGCTTTATTGGCTCTTTACTATTGAAAGGTTTCATTTTATTGTCTATAATTCTTTCAATCATATTAACCAAGGTCGGAGCAAGTTTACTTATGAGTTGACCCTCATCGACAGCAACTGGAGCAGTGACAGGAGCGGCAGCCGCAGCCTGAGCGTAAGTTGTTGTTGCTCTAGGCTTACGGGCGTTAACTATCTTCTTTGCATCAAAGTAGCTGACCTTTTGCAGGGTTTTAACTTCCTGCACAGCTACTTCATCCCTGTAGACAGGACAATTCCTTGATCTACAAGAATGCGCTCCTTTGCAATTAATACATGTAGGAGGCTCTTTACACGGCTCTCCCTCGTGCACCTCTTCACCGCACACGCATATTTGCGGTCTTTCGCATCTAAGAGCGGTGTGGCCAAAGCGTTGGCACTTGAAGCACCTCATTGGCTGCGGGACAAATGCCCGCACATCCAAACGGTGAATCCCCGCTCTTATCTTTTCTGGCAAAGTAGGCCGGTTGAAAGTGAGAACATGAGAAGCTGAGGGTAAGACCTCACCGTTCCTTCTCATGTTCAATCGACGGCACTCTATTACTCCTTGTGCTGCCAGTTCCTCTACAATCTCTTGCTCCGAACAATTTAAAAGATCCCGACAGACCACAACACCCCTTGAGGTGTTGAGCGTGCCGTGGGGATCAACACGTACAGCTAGCTCTCCAATTTTCTTCAGTCCTAGAATCTTCTGAGACTGTATATCATTAACAGTCTCCACATGAAGTCCCGTAAAAGTTTTTCTTATTTCTTTAACAGGGCCTCCAGCACATTTGTTTATTTCTCGAGCGATGAGGAAAGGACTCACCCTCGAGAAATTACCTTCTTCCTTCGTAATAACCAAATATTTAGGTTTTGGGATGCTGCTCTTGAAAAAAGCTTTCTGCAAGCTTTTCTTAGCCTCAATCTCAATCCTCTTAATTTCCATACTCTTTCGGCGTTTCGCTTCAGGCGAAACAGCCGGTTCTAAACGAGGGTGTTTGCGTGAACCCTCTGCCACGTTTAATTGTTCAGTTTCCATGAACAAATAATCCCTTCTGTAGTAAGGCTACCCGCCGGGGTACACCCCCACTCCAGGGCTACCAACCCTGGAGGTCCGTTCCGGTACTGCGGTGGAACCGGTATATGTCCTGGCAGAGAGCGGATGCGCAGTCTCTGCACTGACTCCAGGCCCCTACACACCGAAGCTTTCAGGGCTCCCATGCTCCGAACATGGGCACCTTAACTACATGCTTGCCATCGCGGGGGGCATGTGGACGACGAAAGGTCTCCGTTACACCTGCAAATAACTTTGACCGTGGCCGCCACATTGCCAGCTCTAACGGCGGTATTAATCCATTTCCGTAATCGTTAATAATGTCGTATCTGCAGGTGGCCGTAAAGTCCAGTCCTGTAATTCGGCCTATAGATGTAAATCGACCGAAAAAAGCATATCCGAGAAACAACACTCGGAACCCCGTTAGCCAGCTATATGTAATGTACTTGAGTACAGCTGTTGCCGCCCTGGACGTGGAACGTAGATGTTGTGTTCCAGACGTGGGGAATATCTACCTCAGGGCGAAGCATATTATTATTTTCATATTTATTGATTTATTATATGGTTGGCTTTACCAGTTTGAGGTAAAGCATAATCTTTTAGGTACATAATCTTTTTAATTAATTTTTAATTTTTCTAATTAAATTTTCTTTGAGGTACATAATCTTTTTGATTACATTGTACATATGTTCTGGCCCACTTGTAAAATTTAAAAAAAAAAATGGTTACTATTTTTGTGGATGATTTTGTTAACAAAATATATATACTTTGTTTGTTAATATATATATTTTGTTTGATATCGTAGTTTTATATAGCTTTTATCTGTTACTCCTGATGAATTCAAAACATTCTGGTTATTCAATTTGTAAAAACGTTAAACTTACTGTCATTTAATATAAAACATAATATAAATCCAGAGTCATTCACACAAGGATAATCAATTATACCATCCCAAGTATACATACCTGCTCTGATGTATTTGGAAATAAACAGAATTATGCGCTTCATTGCATCAGAAAAAGAGAATTTTAAAAGTTCTTATACTCTAAAAAGTTTTAGACATAACACTGTATTAAAAGTGAAGATTTAAATACTGTACTAGTGGGATCCTGCTAAACTGTGCAGCAGGTAGTTATATTGATTATACTGATTTAATGAATTTAATTTAATGCATAGATAGGTCTGGAGTAATAGGTAAGGAATTAAGGTTTCACAATGCAAATTTTTAAAGTAATTTTCAGCTACAGCTAGTGTAAAAGTTTTACACAGATTGTTTCTGTTATAATAGTAAAATGTCAATTAAAATTCTTGAATTCAGATTATGGAAAAAATTATTAGTCTGATATTCATTTGATTAGTTTTCAAATATTACTGCATCTGCAACAGTTGGCAAGAAGATTGTTTTATTTCTAGTCTAAACATATATTTTGGTAAGTAAACCCTACATCAATGAAGTTTTCACTCTAATCCCATTTTTAACCTTGATCCATTATTTTCCATTGATTGCCGGTGAAGTTCTGACTCTACTTTGTTCGCCGTGCCAAGGATGTCAGGTCCTGAACAGAATGCATCCTTAGTTTTTGAGTGGCTGGTTTGATTGACTCAACAGCCCTAGTTTCCTATCCAGTCGCAGTCTAAAACAAAAGCCTAATGGCACGGGCCTTTCCTGAATTCCCAAATAAAAATTTTTTATGCTTGTATAAAAAGAATCTTGCATTCTAATGTATAAATAAATGTATATGTATTAAATACAAATAATTATATTCAAGAATCTTTGTATTTGTATTCCATTACATTCAATGAAAACATTAAGCATTGCACAATGAGATTGAGATGAAATCTCTATTCTAGTCATTGGGTAGGATGAGAATGCATGAAGTTTTCCTAAAAATGAATGATTCAAATAGTTAAGAAATTATTCTTATCTTTATTACTACCAAGTTCATATGAGTCATATAAGATGTTACATACCTATGTAATGTTGATTTTACATTTATCATAAATTTTTGTATATGAGTATGTAATAGTGTATTTTCCTTTTGTAGAAATATTAGGTCTATGCAAACAATAAACTGTCTTATTTTTTTTTAGACTTCTCTATATCCAAAGGAGACAAGTATCCTTTCAAAACATACACAGTATTATTCAGCACTCACTAGCACATTGATTTGTACAACATTACGATAAACCATTTTACTGGAGAAGCACTGTAAATTATAAAGGGGTATGAGCGATTATGTAGATTCTTATCTACACATCACAAAAAGCAACAAAAAAAACACTTCCTAGATATACAGAAAACCAGCTAGGTAAATTGTCACTCATAACCATCTGTTTTTATAAATATCACCTGAAGGCCACACAGAAAGATTTAACACTAAATCTTATCACACCCCCACAATGACACAGAATGCCTACAAATATGTATTTAAAAAACATGGGAATGAACTTTAAGTTCATCCCATTATATAATTATCAGAAAAAACAGCCACTTTTTTTAAATGTGTATAGAGTATATATACATTTCAGGATAAGAAAATAGATCATCAAATATAAATCAGTTAACCAAAGGCAATGTCCCTGCACCTGCAAATAGATAATTGTCCTGACTGCAAGATAATCTAAATTGGATAAATGGGAATTTTCTTAGAGGAAAATAATGTAATGACTCTTGAAAGCAGTCTTTCGCAATACTGATCTTTTTTGTCAACTACTTTAGACACAAGCCATAACTCTAACAACACTTGACAAGAATCTATACACACACACGTGCACACAAGTACACACACACACACACACACACACACACACACACACACATGTGCGCACAAGTACACACACACATGCACACAAAAGAAAAGCATGATGAAAGACCCTTGTCATTCAGTTAAGTAATAATTACTTTTTTAGTTAGGTTATTATTTTTATTAATTTTTTTCAGATTACAAATGTTCAAAATTATGATACAAATGATTTTAACATTTGTTCATATGGGCGGCGTATAGCTGTACACATTGCATGCAAGAGAGATAGACTGATAGGATAGTGGAACAGTAAGTCATTCCTTTACAAAATATCTCTTATTGTTCTGTATACTTGTATAGTATGCAGTACATTTTCGGTGTAGTAGGAAAGTTAATAACACTGTAAGCCAGCTGTCAGCCTATGTGCATAGCAATAAGTGCCCACTAAACCTACTTGTACCATTGAGAATGGACAAGCAAATTTCATGTACATATTTTTAAAGTATATGTAATCTTTCAAAGAAAATAACTTAATTCACTACATAAGCTAAAAGCTGTTCAGCTTACTACATAACTTTTATAGGAATTTGAATACTAGATTGCAGATACCAGTGTTCTTTGGTGGTTGGGTTAAAATTAACCACACATCTCAAAATGGTCGACCTGAAACTGTAAAAGACTACTGTTCACTTAAACTTATACATATCATCCTCATTCATCCTCTGAAGTAATACCTGAATGTGATTCCTAGAGGCTAAACAAGAAAAAAGCTTACTATTTAACCTGTAAAACGTTTATTGAAAATTTTGTAGTGCATGAAAAATGCCAGGATTAAAACCACACGGACCTTTGGATGAAAGGCAGAGACAACCACTCTGCTACAGAGATGGGTGGACTGGCAATAATTTAATAACACTGTAAACTACTTGTGTACAATCTAATAATAATAAAGTTATATATTTAATTCATTGGGATATTTTTGTCTGATAGCATGGTAATAAAAAAGTGACCTTTTGCTGGATTTCCAGCCATATTGGGATTTTAGGCAATGATTGTGCTGATGGTACACCAAAGGAGGCTTATTTCTAGCCTCCTTTCACCAATCGCGTCACTCCAAATGATTGTCTGTTCATGCAATCAATAACACTGCATCACCTTCTCATGCAGAAATAACCATAGAGGAGATTATTATCTGCCATTTGCGAATAGAGCACTAGGCTCACTAATGAATATCTGATGATGCAAACAGATACACCTGTTTGTGCATGTTGCAACTGCTAACTAACAGTGCACCACATCCTTGTGGATTGTATCTGTTATGCGGTATTGCATTGCAAGTTTAACCTAGGAACCATCATGCAAAATATTCTAGGGGATAATTAGGTGTTATCTTATGTTTATGGTTTCTTAGGGCCATCCATTTATATCCAAGTATTTGAATTGCTGTAGTGTGTTACTACATACCAGCTACTCATACCATGGCCATAAAGCAGATCTTAATTTATTACAAGTTATATATTGTGTCTGGGCAAAAATACAGAAGTGTTTTTCATCCAGAAAAAACAAAAGGAAAAATCACAAGAGTGTAAAACGGATAAAAATCTTTGGTAGGACATATTAATGAAATGAATTTGATTCATTCATTATGTAATATTTGTAACATTTGTGATATAATAAAATACAATTAAAGAGAAACTATGGCAGAATTTGCAGGATTGAATCAATACAAAATTAAAAATGGCTCAGGATAACTAAAAACAATTTTCATTCTCTTTATTAAGAAACAAAAAGCAACATAAATAAGATTATCAATATCAAATGTTAAAAAAGTAAAATGAAGTTTTATTATTTAAAAATAATTTACATGTACTAGATAGCAAATAATTATTGCTGTAAAATAATAAAAATAAAGTTTATATAAATTCTATATAAACATCGACTTCTAAGGTCCTCATCATATTATTAAAAGAGGTTTACATCACCATCAGGGTAGTCATATGTAAGGGTGTAAAAAGGGCCCTTACATTTTACTTAAAAAGACCAAAAATTACAAAACATTTAACAACAAAATACTAAACACATATAGGGTGTAAAGGGCACTGATCTTAAAATAAAAGAGAAATTTATATGCAAGTATGGAAAAGATGTCTACTTTACCAATATCTCCTTTTTTCTCTGTCTTCCTTATTTTATTTCAGCATCCCCAGGGTGACCAGGACCGCCGTTCAGCTGCACATCAGTCGCCCTAGGGTTGACTCCCCCCTATAAATAGTCCCATAGGACGTAACCATCGGGGTCCTCCCGGTGCCATAAAAGCAATTTGACCTGTTCAGGACGGCCAAGAACACCTCGGCGGGGAGGCTGCCCTTCCTGGTCCTGATCTACTTGGCTCCAGGCATGCATTGCGCATATCCTTGACCCCACGCCATCTGTCGACCCTTGAGGGTCATCGTTGGATACGCCCCGACTCCCCTACTCTTGCATGCAAGCGAGCCCGGGCGACCTAGGCAAGAGGGCTATCTCCCGTCACTATATGTGCCACGCTTCGAAACTTCCATTTTATATATAAAAGCTATCCCCTTAGAGATACTTTAACGCAGTTTGAAATTTTATTTTCTTACAGACTTACAAGTCCACTGGCGTGTAGATAAACAATTATTTTATATTCAATTCCATTTTCCAAATCAGCAGCAATATTATTTCTTAGTCGGAACCTCTTTCTGAGGTCTTCATATATGGTACACTTTTCCGTTAGACGCTTGACTGTAAGTGTTTCATTAAAAACACCGCACATTGGTCTTTCTTCGCCGGTTAACAAATATGAATTCGTTATTTGCATGTGACTGAGATTCACAGCCACTTGTTCTCGGCGAGTCAACTTTACGTCGCTCTTCTGTTTATACGAAGATGTTTTAACTGAGTTTAGTTTTGTATTTAATCTTCTCCAATCAGTATTCCACTTGTTTCTTATTGTATTAGACAATTTTTAACATCTTCCACCCGTACATGAATTACATTCAAGTTATTACAGACTGTCGCCTTTTTGTCAGCTTCTTCTGTGCTTTCATTACCTACAATACCAGCCTGCCCTGGTCCATACAAATACGCATCGCTGTCTTCGTTGATTTAGAACGAACAAAATGGACAGGATGTTTGCAATTAGGACATCCTTAATGTTCTTGTTCCGAATTGCAACAAGTGCACTTAGAGAATCGGAACATATTAGCACTCTCTCTTCGCAATAGTGTTCTGTGTACCGAACAGCTTGCTGTATGGCAGTAAGTTCGGCCGTATAGACACTGGCCATATCTGGCAATTTCCACAAGTGGGGTTCTCCATTTACATAAATGGAGCATCCAACACCAGTATAAAACCGTTCAAGTTTTAGAACTATCAGTATAAATTCAAATATGTTCTTCGTAACTAATGACGGTTGATAAAAATTCCTGTTGGATGATCACTGCTGGCTTCTTTTTTATTTCTTCTTGAGAGAGATCCAACCTTGTATTTACCACTGGCAAAAGCCATGGCGGTATTTTTCTTGTAAAAATTGCTAATGTCTCTGGAATAGCAATTTTGTATTTTCTTGTTAATTCGTGGTACCTAATTCCGGCTGGTCTGGAATAGGTAGCATATAATGTTCATATAATGCAGCCAAAGGATGGTTGTTAAAAAGTTTGTTATTTATATGAGCAGGAGAAGCTCAAATGTTTGCAGCATATCTTAGCAAAAGGATCTCTCTTCTATAATGTAATGGCATTATTCCGGCTTCGGACATCAGACTAGTCGCCGACTTGTGCGGTAAGCGCCTGTCGCATATCTAATTCCGCTATTATGAATTACGTTTAACTTTCTTAAATGCGACTTCCTAGCGGATGAATATAAAATACATATTGGGATCTGTCAAATTTTTATCTTTCTTTGCTGCTGGAACAATATGTGTTTTGTTTCCATTGCTGCAGGTACATTCCATCCCCCCATATCTGATTATATATTTTTAACTATCTATAAAAAGCGGCGATCCTTGTGGTACACCATTTTCTAACCTGAGCGACGAGTATTCGTTTCCAATTTTAACATAAAAATGTATTTCCTTTAAATAACTTCTAATAATGGTTTAGAATCTTACTTTTATTCGCCAATATTGTAGCTGTTTTAAAATGCCGTACCTCCAAGTCATATCAGAATTTTTTTCTAAGTCGAAAAAGACGACAACACAATGCTAGTTATT
The DNA here is from genome assembly GCF_047948215.1 of Lycorma delicatula. Classification (NCBI taxonomy): domain Eukaryota; kingdom Metazoa; phylum Arthropoda; class Insecta; order Hemiptera; family Fulgoridae; genus Lycorma; species Lycorma delicatula. The sequence goes on along the minus strand of NC_134455.1, from coordinate 16,738,794 downwards.
CAATATGAAATTTTCAACGTTAATCATCTGATCTGTGGTGGAGTAAAATTTACGATACCCCGCTTGATGGGGTGAAATCCATTCTTCTTTTTTAAGGATCCCCATGAGTCGAAAGTTTATCATGGGTTATAAAATTTATCCGAGGGCACAAGTAAGCGAGATAGGACGATAGCTTCGCGCGTCTAAGGGATTTTTCCCTTTCTTTAAAATAAGAGTTATAATCGCGTTTTTCCACAATCGTGGATATATACCAGAAATCCAAATTTGATTAAAGAGTTCTAGTATTTTCTTTCTTGCAATGACATCTAGCATTTTGATCCTTTCGTATCGGATGTTGTCTGGACCAGCGGCAGTGTTCGCTGTTTTACTCAGAGCATGATTGAATTCTCTCTCAGTGAATTCTTTAATATAATATAAATTAGTTTGAGTATCAAACAATATATCAATTTCAGTTACAACTTTGTGTTTTTTAAAATCATCATGATAATTTTCGGTAAAAACTGACAGCTTCATAGTGACTCGTAAATTTCTCAGCTGTGTCCGAAGGCGAGTCAAGGAGCTTTACTCCATCTTCGATACAGGTAACCTTGTGATAAGTTGATCCACCGGATACCGCTTTGACCCAGCGGATTGGTCTAGTGGTGAACGCGTCTTTCCAAATCAGCTGATTTGGAAGTCAAGAGTTCCAGCGTACAAATCCTAGTAAAGCCAGCCATTTTTACACGGATTTGAATACTAGATCGTGGATACCGGTGTTCTTTGGTGGTTGGGTTTCAATTAACCACACATCTCAGGAATGGTCGAACTGAGAATGTACAAGACTACACTTCATTTACACTCATACATATCATGCTCATTCATCCTCTGAAGTATTATCTGAACGGTAGTTACCGGAGGCTAAACAGGAAAAAAAGGATACCGCTTTGACTTCGCTCCATATCTTTGCCGAAGTTGTCTGTCCTGTTATCGAGGAGACGTATTTTTGCCAGGCGGTTCTTTTTTCAGTTAAAATAACTCTTTTGCCCCTAGCCCTGCATTTTTTAAATTTTATTAAATTTTCTTGTTTAGGGCTTTTCTTAAAAATGTTGAAAGCCCATCTCTTCTTCTTAATAATTTCGCATACAACATCCGTCTACCAAGGAACAGGTGGACGTTGCAACATCCCTGAAGTTTGAGGGATTTGCCGTGATGCTGCAGCAGCGATGACATTTGTCACATGTTGAACATCGCTATTGATGTCTCCAGTTAGATTTTGAAAATGAACATCTCTAATGAAGCTAATCCATTTAGCTTTGCCAAAAACCCATCTCTTATGTATAGTATATAATTTAACGGGTGTATTTATTGACACCACGATTGGAAAGTCGCTTCCATCTTAATCTTCATTTACTTTACAATCTTAATTTAAGCGCTATAGCAGCGCTATAAAAAGCTAAATCAATGCAGGTTGAAGAACCATATCTGACATTAAAGAAGGTTCCTGTACCAGTATTTAATAATGCAAAATTTAAAGTTGATAGAAAACCTTCAACTAATCTTCCCACAGGGTCCAAGCGACTGGATCCCCAAAGAGGATTATGAGCATTGAAATCCCCCACAAAAATGACAGTGGGAGGCAATTGTTCCATTTGGTTGTGTAAATCCTCTTCTCTCCAATTTAGCTTAGGCAGATATACATTACATAATGTCATGTTGACTGGGCGGTGTATGCGTATAGCTACCGCTTGTAAATCAGTGCATAGATTAACTTCTTCGAAGGCACAACGAGTTGCTGAGATGATGGCAACTCCTTCTCTTGATCTTAGGTTAGGTGCTTGATCAAGCCTAACTATTATGTAACCTTTCAGTCCCACTGTATAAATGTTAAATGCGTCTCTTGTAAGCAAGCGCATAAAGGATTTAGCTCTCTCATTAACAGCTGTAACTCACTCAAATACAACAAACATCCATTGATGTTCCATTGTAAGATTAACTTATTTACACAGACCATTTTGTGTTTAATTTTAATACACATTATTTACGTCAATTTTCTCAGAATTAAATCTTCTATGAAGTTAACTAGACATTTTTATTTCTTTTGTGGTAAATTAACAAAGTTATTTTATTGCAAATTTAAAAAAGTGCATTTCCCGACAAAACATTTTCGTGTTTTACTTCGTTTTTCACAAAAACTAAAAGAGATAGAGGTCTGGGACCACTTTTATTCAATTTCATAAATCAAAGCCTTTAAAGAAACACCGAATGTACACAACGATTTGTAGTCCAAGAATTTTAGTACGGTTAATTTCACATGAGAATAAAGCAGAGCTAATTGTTTGGCAAGCCGAAACTTCATAAAGAACCGTTTTCTGACCTATGTTCATATGAACTTTTGGCTATAAAATCATCTCCCGAGAGATTGCAGCGCTATTTGGAATTATTCTCTATATACTCGTGTATACTAGAACTATATTCATAATATATATATATATATATATATATATATATATATATATATATATAGAGAGAGAGAGAGAGAGAGAGAGAGAGAGAGAGAGAGAGTGTGTGTGTGTGTGTGTGTGTGTGATTTTCTCGTAAATTATGTACAATACAAAAAACTCAGATTGGATGGGGGATACCTCATGGTGACCTTGAACTTAACCTTAATATTATTTCAAGGTTAAAATTATTTTTCAAACGGAATGACCTATTTTTGTCCCCACCAATGAAAAGAGCAAAAAATTTTAATTGGAATATGTTGTCATACATATAACCTTTGACCTTTTTTTTTCAATATCATGCGGCTAACCATCAGAGATAGTGTTATATGAAGATAGTTTTATATGAGTTACACGTTTTTGAAGGTCATACAATATTCCTGGAACATTTATATTCTAGACCATTTACCTCGAAAACTATGAGAAAGAGTATAAAAATGACTTTGCAGAAATTATGTGAATAGGAAGGGGATATCAAACGGTGACCTTGACTTTGACCATGACCTTGAGGTCGTCCCGTGGTCATTGAAGTTTTTCAAATGGAATTACCTTTTTCGGTAGCACCAATGGAAAGAGAAAAAATGCCTCGTCGATACAGTTGAGTTCAGTCATGACGTTTTATGATTATGTTTCATTTTTTTCATCTTCTTGAAGTTCATGGTTTAGGAGTTAATAAAATACGGTACAATTTTCTGATTTAAGGCAGTGTCAGATAGAAATCCTCTTCTCACAACTTAGAAACCAGTGACTATAAATATCTGCGAAAAGAATCTCCCGCACCCTCATAAAACACTATCTCCAATAGTTAGGTGTATGATCTTCAAAAACTTTCCAAGGTCATATGTGTGACCACATATTCCAATGTAAAATGTTTCAATCTTTTCATTTCTGGAGTCAGAAAAGGTCATTCCATTTGAAAATATCTCCTTTAATCTGAGTAACTTTTGTTTGTCATTTTTTTTTTTTTTTTGTATTATGCGTAGTTTACGAGAAAATCGCCTGGGGTGATTAAAATGAAACATTGTGCATCACGACGTTCTCCCGGAACTTTCATTATCTATTCTAATTATAAAAATAATTGAAAATGCTCTTATAAACATTATGTTCTATAATGCTTCGTTTGCGAGTTACAGCTAGTGAAATATTTCGCTCGGATTTCAGCTACCCCGGTGAAATGAGGTCGTACTGAAACTTTTTGGACGTTAGTTAAAAAACAGAATTAGTAGTTTATTATGGTTTTTGAGTAATCGAATAAAATAGGTCGCAGAACCGTATCTCCAGTAGTTTTTGAGAAATCCGGGGTGAAACAAAATAATTTGGGTTAAAAACCCCTGCTTTTTATGTTTGACGAACAAATAACTTTGTTAAATGGTTGCTAAACACATAAAATGTTTAAACAAAACTTGAAGAGAATTTAATTCTTAACCAAATGGTTTAAGGTAAGTTGAATAAAACAAAGAAAAGTTAGAAAAAATTGAATTTTATTTAGAAACAGTATATTATTTCATTTGTCAGAAAAGTACTTATTTAATGTAAACAAAAAACCAAACTTTTTTATGGTGATATGAAAAAGTTGCAAAAACAAATTTACTGTTAAAATAAAAAAGGAAATTACACGACAACGTAAAATAAAAATAAATATATAAAAATTCATAGATAAAATAAGCCTTTTATTTTGACAGAAATACAATAAATTGTTTGAAAAATTTTTATTTCAAAATTGGTATTAAAATAACAACCCCTAATCAACAATTGGCCATACTGCATTAGGGTTTAAATCATTCTGTAAGATAAATTAAGAATATTGGGTACGGTGAACTCTGTTGTCGTTAGCGAAGGTTTTCTGTGAATTTCAGTATGAACGTGATTGGTTTGCCATTGAAGTAATGCCGTACTTATCTACAACAAGGAATACACTGACATGGTAATCATTTTGGGTGTGTGTAATGGTAATGCTATAGCTGCTGCAGTGTAATATGATATTCGTTTTCCGAATCCCAGGATTCCAGAACAAAACAATTGGCGTAAGTTTTCGCCATCTTCAAGAAACAGGGCCTGGTATTCATACTAGCTACGAATGATCTGTACAACACGACGCTGTTATTGATGAAAATATTATCGAAGCAGTTCAACGGAATCCAGACGTCAGAACACAACATTTTTATCAGCGGATCGGAGTTTCGCATTAGTTTAGAGGATACTTAAACAAAAAAAGTTTTATTCTTATCATAAACATCCATACAAACATCTACACCCAGGAGACGGATCGTTCCGCTTGGAGTTCTGCAACTGGTGGAACACAAATCGACAATTCTAAAAGTGTGTTTTGTGTACACAGGAAAATTTCACTCGAGATGGCATCAATTTATTCAATGAGCATATTTGGGGAGAAGTAAATCCTAAAAATGAGTTATTAAATGTAAATTTGGAAAAAAATTTTATTGAAAGCACGATGTGAAATTAAACTAACACATCACCACTAACTGATTAAAAATTTTAAATAATTATTTTTTTAATGTTTTCCAGCTAATTAAAATAACATTATGTAGTTATTTCAACAAAAAAAATTGTGTCCTCTTTACTAGTTTCAATGTCATCAAAAAAATTCATAATGGGTACTGTAACTAATAATAGCAATAACAGAACAGTAACTTCAAACAATTTAAAGGTAATAGGTAATAAGGTTTTACTGTTTAAACACTAACAAAATTGATTTTTGTGTTAATTTTCACACACAATTTTTTAAATTAAATCATTACTGACTCGCATCACTAAAAGAATACAAACATTTTATCAAAAATGAATTAAATACCAAATTATAGCATTTTGGTCATTTTAGAGATTAGTATCAAATTACATGAAAACAATTTTATTCATGAAATTTAATTCCAAAAACTATTTATTGTAAAAAATATTTTGCAAAAGATTTCAGTTCACAATTTAAAATTTATATTTTTTTTTTTTTTTTTTTTTGTCTTCAGTCATTTGACTGGTTTGATGCAGCTCTCCAAGATTCCCTGTCTAGTGGACTCCCATTCTTCTTCTACATTTTCTACCTTATCTTTTTTACTCAGACCTCTTGTGATGTCCTCCACAAAATTCCTCTTTACCTCCTCTTCCTCAAGCTTCTCTAAATTCCACCGATTCATCTGACACCTTTTCTTCAGGTTTTTAAACCCCAATCTACATTTCATTATCACCAAATTATGGTCGCTATCAATGTCTGCTCCAGGGTAAGTTTTGCAGTCCACGAGTTGATTTCTAAATCTTTGCTTAACCATAATATAATCTATCTGATACCTTGCAGTATCGCCTGGCTTTTTCCAAGTGTATATTCTTCTACTATGATTTTTAAATTGGGTGTTGGCAATTACTAAATTATACTTCGTGCAAAACTCTATAAGTCGGTCCCCTCTTTCATTCCTTTTGCCCAGCCCGTATTCACCCACTATATTTCCTTCCTTGCCTTTTCCAATGCTTGCATTCCAATCTCCTACTATTATTAAATTTTCATCTCCTTTTACGTGTTTAATTGCTTCATCAATCTCTTCGTATACACATTCTACCTCATCATCATCATGGGCGCTTGTAGGCATATAGACGTTAACAATCGTTGTCGGTTTAGGTTTTGAATTTATCCTTATTACAATGACTCTATCGCTATGCGTCTTGAAATACTCCACTCTCCTCCCTATTTTCTTGTTCATCACGAAACCTACTCCTGCCTGCCCATTATTTGACGCTGAGTTAATTACTCTAAAGTCACCCGACCAAAAGTCGCCTTCCTCTTCCCACCGAACCTCACTAATTCCTACTATATCCACGTTTACCCTATCCATTTCCCTTTTTAAATTCTCTAGCCTACCAACCTTTTTTAAGCTTCTAACATTCCACGCTCCGACTCGTAGAATGTTATTTTTTACTTTTCTGGTGACCCCTTCCTTAGTAGTCCCCACCCGGAGATCCGAACGGGGGACTATTTTACCTCCGGAATATTTTACCAAGGAAGGCGCCTCCATTATTGCTTTTGAAAATGCAGAGCCACATTTTCTTGGAAAAAAAACAGCTGTAGTTTTCCATTGCTTTCAGCTGCGCAGTACTCAGAGGACTGAGTGATGTTGATATGGCCGTTTAAGTCATTGTGACTTACGCCCCTAACAACTACTGAAAGAGCTGCTGCCCTCTTTCAGGAATCATTCCTTAGTCTGGCTCTCAACAGATACCTCTCCGATATGGTTGCACCTTCGGTCCAGCTACTCTGTATCCCTGAGCACTCAAGCCCCCTCACCAACGGCAAGGTCTCATGATTCATAGAGGAGGTAAAATTTATATTAAATGATCCATAAATCTTTTTTCTGACTAAAAATGAACAAAACTACTACTATTCTGTGATAAGATCTCCAAAACAAAAAATTATCAATAATGCTTTCAGACTGAGATCAGAACACCACCTGAAATGAAAATTAGTAGAATGGTATAAAATTCAAGAAATAAAAAGTGTTAGTGATAATTCATGAAGTGTCCAATCAGTTACATTTATTAGGTCTCTTGCCATTTAAAAGCAATTCATTTACAAAAAGCAATTCAAGTACTTCACATGAATTACAAATCTGCTACACTACAGTGTAAGAATTTTGCATAAATGGTTACAGTTACATACACACAAGTTTCAAATTTTGAATTAGATATACCAGATGGCTTCCAGAATCATTATGAATTTGCAGTGCAGATTCTGTTCTGAATTGATTATGACAGCAACTATTTGAAATATATTTGATTTTCAGAAAAACAACGTTTCACTGATAGACTTTATTATGTGGTGGTCGGATAAACTCAGGGTGATGTTTAAGACCACAAAAGAGTATCCAAAAGCTTCATTTGGTACAGTTTAATCATAATATTGTCTCTGATCCATTCTTTATTGTCAAACACATCATCGTAAGCAATATGTTCCTAGACATGTCAGTTGTTTTGCTTCAATTGGAAGACTGTTAGGTATAAGTAATTTTCATCAAGTCGAAAGTCCATTTTTAGCAGGTTGGGAACTGGATATAAATGTCCATCTAAACATAACTTTTGTGGAACACTAAATTATATAGCGTTACATAGTCCAACACTAAGGCAGTCACCTGACCTGACTAATATTTTACTGAATGGGGATTGTCAAAGGATGATATGCATCAAACATATTTTTTCTGTGCGCTTCCAGAAACAAATATTGAAACATTAAAGGTCAAGATTACTACTGTTGTTCTAACAACCACTCCTTGGATAGTATTAGTTCACACTTGGTCAGAAATGCAATATTACAGTGTGCTCCATGCAACAAAAGAGATTTATTAGAATATCATAAAAATTAAAATTGATGAGTTGAGCTACGAAATATCAAAAATCAGATCTCTCTTATCAGCCAAAGGATTTTTTTAACACAATTATAATTGAAATACACAGTTATGATCTATGTAATAACTTAGAAATATTGGAGATGAACAATAATAATAGAGAAATACTGGTACTAGAAAAATATTATATTTGTAAATTTAAAAATAATAAATTAATGAATAAACAAACTAATTATGATGGTTCTTTATTTAAATTGGTACTATATCAAAACCAATAGTTTAAGAAGTATTATAACTTACTACTATACCATGGTATATGAAGGAGAATTTATTTTACTTTAATGACAAAGCATGTTATGCTGATATTTTATTGGTATTGTAATTTTAACTGTTGAAGATGAAGTAATTTAACTTTGAAAGCAATCCAATTAGGTAAGAAGTGATTTACAATTTTTTTTACTGTATTTGGTGGTTTTGATATTATATTTAATTATTTTATAAAGCAGACCCAGAAATGCTTCACTATTGCTAGATTTGAATATATATATATATATATATATATATATATATATAGATTAAACGAAGATCATTGAAAGTTTGATAAAATATTAAAAACTGAACATTACACAACTTCACAAAATTTAACCTTTCTCTTTATCCTTTTTTCCTTTCCCCCTTTTCCCTATTTCCCCTTCCCTTTCCCTTTTCTATTTTCTTTTTCCTTTTTCCCCTTTTCTCTTTTTCCTGTTTTCCTATGCGTAAATCGGTCCAGTAGGTTTTTTAGTCTATAGCGGACACACATATGAACATTGACTTTTATAAATATAGAAGAAGAAAGTCGAATTGTATATTTGTTTGTTCCATAAATATCTCAATACCACTGCCACCTACAGGGGGTATAGTTTTTGCAAATTTTTTCTTTTCGTGTAATTAATATATATTCAGAATATGAGCCAAATTAGACCATAAATATAACTTTTTCCAAGTATCTCAACCACAGCACCATCTAGCAGATCCATTTTTGGCAGAGATATTTCCTCTGTTAAAAATGGCAGAGAAAATAATGTATTCAGTTAAAATTGTTTAGTTAGAACAGGAAATATTAACATACCCTGATAAAAAAATGGATAATCTATTGAGTTACAGTAAGTATATATTAATATCAATAATTAATAATAAATTACATACAATAACAATATTTAATATCAGTCTTAATATGTTTTAATTAATATCTTTACATTATGTCTAAATATATTTAATTAATATCTTTCAGTTACATAGAGATCAGTGTTCAAAATACAAAATCACAACACCACTACAACATCGATTTAAAACATGGTTTTATCCCTATCTTATGCTTAACTCTGTGTATGCACCATTTCATTTTATTTAGTTCTACCACTCATTTACTGGCGCTAGTTTATGCTTCAAATTTTACCAATTCTAATACAGGAATCCCCTATCCAATTGTATAGAGTTCAGTGCATGTAAGTAACACATATTCTTAATATGAGCCAAATCTGGCCATAAATACAATTTTTTTTTAAATATATTGACCCCAGCACCACCTTGCGAGTCCAAACTAATTCAGAAATCTTTGTGTGCGTGCGCACAACAACTCACCAAAGTTTCATCACAATAGGATGAATGGTATAAGAACGCATGCGTGACAGAGTGATTCAAAGAAACGGGAAATTTTAAAAATTAAATAACGTTAATGAAAATTTTTTTTAGAAAATGAATTTAATTTCACGTAATTGTACAAATGTTGCCATTTTAGGATACATACATTTTAGTTTAGTTTTTTAAAGATGACATCTTGCAGGTGAACACTCCTTCTACGTAAACACTCATGAAGTCTCTTCGTTAAATTGTTCATGGTTTGACGTAACATCTCAACTGGAATTTCCGCAATTGCTTCTCGGATCTTTGCCTTCAGTTCGTCCGTTTAGAGCAGGTCTACTGTGGAACACTTTGCTTTTAAGGTGACTCCACAAAAAGTAATCGCAAGCTGAGAGATCAGGCGCTCTGGGAGGCCATTTAATGTCACCATTTCGTGAAATGACATGTTGTCCAAACAATCGGCATACAGCTGCCATCGATATTCGTGCAGTATGTGATGTTGCTCCGTCTTGTTGAAACCACGCTGTGTTAAGAATTGGTGGAAATCTCTTTTGTTGTTCCACAACAAAGGTTTCAAGCACGGCATCGTAACGAGCCGACGTCACTATAATCGCAAGACCGTTGTCATCCTCAGAAAAATAAGGGCCAATAACAACCGCAAGATGACATAGCACACCACACGGTCACTTTCTGGCTGTGCAACGGACGTTGGTGTAGCTGCGTAGGATTTTCTTGTGCCCAGTATCTGAAATTTTGCTTGTTAACAAATCCACTGAGGTGGAAATGCACTCCGTCTGACATTCACAGTTCGTGAACAAACTCTTCGTTATCATTTATTTTCTGAAGCATTACATTAAAAAATTGTGCTTGCATAACTGCATCGTTCGGTTTAAGTTCCTGGACGATCTGCAACTTGTATGGATGGTATTGCAAGTCCTTCACTAACATTCTTCGAACACTTGAGCTATGCAATTGTAAAGATGCTGAGAGACGACGGATTGACCGATGTGGACTGTAGAATTACACCAATTGATGAATTTGCTAGAATTACTCCTGTTAATCTTCCAGTTGTAAATAAGAATACAAATCCCATTGGCACATAAAAATGAAAAAATGTATTTTTAGGATTACATTTAAAACAAGATGTTTACAATTTAGTTTAATTGCTAAATATGCAATACTGAAAAAAAAAAACATGGGTTTAAGTGCTGAAAATATTATCAATAACATTCAGTTATGCAGAATAAAATAAAAAATAAAAAAATTACATCATGCAAACCATACAATCTATAAAATATATACTCAGCCCAATTAGAATTATTAAATGTCATGGAAAATAGAATTTTTAAGTATATCATGAATGTATTCAGATAAAATTGTTTAATTAGAAAAGGAAATATTAATATATACTATGATAAAAAATTAGTTACAGTAATTGAGTTACAGTAAGTATAGATTATATCAATAATTAATTAATAATAAATTATACTAAGTAATAATTAATATCAGTAAGTATATTTAAACATATTAGTAATTTATAAAGATTGGGTTAGATGCATAGAATTCACTGGTATAAATATAAATGAGATTTTATGTTCTTCGCACAATTTGATGACTGTTGGAGATAAGTGATAACTTTGGTATTAGATAAGTATCACCTATTATTAGTCTCTTTTCCTTAAATTGATGACAGAATGGTGTAACAACTTCTTTGAAACCAATCCAGAAAGCAATTCCCTACCATCAATTAAGACTTACTGCAGTTGTAGCAAATTCCTGGATTTCCACCTTAAATCTACATGTAATACAAGTAAGTAGGTATGGAGATTACATAAGGCTGCAACATTCTACCAGAGGTAATTGCTGCAAACATGACAGATATGCTTGGTTTGATCTGATTCATTATGCGCTCATTGAACTTACATTCTCTTTCAAAAATGAGTTTACAAGTACATCAACCTTGGTCACTGTGGAATGCCATCTCATCATGTTTTTCTGCAGGTACAATGTTACCTTCCACTGCTACTTGTAATTGATTAGCAAAACTGTTAATGATTCTTGGGGGCTCTTGTGCTCAGCTCCTTTTTATAGTTTTGACACATATATTGAGAGAGTACAGTATTGTCTCTAGAGAGAAGCAGAAGCTAACTGCCCACCACTTGTAGTCTGACATATTGCCTTTAAAACTGGCTGCAGCTTGTCTTCTCTTCCAAATGATATTTGATAAACGAATGAAAATCAAATGCGGTTAAAGGATACCCCTATCCAGTGTACTTCACAAGACAATGAACTAGTTTCTTTTAAAAACTTTCAGAAAGACAAGTTTGACCACCTTTCTTCATAATCTGAATAGACTTATTAGGATCATTTCTAAATTTCTTACAACAATGATGTAAGGCTGTCTTAGAAATTAACATTTTTCCCCTGCCTTCCTCACACACACACATATATGAATAACTACTGCTCAATAAAATTTATTACATTTTCTTCAGTAACAGGACAGTGTACACTTGATCGAGGATCCCACTTGTATTTTCTAGACATGGTGACTTAATGGAAAAAGACCTAAATTAGGTCATCACTTAATTCACAAAAACACCAACAATTAAGAGTAATTATTTATTTGCACTTAAAAATAGTTATTTGTGACATTTTTCATCATGCCACTCACCCCATTTTTATCATAAAACTATCTAACAAAAAAATGTACTAGCTAATTTCAAAATAAGGGTAATTTAATTGTATGTATCTAAAGATACTCACCAAAATACACAAAAAAAAGACTCCTAATCCCAAATGGTATCACAAATGATAACTATAATTGTACCCTGCACAAAATTTATCCAATTGAGTAAGATATCTCTAGAAAAATAGGTTATAATGGTTTTAAAAAAAAATAAAAAAAATTTTTTTACACCAACAGTTGTCAAAACCTGTTCTCACTACTTTTTGTAATAGTCCCATAACCACCATAGATGTAACCACAAGTTTGAGACTAAATTAAATTATTTTCTCCCAGTTTTTGTCCTTTTTCACCCCAGTGCACAGTAACTCAAGTTTAGATGAGCAAGTGTATAGTAAACCATTGACAAACTGCCTAAAGTGATAATAGATATAAATGAACTGCCATAATATTTCTTTTTTCAAATCTTGTGCATAAGAACTCCATAAAACACAATTTTCAAAAGTAAACCAAAGATGTTTAATGTTAGTGATTTTTTTACCCTCCAGAAACAGTATTGCTTCAGAGGATAAGATGAAATGACAATTTTTTAGCATGTGAAAATGCCATGCCTGCCCAGGATTCAAACCCAATACAAAAGATCCAAAATTTAGTAAATTTAGATTCTACTTACTGTTCTTGTTAATTTTTTACCTTAACCTCTGTAAGCTGGGACTATATCATTACCAAAAACCATAATAGCGCATTTAAATCCCTTAATACAACTCATTATTTTAAATCAAATTAAGATCAAATGTAATACAACTGTGGTATCCCTAATATATCTTCTTTTTTTTAATCTATTTATTTACTCCCATGCTACAGTAAGAAGATTTGCAATATTACAATTCTACCTTTTTGAAATTACATTGTGATTACTAACATGTTGTTTCAGTGCAAATAGAGTTTATGTTAGCTAATCAACTAACAATAAATACTACTATAAATTACTATGAGCATAATTTCAAAAACTGTTAAAATCATATATCTAAACATACAGAACTGCCAGGATCCAAAATTCATTTATCAATATCCAATGTTTCAATCAAAAGCAAGAGAATTTTTACCATAATTTTTAATTTATAAAACTAAGATATGATACTAGTGATTAACACTTTTCAACATTTTTGATTATGATTTACATTACTTTGTTCAAAATAAATCTTAAGACTCCATCTTTCCATGAAAAATAATATTTTCTTTTTATTAGTCTAAATCAGAATCTTATAAAATTATTATAACAGCATAATATGAAAACTATTATCTACAATTGCAAAATCCTGTTTTAGAAACAGGTAAACTTGAGTAATTTTTATTTAGTATTTATTCTTATCTGATGTAACCACTCCAACTACCCTCCTTTTGTATGATACCAAAGTTACTGGCCAAAACTCTTTTAGGATATATAGAATACTACTGAAAAAAAATTGAAGTAAATGGAAGGAGTTAGTTTAAGGATATGGTTTATTCATTTTGATGTTATGCACTCTGTTCCAGATGTTCTAGTGTGGTACGTATGCTGCTTACTGATAAATAAGTCATCTGTATTTAAAATAAAAAAATTAATAAATAATTGTCTAATCTTTAGACTTTCCTCAAATAAATTATCAGTAGAATAAATTCCCTTTTTTTATTGAAGATGGTTTTTAATCTATTTCTCTGAATAACATTTAGTGGTCCCAGAACAGAATTAATAGCATTTCCCCAACAAATTTTCCATGCTTCAGTATGATTGGATGGATATACTTGAAATAAATTAAATTTTGTTTTATATTTAAAATGACATGAATTTGCCAGAAAAAAGAAATAGATTATTGTAATTTTTTTTTACAAACTACATGCAAAGATAGTTCAGTCTTACTATCAACTGCTACAAGAAGTTTAAAATTATTATATTTAAAAAAAAACAATTTTGATTTTTTAAACATTTAATGTTAAAAGAATTTTGGTTTTTTTTTTTGAACAAATTATAAGTGACTGCCTTGCAAACTGACTCAGTAAACTACCTTGTCTGAATAGCAATATCATCTGAAAATAAGAGAAACATTCCAACTGATTCAATTTTTGTGGCAATCTAGATGTCAGAAAGGATCAGATCAAAATAGGACCGAATGTGCTTCCTTGTACAACTCTGTAATCAACATTTTCCATGTCGCTTTCCATTCCTAAAATAGTGACAACCTGCTTTCTAGAGTGAAAGTAGTTCTAAAAGAATAAGCTCTTGAACTTGAGCTAATTTGGAATTTATTTTATTAAGCTACCTGTTCCCATCTATGAAATGGATGCCTTAGCCACATACAAAATTGTAAAATTTTCACAATTTTAAAATGTGAAAATTTTACTATTCTAGATAAATTAAAATTTATCTAGGTAAGTGCTAAGGCTTAAATTATTGAAGACCTATAGTAGAGGATTTATCAGTACATCAAGATTTTCTTTTTAGAAGCAAATGTAGGACCATCATATTCCAGAGTAGAACCCCCACATAAATTTTAAATATAGTTTCCAACTTCATCATCAAATATGATAACCAGATCTGATGTGAACTGATATTAAAATTGGTTGTCTTCAACAACCAGTGAGTGTCCCACCAACATTAAGTGTTTAGCCAAGCAATTACCCACCCAGGAAAAGTATTTATTGAAGTCATTGGTTAATTTTAATATTAAGTGTCATAATACTGCTGCCATTATGTAACAAAAAACAAATGTGCATTAATGTGACAAATGTCACTTAAAATCATGATGAATGACAAGCAAGATTAGATATGCAATCTAATTATAATTGCTTGCAAGTGATTAAAATCCATAGTTAGTAGATGCTTGAAAAAAAGATAATTGTGTAAATTTATATTATTTATGAGAAAAAAATATTTTTGGAGACAAGCCCCAACATTAAAGAGATCCAGCCTAACTTTTTAATGATTTGGTATATTCCTAGACAATTTAAATACATTTCCTTCCTGAAGGGAGAGAACTTAGCAAAAATTTATTTTATTCAATCATTTATGGAATTGGGTAAAATGGGGAGATAAAATTACAGTTAGAATCTCAGAAAAACTAGAGATGAATGCTTTCCCCAAATTTGTTATAGATGAATAAGAATGAAGCCTCAAGATGTAATGAATACTTTTTTCAGCCATGGTTAGTAATTATACATAAAAAATGTATTTTGGTTTTTTGCTTCAATTAATTTTCTAAGTATCAAGAATAAGTTTGCAGACCTGTGACTTCCTCAGAGGTCATAGCCAACATTTATGAATTTTTTTGTCAGTTCTGACTGTTTGGTAACAAGAAAGATCCTTTTTTCACTTGGTGGTCTCTCTATAATTTGGAAATAATATTTGTGAGAGCCTATCATATTTTAAAAGGTTTTGTAGAACAAAGCCCTAAGAGAAAGTTGTTAAATCTCAACTACGGAAGCTGTGCCCCCTTTAGTGTAATCATAGGCGTGTCATTTTACTTTTTTCTTTTCACATGAAATTATAAATGTGCTATAATTTTTTGCAAGATCTTTTGTGTTATATAGTTGATAAATGTTGTAAATGTGAGAAACTTGGGTTTTTTAGGACTAGGTTCAAAAAGGAAACATGCAGGCATATTTGCTCGACACTTCTGAGATTAGCTAGAGATTTATAGTGAAAAGGTAATTTAACATAATGTGCTGTTAGGCCACCATCAGTTTCCCAAAAATTGATCATAAGGACTTTGATCCGCTGAAGTAAGCGTGTTCTGAATTTTTTATTTTTCTGTCATTTTTGGGGTGATGGGAAATGGTATCTATTGTTTTTTATACTAAGGCTCGTTATGGATTAGAATTTATGTTGAGTGAGATGCATGGCTTTAGTATTATGGATATTTAAGAATATGCCCGTGGATATATTTAATGTGCATAAATTAAAAAAAAAAATAGTTGCACTTTATGAATATATATTAGAAAAATAAATACATAAAGTAAATTTATATTTCTTTGAAAACAACTTAATTTAAAAAAAAATTACATCAGAAAAAATGAAACAAACTAATTTGCTACAAACAACAAAAAAAAAATAGTTGATCAGAAAAATGTGAAAACAGGTTTTTTTACCAATGTAAATATATATTTATAAAAAAATATTTAGTCATTGTTATTGCATGCAATTCAGTTGTAAATGAAAAATGAAGTTTAAAAATTAATGTTAATTTTCTTCACAGTTAATTTTGTTTTTCTTTTTTTTTAAATTTTCAAATATGTTCATTTTACAGAGTTTTTATTCTCAAAAAATAAACATAAGTGAGTGTGAGTGTGCTTTAATAAAAATGATATTTTCTAAATGTTATGAGAATAAGAATTATAACATTTTATTGTGGATTTGTTGCAAAGATGAAATTGTTAATTTGGTTGAATAAAGCATATTTTCAAAGTTAAACATGTAATCTTAATCCACTCTCCAGAGAAACACAAGAAACATGATTAAATACTTGTAACATGCTGTAGCATGGAATGAAAAGCTATAATTTTTATCAATGTTTATATTTTAATATTATAAATACTAAAACTTACAATGACACTGCTTCATCTCCATTAAATGAAATCTGTTCTGAAATATAAAATGAACAGAAAACAATACTTAAGAAACAATTAAATTTTATATTTTTACACATGAAACTTATTTATTGATAAAAAAACATCTTCATTGAAAAAAAAAAACCAGTGAATGTTAAACAAAAATCTGTAACAGCAAATAAAAATGCATTATTAAATAATATATTTATTTTAATTACCAGTTATGATTGGTAAAATAAATAGAAAAAGATGAGGGAAATAAAACGGTATATCAACTTGATATTTTACTGATTTAAAAATTCTAATGAATATATAAATGTCATTTGCTAATACTATATAGAGTGCCCCAGGAGGTTTTTTTACTTCATTCACTAACTGAATTAAAAATAATTAATAATTTCTGTTATAAGGAAAAATAGAACATGAACAAAATTGTCATACTGCATTATCACTATTTTAGCTGTCCACTTGTAACAATCTCAGCTGTGTATCAACTAATTTGAACAAAGGTATCATTTTGTTCACATTAAAAGGTTTAATATTTTATCTTATGCCAGCCTCCATGGTGCAAGTGGTAGCATCTCAGCCTTTCATCTGGAGGTCCCAGGTTCAAATCCCAGTTAGGCATGGCATTTTCACACACTACAAAAATTGTCATTCATCTCATACTCTGAAGCAATACCTAATGGTGGTCCTGGAGGTTAAAATATATATATATATATTTTATCTTATAAAACATAATTTTATAAAACTATTTACAGAACTAACTACAATTAAAGAATTTAAATGGCTGCATTTTAGAATTTTTAAAAAGTAAAATTTTCAATAAGATTTATTTTCTAGATGTCTGGTACATGTACACAAAATTTAAAAAAGTAACTCAAATGTTCTTAAGATATAATTTCTATTGAAAAAACACAGAATAGCAGATAGAGAGAAAATGAAGTAAGGTAGGAGATTTATTCATATGAACTTTTCTGTTATTTTGAAGTTGTGAATTAGTCTCTTAAATATGGCCAATAACTAACTACCAGGGCATTCTGTATAATCAAATAAAGAGGTATAATCAATTAGATTGTTTGTTAGTTATTTCAACTGTGTTCGTAATCGAAAATTTATAGAGATAATAACTTTTAGAACATGTGTAAAGATATATTTATATGTTGTATGTAGGCATATATTTTATGTGTGCACATATTTATAAACTTTAAATGAAAAAAAAACATAAAAAATAAATCATTAGAATGCCTCAGGAGGTGAACTCCCAAAGTATTAATTAAAAAAGGATTTAAACAATGTTTATTTCAAAAGTAATGAAGAACTAAAGGTAGCGATAGTAATATAGGTAATAATAATACCACTGTTAGTAATGATGATGATTATAATTCAATCACTGAAATAAACAGTTGAAAAAAATAAAATTGACTTTATAAATGTGGTGGTAAGAGGATATAAAAAACTAGTTGAATATAATAGACCTCAAAATTATCACAGCCACCATATATTGAACACAAAGTTTTGCCCCTTAGATTCCTCAAATAATGCTTGATTTTTGTTTGAATTTTTTTTTTGAGAATCCTCTGCAAACAAAAATATTAAATAAAGTAAAATATTAGTTAAATACAATCAATTCATTTGTTATTTAATTTTGTATTTTAAATAACCTGATAACTTTATATCATGTTATTAAAAATCACCTTTGAATAGTTATCCCCCTGATCTTTCCTTGCTGAATGATTAATTAATACGATACAGGGATCTTATGTAATATTAGATTCATTTTTTATTTTTTGTAGCTGCTTTCTAGATCAAGTTGGCTTAGTTTTATAATGAACTTGTTTTTGGAATGAAGAATATTATTTTAGTTTTAAATTTCATACGCATCAGTGCACTTTTTTAATTCGAACTTTGCAATTCTCATAATAGAGTGCGTGTTAGCTTGCACCGCCAAAGCAGTTAAAGATAATATTTTAATAAAGAAACTTTTAAAACCAATATATTTATTATTCCAAACGCTTTTTTGTCACGATGTTATACTAGGAAGTTATTACGCAATATAAACTTAGATAAAGTAGGCATTGCTTGAACGTTAGATTATAATAGTAGTGATATGTCAGAAAACCTCTTAGTAATATTGCATACCGGTGAAAACGATTCGACCACGACCCCGCGGAGCATGGTGTAGGGCCCTAGGTCAGTTGTGCGACTTATTCTGATTGTAACCTCGATATTCAGTTGTGTTTAGTTGGGTGAAGGTGTTGTTATATCAAAGACATTGTATAATTGTTTCAAGTGAAGTGTTTTCTTTACTAAAAAGACTATTATGAACTTTGAAGACTATGAAACACTTCCAACTACCAATGTTACAACACACATGATGGCTGGTGCGATAGCAGGGGTTATGGAACATTGTGTTATGTATCCATTAGATTCAGTTAAGGTATTTATTTATTCGTTAAGCATATCTTAATTTTAGTTTCTTTACGTTACTGAAATGTGCTGCTGTCATCATTACTTAAGTTTGTACTTTCAAGGTGATACCTGATTGGTCATTACATTGCTGGATGAAACATATGATCATTATTACTTCTCAACATATGTTTTATTGTGTCCAAAATCGCGCGGAAAAAGTAATCTTCTAATCTAATGTGTTTCAGTTCTACCTGTTTCTACATTAGTGAAATGAGTATATTATAAGGAAATACTAGGTAGACGATATTATGTTAAAATGTGTTACCTAACCTATAATTGATATTTCTTAGTTAATTTTTTAAGATTAGGTCGGGTATTGTAAAATTAATTATGTTTTCCTTGTTGTATTGTTCAAAACGTAGGTGGACAGTTTTTTAACAATTATCCCATTAAACATGATATATATTTGATTAACTACTTTTTAATGAGAATTCTCAGGTATAAATTTAGTATGATCTTGCTAAATGTTAGTTTGTTAATTTGAAGTTTTCCTTATTTCTTTCAGACATTTTATTCATATTAGAACAAACCTTTTTTTAATTATAATTATTGAGAAGTCATTTCTATATTTTTAGTTAACAAAATCTTTAATGTTTTTCTTTGTTTTTCACATAATAAGGGTTTTTATATTTTCATTGTAACTTTTAAACTTGATAATACTACTTAAGGTATCCAGTTGGTAGTTTTTATTATGTTAATTAAGATACTCTGTCTCTTAAATACATTGGTAGTTATTTGTGCTTGATGTTTTGATTTTTCCTGTTGCTGTATTGTTTTGTTGATGTGTTAGACTAAGGTTTAAATATTGTATTTGTTTGTGAGTATTGATAAAACTTGCTAACTTTTTTATTTACCCCTTTTTTATAGTTAGTTCTTTCTTACAACGTATAAAGTTGATGATTGAAGTAAGTTAAGGTAGTGGAGCCTGTCAACATCCATACAGTTTAATGACCTGTTTGTAATTTGACCAAATGTTTAACAGTGACTAATTTAATGAAGTATGCGTTATGTGAAATTAAATCTTTGTTCTATAAGTTATATGTTTATGTTTTGTAGTGATCTCTTATATTAAGTTGTATTCATTTAACCCTTGTAAAATATAAATTTTATATAAATGCCACTCATTCTTGTGGTATACACATGCTTGTAATATTTCTTGTTGGAAAATACAAAATCAAATCACATAAAAAGGTTTAGTGGTTAGAAATATGGTATTTGCTTAGTTTGAACTTGTTATTATGCACACTCAGAATATATATGTTTTTAAAATTGTATTATTTAGTTAAAGTAAACTGAAAACTAGAATAGGTGTCGTATATTGAATAATGTAATTGTAAGTAAAATTACTTCTTTAGCACTTTATGTTAAATGCAAAAATAATATTAACTTTTTTAAATTGGATTCAAATATGTTACGTAAAATGTATTCCTTTTTCTTATATTTGTATTAAGGACGTGTATCATGTATGCAGTTGCAATGTTTTATTTTAATGCCTTTTTAATTCTTATTAATGATGATTTTATTTTTTTAATTATAAATGACTAGCTATAGGACTGCTGTATTTTGCAGTCATTGATTGAAGCAGTCTTGGAGATCTTAGATATCAGCTTTGATTAAGCCCTATACATTATACATAGTTCTGTTTATTTTAAACAGAAAAAAGGACAAAATGAAATGTATATGTTTCTAAAATAGGGTCCCTACTGAATCCAGTTGTTTTTTTATCGGTTATATGGGACCCCTATTGAAATCCAATTGTTTTTTTTTTTTACATTTTATTTGTTGTAGTAAATTTGCATCATTTTAGTTTATTATTTTATGACATGAATTTAGAAGTATAAGATAATAACACATAACTTTGTATGCAACTCTATACAATAAAACTTATACACGTATAACCTATTGTATATAATTTTTATTTTTAATGTTAATCAGAAGAGGTTAGTGACCAAAGCAATCATAGATTATGTTTATTCCATGAAGTGATGAATGGGGCATGTATATCAACATATCCTAATCAAACATACCCTACAGTTGCTTTGCTCATTAACCTTGTCTAATTAATGTTAAATACACCAATTTTATATATTTTACCTATTTAGGTAGCAGGTAGACACGAATTTCATTTAAGAATACCTCAAAAGTATAAAGTAGTAACTAAATTCTTATCATAAATGATAAACTAATAGATAAATTATGCAAATTTACTAGAACAAGTAAAACAAAAAAAAAAAGAAATTGGATTTCAGTAGGGTTCCTGTGTAACCGATAACTACCCTGAAATGCAATTTATCTTATATGTTTTATTCACATTTTAATAACAAAACAGAGATGTATATATTAACATTATATGATAATTGTATAACATATTATTAATCTTATTAGTTAATCAACCTTTTGAAGTAATTTTAAGGTCTTAATTATAAGTGAATGAATTATGATTATTAAAATAAAAATAAATTAAAAGTGTTTTAGTAACTTTATAAGTGAAACATTTTCTGGCTTGTTCTGTATTTTCCTTTTTTATGTTCATTTTCAAGTATAGTATGTAATATTTTTTCTAGAAATTAGATTATAATTCTAGTATAGTTTTATGTTATATTTAAAAATTTAATTATGATGTTTGAATCAAGTCCTGTAGAATAAAATTTATAATGAATTGTATTTCGTTTCACTGTTCAAGTTCAAATAATTAGTATTTCTTCAACAAACAAAATTACTTTATATGGCTATTTAAAATTTCTTGTATATATTATAATTATTTATTTATCATATTTTAGTTTTTTATTAATTTATTTTATTTGTCTTAAGTTCCTGATTTCTGTGACCAATAGCCATGTTAAAAAAATACTTCATGCAGTTAAGCCATGATGCATTTTATAAATGCATGCAACATTTAAGTAATATGCAGTGAGATCTAAATTGGAATTAAAATTTTGAATAATACATGTTTTTTAATTGCAATATACACTGAGTAAGGCATGAAAATTCTGCTCGATGTAGTGTCAAACGATAAAAAAAAATGAGATCACAAGACTAGGTTTGGTGTAAAAAGGTCATATTGCTGTAAAAAATGATGTAAATTGGGTACAGTTTAATTAAGAGATTATAATCTACAGGTGACAATTTATACAATGTGCTGGTTTGTATGTATAAGAAAAAGCCTTTCTTTTAGGATCATGACTTATTCATAGGCCATCCTTTATTTCAGATTTTTTGGTCTGTTGCAATGTCAGCCAGCAACCAAGTGGGTCACGCTTACTTTTATTGTTCTTGACTTCATAAAGAACAATCTCTGGGTGCGCCTCATAAAGGCTAAGGGATGCTAGAAGTGTTAAATTAATCATAATTTTATTTAATTATAAAATTAAAGAATTAAACTTATCTTTTATTGAGATCAAAACACTATAATAAATATACAGGTTGCACAAACTTGCCTGGCAATCCTTAGAGAACGAATTGGGAACATTGGTATAAGCAAAAAAGTACTTGTCTGAAAACTCTTATTTTTTTTTTGAGTTATGGCTAACAAATATTTGCATTAATTCTGAAGTAAGGGTAATATATAGCCATCCAGGAATTTCTGACACCCAAATTGACCAGAAAATTTTGCAGGTTTTATTGGTCATGGATATTGGTGTTCTTTGGTGGTTGGGTTTCATTAACCACAATTCTCAGGAGTGGTCAACCTGAGACTGTACAAGACTTCATTTACATTCATACATATCCTCTGAAGTAATACCGTACGGTGTTATTGCCAATAAATAAATATGAATTCTGAGAAAATTAATGTAAATCAAGTCATTAAGAAAAAAAAAGATAGATTTCAAAACAAAACATTTCAACATGAGAGAAAAAAATTACAATTTTAAATAACAAAAATCTTCATTACAATGCTGCAATTAATAGCTGAAATTAAAAACAAACTTTTAAAACAGATTAAATTATCTGGTAATAATAGATGATCAGTAATTAACGTTTGTATATTGTATGTAAATAATTCTTAGAGCAATTTTGTGTTGAAGTATAAGTTTGAAAATTATTTTAATCTGCTATTATATGTTATATATGGGGTTGTTACTGTTGTATATATATTATATTATAGTGTTACAAATATTATATCTATTTTTTTATTCTCATTTTTGTATTCTAACAGCAGTAGTTAAATTTATTTCTACAACTTCTTACATTATGAAAAGGATTTTTAAAAATAATGGCATTGTCTTCTCCAATTTTGCTCTTGTATCACTGTTTAAATCCCATTAGGAATTGGTAGGGTAGCTAAGTTCTTATGTAGGCAAAGAAGGAACTTTACTACCATTTACCTGGTTTAGATAAATGGAACCAGAGTAAAACTTTATCAGAGCAGCATCATAGAAATACACAATAATTATCAAATAAGAAATTGAAATAACTTGATGCTCATAAAAATAATTTAAATTATGAAATAATACTTTGGGACATGTAAAAGGGAAAAGTGAAAATGCAAATTTTTCAATATTGCTGAAGCAGACTGCAGTCTAATGTTAAATCAGTTTATCATAGACGTGAGAAAGGAGTGTACTTCTAACATTCCTTGTGTTCACTCTAATGATGAATTTGCAATAACATTTACATAAAGTTATCAGTATATATATTTACATTTTATTTGTATTTAGCCAAAAATATTTTGTGACTTAACCCATTCTTCACTAGGAATTGAATGACAAACTCATTTTCCATACAAAATTTTCCAGCAATCAGTTAAAACATCCCCAGAAAAGGTTTTGGGGTTGTTTCATGTCTGAAGGCCCTAATTAATTTCAGTAGATTCCCACAAGGTAGCAGTGTTCCAACAATATTTTGTGCCATGCCATACTGCCAAAAAAGAGGAAAATGTTTCCAAAGAACAAAACAATTAAAATGCTTCCATGGCCAGGCAACTTCCCAGACTTATAATCAATTGAAAATCTGTGAGTACTAGTCAAAAAATGAATTGTACCATAAAAATTGATCTCATTAAAGCAATAGTAAAAATGGTTTCATGATGAAGAAATCAAAGAAATGTGTAGTAACTTCTTGAGTCGATGCTAAATGATATACGTGAAGTGATTAAGGGATATATATATATAGTAACTACTAGATATTAAAAATTGTACAAGTATGATATTTTTTCTAAATAAAGTTACTTTTTATTAAATATCATCTGTATTTAGATTAATTTACACGCACTGTATCTTTTTATATTCTTCATAAATACTAATTAGAATTAACTGAAAGGCAGGAAGTGACAATAAGTAATTGTATACCGATGTTATTTCTTACAATGTTATAATGTTATTAATTAATTTGATCAAAGACATTTGTTTGAAAGACTGCTGTTGTATGGTGGCTGATGCATGGAATTCTTTCAAAAGTGTGGTAATGTTAAGAACAATTAATGTGCAATTAATTTTTAAAGGAAACAAGCCCACCAAGCCTGAAGACATGCATTGTGAAGATGTCAAAAATATAAGGAAGTTTACAGAAGATAAGACACAGAAGACTGACTGTGTTACACAGGCTGTGAGAGTGTTCCAGGGTATCAAATTTTGAGCTATGATAAGATTGTAGAGGCTGTTCAAGATCAGCTAAAAGCTTAAGGAGGCAACAACTTCCATTCAGAACAGTCGCTCATAAAAGCTCATGAATATTTTTGTCTATCGTTATGCGCTGGTTGAACCAACAAAAAAAGGTGATTCTACTAAGGTTTTGATCATTGACCATTACTAAGTTTTATTCTTATAAACAAACTTAATTTTTTGTAATTTGTAAGAAAAGATTTTTTTTTTTAATTTGATCAGATTTTTATTTAAAAGACTGCCATTTTATGGTGGTTGATGTAATAACAATAATAACAGACAATAACATCTTACCTTGATATCTCTTCAGTATATTTTTCGTAAGTTTTTTTAATAAGTTTTTAAATTACATTTTTCTTTATAAAACAGTTCGTAAGTAAATTTAATTTCTTTCACAAAATTTTTGTAAATTCTGTTATTTTTAATAGCCAACTCATTCATTGTGTTATAAACTATTACTGTGTTTGTTTTTATTATTTGTACTTAGAACTTGCATGTTCTAAGTACCTTTTTAATTTTACTAAATACATTGTTTATATAATTTCATCTTTATTTAGTGAGATGATACATATTAAACATTAAAATTATATGTCCAATATGATAAAACTTTTAATATTTTTTACTTCTCCAGATTTGGTTGCATAGATCAGTCTGGTTAATCAGCGTTACATTGTTTCAGTTACACATCCTAGCCTAGTGTGTCAGGAATGTAACTAGCCACAGTTACATTCACTAGATATCTACTGACTTAAAAATTATCTTACTAATCATTTGTTGGTTGAAAATCTACCCTACATTTTGTGGGGACAAACAGTAAGTGGAGTTTGGTAACATTCTCATACCAGGTCAAAATTAGACCCTATAGTACTCTTAGGGGTATCTTTCTAACTGTAAGTATAGATAAAAATAATTTTTTTTTTACTGTCACAACTCTGATGATTAACACCCCATCAAATAATATGAGGTTTGATCTAAAGCACAATGGAGTAGTTTTACAAGCTTATCCATTGGTTTGTCTTGTGACAGAAATCTTATATTCTACCCCAATGTGATCATTAAACTTGGACTGTTTGTGAAAAACAGGACTGTATTGGGAAATATATATTATAAGGATTAAGAAAGCTGTCCATTCCTTCTTGTTTGTAGTGAGAAAATGGTATGGATGAAGCCATAAGAGTTGTGATTTTATCAGATTCATGTCAAGACTAGAGCCGTTAAGCATATCATTAATAGTTTTCTTGGTGTTACACCAATAAATGTATGTGCTACTATTACAGTTATCATGTTAATCAGCTACAGTCCAATAACAGCTTTTGCATAACAGTGGCAGTGCATAAACATTTTAACCTTTTGAGTTTTTCCTTTTTGTTAGTTTATTGAGCTTTCCTACCTGAGCAAATTACATGGTATGTAGCTTCAATTGTTCATCTTCCAAGAAAATAAGTTTGCAGATATCTATAAAACATTGATGATCTGATTTTGTGATGATTTTATATGGACAGTTTTTCTAGATGAGTATCTCACCCATCGTAACCCATCAGATATTTAACTTAGAAAGCTCAGAATAGTGTCATTTGGTAACTTCATTTCACAGTAATAATGAAGCTAACAAATATAAATTGTTATAAAAAGGAATAAAGTGTGGCATACAAACCAAATAAAAATACGATTGTATATTTATATTATATGGAAAACATTTTATGCTACTCTCTACTGTCGCCTGAAATCAGAGTTTTGATACTTTGATAATGTATTGTAAAAGCCTGTTTCATGAATATAAAATATATTTTTATAAAATCTGGGCATGATTTCTATTTAATTTTTGTTTATAAATAATATATATATATATATTTTTTTTATGAACGTGGTTTTTTAGTTTTAATTTTTTAAGTAGATTTTATTAAGGAAATATACTTTCAAATAAAATTATTGGAACTGATATTTGTATTGTTTTATTATACTGCAGCAAAACAGCTGTAAGTTTTGTTATTTAAATACATTTCATGTTATTAAATATAACTTAAAAATTTTAAATACTGCTATTTTAAATTTAAACTTTAAAAAGAGTGGATATATTTGTGGTTTTCTTGAGGCACGTGTTTATCTTATCATTATTATCTCTTAGGTAGGCGGTGGATTGATGATTTTACATATTTGTATTGTTTGTTATAAGCTTTACCTACATGATTATTATTAAAACGTTTCTTTTAAGTAATTTTTTTTAGATATATGTTAAATATTGTTAAGCTGAACTAATTTTATTAGTTTGGGATTAGATAAATATGTACACTTGGAGCTTTCACTAAATTGATCTACTAACGTTTGGTTATAGTTTCTAGATTATTTACTTAGTTATTTCTTTAATAAGTTTCTGTTGTTTAACTTGTTAAATATTCAAAGATTACAAATTTCTGTAAACTAATTTATTGATGAATTATTTTTCTTTCATTTTTAACGATTATCAAGTGGTTTACTGTTACTTGCTTAATGTTGTTTTTTAAAATAAGCTCTACATCCTTCGAGTTTTCATAGCAGTTTAATGACTTATTAGTAGATGCTTTTCTTTTTATTCATATGAAACCCAGGAGTATCTGATACTATTGTGTGGCTTAGTTGACTCAGTTCGATCCCATCTTAATTTAGTTAGTGTACTTATCTGTTGTATTGAGCTGTTAACAGTAAAATGAAGTATTCAGTTGGCTTTGAACTCTCCCCTGAGTGCTGACACAGTGTGCTGTTCTGATGTTCCGTTTCTAATAATTTTTATGTAATCCCTGAATTCACTACCTGCCCACACTGCTGTACTATTTACTTTTTGTTGCTTAAAAAAGTGACAGAATGATCAAAACAAATTAGTTTGCTGATTACTTGACTGGCTGACTTGGGCATATAAAACTTGTTTTAGCAGAGAAGATAATATTTGGGTAAATGGTGGGATTGCATTTGAATAACTTAGCTTATTTTAAGTTTCGTGTATTCAACTTCATAATGTTTGATTTAATTATTTCAGCTCAGAGACTTTATTGCATTAGTGTTTTACTATTTGTGGATAATATCAGTTTTTTCAGGTAACGTTTATGAGAATGTAAATATTTTTGTATCTAGAATTTGTGTAATAAGATTAAATTGTATAGATTGTTTACAATTTTAGTGCTTTTTAGCATCTCAGTATTGTTTTACTACTCATCTGCTGCGGACTCATGAATCTTTTTACGAAACTGTTGTAATTCAGTTTTGTTATATTTTTTCAGTTATTTACTTTGATGATAGAAGTGATGGTAAATTATTCATGTCATTTACAGTTAGGATTTGTTTATTCAATGAAATTATAAAATTTATTTGTTAATATTTTATATCAGCCAGCTTGAAAATATTAATGTTATCTGACACCAAGAAAAACGTAACGTAGTCAAACCTAAATTAAAAGACATTAATGGAATTAAATTTTTTAATCAGTCAGTGGTATTATATTCGAATGGAACATAATTGCTGGCTTCCTGAGATTCTTAACCCTGCAAAGGATGGCTGAGGAGCCATGCTATCTATACTACTGGAATAGATGTAATATATGGATTAGATAGAATTATATGGATGTATAGATAGAATAGCAACCTGGGTCGTTAGGGACATCCCTGGGTGCTTACTTCCCCAAGACAGGCGTTTTGATATCGAACCCTGGTTAGCTGAGATATTCTTTGTTAGGATGGGAATGGATGTGTGGAGAACTCTAGCTGCAGTGGGAGGAGTTGACTTCGCTTCCAGAAGTAGACCACAGCAGAGAAAGATAGGGTATGTTTTCATTAGAAGCTTATTAAATGTTTGGTTTTGTTTTTTGATTTTTGAGTAAATCAGAAGAAGTCTTTGAGTAAATTGAATTGTAAGACAAAATTGTCATAGTTGCGATCAACACTTGTTTTGTTGGTATGAGAATAGTGTTTTTGGTTTAAAGACTTCATTAAGTAATGATTTGTTGCATTATAGTCTAATTGAAGTTAGATATGCGAAGAGGCTTTGTGTGAAACCTTGGTGTAGAAAAAAGTGTGGGGATCGTGCTTCTGCAAATCAGTTAATTTGATAGTTGAGGGTTGTAATGGTAGATGTTTATGATTGGAAGCAGCCCTGAGGGCAACAGTAAGTTTGATAAATCCACTGAAGGAAATGTCTGCAGAGGCATTTGATGGCATCCTGAAAGAGTCCAAACTGATGATTGTGGTGTATTATCAGGTTTGAAGGGTCTAAAAGACGACTTCCAATAAAGCCCATCTAGGAACTGAGGTAGTGGTGTGGCAAACAGGATAGTCACAAGGCAGGTTTCTTCCTCTACAGTATGATAAAAGTTATGAGTATTTGAATATCGTTCTGATTTTATAATTTTTCACTGTACAAGGTTTCTGAAGAAATGTATCCTAAAGTAATGGCATATATTTAGAAAGCCAGTTGTAGTCTCTTAAAGGTTAGGCTTAATCGACAGGAAATATCCTCAAGATTTGTTCTGTATACTCTCTAGGTCAGCAGAATACGTGTGAGCAGGCAAGCCGACTCACAACGCAGTTGTAGTCCCTTTCAAATCGACAATTTTTTTATTTCCTAAATTCGACAATTGTGTCTGTTTACTTCCTGCACATATAAAAGGTTGTTTAGATCAATAAATAACGTGTCAATAAAATTAGCATTATTTTTGACATGATATATTATCTGCGCAACAAACTAATACCGTACGGGGTGATCATATGGTTTTTAATGAAGTGAAGGAGTATTAACTTATTTGTTGGTAAATTGAGCCACTTATGAACAGTGGAACAGGAATTTGCAGTTCATAACTATCCACCTAATTGACATTCCAGGACTGTCAGTGAATGAATCTCATACACTGTCTCCTCGTCACTAATTTAAACTTTTGGGTGATTTCCAGTTTGTGAAACCAAGGTTCCAGTTTCTCTTAAACTCATTCCCACTGACGAGTAGACTTGGATATAGGAGAATCTATATTCCATTCAGTTTTTACATTCTGTTGAACATGCATAACTGATTGAAACTTCACTTCCCAAAGCACTCACTATACCTTTGTTTTGGGGTCCTCATCTCGACTGACTACAATTACAGTTGTTTAAGAGATTACAACATCTGGTTTTCTAAATATAGACACCTTTACCCCCAGACACCTGTAGGAAGAGTGTTGTGTAATTGATCAAGTAAGCAACTCCTTCAGGGAGTTGCTTACTTTCACTATTTTTAACATTACTTCTTCTATGGGCCGAAGTATTTCCTCTTCTGACTTTTGAAAGTAGAAAATTAATGTGTAGAATCAGTCAATGGGATCCAAAACCGATTCAATTGTAATAAATAGTTTCATTCAGATGGCAATATGCTTGTGTTCAGTATTGTTTTTATGCATATTTTGATTACATTCAAATTTCTTTCTAAAATATGCTTTTTTATCTTAATATCTAAATAATTATATTAGGAATCGATCTAATATTTTGATGTTGGTTATTTTTATTATCTTATGAATATTTTCTTCGGCTTATTATGTGTTGTTGGACCTGATGCTTGCTCATTACTTTGAACTTCTTTTTGATTTTCACCAAAACTGTTCTGCCATTTAGGCTGTATCATGTTCTAAATGACCTTTCATAATGAATGGAAACATTCTGTCTTGCTTCTTCAGTTCTTGGTTATTTTTCCAGGTAAGTGTAACAAGCAGATTGCCCTTTCAATAATACTTCTACTATCATCTTTATAAGATTGCATACAATGTTGTGAGGGTTTATTAAGTTATCGTGGTCTGTAATCATAGACCATAATAATAATAATTTTATGAAATCCATACTTTACCACTTTCTGTATATCATCATGCTCGTGTTTTGTTAAGCATATATCCACAGTTTGTTTATATAATCTCCTGTGTTTTCAATTAATTTTACATTCTAATGATTAAATAAAACTATTCTGATTGTGATCAGCTGCTCTAGCTTTGCTGTTGCTTTAATGCATTTCTTTTGTTTTTAATTTGTAATAAAATGATAATTTGAATATTTAACAAATTTCTCCTTCAATATTTCCTACTCTCCTAGTCATCACATTAACAGTTACTAGATACAGTGTGATTTGTTTTAACTTTCAAATTACCTTTAAATTATGTAAATTCAAAATTTAATTTTCATCATATTTTATTAACATTTAAAGATTTTATAGTATCATGCACAATTTTGTCTACTTCCTGAAATGTAAGCGATAAACTCATATCTGTAATCAAGTATTACAAACATAATACTTATGATATAATTTTTTTATATTCTAAAGATATAGTCTAAGAAATTTTCTTCATTAATGGAATCTATCTATTTATCTAAATAATTATAGTAATATGAGGTTTTTTCTTTATTTTTCTTCTTATAGTGGTTTTTCTTATGGTTTATTATTTTTTATAGGAACCTATTATTTTTATTGAGTAGGATTGGTTTGTAATAATGATTAGCAATAAAATTAGGCTTCTATCTTAAATATAATAAAATTAGGTTTCTCCCTGATTTTATTTGTGTTACATTTTTAAAGGCATTTCTAAGTATGTTAAAACTGGTTGAATTAATCATATTGATTCTGTGATTTTAGAAATTTTTTATGGATTGAAATAATATCTCTTACTCTGAATCCTGATGTTTAAATTTTTATAAAATTAGAAAAAAGCTACTTTGTAATTATGCAAGTTTAAAATGTCGTTTACTTGTCCAAGAAGTAGCTACAGATGAGATCCAGTCAGTTATCTATTTTTTGATAGGTAATAAATTTTGTATGGTATGAAAATATCATGCCTGAATTGGTTTGAACCCAGAACATTTTGAATAAAAAGCACTGACACTATTACTTAACCACAGATATCAAGACTGTGGCAGATAGTAGAATTATTAGAAAATAAAACCTTAAAAGGTAATTTAATAGGTAGGATGTAAATAGTTTTTAGTCTCACCTGTCATTACTGTAAATATATATCTGCCTTAAAATATTATGTGTTATAATGTGCACATTTTGGTAGAAGATGTACAATTAAGATCATATTAAAATGCATGCGTGTGAATACCCGCGTGTGCACGCACAAACACACACCATATATATGTCTATTTATGTAAAAAAGCCGAATTACTTTGTTCCTCTTTGTACGAGATCTTAATTATTACTCTCATTCAAAATTCAAAAAATATTTTATACAAAAGTTGATTCAGATTTTATTTGATTTAATTTTTGTATGTAAAAATAAAATAACCCCCCAAAAAAAGCAGACAAACAATACATTATGATTTAGAGACTTAAAACATCAATGAATCCATCATCATTAATGTTAGTAATGATTCAGAAAGTTTGTTTCCCTTCAGAAAACAACAACGGAGCAGCCAATAATGATTTTAATGCAATTGAATAGATAGGAGCTCAGAATAACTGATTACTAAAAAAAAAGGTTCCAGTTACCTCAGTATTGCAATCTTTTTAAATTATTTTGTTTTTTTTACACTTACCTGTACAAATGATGTATGAACATTAAGAAATTCTTTGTCATTGGATATTTTATACCGGCTAATAATTAGTTTATTGACCTTTTGTCATTTTTAGGTAATTAATTTACAGATTCATTATAGACAAGCAAATTGCAGACAACATTGAAAGGTCTATTGTTGATGTGCAAGGCTACCATTCAGAGCATCAGTAAATTCATAAACTCTACAATAAGATTTTTAATAGTTGAAATGTCAAGAGCGATACACAGCTTTGATAACTAAAATACTGAAATAAAATTTAGTTTGTATAGTTTTCGTGAGAACCATATTGATCTCTTTGATGATGCAATTTTGTTAGGGATCTAAATTATTTGTATTGAAAATTGATGCAGTGAAATACAACATGTTCTCTATTTAATCTTTACTGTTCAGTCAACAATAAAACTATGCGAATGAATTTATCTCCAACTGTTAACAATAAAAACATATTCAAAGAATCTAGTCCCAGTGTTTGCTGAATTTAATTGAATGTGGTGTGAACAAAGATAGGTACTGATTTTAATAAAAATATCTGATCATGTTTTTCTTAATTGTGTTATTGTATCTCTGTATGATTATTTGCACTGAAGTAGATTTTTTTTGCATCATGTTTGACTTTTATTTCCTTCTTGTTCCCAAGTACTTGAACTTTTACACCTAAATTAAACCTTCCTTCGATATGGACATTGTTACAGAGGGAGTAAACTATAAACTATGTGGCAAAACCAATTTTTTTTTGTCAAAACAACATAGATGGTGAATTGCAGGTTGGCTCTCATTTTCAAATAAAAAGGTTATGTGGTCTGAAATCTGAAACTACGTCCCTAAAGTTGCAAAAATGCAGGAAAAATGGATTTAAAAAATTGAATTTTTTTATCGCAAGTTTTCATTAAAAACCTATTAATTACTTTTATAAATTATTAATAGATACTTATTAAATCATTTCTTTTATTATTATTTATGATCAATAATACAGAATGTTCAATTTGAAAGAAGATCGATCACTTAAGTCTATAATTGGTAGTTTATTGGTAAACAAACAGTAACATAACAATTTACAGTAGGTGTTGAAAATTTTGTCCATCCACTTCTACACTTGTCAAACGTTTGAACACACTTTAATCCAACTTTCATTAAGTTGGAGTATTGTTACTGATTTTGTTTTTAGTATTCATTTTCATACCGCATTCATCACATTGTCTTCTAATTTTTAAAAATGGTTTATATTTAATTAATATATGTTTTATAATTTAATAATTAATTATTTTTATTTTAGTTCATTTTATGTATCTTGCCAAAAATTATTGACCCTATTGCATCCTTTGTGCTTAGTAACTGAATCATATGTAAGAATTCGCTGTCTTTTATATTTAGTTTTCTGTTTATAATTTTCAAAGGAATCCACCAATTGTAGAATTAAAATTAATTAAATTGTGGCATGATTTCTGGTAATTGGAATTTTACTGATTTGTTACGACCTTCAACATGCAATTATTTTAACCAGAATGATGAAATTATTGGTAAAAAATTCCAGAACCTTGATAGAAGTTGAACCAAAATCAGCTGATATAGAAACTAGGATGCTGGAACTGGTCTTTTATGAAAATCTTCTGCTCACAATCCATTGATGTATACACTAACCAATTGCATAATTTCACCATTTCTTGCAATTCTTCTTTAAAACATTTTATCATCTCTATTGGCACTCATCTACTCTTCACCTTTTCTATTTTTATTTCTTTTATTGCGTGTGTAATCTTTGCTTTTAGGACCATGTATACTGATGAAGAGGTCCTTACTTTAATTTTCAATTATGGGCTGGCATAATTCCTTAATAAATTATTTTCACTCTTTCTTACTTCTTCACTTTTCTTTTCTTTATTTTTTTATATTCTATTTTTTTAGCCTTTCTTTCACTTATCACATGTCTGTTTTAATAATAAAAAAAAAAATGATTGCTACTATTAAATATTACATTTAATTTTAGTTGGAAATATTTGTCATTGTGAATTTTTAAAATATGTTTTATCTTTTTCTTGAGAGTTTGCATTTGCACTGATTGCGAAATTATTTAATAATTTGGTTTTAATTCTTATTAATTGATAATAAACTCTTCTCTCAGTCTTTTATGTTGTTTTAGTTATATGTGCCAAGTGGTTCATAAGTAATGATAGAATTGTATTTAGTTGTGTAATTTTTATAAGTGGTATTAATTTTTATAAGTAGTACCTTGAATAGAGTTTTGTGTTCTTCAAAGAAGTTATCAATGTAAATAAATGAAATTAAGTAAAGAGGAAAAAGATTCAATTTTTTAATTGTACTTAAGTATTTCAGTTACCCACTTATGAAATTGTTCTAGAAAATATATATATATATATATATATAGTTCAAATAGAACTTGTCAATTGTGAAACGTCTCATGTCTTTTAATCCTTAAACCATCTTCAATCTTGATTTTTATTTATAATTTATGTAACAATACCAGTTACAAAGAAATTACGTTGCTTTTAATTAATATTATTATTGTAGTAATTGTAAAAGATGCTATTAAAGACACAGTTTTTTGCTTGTCTGATTGTCATAGCGTAAACTTCTTTACGACAGATCAATTTTTATTTATTTATTTATTTTATATTAAATGTGAATAGATTTGACCACATTTTCAAAATAACTTTAATTAAAGTATAAGTTCTAAAACTTAAGATTGAAATGGTCTTAAGTACCAAATACATCTTGAAGTTGTTGTGAATCCTCTTTTTATTAAAGTTCTAAGTGTTTCATATTTTGATAATGATATTGATAATAAGATATTAATACATGACATGCATTAATTATCTTTCACTTTTGTTGTAAATTTTTTTAAGTATATCCATATTTGATTATATCTCCATTTAAATGGAAATGGTCATCGTTTATCTATTTAGGAGATAATAGGGTAGGAAGTAAGAAAATCTGAATCAAAGCTATTGTAATTTTGCATGATTTTTCTTAGATACATCCAGAGTGAAGAAATTATTTTAAAATTCATTTTTTATCAGTAGAGTAGTTAAGATTGTCAACACCCCTCCGAACTCACACATATCAAGAACATATATATTTATTTTACGACCTGTTTGTTCTTTAGCACATGGAATATTATAAACAGTAATTTCTTGAAAACTGGAGGGTGTGAGGTGACAATAATTGACAAAGACTACATCTACATTTAATAAGCCATCATGAAAATGAAACAATTAGGTCAGCTTTCTTACATCATGTAAAGTTCTATTCTGGTTATATAATATGCAAACGAGTAATAGTTATTTCTTTCATAACAATCTAAAATTACTGTTTGAGTGACTTTTTCTGAAAACAAAAAAGGTTGATTTGATCTGAAAGTTGTGTGTTGGGTTCTTTCATGTGGTGTCCATAGACTTATCTTTCCCCCAAAAAAATTTCCAGCCACAAACAGGCATGATGGAAATTTTCAAAAAGAATAATCCAGTTTGTAATTGGGAATGAGAATCCACCATGGCAACAAACCGTGCATTTGGGCCAACAGACATTGAAGAGCTCTAACCAACATGCAAGAAGAAATCTGAGCCTTCTGGAAACCCATCATCAAAATTAAGACCAAAACACAATATTTCTATAAAACATAAAACATCTACTCTTTTTAAAAATCAGAAAAATGCATTCAAAATTTTAGATGAAATCTAGATGAAATGATCTTAGTACTTGCACTTCAAGAAAACAAAATTCTCAGTTAAAAACACAGTAGACTGAAAATTGTAATCTTTTCAAAAGGAGAACTGGAAAAATAATAATGACAAATATTCCACTTTTGGGAACAGCCTTTATGAACACGAGAATATTAGACTGTGAAAAATGTCTATTCACCCTCAAAACATTTAGTCCTTCTTACAACAAGGTATGGAAATAAAAATTACACAATAATCAGTGCCCTTGCTCCAGTTAATAAAGGTAATAAAAGAAACCCAAACAGTATTGAAAAATTATGGGAACTGTTAGAAAAATTAAATTCATTCAGTACCAAGAGACCATGTCAAAATTTTACTATGAAATTTTGATATACAAATTGGGAAAGAAAAGATATACCAGAAAAACATACTAAATTTCCCACCCCTTAAAAGAACAAACAAAAAACAGAATAACAAAATCAAATTATGTAACACCAACAGAAAATATGGTCATACCCAAATTTAGGAGAATTCCAAATCAACTGTTTCTTTAAGAATCAGAAATTCAAAATATCTAAGTCAAAAAGAGCATAAACCTCAAAATTTACACTACCTCACAACGCTAAAGGTGTTACTCATTATAACGTTAACAAAAGGCCAACTAAAAGAATCAGATTTGACATTGAAAATTTAAGAAATAACCCATAAACTAATTCAATCTTCAAAGAAAAATGAACACTAAAACCAAAAATTGGAAGGAATTGAAAGTAAAACAAAGATAAATAGTAAAATATCTGCCCTCTAATAAGAAACAGAAAACACTGGTGTTGGAATATCACATGTGAAGAAACTATAAATGAAAGATTAAAAGCACGGAGGAAATAGTACTCCTCATAGACAAATAAAAACTCTAACATTTAGATCAATCTGTACACAGATATCTGGAATTATCAAAACAATCTGTTTTTGAACAGATTGAAAAAGATATCATCAAAAATAACTTGAGGAATTTCTACAAAACATTCAAGGAAATCACCAAATACCACCAACCGTTCAGCCTTTGTTTCACGGATAAAGATGGAAAATTAGGCCTTAACAACAAAGGCAGTTGCAAAATTCTAGCAAGAATACTTTGAAAAACTATAAAATTGCCAAGTAAGCGAAGAAAAAATTTCAAAATCAAATCACGAACACTTGCATTTTAAAATCAAAAGTAAAATGCTTGATTGAGTGCCTTTTTGATTAGAAGGGCATTGTTTATTTTCATTGGATTTTTTATATTAAAGAATGGATGCCTTTTAATCAGTAAATCAATATTTCTACAAAGAAATTCTAGAAAGTTTTCAAACTCTGGTTGATATCCATTCAACAGTGCAGAATCATATCTGGCAGTGCATTATTGTGATCCAATATGATAATACACATTGGATCACAATAATGCACTGTCAGTGGAGTGGTTTTTGTGTTCAAAAGTCATTTCGTTATTATCAACCCACCTTATTCTTAATGGATTTTGCCCTGTGCAACTTTTTTCTATTTCTGAAAGTATAATTGGTATTCAAAGAACACCATTTTCAAAGAAGGTGTCTAAAAGGCTGTAACAAGAGTCTTAGGTAGCATTCCACAAGAAGAGTTGCAGGCATTCTACCAGCAATAGCAGTAACATTGAAATAAGTGTATAATGGCAGAAGGAAACTTTGTAGTAGATTACATTGGAGTTGATAAAAAACATAAGTAAATATTGTTTTTTTTTTCTTCAAATCAGGTTCTGTTACTTTATTGTTCTACCCTGTGTATATATTATAAAAGAAAGTACTAACCAAAATTGATTCTCATAATACTTCTTTTAAGTTAAGATACAAGAAATATGTACTATTTGAATTACAATAAATCAAATTGATTTCATATGCAACCAGCATCTTAATTTATAATTAACAAGCTATTATTTTACAAATCAGTTGATAAATAATGTAGGTATGTAATTTTTGTTAGATGCTCACTATAGGCATGATTTTAAAAACGTGCAAGGGTATTAAAAAATGAATAAGTGTTTATTTAAGAAAACTAGCTAAAATATAACTAGCTAAATATATATATATTAACTAGCTAAAATTAAAACTAATAGTGTGGAGGATATGTTAATAATGTACACAGTGTGTCTGAAAAGTTACCAAACTAAATTAAATAAAAATTCAGATTTAAAAATAAATGAATTTACTCACATCAGTCCTCTACATAGAACCGTTCTCTAGTTATACTCTCGTTGCACCACCGGTAGAGCCCGTCACACGCTTTGGAGAAATCACTTCATGGAGTCGTCATCAACTGCTCAGTGCAAGCCCTTTGGATGGCCGAAAAGCGGCCTTTCATCTTCAACTTGAGTTTCAGGAGTTTAAGGAACAGAAAATAATCTGTTGGAACAAAGTCAGGTGAATAGGGCAGGTGGGATAAGACGGTGATAATTATTATTTAATAATAATAATTATGTTTTGGACTTAATTTTATTTAGATTCGTAGTGGATATCCATCTACCTTATCAAATTAAGAAAATACTGTGCATGTAGAAAATGGTGTTGAAAATGATAAAAGAAAAACTTTGAAGGAATAACATCATTAGTTTGGTTATCATTCAGAAGTTGCTACAAAAGCAACTTCTGCAACTAACAGTAGCTACAGCAAATAATGATCTAAACGTACATTGTATTTGTCACCACCTTATTGCAAAAATATTGTCTGCAGAACAGAAAGAAACTTGAATGACATTGGCCGAGAGCTCATCACTGGTTGTTTCAAAATTTTCAGAGCAAGATTATAACAGGAAAGTTTTTTTTTTACTATTCACATACAAAATGCTAGTCACCAGAGTGGAAATCAGTATAATGTCCTTGGTCGTAATGTTGCATAATCTTTATTTATTATCATTCCTGTGCAAGAGAGTTTGTTTCAAAGAAAACTGTTCAAATATTTTAAATAATTTAAGTCAAGAGACCTCTCTTAGTTTCTGTTATATTAAGCTATGATGTGAATGCTGAGTTTTTTTTTTGTTTTATTGTATTTAATGCTGAATCAACATGAGGAAAGTGTTTTGTGGTATCTAGTCAAAAAATAAGTACTCTTATTGGGAACAAAGTTTTGTTTATCATTATTAGTGACTAAAATATTGAAGTTCATTTCTCATACACTACGTGCCATTCTCTTGTTGCTTTTGGAGGAAGATAACATTTTACCTTCAGTTCATCTTGGCCATCCTTCTTCTTTCCAATGCATCATTCTGTCTGTAAGTCCTTGGTTTTTCTAAGCTCCTGAACTTGGCTGGGACTCATTGGCACTCAGAATTGTGCCAATATTTTCACTAAATCATATGCACAAATTGATTGTTTTGATGTTTCTAAATTTTATTGCAATCCATTGCCTTCAGCCATCTTCTTGCTTTGTTAAACTGTCACCACACATCTTCAACATTCAACTCTCCTCTTTAGTCAACTGAACCTATTTTGAATTTACACTTCTGAGATACTTATAGTTACATTTCTGAATGTACAGCAAATATATAAAGTTAAAACAATTCCCAAATTGGGATATGGAAAAAATATAATCGAGAGATCTTCTGTTTGATTAATGTAACTCCTATCATTGAAAATTCATTAATAACCCACAAAAAAAAAAAATAAAAAATATGTTATAAAAATTGATAAAGTCGTGGGAATCCTTTTTATTATTATTCATAACCATGGATGTACTGGTAAAATGGTGTAAGAGAGAAATTTCTGATTACAGTGAATATAATTCCATGGTTTCCTTGTTTTTTAACATTATTGTTATAAGTTATAGTATTACTCATTCTGAATGTGACATTGTTCTGTATGGTTTTGTTACAAAAATAAAGCAATGTAATTCTGTATTTTGTTGTAGTCAGCATATAATTATAAAAAACTATGATTTTGCTTTGTAATATCAAAACTTATCTTCACTCCGTTAATAAAATTTTTTCTTATTCAGTATTATTTCCAATTTAATTTAAACACTATGTTTATGATATCATTTTCTATTTGTTAGCGTATCTCATGATAATTCTTATTTTACTAATTCATAATATTTTTGGAGAGGGGGCTTTGATAACTGCTTGTTATAGCATTGCTGCTATAACAAGCTTAACTGCTAATGCTTAACTGCTTAAGTCATAGTATTTTAGTTTTGTTTTTGATTTAGTAACAAGGACAAGTGTTAAAATGCCCTATTTGATGGTAGATGTGTAGAAATGTTTTAACTTATTATCTTTTGAAAAACGTTATTTTAATGCTAATCGTATTAGTGTTTGTAGTTAATATGTACCAACAAAGGAAAAATGAATACTTAAAACCATCTCTCTAGCCTCAAACAGGTTATTTTAGTTATTTGTGCAGCTGTCTTGTTAATTAGTATTGTTTCTTGAAATTCACAGAAAAATATACCACTTTATCTTGCTGCAAATTTGACATTTTTCAAAACTTTTGGATGTACAGAGTCAAACTTGAACCAGTGAGCTTTAATGTAATTTTTGTTCAAGTTCGGTGTAGAATGGATCCCAGAAAGTTCTGTAGAAAAATTTTTCATCCTACAGAGCTCCAATAAAGCTGTCCCAGTGGTTAGTGAAAGGTATCAGCAGTAGTACAGGTGGTGACTAACATAATTCCAAGTTTATGTGTATCAAGTAAAGTGTGAAGGATAATGAATACTTGATTACAAAGAGAGATACCGCTTTGCTCAGGACCATCAAATAGATTTTGTTTCTTATTTGGGAGAGAAAAATGATATAAAATTTATTATATAATCTTTTTAAAAAAGGTTCACTGTATAAAATAATAATAATTAAAATGATGATAGCCTAAACACAACTCAACATCTCTAATGAAAATTAAGCATATTATAAAGGTGTTCAAAAAGTATCGCAACCTTATGGGAAAATAAGTAAGTTATAGTTTTTGAAAGTGGCCTCCATTATGCAATTCACATAGTTGAATACGATGTTGCAATTCGTGAACATAAATTCTGTATGGATGCACCTTTTAAACACTTGTGCAATGCCATGTGTACACTACTAACAGATACTAGATTGGCTAAATAGGCATCGTTCAGACTTCTTGGGACTAACAGAATATGCAGCTTGCATGTCTATCAGCTTTTCTGGTATTAGCATCTTAGGTCGTCCACTTTTGGCTGCATCTGCCAAATCCTTGTCTCTTGTAACTAGTCACTTAGCTGCTTGATGGAGGACTTGTTTGGTGCATAATTTTCTGTGAAGACATTCTGGGTTTGGGCATAAATGGCACACCTTATGTATTGGCAGACAATGATTATTCTCTGCTGCATTGTGTAACTCATGTTTCCTCAATTAAACCTGCAACAAAAGAAGGAAACATTCTTCCATAATTGCATCACGTTTTGAACACCTGTATTTAGTATAAGTAAAATTAAAAGGAAAAGAGTTAACTTCATAAAAATATATTTTCCTTCTGAAAAAAAATTTTGTGATTGGAATTTTTTTTCAACTTTGTTGTAGTCTCTTCTGCTTGGTCTTGTAGTTTATGTTGGAATATGCAGTATTTTGCCAGCTGTTGCTTTTCCTTAATAGAAACCTAAATATTACAAACTAGAA
This sequence comes from Lycorma delicatula, assembly GCF_047948215.1. NCBI lineage: Eukaryota > Metazoa > Arthropoda > Insecta > Hemiptera > Fulgoridae > Lycorma > Lycorma delicatula. The sequence goes on along the minus strand of NC_134455.1, from coordinate 16,697,169 downwards.
AAATGAATATTGATTAATTGCTTCTTACAGATTGTGCTATTTATCTCCATGAATTGAAAGTGATATGATTTATTAATAGTGATAATGATAGTGTAAACAGAAATTACAATCTAAGATGAAAAGTAAAAAAAAAAAAAAAAAAAAAAATTAATGCATAGATGTGTAATTAAAACATTTAGATATTTACAGTTGAGACAATAATAGGTTATTATTTTATAAATTATAATTAATACTAATGTTACATGAAATACCCTCAGTTTTTTCTCTCCTTTAATTCTCTTTTTAACAATAATTTACTTAGCAGTTGTTTTTTTTTTTTTATTTTAATCAACTTACTAAAAAATGAGAACTTTAAATTTTAGTTTCAGAAGATCCGTGTTTTTTTCTTTTTTCCCATGGTATAGTTTTAGTGCTGAACTCTCAACCTGTACATCACAATTTATGATAGTTACTTTTTTATAACTGTTTCATATATCAGTACTACTTTGCTTCATCATTCATGATTCCACAATAATAGTGAAGTTAATTCTAGAAATAGTCATTTTGAGTCTAAAAAAAGGGAAAATTTTTATTTTCCCTCTTTCTACAACTTCTGTAGAAAATAAAATTAAAATTGTCTTTATTTCAGTATATCTTTTGTTTTCTTCGTTAGGTATATAAAATCTTAAAAATCACGGTGAAAACAGTCCAAAAATCAGCTTTTGTGTATAGCTCAGTCATTTGTTAGCTTTTTCTTTAATAAAAAGTTTGAGGAATAAGAGAAAAAATGTTCATTAAATTATTTTTTTTTTTTTTACATTTTTTTGTAAATTCTGTTTGTTCTTCATGCTCCAAAGTTATTAAAATCTTTAATGGTAGAGTTAAAAGCTGTGTACTGGTTTGATAGAAAATTATTCAGGCATCGGTTTTTTTTTTTAAATTAAGAATCTATTTTTTCTTTTTTTTATTAGTATAATTTAGAAGAAATTAGATTATATGTTAAGAGGTTGATTCAAATTTTTTAATAGTGTAATTTGTGTGCATTTTATTTTGATTTTTATAATCGCATTTTATGAGGGTGAATCTTGTTAGGCTAATGTTAAATTTCTGTTTTCATTATTATTAACAGTTTTTATTAATATTTTTAGAGGTTGCTTTTTAAAATATATTGTCAAGAAGAGTTACATTTAAACTTAATTGATTTATTTTCCTTTCTTAATGAATTACTTTCTTTTTATTTTATTTTCAGTTTGATATAAATTGTATGATAGTAGTTAACATTTATTTTGATTTTAGTTGCATTTTATGAGGCGAAGTGCATTCCTTACTTATATCAAATTTTGTTTTTTATTACTGTTAACAGTTTTTGTTAGTTTTAGAAATGTCTTTTTTGTAAATTCATTGACTTTTATAATAACATAACTTTATATATTTATTCTTAACATTCTTTTTTTTATACGAGATGAAAAATCTTACAGCATGAGAAATTGGCAAACCTGACTGGAATTCAAACCTTTAACATTTGGTATGAAAAACATACTTTCCACCATTTTGCCACTGAGGATTGCAATACACTTTATACACATTTAATAACTGTACTTTGCATATAATGATAAAAATTTGTGTTCAGATTTTAATTATTTTTACGTTTTGAGTTACAACATTTTATGTTTACAAATATTTTTTAAAAACAATTTAAAAAAATAATGTAATAAATTTATCAATGACAGCGTAATCCATTCCTTTTTTTAATTTATTACCATCTTTAATTCTGGTAATTTTTATTAGTGTTAATGAATGCCATTAATTCAAGTATTGGTATCATTATTAGTTATAATTGGAATTTTTAGTCTATCATGTAACATATCCACCAAATGATTTGTGTTTATTAAAAAGATGAATTTTTTAATGCTGTTAAGTTGTTTTTATATACAGATTTATAATAACACTCTGACAAGACATTAATTCCCATGTTTATTACCATTAATTTCATTATGATTAGAAACAGTTCTGGCCCTGACATCCTGATTTTTGTTATGAGCTAAGATTTTGCCTGATTATATATAATCAAACTGTAATATAGTTATGTCTGTCATGACTTGTGTCATGACTGCCGTGACAATAACTTTCACTTTTGTATTATTTAATATGTTATAAAACAAGTTTGATGTAAATGGCATTGAAAAGATTTACTATCATTAATGCAAAAGCAGTTGAAAACATTATTCACCACTATGTGAATTTATTTATACTCTTTTTCCACTTTCAAGGTACTTTGATTGAAAATATTTCACATGGACTCTGTAAAATGAGTATTTGTCAGATTTAAAAAACTGTTCATCAAAAAGTTGCAGATTTTACTCTCATGTCAGCCTATCTATACCTGGATAATAACATAGACTGTTGGGATTCTCCTGAGACTTCCCATGCCAACGAAATTGATCAGTACTAATTGTTTATAAAAACATTTTCTTGATTTGATATGTCTTATTGGGACGTGTGTGAATTCAGTAATTAAATTTCTGGTTCAGAAAAAAATAGTGTATATTAAATTTTTACTAAAAAGAAAAAAGTAGTCAAATAATAAACATTGGCATAAGTTTCAAATTTTTGGTCATTTTTTGGAATCCATGATATTAATATATGCTGCCTGCCAAAAAGGCTTTGCTTTCTTTGGTGTTCGGAGAGAAGTTCACTCCCATTGGGGACTTATTTCAGAACCATGCATATTCTGTGTAAGGGTGTTTTCAAAGCTATGATGCTGTGTGCTGCACCTGTCTGAGCTGATTGAATGAGTTACAAATGATACAGGAATATTTTGCTGAGAGCCCAGCACTTCCTATTGTTATCTGTGATTGGTGCCTATAGGACTGTCTAGCGAGAGATTTGTGGTACTAATCCGATTGATATCCTGGCAAGTAAACGCCAATTACAGTATGATGCCAAGAAGGTAGGCAAACTTACCTCAACCCACCGGGTTGGTCTAGTGGTGAAAGCGTCTTCCCAAATCAGCTGATTTGGAAGTCGAGAGTTCCAGCATTCAAGTCCTAGTAAAGCCAGTTATTTTTACACGGATTTGAATACTAGATCGTGGATACCGGTGTTCTTTGGTGGTTGGGTTTCAATTAACCACACATCTCAGGAATGGTCGAACTGAGAATGTACAAGACTACACTTCATTTACACTCATACATATCATCCTCATTCATCTTCCGAAGTATTATCTGAATGGTAGTTACCGGAGGCTAAACAGGAAAAACAAAAAGTCCAACTTACCTCTGGGCATGTAAAAGAAAGAGATGACTAAGATTTCCATTTACGGCAGGTCAGGTGGACTTGGCCATTACATGCATAGTATTCTTCCTGAATTTAGAAGTATGCAGATTGTTAGGTCGATTTCTCCCATTCTGCATATTACACATTTTCTTTCTGGACTTTGTGTTTACATGACAGGTTGGCCAGATTTGGGTTTGATTAATACAGGCTTATGTCCGGAGTATAGGGCCATTTGTGATGTGTGCCATGTCTGCCCCAGGTATGAAGCTGAATGAGGATCAATACTGGTTTTAAGTTAATTGGAAAAACTGAAAGAGAATGAAAGATAGTTGCTGGCTCCCTGAGATTCTAAGCCCCGTGGAGAATGGTTAAGGAGGTCTGATGTTATGGATGTATAGGTAGAACAGCAACCCAGGTGGTTAGTTGCCTGTGTGGGAATTTACTTTGCCAAGATAAGCATTTCGGCATCAACCGTGGTTAGCTGAGATAATTACTGTTACGATAAGAATGGATGTGTGGAGAATGCTCTTGGATGGAGCTGCAGTATAGGAGAATGTAGGCATTGACCTTGCTCTCACATTCGGACCAGAGCAGAGAGATAGGGTATGTTTTCATTAGAAGCTTATTAAGTTTGTGAATTTGTTTCTTGATTTTTAAGTAAATAAGGAAGACTGAGTAAATTGAATTGTAGGACAAAATTGTCATTGTTGCAAGTTAGTTAAGAAAGAGTTGTGTGAAACCTTCGATGTTAAATGCGTGGATCGCACTTCCACAAATCAGTTAATTTGAGTGTTGTAAGTTGTGGTAGATAGTTGTAATGAGAATAAGCCATAGGAAGGGGATAGTAAGTTATGTAAATATATTGATGGAAATGTTTGTTGAGGTGCGTTGACCTCAAAGATGACCTCTGGTAAAGCTCATCAGGGCTAGGAATGGAGCAGATGGTGTTGCGACTGGGATCATCACTAGGCGGGAATCAGGATGTAATCAATTTAAATTATGCATTAATGCTTTTATGTGCCATTGTTTCAATTAAAGGATCTTTCACCGGTGTCAGTGGTTTTAATGTATTTCAAATTTTTGTTAAAAACTGTTATATTACTCTGAATATTAATTGAAGCTATATATTTGTTGATAAAAAATTATAAATGTACTTTATTAATAAATTGGAAAATAAGTAAGTTTGTAATATTATAATGACTGGATACTTACTATTTTGAAATTCTGAGTAAAGGATCTTCATCACTTGCATCTACATCAATTTCAGATTTTCATCTCTTTATTTTTTACATAAATCATCCAAAATTACTTCATTCACTGTGATGGTCACAAAGTAAATAATAAAATATACCTTATGTCTGCTGTTGAAAAAAAATTTTTCTTCTGGTCAAATGTGCATAACTAATACTACATAGTGCAATTGAATGACGTCTTTTCAGAGGTATAATATGATAATTAAATCACCTCAGATATACAGCTCTGGAATTGAAAATATTAAAATTTCAACTTATAGTTTTGTACATATTTTTAAGCCATTGAAAATTACAGTTAAATTTTTGATTGTGTTGATTTGTTTTTTTTTTTTAAATTATATCGTACTTGCCTCAATTAAAATGAAAATCTATAATTGTTTGGTAATAAGTCTAAATAAAAGCTTTTATTACAGTGTATAATTTCTAGAATGTTACAATAATGTTATTGACACTTCTTCAACAGGTTATATTAATCGGATGTACTTTTATGAGTTAATTAACTACTTGATTGAAATTTCATTTTTTATATTCTGCTCTATTTATTTAGAAGAGAATGAATGCAAGAAAGATATGATAGTTCAGGATGAACTATATGACCTATCCAATTGTTGTGGTATTCATTATTAAGATTATGTGCTGTACCTTCAACTAGATGTAAACAAAATGATTTGTTGATTTAAAAATAGAATGAGCATTTTTATTTTCAATGGCTTTTTTGCTTTAACTGAACTCTATGAAACATCAACTACCAAAGCAAGCTTATACCCATCTTTGTTATTTTAGTAGCTAACTGTTATGATGTGCAGTGTATCAATTTGAAGATTGCAATGTGCAATTTTCTTTTTAATGTTATGGAAGATATTTATTGGAAGGTTATGAGACTAATAGTTATGGGTTAGAAAACTGATCATAAAATTATTGTTGCATGTTAAGATTATAGAACTAAAGTATAGCACATCATTGATTTATTCTGTTGTTTTTTACTCCTACATTTGTGATTCATAAAATTTAAACTTGACCAGTATTCCTGAAAGTAAGGTTGATTTGAGAAAATTAAAAAATATCTTGGCTCAAAAATTTAATATTTCTTTAGGCTTGTTTGGAATCTTGGATCTATAAAATTATTTAATTACCAGGATGATTGTTAGTTGACTTTTAATAGAATGTTGAACATAAATTATTTATGTTAAATAATTTAAATTGTTAATTTATTTTACCTCAAATTCTATTTAAAACTAGATTTTAACATTTCATTAATTTTATAAATTTCTAATCGCACAAAGTTTTACTGTTAAGCATATATTAATCAGGACTATATTATAAACATTGTTATCTCAAATGAAAATGTTGATGTTCTATTTTATCGTCCTGTTGTTGATTATTATATATAATAATTCAATTAATCTTAACTCTATATGTGCTAATAATATTGTTAATGAACAACATAATAATCTTAAACAATTTTGTGAAATTGTAACAAAAAAATTATTCGACTTTTTGTATTAATATGCTGAACTATTTCAAAATTATACTCTTTAATCGCTTTCAATTTTATTCCAACCATGTAGGAACTTCTAATTTAAAACAAATTTAAAGTATTACAGTATTATTATACTAATATACTTTGTGGGAGAAATTAAATAACAAGTCTTATTTGGTTTAAAGAATAAATTACATAGATGGTTCTAAAGTGTATTTTGAACTAATAAATAATTTTAAAACTATCCGCTTTCTAAATATATGAAAATAATGTTTCCAGAAGAACAAACTGTTGTGCTGTTTTATCAGAATAAGTTTTTAAGCATGTTTTATAGACAGTTTAAACTTAAGTTAAGTTTAAACTTAAGTTTTATAGACAGTTTAAACTAGACAGTTAAAAGAAATATAAATGAATAAAATAAGATACTTTAAGAAGAAAAAAAATTTGTTTAGCTGTTGTTGGAAATTATTGCTGGTTCACCATCAAATACATTAAAACTCTGTTGTGGTATGTTGTGCTTTATATTTTACTGTACTATATATGTTATTATAAAATTTGAACTATTAAGTTGAAAAGTTTATTCTGTGATATGCTTAGAAATTAATAATATTAAATGGTTTTAGCAAAAGCGGAACATGATTGTAAACCTCATTCATTAATTATGGTAACTATAGTAATCATCATTTGTACTGACACATGCAAGTGCGTGTTTGTGCCCCTAGTTATGCCAAAATCACTTCATTTTGTTTTTGATTCCCAAACAACCTCCATTATGCTATGAACATGACAGTTACCTTTTTAATGTACAAGTTGAAAATCAGAATGATCGATTCAAAGAAGTAAAATTAATGTCCAGAATAAATACTACCATCTATTTACTCATAATCAATTGTATGAATGCTACTAAGAATTTTAATAGTAAATTTTATTTTATGAATTACTGAAATTCAGGTGAATTACACTTAAATGTTTTATTATATTTTTAAATTTGAACAAAAGATAAGGGCGCAGTGTGATAAGTTGAAATGATAAGAGAGTATTGAGATAAGAGCATAAACAGATAATAAATCGGAATCACTTTGTTTCAGTTTCTGAGAATGAATAAATATAAAATTGTGAAAACAACACACTATCTCCCTGTTTGTATCTATTACTATACATGTTCTTATTATTTCTCTATACTTCCAATTATTTAATAATGTTATGATTTATGTTATTGTAAAACTGTGAACTTAAGTTATTATTTCACTTTTTTTCAGTTGTTTACAGAAGCTATTTCCTGTGTGTTCTGGAATGTTTGAATGCTTATTAGAAATAAAAACTAATGCACATCACTAACTTATTATTACACTATATTGAATCAATCATTCATAAGTGGTATGACACTGTTGATGGAATGTAAATATAAACCCATAATCCAAAGATTAAATAACAGTAATTTTTGTATGACAGGATTTGGGATATTGACAATCAAAGAAATCCAAGCCCAGAAATGTATGAGTAGTTATGGGTTTTTTTGGTGGGGGGGGGGATAATTAAGATAAGAAGGAAAGTAACTCATAAAGCCCATGAATAAGTAAAACCAGTCAATATCATAAAAGGAATTTGGTAATTAGTCACCAATTACAGAGTTGCATCTTGACTTGTGTGGCTTGTGGCATTTCTAGCAATGTTGCGCAACTATTAGTGTTATATGGTTCTTTCTAAAAAATCATTCTAAAGGAAGAATACCCTTACTATGCAGAAGCATGACTGTGTTTCCCTCATTATGTGGCAAGTTTGCAAATTCTCATTCCATCACTGAAGTAAACTGTTATATGACACAAGCAATGATAAAATTATTTTACATAAATAAACTGCACAATACTACTGTATTTGATTGTCATAAGGTAAAATTGTGAATAGAAAAGAAGAATCATTGTTCTTTATTTACATGACTCGAAACTTCCTTGTCCAGTATTAGGTAAACTTCTGTTAGGTTAACTACTCTTCTATTTGATTAAGGTAGTGATCATTTCATTTGTGTTAATTTATCGATACTTTGTATTACTGGATGTAACCTACCTTGCTAGGAATATTATATTAGTATTCTTAGATTAGATAATTTGTTTAGGTTAGGTTTATATTGTAAGGGTGAGGACTCATGTTTTACTTCCTTTTTTTGAGGTAGTAAGTTTAGCTTGTAAGAATCGGTTTTGCCTTGTTAGCATATATTCGTGGCATGATCACCACGTTCTTCATGTTTCCGAGTAGTGTATTCCGGGTTTTGCATAAGAAATATGATAACTTGGTTGTACGAGTATTGTTTGTCTTTATTGGCTTGTTTACACATCGTTTTCACCTTTTGCACTGAAGGTTAATGCTGCGTTGAAGGTGTTCACCTTTCCATCCAGGTTAATGGTAAGATAATTGCACGCCTTGCTGGCTGGTTGTCGTGACATGCGGTATCGCTTTCATAATGTTTTGCGACAGGTTATATGTGTATTATGTTGGTCTGAAGCATTCAAGACGTGTTGTTGGTTGCCTCCGGGTGATCCCGGGATGCGTAGGGTTACTTCAAGCGGGGGTGGTTTTAGTTGGTAGTCTGTTGATGGCGGTTAGATTAGACCACTAGCAGGAGTCACACTTCGTGTGTAAATGCATTTCCACCTCCGTTCCAAAAAAAAAAACCTACTCAATAAACTACTCAGTTTATAGAGGAGTACTGCTCTGGTAAAGCATGAAATTTAATGGCAAAATGTCTGAAACTTTATAAATGTCTTCTTAAACTAAAAATTATAAAAAGAATGCATCCATATCATTTAATTGATTAAATTTCACCATAAATAAGTTACATTTTTGAATTTGTATATCGAATATATCTTGATCTGGTGCTTGATTGACTGTTTTGGTATTCCATCATAACCTAGATGACATAATCTGTACTGTCTGTAACTGACTATTTTACATTTATGTAATGTTATTTTATTACTGATGATTTAAAAACTTTAGGGTTGTTGATTTAAAATTTAAGAAAAGACAGTTATTTTTAATTTTGATATGAATAAAGGTTAAATATTTGGATTTTGGAATCACTTAATACACTGCTCATCATTCATATGGACCTTACAGATTCATCTATCATTTCATTTATTTTAATAATTTTTACCAGTTTTAAAAAAAATTAAGCAAATTGTTTCATTTTATGAGTAAATTATTATAATAAAAAAATCTTTTTATTAAATATTAATTGTAATATTGTTTTTATTTTAAAGTAAACCTGTGTTGGTGGTGTTTTTATCATTTTGAAGACAGTATCATTTAATGTCATAATCTCCATGCAGATTTTAAAGAAGTTTTTATGAACTTTAATCTGGTTCTGATATTGTAATATGTGGTAAACAAAAGATTGAGTTGTCTTAGGGAAACTGAATATATTATACAATCAGAATAAAGGTCGACTATAAGTAGAAGATATATGCACAATTTTTAAGCAAGTTATATTTATGCTTTAGTTGTATTTTAATAATAAATTTGTAATACTGATTAGATATCTTAATCCATTCTTATTTATTGAGATTGAACCCCCTACCCTCTCCATTTTCCCCATTTATCTACTCTGCCATATGTATTCTTAACACTGGTAGACGCATTTGAAATACTAATGAGAGTAGTCATGTGGGTGATATATGTCAACCACCTGTATTGTTTTATAAATCTTTATTACATAAACTAAATTATTTGTAGTACTGAATTACTGGTTATTTATTTATTTGTTTCCAATTAAAAAGGTTTTTCACAATATACAACAAATATAGCTACCAGTAGATTAAACCAAAACTCCTTTTTTTTGTAAACTCCATAGTGGTAGGAATTTGGAAAACCAGTTATCCACTGTTATGTGCCTACAGTATCCAAAATCGATTCTGCTATTTACAACATCATACTTGTTCAATTTATATGGTCTTTCTGGTTGTCATCCAGCATATATTTCCATGTTTTGTGTATGAATATTCTTTGATTATCAATTAATCAAAGAATTCTGATGCCATTTTTGGCTGGTTTTGAAGGCATGTACTTGCAGAATGGGCATTTCCCATGAACAAGTTGTTTGTCAGTGAATAAGTACACACACTTGGTTTTATACACTACTGTGAATTGCTGATAAATCTTTCAAAAAATACCGATATTGGAGCTATCTAATCAAAATTGTTGTGTTCATTTTTGTTTTTATATCATCAAAAAGTAAACTAATTAAGACTCTGAACCTTTGAAAGCTGACTGTTAGACACATAGCTTCAAAACCAGTGCCGCTTTTCATGTCCCAGAGCGTCTTCAATGTTTCAACGATTATAATTGAGTATACTGCATAGGTATAAAAAACCAATAAGCTATCTAATTTGTTGTTGGTTTGAAGGCTTAGTATCTTAAAATTTTGAAAATTTCCTATTTATATTATTAACATAAATGTTATCACAAGAAGTTATAATATCTATTATTTCATCATTAAAAATACATACAAAACTTTTCATTCCAGGGCGTTATGCATGTTGTTGCAAATCAGTAAGTGAACTGGAGAAATTATATTTTGAGACATTAAAAGCATTGGTTCTTGATACCATTTCACTCTAGTACATTTCCTTTTTTATTTTTCACTTCATAAAATGACCCTAAACCTTCCTCTGTCAATTGTATAATTTCATTTCATCCTCCTCAATTTTTGCATCAGCATCTTGATTCGTTTCTTCATCACTTTGTTGGGGACTTATTCTTGATGTGAGTCTTCTACACTGTCTGTTTTACTATCTTGAACACCATCCTCATTATCACCTTCATCAGAAAAGATGCTGTCTTCTGATTGTGGTTGGTTATTCCAGCCATTGTCTTATTTGTTCATCCATTTTCATGATAAAAACAACTATACATTTTTCCATCAGTAAATATGAAAATAAAAACAGTACAATGAAGAAAATAATCCTTCTCTTACTATTTAGTCACTTAAAAGAACAGTAATACAAGGAAATGTATACTTGAATATAAAAGGTAGTACTGATGTTTTAAAAGAATGGAGAAAGAGAAAATATGTCATCGTAGTACATATATTATGTGACTTGCATAATATATTTACAAATTTAGCCATATCAGAACATCCAGATAAGATAAAACTATGAGTAATAAAATATCATAAATGATAAATTGTTAGTAATCATAGTAAAATATAAATATCATCCAGGAAAATGTAGTTACACAACATTGTTTAGCAGTGATGATATGACATCAAATCATGTCATGGGGTATGACACTGTTTAGCAGTAATGATATAATTATTTATAAAAGAATAATACTAATTATCTTGATGAGAATATAGCTGACACAAATACTTGACAAAGGGATATATTTTGTGTATAATAAACATAATATAACTACAACAGTTGGGTGACATGTCATCTACAACACCCTTCATGTTTTGCAGTAGTTGTGTGGGTGATATAACACCGGGTAGTAGGTTCTTAAACAAGAACTTATAAAGAATGAATAATAGATAGATATCTGAATCATTTGTAATTTTATGTACATGCTCTCCAAGTCCAATTGAGGATTACATGAAATTTCATTATAATTCATTGAGTTTTTCTAAATGTACAAAAATTATGTAGTGGGTGACATATGTCACCTATGCCACTATCAAAGTGTTAAGTTTGCCATTGCAACATAAAATCGTTTTCAATTTGTAAAATTCTTGATGTACAATATGCACTAATGTAAAATAGTATGAAACTGTCCTGAGATTGATTGTTGATTGAGAGTATAGAGAACAAGGAATGTAAAATTTACTACCACATGTCTATCTGAGACTTTTTGTTAAAATCTGAAAGTTGTGTGATTGTGTGTGTAAACACATTGTTGATTTTAAAGTTGCTAATTTTTATATTATGATTTTTTTTAACAGACCAGAATGCAGAGTTTATCGCCTTCACCAAATGCAACTTATCGAGGTATTGGGGAGGCCCTACACCGAATGGTAGTCCAGGAAGGTATATTGCGCCCTATTAGAGGTATGGGAGCTGTGGTGATGGGTGCAGGACCAGCACATGCCCTTTACTTTAGCTGTTATGAATATCTCAAAGACACCTTATCACTACAGATAAATGCACACCTTGCATCTGGTATGTTTGTTTTCTTTGTAAGCATGTATCTGCAAATACATGCTCTGTGATTAAGAAAATTTTATTTTTTTACAGATATTTGTGTTTTATTTTAAAATAGTTTATTTTAATTTTAGAAAATTCTAAAAAAATTTTGGAAGGCAAGTCTTACAACACATAGCGCTAGTAATTTTACAGATTATTGTTATTATGACTTTGTTAATTAAAACTGTGTATCTTTTTCTATTGGTGTAAGATGATTCAAAATTATACTACAGCCCTGTGATTGCTGATTTTTGAGCAAGTTAAAAATTTCCCCTATAAACATATAACTGGAAATACTTTTTTCAAGTTATGGCGAGTGAAATTTTGCCCTGACGTAGGTTCTCGCCTATATATATATATATATATATATATATGATCGATTCAAAGATATTTTTAACAGAAAGAATAGCCTCTCATTAAGCAATATATTATCTACTAACAACATTATGTTTTCAAGGGCGTTTCCAGCTCAAAAAGGAAGGGAAGCAGGTTTCCGAATTTAACTTCTTTCGTGGGAGAAGGGTAGTCCATTAGGGAGGGAGTGCTATTCAGTAATACACAATAACAAAAGGAAGAATAAAATATCTATTTAAAAAAAAAAAATAACTAATTTTGTAATAATAGTTTGCTAGCATAAGATGCAAATTGTCTAACTACAGCTTCAACTAATTGTTCCTTGTTGGCAAAAACCTATTGTAGGTGAATGCTTAATGTAGCTAACCTATCTAACCTGTATTTTACCAATGGTGCTTCTTAGCCATGTTTTAATTCAATGAAGGGAGCTAAATGGAAACTTGCTAGTACTTTTGCAGGGGTGTGAAAGCAATATCATCAGAGCCTTGTAATAGTCTGTAAAAACGATTCGTTTTTTTTTAAATCCTCAATTATGTCTGGCATTTTCTGTACTTCCATTTCACATTTTGAACCACAATTCCCTTTCTCCTTTTAATTCCTTTACTAAATTGTAGAAAGTTACACAGGATGAAACTACTTTCTTTCCATCCCTCCAATGGAACACCTTTCGTTACTCAGATGGAAATTTATCAATGAAAATGCTGAGAATTTGTCTGAAAAAATCTGACTTTTAAAGATGATATGATGGAATCAAGTAAGGAATTATTTGAAACCTTCTCCAAAAATTCAGTTGGATTTTTGGCTGGATGATTGCTTCTGTGATTCTGTCTGCCAGCAGTGTAATAGGTGGTTATATCAACATTCAAATGCATTCCAATGTTGCCTATTTCTTTTAAAATGGCAGTCATGTATGACATTCTCTGCATCTTCCTGATAAGTCATAGCATGTTTAGAATAGTTTGAATGTGCTGATTGACTTTGACTTTCAAATTTCCTTCAATTGATGTGCACTTGATTCAGGTTCCAGTATAGCAGAATACTTAACAGTTAATGTTACTAACACAATAAATGAAGATATGCATGCGATTGATAAGCATTTTTTTCTTGTTGCATTCCTTTCAGCTAAGGTCTCTAATACATTAACAATATCAACAAAGTGATCCTTAAAAACAATGATACTCTTTTATTTCTCTAGTCTCATGCAATTTAGGAATGCTGGCAATAAGCATGCATCGTAAAACAGACTCGCAAAAAAAGTGATTATTTCTTTGATAGTTCCAATGCAGTTTTGAATTTCTGGGATAATTTAAGTCGTTCATGACAAGGTTCAACTTGGGAGAAAAGCAATGGAAGTAGAAGGCCTTTTTTTATGTTGTCTCAAGATTGCCTGTGGACATCTTCTTTCTTAGACATCCATTGAAGCCTAAGCCCACACACTTTCAGGATCTAGGTCTAAGTTTGTCACAAAATTTTCAATGGCTTTAACAGTCCTTCAAGCTATACAAAGCCCAAAAATTGTTCTTGGATTTTGTTGGCTTTTCATCAAAGAAATATAATCCAATAGACAGCTGTTCTTTGCCAGAAATGTTCGCAGTTTTATCAGCTAAAATTTTGTAAACGCAAGCTTTTTTAACTCTTGTGATGATGTGTTTCATGGATTCTAGTATCACATAGATCAATTATTTCATTTTGGATGATAAATATGTTGTTTTTGGTCCGTGCTCAAAATGGCCTTTTAGTTGTGAATCACCTGCTTTGATGCAGAAATTGTCTAAGTTGATAAGTATGCCCAGACCCAGATTTTTACCTTGTGTGCTAGAAAAAAATGATGCAGTCAACAATCGAGGACAGTACTTGTTTATTTCTTTTCTATAAATTTTCATGAAGACTGGTGAAGTTGGATGTCCACTGGAATGCTCTCCGTAAACAATTTTGCAGATTCCATTAGACTGGAATGGAATCTGCAAAATTCTGTCCTTGGGACTGTACATGTGCTTTGCAATAATCGTCCACATCTTTGTACATAGTGAAAAATCTGGTGGAAAAAGAACCCTAACTACCGCTCATCGTTCTGGCTGAGAGCAGAAACAACCCACAATATTTACAGAAATTACCTTGAGTAAGCTAGCCATGATGCCAGTGGAATTTCTTCTTTAGGTGTTTGGCATCTGCTGCAAAATTGTAGTTCTTCGAAGGTAGAACAGTTCCAGTATTTGAACTGGAGGGTGGTTGTACTTCCTTGTCCTCATTCTTAGCATTGCTGCTGGTTTTTTTTTTCATTTTAAATTGATAGCAAAAAAAATTAATTTTATTAAATGTTGATATGGATGCGAATGTGGCATCTCACTGCATTGGTTTGACTATGCAAAATTGAATTTTATATGATATGTAACTACTAGTTGAGCTTAATTCAAAAAGACGACTTATCATTATTACATTAAAAACTTATGCAAGCCTCATCAATAGAAAGTATATCAGATATAGACATTTTTTAAAAATCACTTTTTTGGACTCTGGGATTCCAAAACTGATATTTCCAGTATATCCGTATCATAATCATAAATTTGTTGCAAGGCAGTTAAATATTTTCCTTTCTTTATTGATGAATTCAAGATAAACTAGAAAGTGCCAATTTTACCGATACAAAAACTGAGCAATTGCGAAAATCAATATTGGTAATTAGGCCATGTTTTGAATTATTTTTAATTTTTTATCAAAAGTATTGTTTATTTAGAAAAACTTATCAAAAATTATAAAGTCTGCTATGAAACTATTTTATCTTGAAAGATTCAAAAGAACTCCCCTAGCATCATAATATCTGCAAGCTAGAAAGATAACAAAAAAATCAAGAATAACAAATTTTAAGTTACATGCTTTTAAAACAAGAGCTGTGCTATCTAGAGTACATACGTAGAAAGTTAAATAAAACCATGTAATAAATGTTACAGTAGGCTATTTTTCGAAAAATGTTTTAATATCCACTCATTATAATAAAATGGATGGCAGATGGGTGGCACAAAAAAAAAACTTGCATACAGTACTTAATACTTGTGTGAAAATAACAACTGCACTGATTCTAATCAAAAATGTGTGTGCTTTTATGTACTTGGTAAATAGTTTCTGGAATATTCCCATCATATCGTGAAATGAGACGAGAGTGACAATACTGTTCTAGAAAACTCTAGTTACTCTAAGTAAGATGTTGCCAGGGTGTAACAGTAGTTATAAAATCTTCTCAGTGAGATGGGTGTCTCTATTTTGTAATTAGCTTCTTTCAAAATGTTGTTTAATTTTACATTATTCAAAAATTAGTTTTTTTATATATTTTTGTGTTTTATTTTTAAAATTTTTTCCATCTTGGAAAAAAAGTGACATAACAACTGTAAAGTCATAAAGTGACATATTTTTCAGCTGCCCTCTCTTGCCTTCTCTGTATGTTTTATGAATGGAGTAATGGCATACTAAAACCAAAATATTAACTAAACGTATGCACCTGTCATTGTTTAACTTGTGAGTTTCAGGAAATAGTTAATTAAATATAGCTTTAGTTGTTTGCATTATTTTACCTTAGTATTTCAGTTTCCTGACTGCTTTACTCTCTTAGATGCTCCTGGTATTCAGAACCATTAACAGTTAAATAATAATTTATACCTTTATATTACTTTTTTGTTTTAAAAATAAAATATCATTTATATAATTTTGTTCATTTTATAAATTTAGGTGTTAACAAACTTAAAAAAATAACAAATTTTAATAAAACCAAATTTTAAAGCTAGAAAATTGAAAAAAAGAAGAGGAAAGGTAAAAATTATTTACTAAGTTTTACTTAAAACTTTAAAGTATATTAAGTATATTAAGTTCTTTAAAGTATATTTTATTTTACGTATGCCTTCTTTAACAAAGGTTTTTTAACGTGAAATTTTTATTACAATTTGAATATTTTTCAGTGTGATAATTTTTTGCATAAAATATTCACGGGATTGATACTGTTTTACTTATTTTTTAATATTCCAATAAACATTTTTTTATTTTTTCATTTGGCTTTTTTCATAATTATAAAATAATTATGAGTGCCAGTACTTAAGAAGTGAACAAAGTGGTTCTTTTAAAAAAGTTTTAAAACACACACACATCCACACATACACACATGCATATATATATTATTTGAAAGAAAAACACCACTAAATTTTATGTACTGGTGGTGGTATCTTTTTGTGGAAATTATTTTTCTCATTGTTGTCCTTTTATTACTTTTAGTGTTTTTCCTTTTTTTCATTTCTTTCTTCACTTAATTTAAATTGTTTGCATTTAAATAACTTTACTTGCTCAGCTATACAAATGATACTTGTTTGTTCTTATCATTGTTACTGTTATGCATACAATACAAGTTCATATGGGTTGTTAAATGTACATTAGATCTCCTTACTTTTGTAATTGTATTTATTTGATAACTCTTTTAGTTGCTACTCACTGGGTGTTGTAAGTCAGATTGGTAAAAAGTAATAACTTTTTGTTTGTAGTTCTCTGCAAGAAATAAATTACCTTGTGATTATAAACCCTACATGCTAACAGTCTCCTTTTTTTCTTCATTAATTCTGGTCATAAATCTGCCTTTGTAAGCTATCCAGTGATGGTAGTTTTTTATTCTCTAGCTGTTTAATTAACTAGACTGTTTTCTTGATTACCTTTTGATAAAACCCAGATCTCCTCCTCCTAAAGTGAAAAGTGAACATTTTTTATTTGAAAATTATCTAATTTCTTTTATGTCATGTAAGGAAAGGAATTATAATATTTATTCTTCTTTTCCTCTTTCACTCAACCTATAAAGGAGAGGGTTATTGTGTGTGTTAATATGTTTTTGTAGCCTTAACTCCAAAATTGCTCTTGAAGAATTTTATCAGATCAGTCCTGTACATGATTCTGTAATGCACAAATTGAAGAACTGGAGATGTAATTTTGTCAGAGGTTTTTTTTTTTTAAAAATCCCACAATCGTCATTCACCTATTTTTTAATTTAAGTTATTTTTTTTAAGCCATGAAATAAATATATACTTAATATAGATCTGTTCATATAATTTAGTAACTTTGTTGTGTTACTTGCATTTTGACTATTCTGTTTTCATAAATCATTATCCTTCTGTGTACATACAATTATTCTTTCTTGATTTAAAATCCAGAGAACTAGTTTTGGTACTTATAACTTGAAACCAAATTGTAGCCGTAGTGTTTAACCCTTTCGGTGCTGCTACTGGCAACTCATTATTACCACATGGTGCATCTTTTTATAATTAACGATTGTCTAAAAGTAAATATACCTTTAAATATCTTTATTTAAATATATGTCATATATATTTCATTTGAAGATAATCAATTGACTGTCATAGTGGTGCATTTTTTTAACATAATTTTATTTCAGATTGTAAAATTACTGTAATAAATGAGAATTTTATGTTAAAATTATTTTAAGTGATTTAATTTATGGCTTTTTTCATATCTTTAAGAAAAAACATGCAGACGTAGGCACAAAATAGTCGATGAAAAAAAATTTATTAGATTTTATTATATTTAAAAAAGATAATATTCGTAGTCAAAATTTTAGTGAACTTTAAATTAAGATTAACCTTAATTACATAAAAATTAACATATTCGATTTTTTTTTTATTGAGTAGTAGGCTAATATTGGAACAGGGATGTTTTCAAATTTGTATTATTTACTTATTTTTTTATAAATATATAATAACTGCTGAATGAATTAAATCTAAATTGTGAATAGATGCAATTTAGATTTAAAATATGTTTGACAACTTCTTAAATGTGTGCCTTCCTGATCAAAGAAATTGCCAGCAATAATGTAAGAGTAACAGAAAATATTTTATCTTTTAAAAATTTTATTGAGAAATAGTTTTGAATCTGTTTATCATTAATAATTTAACATTCTTTTTATGTTATTTTTTTTGTTTTTTATTCATTAATTAATTTGATTAATTACATATTAGATTAAACTATGCAATCCAAAACTATTTATGTTGAAGGGCATTACAATAAAAAAAAAAGAAAAAGCAGATAAATAAATAGTAGAACAATTTAGGGATATAACAATTAAGCAGAGTACAATCAAAGCCTGGCTATTTTCTTAATAAAATGTAACACTAAGTGGTACATTAATTGTTAGATTTTACTCTTATCTTAGTAAAGCTACCACAATAAAGTGCCCATTAAGTAATATACATTTGGTGTTTTATGATTATTTTTATTTTTATTATTATTATTCCTAATGTGTACACTGCAATCTGTTCAGCTTGTGAACAATAAGCAACCCCCCCCCTCCCAACATCAAATGATATGATGATGTATAACTTGTAAATGAAGTGTAGTCTTGAGCTGACCCAAGCCGACCATTCCTGAAATGTGTACTTAATTAAACTTCAACCTCCAAAGCAGACTGCTATCCTCTGTCTAATAGTCAAAACAGTATAAAGGAACTGACTTTTACTACGATTCCAACCTGAGAACATTCGATTTCAAAAACCAGGTGTTAAAAAAGTGATTTACGATTATGAGTTTTACCACTAGACCAGCCTGGTGGACTATTTTGTGATGATTGGCATAGAAAATTATTTGAAACTACAAATTTTTAATGAATTAACTGTACTGAATTTATTTTATGAGTTTTTTAAAGCTTTTCAGTATGCCTTCAGTGCCCGGTTCGGTTACTCCTTTTTCACTGTGGCAGTAGCTGATTATAATGAAAACAAAATATATCATAGGGTCAGCATTTTCCAGACAATTGTAGAAACTAGTAAAAAATCCACTGACATTATTTACTCAGAATTCTACATACCCACAAATAAGGACATACCCACCACCTTAATACAATTTTATATTGTGAAATACAAATACAAAACTGTTGCACTAAATGAATAGATATAATTTATAAAATATGTTTTTGTTACCTGATTCAAGGAGATTTCCAGTAGTAATATAAGAGTAAGAGAAAATAAGTTTTAAAAATCTTATCTTGAAATAAGTTTGAATCTGTTTATCAAATATAATTTAACAATTTTTTTTACATTAGTTTATTTGTTTTTGTTTTTTACTCATTAATTAATTTAATTATGTATAAAAAAAATTACCGGTTAAAAGATCCTGTGATAGTAATACAAGAATTAGAACAGGAACTTGTCTTGGGCCGTCACAGTGAATGTCTGTGAATGCTCCTGTTACCAAAAGAAACATTAACCATAGAAAAAAACAATGAGGAAAAAATATCTTCTTTATTATGCAACTATGTATAAAGGTTAGATTGTAAAGTTTCCAAAATGTGACTATACTAGCTGAAGTAATTAAGTAAATACCTTCTTTGTCTGTCCCTATTGTATTAAATTTAGATAACAAAATTGATGGTTCGTTTTCATTAAAAATTTAGATAATTAGGTGGAAAAGTAATTAATTAAATACTTTTTATAATTTTTAAATAAAAAATCTTGTTAGTTAATGAAAAATAAAGTTTTTATCAAGCTGATAAAATTGTTCAGTTGTACAAACTGAAATCGCAAGTCTAGATTTTCCAAGATATTAATATCACTAACAAGTGAGCTCTTTCTTGTTTTAGTAAAATCGAAACCCTTTGTTCAGTATGGCTATTTGTGTACCTTTTCTCTGGTGATATGATCAGAAGTCAGCGCTACTAATTTGAGTTGCTTTCTCACAGCGTATGTATTATACATATATCAGAATGTCATCTCAAACATTTATCTGAAGCTTACACGAACTATTGAATTAATTATTTTAATTGCTGAATTGTATGGTATCTCTTCAAAAAAGTGTGATATTTTTTTACTTGAGAAGCGGCTGGAATTGTTGATGGTGTATAGCACAGCACTGTATTTAAACATGCTATAGATGAGTAACTTTTAGCTATTTCAAGTAACGTCAGTTGTTTCCTTGCAGTCTGTGTATAATGGCGTATAACAATATGCCATTTCACATACGATAATAAATACAGTTACCCAATAGCTTTTGCTATTATGTTCTGGAATTTATAGTCTAAAGATTCAACTAGGATTAAAAGATGCTTATTAAATAAAAAAAATTACTGAGCATTTTTACATGACGGAAAACTAAAAGTAAATAGTGGGATTTATCATTAATTTAAAACAATCTGTAATATTTTCCTGGTTTTTTTTTTTGTCTTCAGTCATTTGACTGGTTTGATGCAGCTCTCCAAGATTCCCTATCTAGTGCTAGTCGTTTCATTTCAGTATACCCTCTACATCCTACATCCCTAACAATTTGTTTTACATATTCCAAACGTGGCCTGCCTACACAATTTTTTCCTTCTACCTGTCCTTCCAATATTAAAGCGACTATTCCAGAATGCCTTAGTATGTGGCCTATAAGTCTGTCTCTTCTTTTAACTATATTTTTCCAAACGCTTCTTTCTTCATCTATTTGCCGCAATACCTCTTCATTTGTCACTTTATCCACCCATCTGATTTTTAACATTCTCCTATAGCACCACATTTCAAAAGCTTCTAATCTTTTCTTCTCAGATACTCCGATCGTCAATTAGTTAAACTAATTGTTCTGTATTCTTCACATTTATCTGCCCCTGCTTTCTTTGGTATCATGACTATAACACTTTTTTTGAAGTCTGACGGAAATTCCCCCTTTTCATAAATATTACACACCAGTTTGTATAATCTATCAATCGCTTCATCAACTGCACTGCGCAGTAATTCTACAAGTATTCCATCTATTCCAGGAGCCTTTCTGCCATTTAAATCTTTTAATGCTCTCTTAAATTCAGATCTCAGTATTTTTTCTCCCATTTCATCCTCCTCAACTTCCTCTATAACACCAATTTCTAATTCATTTCCTCCGTATAACTATTCAATATATTCCACCCATCTATCGACTTTACCTTTCGTATTATACATTGGTGTACCATCTTTGTTTAACACATTATTAGATTTTAATTTTTGTACCCCAAAATTTTCCTTAACTTTCCTGTATATGCTCCGTCTATTTTACCAATGTTCATTTCTCTTTCCACTTCTGAACACTTTTCTTTAATCCACTCTTCTTTCGCTAGTTTGCACTTCCTGTTTATAACATTTCTTAATTTTCTGTAGTTCCTTTTACTTTCTTCATCACTAGCATTGTTATATTTTCTACGTTCATCCATCAGCTGCAATATATCGTCTGAAACCCAAGGTTTTCTACCAGTTCTCTTTATTCCGCCTAAGTTTCCTTCTGCTGATTTAAGAAATTCCTTTTTAACATTCTCCCATTCTTCTTCTACATTTTCTACCTTATCTGTTTTACTCAGACCTCTTGCGATGTCCTCCTCAAAAATCTTCTTTACCTCCTCTTCCTCAAGCTTCTCTGAATTCCACCGATTCATCTGACACCTTTTCTTCAGGTTTTTAAACCCCAGTCTACATTTCATTATCACCAAATTATGGTCGCTATCAATGTCTGTTCCAGGGTAAGTTTTGCAGTCAACGAGTTGATTTCTAAATCTTTGCTTAACCATGATATAATCTATCTGATACCTTGCAGTATCGCCTGGCTTTTTCCAAGTGTATATTCTTCTATTATGATTTTAAAACTGGGTGTTTGCAATTACTAAATTATACCTCGTGCAAAACTCTATAAGTCGGTCCCCTCTTTCATTCCTTTTGCCCAGCCCGTATTCACCCACTATATTTCCTTCCTTTCCTTTTCCAATGCTTGCATTCCAATCTCCAACTATTATTAAATTTTCATCTCCTTTTACGTGTTTAATTCCTTCATCAATCTCTTCGTATACACACTGTACGTCAT
Source organism: Lycorma delicatula (assembly GCF_047948215.1). Lineage (NCBI taxonomy): Eukaryota > Metazoa > Arthropoda > Insecta > Hemiptera > Fulgoridae > Lycorma > Lycorma delicatula. The sequence goes on along the minus strand of NC_134455.1, from coordinate 16,674,829 downwards.
CATCATCATCATGGGCGCTTGTAGGCATATAGACCGACAATCGTTGTCGGTTTAGGTTTTGATTTTCCTGTTATTGGTAATTTATTTTTATATAACGGAAAAATAATTTTTTTTTTTTTTTTTTGGACGGTGGAGGGTAATTTATGATGAAGTTTTATCGTAAAATTATCATTATATGCTTATACCAAAAAAGTTTTGAAAATTCAAAAAATCCGTACTTATTTTTTTTTGCTGCCTATCCTCCAAAATCCCCTTTCAAGAAAATTCTTTTTAATTTTTCTAGGTTTACTATGTTAAATAGAAGAAACTAAAAAAGATTCCAGTAAACATGTACAACCAATAAAATGTTACATAAGATTTACTTTTTTTGGAGGTGCGGGTATGAACTACGAGTAGGATAAAATTTTATTGTTATATTATATAACTAAAAGTTTATTATTTAAACTTTTAATACTATTAAAAGCCCAAAAACGTTTTGAAAAATTCAAAAAATCAATATTTAACTTTGATTTGCTCTCCCTCTTCCAATATTACTCTAGAGTATTTTTTGGGTCGCCTGCAATACTGCTATGTCTAGGAAAACATTAAAAAAGAATTTGGTTAAAACATATGCAATAAATAATTTTTGTAGAAGGGAAAATTTTGGCATTTATTTCTTTAAAACGGTAAGATTGTTGTGTGTCCAAATAACAAAACTTTGCTAGAATGTATTCTGATTTGATTTAAACATAAGCTAAGTTTTTAAACCAAACTGAAAAAATTTGACCTAGAAAAAGATTTTTAAAAAAATGACCTTTTGAGAAATCTAGACAAAGCCTTTTATGTGTGTATATATGGCATTATTTTATATTTGTTTGAATTTTCTTCAATAGTACTACTGTACACTACTGTACAAATAAAACAGTGATATTAAATATATGATTTATTTAGCGTTAATAAAAAGAAAGAGTTAATTAAAAGAAAAAGTGCAGTTCTAAATTCGATTGAGTTTTTTCATAGTTTGTGTTCATTTATCGTGAATCATAGTAGTTGATTTAAAACACTATTATTTTTTTAAATTGTTAATGGTTTAATTCTTAATAACAGTGTATAAGCAGGATGTTATTTTTGTTAGTTTTTTAAAGTTAGCAGCGATATTAATAGTATTCAAGGTCATTTTTGAAAAATAATAATTTTTTATTCTGTTGTTTTTCATTATAAATTTTTTTTTTCGGTAATGCAATATTACATAATGCGCATAATCATTAACATATGTAGTTAAAAAGAAAAATAAGGTAGTAAGTAGTTTTTAAAATACATGTTAGACTGAAATATGTTTCTTACGTAGTGTTATTTAAGTTATAAATATATCAAGTGTGATTAAGTTCCTAATGTCTGTCTGTAAATTACATACAATATTGTGTAAAATGATTTCATTTTATTCATCCAAAATCACTGTTTTGTTATGCTTGATTCTAGTTTTATTTGATATTTTTCCTTAAAAGATTATATTAGTATTTAGTATCAGGGCATGAGTCGCGTGAATTATAATACAATATTTATGATTAGATTCAAATAAGAGGTGAATGGGAAGTGTGGAAGCAGCAATATTGAATCAAGCGTCAAGGTTCAATCTATTTTCTGCTGTAGTGTATTTATTCATCTGATGCACAGCATATTTAGTTTTATATTATACTATCCTTTATTGTCAGCCCGGTTTAATTGGATAACTGTGCATTCAGCCGATAGCTTGCTGGTATTCAAGTAGTTCTTTTAGAACTGCTTGGAAAAATGATTAATCAAATGATTTCTTTCTGTTATTCTGTACTCGTAATTATGTTGCTAAAACTTTAGTACATCAGATTACGTTAATTCTTTAATATTTTTTACTGACAGTGCTTAAAAAGTCCTTTTTAATACTACATTACCTGTTTTTTTAAATGTTGAGTTAAAAATAAATAAACAAACATATTAATAATTAGGTTTACAATTTTTCATGAAGATAGTTTTCTATTAATAAAATATTTTACCATATCTTTTTACATTTCGTTTTTTGGTATCGAAACAAAAAACTAATAGATTCTTATACGAGTATAAATGAAAATTTATCGATTCATTAATAAAGGAGCTGAAAAACTGAGTTACCTTATCCTTGTGCAATATTTTTTTGTAAAACATACTTAATAATAATTTGTAAAAAAAAATATAGTTTACGTTGTTTTATATAGTATTAGATGCATATATGGTCTTATCTGATGTAAAAATCTATGTCATGCATACATTACATATTGTAAACGTAACAGTTATAGACATATTGATGTGAGTCCGACTGAAGTCAGTCCTAATAATAACCATTGACAGGAATACTGACACTACTGAGATGTTTTACGTATGTGACAGGCTTAAGAAAGACCAGAACAGAGGATGTTAAAGGAACAAAAAATGCTCCTTTTTGTTTTAAACAGTTCATTATGTACGTTGCCTCTGAACTCAGTAGGAGAGTTAATAATTAAATTGACATTAGTAGAAATTAATAAATAGTATCTAGGTTGAACGGACTATATTGTTGAAATTGAAGTCGTAATAGAGAACATCTCATCTTTTAATACATCCCAACTGAAAAAAAATTATGATACGAATTTAATGATCAAAAGAAAACCGTTTTTTTTTTTATTTTCTCATGCACGGGCTAGGTTACAATAAAATTTTTATTAACATAGTTAAAATGTTTTTATCGGTTTGTTGTCAAATGCTTATTTATTAAACTGAAAATAATGATGAATCTCATTTTGGGCAAAACAATAAAAATTAAAGTTTTCATCGGAATAAAAAATTTATGAGAGGGAGTTTTGAGAAAAATTTCCAAAATTAAAAAAAAATTGAATTGCATTGATTTGTAGGAAGTGAATCGGGTAGTATTTTAAGATAATCCGTAATTTTTTACTGTTCGCTGTTCGGACTCATCAGTAAAAATATAACTTGCTAAATGTAATTGAATTAATTACTTCAACGTGTGTTGCACAGGGAAAAAATACAGTTAATAGAATTATGCGAAATTAAGTATGAATTATACATTAAAATAAATTTGTTTTAATAATGATTATTTTCATTCACCTCATTTTTTTGTTTTAAGTTTAGGTATCTATTGTGATACTGTTAACGTAAAAATGAATGTGAACATTTAATTGTTTTTATTACCGTTGCTGTTAAATTTACGTTAAATCGGTATTATTTGGAAAACAAATAGATGCTACTCCACTTTTGTGAATTAAAATCATAATAAAATTTGAACCGTGTTTTAAATTTCATTCGCAATATCTACAAGTGGATTCATAATGATGTGTTGTCTTACAGTGAGGAACGAAATATGCTTTTTTCAGTTACATTACACAATATATTAATGATATGTAAAGCTCTCAAACATATTTGTTACTGCCTAATACGATTCAGGAAACCAGTAATGTAGGTTTCTACTTTTTCGTGTAATTAAGTGTTATTAATATTTTGTTGCGCTCTCTCCATTAATTGCGCCATATTCATTACCTACATTTTTATATTTTCTAGAATAATATTTCGCCTCGTCATTGATCAAAACGTGTCTAGATTTCCTGTTCTGAGCACACCAAGTTGACCTATAATGTCAGACTACTTGCAGACACTTAGTTGTATTCTTACTTTTATATTCACTAGTTGTTATTAAGATCAAAATAGTGCTGGACAGTACTTAATTTATTCTCTAACCGCACATGTACGGTAGAATTAATTCATCAACGGACTTATAGATTCAGAGCCCGGCAGAGAAGCACCGTGAAGGGCAGCCATTGAAGAAGTGGATGAAGATCTTCTCCTTATCCATTCCTTAAAATATCTTAATACTTACAATTAATTAAATTAAATCAGCAATTGCGACTCCCTCCGGGGAAGGGGGCGCATTGCTCCCTCCAAACAATTAGTGCCCCGTTGTGGCGTATTCCTGCTAGACTATGAAGCGTTAGCACCGAAAGGACTTCAGTGGACGGTCTGAAGGGGAATTACGTCGGGAGCACAGGTTTTAAAAGCCTAGTCTCCCGCGGTAGGACCCAGAAATGGGTTTGAGAACGCTGGTTCAAACGGATATGGAACGCTATTCACAAATCCGTCCGTAAAATTAAAACAAAACTTTAAACTTAGACCCGACATTAAAATAAACACTTGAAACACGCCCGATTAACAGAATCATACAGCAGCAAGGGACACTGTCCAGGCTCTGCGATTCGAAGGGAGAAATTTGTGAAACTCCCGCCACTTTTGCGTTCCGTTATAGATTCAGTCCGTTTTTGGACATTAACAAAATTTTACGAAGGTTTTGACAACGGATTTTGAGTATTTAATAAGTCAAGTATTATTTTTAGTTGAGTATTTAATAATTTGACAAAAATAAGTAAAACCTTTAAGAGGTCGCCTTTAACCTTCCGATTTTTTAGGCTTAGTACGACTGGATATTCGTATTAAGCCTCCAGTACCTTTTGATCTTTTAAAAATATCGAAAAAGACAAGTGTCTTAGTACCAGACGATTGTCATACTCCGGTATAAAATGTGCAACATTATATTCTAATAAACTGAATTTACTAAGTATAGCACACAAATTATGAGATCACATATAATAAATTAGAGAAAGACATTTTTTATTTAAATGTAAAAACTTTCGTTTCACTTTCGTAATTAAAAATATCCATGACTTGCAGACCACATTTTTGTAATGAATGTTTAGCAATACTTGCTTTTGCTATGAAGTAAATTCAAAGTTCTCTTGTCAAATATTTCCCGGCGTATTTTGACCTGTAGATAAAACGGTAGGTAACATGAGAAAAACTGTAGGTTCTTTTCTCCGAAAAATAGTCGTAGCGACAATTTTTGGGATAAAACTCGGATCAGTTTTAAAGGAACAGAATTCCAAAGTTTATAATTTTAGTTTCTTCTCCTAAAACATGCTTCGTGTAAAAACTTACGTTTCTTTTGTAAACATAAACAGCAGACTGTTTTGTCTTGCTTTTTTTTTAGTTATATCTCCTAAAATATCTCAGCTAATCGATTAACTTTGTCCCTACAAAGTTAATCGATTAGCTGAGTACATGAAACATGAACTTAGCGCGCGCACGTATAAACAAACACACACGCTTTCGAATAGCGTATATTATTGGAACCAGAAAAATACGACCGCCGTTAAAAGGCCCTGTAATTTAACGAGGTGACTTCTTCTTTTTTTATCCTCCGGGAGCACCGTTAGGTATTGCTTCAGAGGATGAGATGAAATTACAGTTTTGTAGCGTGTGAAATTGCGTCTAACCGGGACTCGAACCCGGGACGTCCGGATGAAAGGCCGAGACGCTACCGCTCACGCCACGGAAGCAAGTAAAGAGGTGACAGACCTAAGGAAAATCGTTTTGTTATAATTCTACTTGAATTATAATCTTTGATTTATATCAAGTTATTACACAAGTTTCCCAAATAAGAGTTATGAATTAACTAGCTAACACGGACGACAGTCTGCGTAAAAGAACACTGTGATGTCGAGTATATTCCAGCAAATAGTTCATATACTTCTGTTTGATACGAGTATCAGTGCCCGCTTTATTACTTTAGAATTCTAACCAAATACTTTGTATATGACTAAAGATAACGAGTATACCGTATTTATTATTCAGTCAGTAGTTGGTTCACGTCGACAAAACAATAATAAAAAAAATTTAGAAAAATGCATTTTCAGCGCATTTCGAAAGAAAAATTTGATTAAGAAATGAATAGTTTTTTAATCGTTATTTTAACCGAAGAAATTGCTAAATTAGTTAATTTGAATCTTTTTCGCCTGACACAAAAAATAGTTTATCTAAACAAAAATACTAAATAGTTGTGCCTTCTCGACTTTTTGTTCCATTACTGATAACTCGTTTACAATTACGAGTTTTGATCTCTTATATAGACGATTGTAATCATCGTGAAGTTCCGTTACCGTAATCTCGTCTGAAAACCCGTTCGTATTTTCATCGTTTTGTTTTAAAGTGCCGAGATAATATTTTAAATTTCTACAAATTTCTTTCTTACACAATTTCCGTAGTCGTACGAGTTTGTTAATGAACTTCTTTGCTTTTATGTTGTAACTTTATCTATCGGTTAACCTAAGCTACGCAAACCTTCGATACCGTTTATTGTGTTTACATCAGAAGTCGCTTTTTCTTTAAGAAACCCTGATTTCGAAAACATTTTAATTTTAAATGAATCCAGAGTGTATGATTTTTACTGTGCAGTTTGTCGGCGCTAATGAGTACTTATACAATTAATGTTAGAAAATAAATAAATGTTAGGAAAAGATTTTTGAAAGTGTATGTTTGGAGCGTCGCTTTATATGGAAGTGAAACTTGGACAATCGGAGTATCTGAGAAGAAAAGATTAGAAGGTTTTGAAATGTGGTGCTATAGGAGAATGTTAAAAATCAGATGGGTGGATAAAGTGACAAATGAAGAGGTATTGCGGCAAATAGATGAAGAAAGAAGCATTAGTAAAAATATAGTTAAAAGAAGAGACAGACTTATAGGCCACATACTAAGGCATCCTGGAATAGTCGCTTTAATATTGGAAGGACAGGTAGAAGGGAAAAATTGTGTAGGCAGGCCACGTTTGGAGTATGTAAAACAAATTGTTGGGGATGTAGGATGTAGAGGGTATACTGAAATGAAACGACTGGCACTAGATAGGGAATCTTGGAGAGTTGCATCAAACCAGTCAAAAGACTGAAGACAAAAAAAAAATACAATTAAATTAACTAATGCGTATATTTATTGGAAATGTCATTAGGAAACCGTTCCAGAGCGCAAGATCGGGTTTGTAAAACCATTTTTACCGTGGCCTATAAACTTCTGAATGTATCGTCTGACTACCGTTGCGGTAAAGCTTAAGCAGAAAAAAAGATAATCTGCTTATAATTAAATAACTTAATAATGTATTTTATGTTATTATTATTTTTAAAATGAAATGTATTGCGCTAAGCATTTTCAACGAGCAAGAGTAGAAAACTCACATAACCGCGTAGAGCGTTTGATCATGTCGGCTGCAAACATAAATGTAATACACTAAACTGTAATTCGCGTGCATTAAGTCGTACCATTCTTGATCAACTGTACGTAAAACACGGAGAATGGCTCCTATAAATGAGACTATAACGAAGGAACAGTATCATGATTATAGTACAGTGTATACATTTATAATGCCCTAAAAATTAAGCACAAATCTTTTTAATACCGTGTTTGCTCGTCCGTTACTCATTGCCACTATAGGGAGACTTGTTAGGTAGTCTTTTTCAAGGTACTGGAGATCGCAAAACTGTCCGTTGTTAACAGTTTCATGTAGTCAGGAAATGTCCTGTTGAGTTATCATTATGCATTATATTTTTAAGTAGTTAAATAACGAAATAAATATATTTATTTGTATTTAGACGGGATAAGGAAAATAATTTTCATTCATGTTAACGCGGGATGGTAAAACTTTTTTTTTTGCAACTAGTTCAGAGTTACTAAAAGTATTACTTATTGTTATAAATGTTCCTTGTTTGCGTGTCATGATATTACGTTTTATTGTTTCTTTCTTAGAATTAATTTCATAGATTATTGCAATTACGACTTAGTTATTTACTTAAAACAAGTATTTATTAAAACTGCTTAGAAAAAAATAACTTCTGTAGATATACCTAATGTTCGTAGAGTTGTTTTTTCTTTTGTTTATCATTATGTAAATAACTGAATAGTGGGGAATTACAGTTCTGTTAACTTAATTTAATCTTGTGCAATCTGCATATTTTGCAACATAGCTAGTTTATTCTCTGTAATATTTTAACTTTATTAAATGAGTCGTTATTTACTTTAAATACACTCAAAAAAAAAAAATTATCTTATATATTTTTTTAAAATTTATTAAATATTATAAGTTACTTCTCGTCTGTAATGGAACTATTAAATGGGATAAAACATTTCTATAATGGAGGAAAACTACGGTCCTTTTTTTGATTTTGTATGCACTTGCATTCTAATTATTGACATTGTATAGATGCTTCCTTCGCCAAACCGTTATTGAAATAAAATAAATGGAAAACGCTCTTAAAATGCTGTTTACAGTATATATAAAAACGATGTGTATTTTGATTGTTAAACGACCATAATAATTAATATTTGTACATTAATTGGCAAGAGTAATTATAAAAGAATAAAAAATAAAAAAAACAACCATGAAATACTGCAGTAACAAGTAGAGACAAGTAGTGTCTATATAAAAAAACTAAAAAAACTAAAGAGTAGTTCAACATTGTTTTAAATAGTCCAAGTCGAAAGCGAAAGATTACCTCCATAATTTTCTAAACCAGTTGAATTTCCTTTGTCTGAATTCCCTTTACTCTATTTATATTATTGAGTAGAGTAAGGTAAAAATTTATCCCAAGAAAGAGATAAAATCATCTTTTAACAGTTATAAAAATATCTCCTTCTACATAAAAATAAATTGTAACGTTCTTAGGATAGAAAACTTTTGCCAGAAGTTGTAAAATATGCTCAAAGTACTAAATTCTAAGACTTTGTTCTTTTAATTTTATTAATTTTCCCCTTATTGTTAACAAAGTAAGCTTTCAAACCATCTCATTCCTGTTAATTATGGATATTTAAAACTTAATTTTAGATGTTTAAAACAATAGTTTTTTATGAACTCATTTTACAACCAGTTTGCAAGTAATTTAGAATCCCGACGGATTTTTTTGGTATTTGGTACTTTATCTTAGATCCAAATGCATATTTATCCTAGCTTTTTATTTTTAGCTTGACATAAGAATCTTAAATTGTAGTTATTGTTACTAATCAATTTTGGTGGTAGTCGTTTATGCTTCAGAGGAAGAACGGGGCAATGTTTCAGAAGAGTTGTATAAGGAATTGTACCAAGCGATAGATACATTGAATAAGAATTACTTGTTGATTAAATTGAATTACTTGTTGATAGGAGGTGACTAAATGCAAGAGTAGGAAACCAGCCTATTAATTCACACATATACTTAGACTAGTAGAGGATACAAGTCACTTATTGATTATTTCTTGGCTAATGAACTATCAAATAATGACTATCAAAGTTATTTCATGATATTAAAGTCTTTAGAGGATAAAATGATGGCTCTGATCATTATCTGGTTTGTAGTGAAAATAGCTTTGAGACAGAAATGGTTTAAGGCTGACCTGGAAAATGCAAAATGTAGAACACAGGAGTGGAAGAAGCACCTTCTGATGGCTATCTCTATAAGATCTTTGTACCAAAATCATGTACCGGCCCATCTCAAGGATAACATATGTTTGGATGTAAATGATGTGGAAAAAAAATGGATGAATATTAAAACAGCAATTGAAAGATCGGCAATTGAAGCTTTGGGTACGAGGAATAAGTCCAAAGAAGAGAGGGTTATACAACTGGAATGATGATCTTTAAAGAGAAATTAATAAGAAAAAACAATTGTACCTAAAGTGGCTTTCAATGCAATCAGAGATCAATAAAGAGCAATGTCAAACTCAAACAAGATGAAAACGTTAGTGAGGAAAGCTAAATGGGAATCTTAGGATGGGTATGTTGCTTGCATAGAATATGATCTTCATGGTAGGCAGAGTAATGCTTATATGATTATCAAACATCTCAATGCAGATGTATGTGATTCGGCAGGAATTCACTTTGTTGACTTAGTGCTGGAAGCAGAGGAGAATACTAGAGAAATGGAGGGATGCATTGGTGGTACCTATTTTTAAAAGAGGTAATAGAGAAGATAAAGAGGAAGATGGAGAGGAATAAGTTTGTTAAATTCTGGTTATAAGTTATTTTTCATAATTTTGATTAATCTAATGAGACCCATTGTAGTCATTGTGTTGCTAGAAGAACAAACTGCTTTCCAGAAGGAATGTTCGTGTACGGATAAATATCTTTGTATTAAAACAGATTATAGTGAAGAGAATTTAACTGCAGAACTTATATAATATAGTGATTATTGATTATGAAAAGGCCTTCGATAGATTATTAAAAGGTAAATTATGGAATATAATGGCGGAAAGACGAATTCCTTTACAAATTATTGAGATATTAAAAACCTATACCAGGACACAAGAGCGGAGGTTAGATACAAAATGGAAAGGTTGAATATAGGAAAGTGAACATGGGCGTAAGACAAGGGTATGGAATTTCACCTATATTGTTTGATATTTATTTAGATGACACCATTAGAGAATGGAAAAATAGGTTAAGAATTTTAAAAATTGATGATAATATTTATCAGAAGTTTTGTAATGACGCTTTTGTCTGCCGATGATCAGGTTATTATATCCAACAGAGAAGATTATCTACAGTGTGCAATGTTTGAATTAAATAAGACAGTCAAAAAATATAATTTTAATATCTCGCCGGGTAAAACAGTTTCCATGGCCTTTTCTGGATTAGATCTGCTGCGATGTAAATTAGTAATAAAGGATAATCATTGACTAAGTGAATGGATTTAAATTTCTTAGTTGCAGTATATTACTTTTTGTGGAAAAGGTTATAAAAAATAAGATAGAAAAGTTTAATAAAATGTGTTAATTATTATGTGTTTATTAAAGTGTGTTAATTATTAGGAAAACATTGCGTGGCCAGGTGAGTAATGATACAATAATGAAACTTTATAAAAGCATAGCGTTCTGGTGGGTCTGTATGGTAGTGAAACATGGGTTTTGACATCAGCTGATAAAAGCCGATTACAGGTTGCTGAAATGTGTTTTCTTACATCTGTTACAGGAATTACGTGAAGAGATAGAGTACGAAAAGATGAAGTGCGACAACAGCTGATTATTTTCAACTTGAATGACAAAATAATTGAATAAAGAAATAATTAGAAACAACTTTTGGATTGAATGGATAATTGTCTTTTTCCCAGGAAGATAATAAGATAAGATAATAAATAATATACATAATCTAAAGAAGATAACAGACCAGTGGAATACAGGAATATTGGAAGACCCAAGAAGAGATGGGAAGAAAATTTACTTTAAGTTTGCAACAGGTCGAAAGACCTAAGGCTTAATGATGATGATGACATCTATTTAAAAACTATTTTTATTAAGTAATATATAGAACTGCAATGGGTAGCTATTTCTCCAGAATCTGACTAATCTTTTCATTTAACCTAGAAATTGAAATCTAATATTTTTCACAAGTTTCATCTGAGGTACTTAAGTGATATTTTTAACTTTTCTCGCCACTTGAATTTGTTTATATAAATATATATTTTTTGAAAAGAAATTACAACAAAAGGTACCTTTGAAATTGAAAGTAATGAGATTTTAAAAATTAAAATTAATCACATTTTATCATTTTTTACACATTGATTGTTATATTATGAATATTAACTAAGATTTTCATCCTAAACAATTGCAAATTGCATTTTAATGTGATTATTTTTAATGAAATAATGGCTGCCCCCTTGCTGGGAAATCAAACCTAGCTCCAGTTAAATGTAAAGTTAGATTCCTAACCATTAAATTGTCTGACTGACTTTTGGTGTTTGCTTCAGTTTAATTTTTCAATTCAAATTTGTTAAACTTGAACGTATATACGAAAGAAAAATGGTTCTTGTAGATTTGTGACTAACGATGGGATGAGTCAACGAAGGGCAGATGGTCCTACCGGCTGATCCTGGACCTTTAGAGATGGCTGGACTGTGAAGACGGAAAACTGGGGTACGAGTTGACCTTACTGTCAACAGGTGTTTGAAAGCATTCCTGTGCGTGAGGACACAGTGTTCAGAACACTCTGTATTCATGTGGAATTGGTTCCAGGACATAAGTTTGGTGGACTAAACAGATGTGACATGTTGTATCCGTGATGTTTGTCAAGATTACCTGAATGGTGATGGTGGAAGAAATGCTGGGGTGAACAATTCCCCTGAGTCTTCCTTGGGTCTGTGTTCATATTGAAGCAGATCCAGCCCCAAGGTGGAAAAATGTGATTAACGGATCGGGGCAAAATATATGTAATCCCCTAAACTATCCAATCTTCAAAAAAAGTCCATTTAAATCCTAATTCTGTGGTAATGAAAATGTTGTGGTGGCAGAATCCGCTACAAAATACTCTAAAATAAAATAAAAGTAATGAAAAAATAAAATAAAAATAAAACCTAAAATTTTAATGTCCCTGCCTTTGGACATAGTTTTTTTTATCATTCTTTACTGTTTATAATCGAAATCTAAGTTTTATTTATTTAACTTCTTGCACTACATCTGTACTTGAGAAGTTTATTTATCTCATAGATATTTTTAAATTACCTTTGTACAGTAATTATAAGTATGACAAAATGGTGTTCTAAAAGTGATCACTGCTAGAAGCCAAATCCAGATGAGTTGATTTTCACTGGTGTAAATAAATTTCTTAAGTTAAATTTTTAAGTTGGGCAAAGTGGTCATTATATATAATCAGTTTGTATCATCAAATCAACAATTTCATTGCTGAAATTACAGAGAAATTCATATACATGTAACATCAGGGATGGGTAACTTGATATTCTGGTGTGCTGTAATTCATTAAGTGGACTTCAAGCACATAAGATTCCTGAGATCCTGACCATCGTAAGGGAAGTCATCCGCTTTGTGACTATTCTAGTCACCACACCACCCCCTTCATTCCTAGTCCTGATGGGCTTTGTTGGAGATTGTTTTATTGACCCTCTTTACTGATTACATATTATAGTCATCAGCTAGGCCTCGGTCAGGATGTTACTGATCCAAATTCCTGTGTAGATATTTCCATCAGTGATTAACAACTCAGCCTTTGTGTTCGCTGCAAGCTTCTTCAGACATCTCTCTTCTGTTCTACATCATTGCCCTGACAACTATCTAACTGAGTTATATCATTTAACCCACGCCTAATTCTAAATACTCTTAAGTGATTCTTAGTATTCATAGACTTAACTAATTATTAACTAATCTTAAACAGTGCGTTAATCTCATAATGCACAAAAATTGTTTTTCGCAATTATTACTGCCTCAGATTCGTTCTTTGATAACAAAGTTTATCTAAGTTTAAATCAACTTAATTTCAGTTGGGAATTCGCTGACTCAATGTCTGCACATTCAGAGGAAATTCTCATCTACTTCAAGTTACTGAACTTCTGATCTGGTCCACTTTTGGAATGATGATTAATCCCACATTGCAGCTCCATCACAACAATTGAATTCCCTACAAAATAAGAAAATTAAATTTCATCTAACTGGGGCTCGATGCCAAACACTCCTACCATTGCCCATTAAATGCCCAAGCAGGTCCCTAGTACCCGGGGTACTACTGTAATTAAAATAAGCATCAAACTCCTTTAGCTGCTCTTTGTAGAGCAAGAAACTTGTGGAAGCTAGTCCAGTATTTGCTCTCTAAGAGTTTTCCAAGTTAATCCACTATTCCAGAAAGGAATTAACTCTCAGCCTTCCTAACAACCCCGGTATGTTTAGCTTCATACTTCGGACAAACATAGAGGACATGGTCTATGGTATCATCGACCCTACAATCCAGGCAATGACCCGACCCAAACCTAGCCTATTTGTGTCTGAAAGCATTACGTCCAGATAGAAATTGAATACTATAATGACTGTAGAAACCCACCTAATAGCTACCAAACCTGTAACATCTGGAAAAATACCATCTGTATAATGACCAGTAGAAGATTCGTTTCACTTAATCTACCAAGATTCAAAACCCTGGTCTTCAATCTCATACGAGCTCTGCAGTAAGGTGACCTGATTTCTTGGAAGTGTAGCGCAAATTGTGTTCTGTGGCAAGAATATCAGTAGGTTTTACCTGTTGATACCGGCGTAACCCCCAGTAACCCCCATAACTGCTAAGAAAAGAAGCAGTAATTCTTTTAAATATTCTTTAAAATATTCTTCTTTTAAAGAATAAATATTCTTTAAAAGAATATTATTCTTTCTTTTAAATATTGTTATATTTCCCTATATTCTTTAAACTGCATATGACGAGCCCAAATGGGCGCAGTGTACAACATAATGGCCTTACATTTATAAAGAACATGCCTGGTACAAAAATTAAACTCTCAATAGGGATGGATGACCTTATGTACACCAAAGAAAGCATCCCACACCACCTTTTTTGCAAAAACCTGATGGTGCTACCTGAATCGAAGATTCTCATGAAGAATAACAGCCAGATATTTCTGAATAGGACATACGTGATGGGAAGGCCCACCATCGATACCCGCGCTAGTCGTATATCGGCTAATTGACCTTTTAAGAAAGCCTTGAAGTTTAGCATGCCTGGGTCAACTTGAACTCGACCTCATTTCGCAAGTTTCCTTCAACCGGTCCATCATTCACATAAGCAATGATGCGGCAAACGCTGAGCAACCCTCAACCGCATCAAACAGTAGAACTCGACAATCCAGATGAGAGGATTTAATATATTGCCTGGTTTATATCCTTTAGACAGCCTACTTCTGAACTGCTGTCATGAAGAACGAATAGTTCTATTGCTGAAATAGCTTGAGAGCACCTCACTTTCAATCTGTGTGCAATCATGCACAGGTATTAATGTCATGACCATACCTGTGTTAGAATGATTTTGCTGCTGCTTTTCTTTTATAAATAGCCTTAGGCACATTCCGAATTAATGTCCAACAGTAATCGACTAGCATGTTAGTATTCCATTTCACTTTATATTGGCTTTCCATCACCGAAATGTCGGTGGAAACATTCATCGTGTTTGTCACGTACATCTCCGAGATTGTCCGGGAAAAAATCCAGATGTGAGTGGAGGATAGGTATTTTCAAAGACATATTACATCTCATAGCTCTGTATAAAGTAAGTTGTTGATTAACAATATCTTGGTAATTGTCAGATTTTTGTTTCCCAAGAAAGTTTTTGTCACTAAGTTTTTGTCTTTCATTGTTTTTACAAAATTTTCATTAGCCCTAGCTTGATATGGAGAGGGGGTAAAAATATTTTTTTGGGTTCAACTAAGGGCTCATTAATAATACTTTTCCCATTTGGAGTTAAATTGTCTCGTTTCTTCCATTCTTTGGTAACATAATGTTTATCCCTAGCTTGGCTGTCCCATTCACAAAGAAAACACGTGTACTTAGTATAGCCTAACTGCATGCATGCCTAACAAAATAGCTATAACTTTCAAATCACCACATATGTTCTAGTTATGTTTTTTATAATTTATTTTTTCAAGAACATCTTCCATCACATTATATGCCTCTTCCAAATTAATCCATAAGCGACTGGTATTGAAGGATATTTGTTACTGTTGTGTAGTAAACCACTTTTAAACTATACTTGGAGGAATCTATGAAAGTCCTCAGGTTTATGAGCTTGTCCTAAGTGCAACATAAGCTCATCAGAATTTGTGCAATAAACCAAATTATTTTCATCAATAAAGTACTGAGAAAGTTCTTTTTGTTGGCTTCGAAAGCCCAAAATCTTTGTACTTTTTTTTTAGGTAGATTCCATCCTTGCAGTCTTGATCCTAACAGCATCAAGATTCACCTTGATTATTTGATAAAATTTAAATCCCTAACCAAGTCATTTAATTCACCTTGTGTTGTAAGTTGTGGCTTATTGGAAGATAATTCAAAATCAAAATCATTGTTGTCTTCTTCAGTACTGCCTGATTCTTCATTGCTGCTTTTAAAACATACATTCACACGTGCTCAGGAACTGGAATAATTTCACTGTGAGGTGAAATTGCAGATTGCAGTGAAGGATGTTTTACAGTATGTTTAAATTTTTTTAGAAATTCCAGACACATGTTAAACAAAAGTAACAAACGGTTACATGATCCTTTGGGTCACACCAAACCATAGGTACACCAAATGGCAGAGCCTTTCGTGTACCTTTCAGCCATCCTCTTAAATATGCAGAACAATTAGTTCATACTATATGAGGAGCCCACATCTTATCCTGATCACCAATTTTACCCTGAAGATACAAATGATATGCTTTTTTAATTAAAGGTGTAATGTTTTTTTTCTATTTGATTGTACAGTAAACTCACCACATACATAACAAAAGGCATCCACATCATTTACATAATTTTGAGGTATTATGTTACTGCACTGTTGAAAAACTTAAGACAGCAATAATACTGAAAAAAATTAATTCATTCCTAAATCTAGTGCTTAATGCAAACAACACAGCTGTGTTTTCAACTACATGTTTTGGCCTGTACACACATAATTAATCTGATGAATGCTCACACTTCAGTATTAGATATGATGTCATAATATATGACTATGATATGATTTAATTCTTTGTCTAGTGTTGTTTATTTACAGCTTACAAATTATCTTAACAAATATAACAACAAAAAATGAGCTAACAAAATACAATATAGGAGCTTAAACAAAAAAAATCCTTTATTAAAAATGTTTCAAAACTGGTGGATGATAGATTCCGAGTTCATGTTCGTTTTCAGCATCAAAAAACAGATTAAAATCATGTATCGCATGTTAGGAAACAAAAACTATGTTATCAGTGTTATTAAGCCCTGGATGTATCCAAGACACTCCTAACACATATTTGGATTCATTTGAAGCAGTACTCATAACCTTCTAAATGGCATCTTCTTTGCCCTTTACCAGAGTGAAGACCATACTGATTGTTCATCAAGAAGCGCCTAAAAGGTAGTCTTCAAACCAGCAGGTTTGGAATCTATGAATATATAAGTATTGCATTTTTATATTCAGGAAAACCATAGTTTGTATGGATTCTTGCAGAAGTGAACTTATTATATTTAGCTGAAAATCTCAGTGGTCACTATACTTTGTCAGTGTATACCAGTTAACTAACCAGGAGTTTATAAAAGTTAAATTGTTAAAACACAATCTATACACCCTTTTTACCTGTAGTATTCGTATTTTCGGCTGGTTTCTATATGAAACTTGCTATTAAATGATATTATAATAATTATTATTAAAGCACTAGTTTTTGTGCTTGTTGTTTTGATTGGTTATATACAAGATTCCTGTACCTGTACCATCTTATGATTCAGTTATATGATGATCCATACTACACCAAATACAGAAACCATTACAACTACTGGAATGTGTTGTTTTTTTTTTAATTTAATTTAATTTTGTTAAAATTGCAGCATATTAGTCAGTTTGTTTTCTCTTTAGTAAAAGTAAGTTAGTCATAAAAGTCTAAAATCTAATATTACTCTTATTAAATGGTTAAATATATTCAGAAAAAATATCATTTTATTATCAAATCATGTTCTTGGAAAAAAAATTATGTTTCTTAATATTAACAATTTAAATAACAAACTGAACCAGATTTATTAAATACAAAGTTTATAAAACTCCTGACATAATACTTTCAGTTGCACATGCAAACTATCTTCAGCAGGCTTAAAGGTGAGTGAATGCATTGAAAGGCGAGTTGTAAATTTTAAAGCTGTATTTAACAAATTTTTTATTTAAAATCTTACTGTTTAAAATGTTGATAGTCATAAATCAGTTTCATTGCTGGGTGTTATGCACAAAATATAAACAGTTAAAATTTATAAGAGATAATTATATTTTATGTTGCTTTTTTTTATTACTTAAGAGAGAACTTGAAATATAGAACAACTGAACATATGTATGTTTAAAGTCATCTTCATACTGTATAAAAAAAAATTCACATCCACATAAATCTCGACTTACTACACTATTAGATTAGATTATTGCTGTTATTTTTATAGTATTAGCTTATGTCAATAGTATTAGCTTTGCAATCATTTTTTTGATAAAACCAAGATTACAACATTAACAATAAAATAAGATATTGTTCTGTTTCAGGGGCTGCTGGATGTTTTTCAACAGTTCTACATGATGGAATTATGACCCCTGCTGACGGTGAGAGATTTTGTATGTTCTTTATTTATACAGTAATGAAATAATTACATATGAGTATATATGAGAATAAGTATATTTTATATGAGGAAGCAAGCAAATTATTATTTTTTTTTATAAAGAAGTGATTTTATTACAGAAGGATAAAATGAAAGGACTTTTAGAAAACATTTAGTAATTTTTGTTATTTTACGGTTATAGCAGAAAGTTTTTTTCTGTAAAAAAATAAAAAATAAATGGACTTTGTAGTTTTATATTAGATTTAACAGTTTCATAACCTTTTACTTTGCTGAGGTATTACTACTGACAGTCTTCCCCCAAAGCTGAAGAGATCTGTATATAGCTGGAACATTTTTTGCAGCGTTCTGTCTGCAAACCAGAAGACTTATTCTCACATAGACTTTGTTGGACAGTCCTTGGTAGCTTATTTATATCAGTTTTTTGGGATATTTTTAATGACAGAATAAGTACTTTTAAATTTTTGTTCCGGTCTAATTAAAAAACTTTGGTATGGGTAGTGAGAATTTCTAAAATATACTTTGGAAATTATAAATTAAAAGAAATTGTATTATTTGTATGTACATATAGTTTTGGGCTCAGGATTTGATTCCATTAAGACATGCTGTAGGCATGGGTTGAAAATTCTGAAGTTACAACTTCATTATTGATGAAGAAAGTGTGTATATCTAATAAAAAAATAAAACGGCAGAAACTGTAGTGTAGTGTTCATATCATATTGCTTGACAACATGCTGTTTCATTATGCCTTTTCAGCACACTTTGGGTAGAATGTTGATCCTAAATTTAAATGGATGTACAAGTGTTTGGTAAGAATATTGGTTATCATTTTATAATATCCTTTTGGAAATCATATAAAATCCTTGAATGACTATATTAAGCGTACAAGATCTAGATTTTTTATGCACTTTTTTTTATGGAGATTCAAAGAAAAGAATTAAGTATTCCATGATCGTCCTTACAGCATTTTTGAATTAATAACAAGGAGTTGTGAAAAGATGAAAGCATCTCATTGTACCTGTTGAAATGAGTTGCTGCAAATTTGAGTTTATGAATGGATACCATTTACATAATGTTATTTAAGTGGTAGCATTTTAAATGTTATAATTACATAAATGAATTGTTATGAAAAGTGCATGATGAATGGTATAGGTTTAGCCTTTGGATAGCTACTTAAGTTTAAATTTTATTAAATGGGTCTTTAAATCACTCATTCCTGTTTACTCACAAGTTATTTAATTTCTTGTCCCAGACAAGATATTATCATCCCAAATTACAGTAGCCTAATTGAAGGTAATTCATTTATGGGTATTCCCTTGAATAGATACAGTAGGAATTGTGTTAACCATCCCCTAGTCTCCATGTTGGCACCATGTTGCAAGATAACTGCTGTTTATTGGGGTTTAGTGGAGGAGGTAGCAGTTCTGTATGATTCCTAAGTAGCAGTTATCCAAAAACCTAAACTAGTGTCCAAGATGCTTATTGATTAATGCATCTCCTAAATCTAAACTAGAGGGGTTACAAAAATTGTCTTTTGATGCCATTTTTTCCAAGATTATTATTAAATAACAACTTGTATCCTGTTTCATTGCATTGGCTGTTCTCTAATAATAAACACTTGGATTATGTTATATTTGCTATAAACAAATTATTGATATGCATCAGTGGCATCAATAAAATCTTCCTAAAAATACACAGAATGTCTAATTGTTGTAGAAGGACATAAATTCAGCCAAATTAATGAAAATGTTCCTGTGCCAAAGATTTCTCCTGTGAGACATTTTTATCATGCCTCAATTAATTTGACAGTCAGTGTATGTCTTTGTCTGTATGGGTGCATATGTATATTTTTAGAATGAATTAATTTTTTTTTTTAGTAAGTAAATTTTTTTTTATAATTTGTAAAAGTGCTTTAAAGAGAATTTTTTATGGATTTCGTGGTGATATGATTTGTAATGCTATTTTCAATATAGACATTAATACCATGACAGTTTCAGCATTAATTATTACATTTATAATTCAAACAAAATCATTAGTTATGTACAGGTGATTCAAAGAAATGGGAAATTTAAAAAATTAAATAACAATGAAAATTTTTTTTAGAAAATGAATTTTATTTCATGTAATTGTACAAATGTTGCCATTTTAGGATACATACATTTTAGTTTATTTTTTAAAGGTGACATTTTGCAGGTGACCTCCTCTTCTGCATAAACACTCACGAAGTCTCTTCGTTAAATTGTTCATGGTTTGACGTAACATCTCAACTGGAATTTCCGCAATTGCTTCTCGGATCTTCGCCTTCAGTTCTTCCGTTTAGAGCAGGTCTACTGTGGAACACTTTGCTTTTAAGGTGACTCCACAAAAAGTAATTGCAAGCTGAGAGATCAGGCGCTCTGGGAGGCCATCTAATGTCACCATTTCGTGAAATGACACGTTTACAAACAATCGGCATACAGCTAACACCGATATTCGTGCAGTATGTGATGTTGCTCAGTCTTGTTGAAACCAGGCTGTGTTAAGAATTGGTGGAAATCTCTTATGTTGTTCCACAACAAAGGTTTCAAGCACGGCTACGTAACGAGCCGACGTCACTGTAATCGCAAGACCGTTGTTATCCTCAAAAAAATAAGGGCCTATAACACCGTAAGATGACATACCACACCACACGGTCACTTTCTGGCTGTGCAACGGACGCTGGTGCAGCTGCGTAGGATTTTCTTGTGCCCAGTATCTGAAATTTTGCTTGTTAACAAATCCACTGAGGTGGAAATGCGCTCCGTCAGACATCCACAGTTCGTGAACAAACTCTTTGTTATCATTTATCTTCGGAAGCATTACATTACAGCATTGTGCTCGCACAACTGCATAGTTCAGTTTCAGTTCCTGGACGATTTGCAACTTGTATGGATGGTATTGCAAGTCCTTCACTAACATTCTTCAAACACTTGAGCTATGCAATTATAAAGATGCTGAGAGATGACGGATTGACCGATGTGGACTTCGTGTGACAGCATCTTGTAAAGCTTGAACATTCTGTGGTGTACAGACGGTTCGCTCACGGCCTGGAGGTTTCTTTTTCATTGCCGAACCAGTTTCCTCAAAATTAGATATCCATGTTTTAATTGCATGTGCTGATGGAACACGGCCGTGCCGTCCCAGATTAAAATGAGGGCGAAATTCTCTTCGCACTCCTTCCACACTGTCATTGTTTTTGTAAAACGCTTTAATAGCAAATGCACGTTGCGCACCACTCCAAAGATCCATGACAACTAAATGGCAAGTTAGGTTAGAGAGGCTGGCGCCACTTATCAAGTGGTACTAATCACCCACGGCTACCAACACAACTTTCAAAATTTCCCGTTTCTTTGAATCACCCTGTATTATTTATTAAATATAGTTATTTATAAATCCTAAAATTAATTTATTTTAAAATTTTATTTTTATTTTAAACTTCTAAAATAATAGTTAAAAATTTTTAATTTTATTAATATACAGCTCAGGTAGTAAGATATTTTGAATTTTGTATAAAACCTTGGACGAAGAAATATTAGTATTTTCATGGCTATTTTGCTAGTTTCTTTTGCCTAAAAAAAATGTGAATCATTACCAAAGCAAATTACCATTGAGATGTTGGATGATTTAGAAATCTAACCCCACAACAATCACCATTAATGAAGTAACATTAGCAGACAGCACAGGCCAGTGATGAAGTTGAATGCCTATAAAACCAAAGCTATGTCTGAAACTTTATTCCATTTTAAAATGAAATATAAATATCAATTTCCAAAAATTCACTTCTTGAGCGAAAAGTGTTCTTTAATGACCATTTATTAATTTTCCTTTCTCTGTGTTTGAAACCACTCCAACCTTTACTGGAAACTTGCGCAGAAAATTTTGCTTTTATTATACCAGAACTTTTTTTTTATATGGTACTAACTGTATGGAAGACATATGGGTTGTGTGCTTTCCTCTTAATTGTTCATTTTCAATGTTTGAAAAATATAGATATTTACTTTCATTATAGTGGCTATCCTTACAAACATTGGCTTACAGTAGTTTCTTTGATGTGAATCAGAATTATTCCTTATTATCTCTTTTTCCCATTTAAAATACTTTTGGTCATATGGAGTGTTGCCTGCATGTATGTAGGCCGTCAAGTGACAGTTAAACACCAAAATCAGGTTCACGCACGGAAAGGTACAAAATCTAAGACTTTTTTACCTTCTTCAGCACAAAAAACATCCAGTAGAGTTTGCTGCAAATGTGATTTACATGTTCTTGTTGAATATGCAGTGGTTCAAAATTAAAATCTGAAAGACAGAACTCAACATTAATTTTCTTACTTATTTTAACCAAAAGTCATATCTTGAGTTTCTCTTTTTCATGGTAAAACATTCTTTACCTTCAGGAAAAGCAGCAAAATGACTCTTTTAATCATCATAGATAGGAGCAAATAGATCAAAATAAAGTACATATTCTGGTGGCACAAATTAGAGTTTAATGTAAATAATTACATGTTCCCATATTCTTGAATCTTTACTGTTATTGTATTTGATTATGTTTGACGAAAAAATCAAGTATCTATTTATACAAAAGACTTAATATCTTGAAAATTAAAATCAGGCTAACTGGCTGATAGCTGTCTGGCTTTGTTGGGCATTTTTATACATTAATAAACTTTATAGCAATTATATTTTTAGAAAGTTAAGTTATTAAAAATAATAAAATCATTTATTAAATAGGAGTCAAGGTGGGATTTCATTGTTAATAACTGAGGCCTTTGAATTACAACAGTAATAAGCAACTTAATTAACCAATTTACCTTTATCATACTAAAGAGATGCCTCCAGAACATGAGATTTCATTCTAATTTTACATAAGAGCATTCCAGCATCTACCTCGTTCAAGCTAGTAAACTGTAACCAATAGCAATGTCAATAAAAAAGACATTAAAAGTGTGTGATGTACTCTCTAATTTCATTTGAAAATACCACTTTTATTTCTAGTTATTTACATTGTTGTCTTAAAAAACTTAGAAATATATATAATGTAATTGTACGCAACCCATATTTATATATCTTTTACTAAACAATATTTTCTTTTTACTGTAATTGTAAGTATATATTTTTAATATCACTTTTAGTGTTTTTAAATATACATACAATGCAAACATTTTACCATTCAACAATCTTAAATCACTGATGGAGTACCTCCCTCTTTATCTGCTTTGGTTTTTAACTGGAAAAGCATCATCAAACAATTTGCAGTAATACTTTTAAAATAATTGAAAGAAAGTTTATACTTCAACAATTTAAAAATGAAATTCAGTTAGAATTTAAAAGTAACAGAAAATAAAAATAAAAACAACTGGCACTCTTTCGGCCTTTTGAAATACCTTACATATATTATTATTTAAATAAATAAAAGGATGTGAAAATAGAAGCGATTGGAGTGAAGCATATCAGTCACCTTGACCTTATAACCAATAGAAGGAAAACAGGTGAAAATATAAATCACACTACTCTTTCCAAGTAGGTAGAAAAGATAAAAATACATATTTACAATTTTAAAATATTACTAACATTTTTTTCAAATGAGTTCTTTTTGTTCATATTGTTTAGTGTGAAGCATATAATAAAACTTTCCATCTACTTTTTCATCAATATTTTCTTATAAAACATTCTTATATCCTAAAGGAGAACTCTAAAAGTGAAATAAAATCAAACCCAGTTCTACTAAGGACATCGTACACTTAAATATTTTTGTCAGAACAAAATTTGCTTAAATATATACAAATTCTTTTAAATATAGATTATAGATGAATCTATTTTTGTGTAGAATGGCTGTTCACTGAGCCAGTGCTATTTAAACTTATCTGATCAGTTGTCAGTAATAACATCTCAAAAGACCATTTCAATACAGAACCTTGAATCATAATTTTTTTTTTAAATTATACTTAGATTTTTTCATATTACATTTTTCAAAAATACATCTTTTTTTTTTAATCGGGTTGAGAAATTTATAATCTTTTAATGTTTTTTGTGTGAATTTCATGGCTTCTATAAAGGTTTTAAATATTCCATGAAAGTAGATTACATTTAAAAATGAATGATTCATTTTTAAAAGATATATATTTTATTGTTTATTAATTTAAGGAGCTGGTGGGTAGTGGATGTATTTGCTACTTGACTCTTTTGAGAATGTTAACAAAACACAGTTTTAAAAAGAAATATTTGTATTAGTAAAATTTCTTCTTTTTGATTATATTGAGAAGAGACAAATCTTTTGGATGACAATGTGTTATTCATTTATTTATATAGGTAGAACACATTTCAAATAAAAATAATTAAGAAATGCAATATCTCAACTTTTCAATATGAATATGGTGGGTGGGGGATTAATGGCAGTTTTCACTACTGTTAATCCTGGCAGTCATTTCATTCCTTGACCACTAGTGTCAATCCCCATTATGTGATGAATCTGTGACTAGTAGTTTTCTTATCAGATTTTATTTGCTATTTGTATATTATTAATAAAAACATTATGAAGGGGTATCACATGGATGAAATTAGGTGGGAAAGGGAAGGGTTCAGATAAACAAACTGTGACTATATAATAAATGTAGATTACAAAGATTTTTTTATTAGCAATAAATTTAGTATGTAAAGATTGCATTTTATATCTTAATTAAATGGTCATCTTTCAAGTAATAAATAAAAATCTGACAGTAAATAAATAAAAATCCTAATAGACTTTTTTATAATGATAACATGTTCTCTTCAAGAAAGATAGAACGTAGTATTTACGCAAAATATCTTATCTGTTATTAATACATTACAGAGTAGTATTACTCACTAGAATAATGGACACATTGTCTGTAATTAGCGCACATTTTACTTGGAAGCAGTTTATATATTAGGTTGTGAATTTTGTGTATAGTAATGCAAATGTTGTGTATAGTAATAATTGGTGGGAGTATAATCAAAGATGATCTGTCACTTTGGGAAAAAAATTACAAATGTACCTCTGTTGGCCATTGTTTGCTTATAAAGCCAGAAGTAAACTAATAAATAAAGCTCTTGTAAAAATAAGTTACAATATTATTTATATCTTTCGCAGAGTTTATCCTTCTTAGTGTTACTTTTAAACCTCTAATTCCTCCGAACAATACATTCTCATTAATATAAATATTTTGAACATTTCATTCAAATATTTTTTGACCAACAGTAAAATAATTTTGGGCTTGTAACATTTTTTCTTTTGCCTCATCTGGAGTTTGCAAAGCTTTCACTTTCCTCTTCGTATCTTATCCAATATTTTATTAGCAAATAAAAAGTCAATATTTTATCAGCACTTTCTTTAAAGATAGTCAGGTATGATGTAAAAATTAATCAAACGTTAATTTTTTACCAGACACAAAGGAGATTTTATTTGGGGATCATGAATGTTATAGGAATATTAACATTAGTAATCTTAAAAGCTACAGAAGGAATAACATTTCCCTCTTTACCTTTGCCTTCTTATCCAATATCCCTTGGAGTCTTTTAACACCCCTAAATGCAAAACCTTTGTCATAGCTATTCAGTAGCTTAAACAACAAGTAACAATCATAAGATAAGAGATGCTAATTAGATTATCCCAACACCTTTTTAACAACGCATTTTCTTGAAGTGATTTCCATGAATCGTTGACATATTGCCATAAGAGTATTGTTTCATATACATCTTGCTTTTATTTAGTGGTTTTCCTTAATTATTACTACTGCTTGCTTTCAGTAGGATTTCTTTGTTATTTTTCTTTTTACTACTGCAGAATATTTAAAATCAATGGGTTTAATGAAGGCTGTAAATGTTATAAAGGACAGCAATCTTGAATATTTTATTATTGACTGAAGCTCAATAATTGCTTTTTGCTGAAAAGATCATCAATGGAATATAACATATTATCCATTTTTCTGTTGATAAATATTTTTCTTTTAACGAGATGTAAAGTAAATTTAAAACAATTTACTACCACCTCCTTTAATTAAAAAGACATTCTTCAGAAACAGTAACAGAAGAAAAGTCTCTCAAATTGGAAAAAGTCTTGATATTAAATTTTTTGTATAACATTATTCATATTTTTGATAAAATATGTGATTTATTTGTTATTATTATTTATATATGATTTATTTATTTATTATTTATTGTGTCACTGAAATTATTGACAGTAGTCAACTTTAAATGCTTTTGCTTTATATGATTGGTCTTTTATCTTTGCTTTATCCCTAGCTATTATTTACTAATTAAATTATCATATTCATTAAAACCATATAGTTTTTTCTCTTTGTGTAGTTCTTTGCCAGCTAGCATGGACGACCCTCCTGTTCTCACATCTTATTGGTTGTGAACAATGTTCCAGATTTAAAAATTAATTTTACTATTAATTCTTTGAGTATTATGTAATGGTTACTATACAGACTACACAGATCCGCTTCAGTTATGTGAACAGAATCTGACATCACGGTAGGATGATCCTTTGGTTCATCCATCACAAACATGAACTTTACTGTTGCTAAATACACAAGATCACTTTGAATGTGCTGCATCATTTGGTTTTTAAAGAAGTTCATGATGAATATTATTTGATGCTGTCTTTCTCCCCCAATATGCTAGTAGGGTATCTAACCTTGTAGTTAAAACCTGAACTAAATATTAGCTAAGAATCATGTTAATTTGTAATATGATAGTGGTTGATAAATAAGGAATCAAATGTTGACTTTCTTGTCATAGCTTATAGAATTTTAGTGTTCTTAAAACATTGAAGGAAACAACAAATTGGTGAAGTAATAACATTATTTGTAATGAAAAATGTTACTAACAACTTTCAGAAGGCTTTCTTTCTAGCTTGCCCTTTAATAAAAAAAAAGAAAAAGAAATACGCTATGGACACCACTTGACTTCTCCTTGTATGCCTATAAAATTACGTATATTTTTTTATTATATTTATATTTTAAATTACTTTTTTTTTCTGTTATTATTGAATTATTATTTATTGTAAAATTGTTTTTATAATCAGAGGTTAATTTATTTATTAATAAATCAGTATATTTAAATTAAAGAAAAGTTAAAAAAAAAATTAAGTCTAATTCGAACCGATGTGCTTACCCCTTGTAAGATCCAAATAGTTCATTAATTAAGATTTTATTTAGCTATAACTCTAGAACCATTGAAAATAAGTACCACTTATGATATATAGATTTCATTAGTCATAAAATCAAGCTGTACTGTTTTGCTCTGAAGCACCTTAATAAAATGCTGAACTTGTCATCATTATTAAGTATTTATTATGCCTAATTATATTCTTGTATAAACTGTAATGTCAACTCTTGGGCTCTCAAAAAATCAGTATAAGTGTTTGAGATACAAAAATGGACTGTCATTTACTATTTTCTGGTACCCTAAGTATTTGCAGACCTACATTTAGAAAATTAAGTATGTTAATTTATGCTTATAAATGTATAATCGCTAAAAAGAATGGTCATTTACTCTCAAAAAAAAAAAAATCAAAACCATTACCAAACCAGATAATGGAACTGTATTGTAGTCAACATAATACTTTGGCTTACAAGAAATGGTCTTATGCTTTTGTTGCCACTTTTAACAAATTATCAAACCGTTTGAAAAATCTTCCATACAATTTATTTAAAATTCAGTTAAAAGATTTTCTTTTACAGGAATATTGATGAAATTTTAAATAATACTAATTAAAAACCAAAAGTTTGCTTTATCTGCATCCCATTTAATGTGTATATAAATATTTGCTCAAAATAACTTCAAGTAGTAGCTTCTGAATTGTGAATTATTTTGTAGTAATTTTTTATGTAAACATTAGCCTTTAACGTAGATAAAGATAATTTATCTTATATTGATGTGATCTATATAACATATTTTTATGTATATTGGTAAAAGTAAATATGTATTTATTACATGAAAAAAATGTGTAATGTGGCTGAGAAGTTTGGCAAATTATGCAAATATCTCCGCTTTTAATCAAATTCTGGTTAAGTTTGCCTTTTTTTGTGTGTTGTAAAATTTCCATAAAATATTCTCATGCATATATTTCAAAATTATATGGTTATTTAATCATTAAAGTTAGAAAAATGTATAATTTGTATTAATCTCAAAAGATTTTTTTTTGTAATACTAGTTACATTGTTATATAATGGTAAACATTAACATAATTGCCCTAAAAGTCCTTTTTTTTTTCTACATTTTATAAATTTCTCCTATTTTTATCCTTAATGCATTTTTTTTTTTTTTTTGTAAATGTAGATTTCCTTAAGCAATTTATTTATTTAGTGTATGGCACCTACATACAAACAAATTGCAATCAAAAATTACAAACATCTAACAAATTAATATAAGCTACTGATTCTGGAGTCACCATCAGGAAATCTTCAGGAGTCCCATCATAATCTGTCCCAGGGCATATTTCTGTGATGTATTTAACAGTTTGATTTACACCACACTCGCAAAGGGGCATCAGTTTTACCCCATTTATACAGGAAATAGGCGCACCTACCATGCTGAGTTCGAATTCTGTTTAACGTTGACCATGTCTTACATGGCAAATCAAAACCCCGGCGGCTTTTGAGTAATACGTGGAATTTTGTTATTCTGCTTTGTGGTCCATTATTGACGCCAGGCGTCAGTTAGGTTGAATTCTTCCTCTGTGGCAGCAATTGCTGTTTTGATAGATTGCTTTCTACAGAGTGTCCCACAGCTACAACCAAAGATTGTTTGAACTGTCCGGTCTGCATTATCTTAGAGAAGAATCTGGCCAGCCAAAGTTTTGCATATTTTCCGCAGTTTAATAGGAATTCCAGATTGATGCCATTGAATCCTGGTGCTTTTCCTGGAGTAATATCATTGAGCACCGACTCAATCTCTTGCAAGTGTAAAAGGATGAGTGTACTCAGTCTCCCTCACCTCTCTTCGCAAGTTTCTGAGTTCACATTTTATTTCAATTGTGTGCACCCTGTCTATTAGTGCTCTAAACGTTGCCACTATGTGGGATGCTATGATGTTTGGGGAGACATTTGCTTTTTGTCTCTGAATGGGAGCTTTGCTTCCTAATTTTTTCTGAAAGTCTGAAAGTTCAGGCTTTCCGCTGTTTCTTGCAGCATCGAGGCTTTGGAGAAGCTCATCTGCCACCTCTTGATTGCCCATCTCAAGGAAGCTTCGGTAGAGAACTTCGCTGTTTTGGGACCACCCTGGGATATATTCTCTGCAAAACCCTCTAGGGATGGACTTCTTAGCGGTATTTGTTACTGCTCCAATAAGTCTGCTATAGTTTTTGCTGATGGTGGTATCCTGCCTAGGCATTTATCCAGATCCCTAGAAAAAGTTTCCCAATTAGCCTTAAGCAATTAAGTATAGATATTTCTGCGGTTTTATAATTTTTAGCTTTTATTATTCTGATTCAGCATTAAATATTCATAAAATATTTTGAAAGTGTTTAGTAAATAAATTCCTGTACAATAAAGATGTATATAAAAAAAAAAATAAAAGGTCTTTATTTCTTATTGTAGCTGTTTTCATTAATGAAGATTAATAAAAATTGCATCCATTTTTATTTTCTTTGTTAGTCAAAATAATAATTTTTCACCTGTGAACTATTACGACATATTTTTTTGAGATTTTTATATTGTAAAAATGGTTTGTGTATTTGGCTTGAAATTTTGCAAAGTTTGTTGGGAGTCATTTCTGTTCATTTGCTTATTAAGGATTAAATGTGTAATGTTTAAGCAGATTGGAAATATTAAATTTTGCTAGCTTACTTAAAGAAAATTGTATGTAATTAATTTTTTTTAAATTTGTTGTAATGTAAAAAAGTGATCTGGGAACATGTTCATGACTAATAATCAGTATTTGTTTGTCTCAACAGGTTGAGTATATAATTTTGATTTTTACTTTTTTTTCTGCTACATTCAACATAATGTAACAAGACCGATATAGTGGACCCGAGTAACGGATTCCTACCAATTAAAAAGAAAATAGTAGAAAATATAATAATGGGAGGAATCCAGAAAGGGGCTAAAAGGAAACCTTTTAGTAAAGGGTCTGTTGAACAATTGTCTTTTCTAATACTGGCCACTGACACACCTAAACAAATGTTCTTCAGAGAACAACAACAAATGTTCAGAAGAGTTACCGGAGCCAGGTTAGAAATGCATAGAAACGAAAGGCCTCAGTCGATCGTTGTCATGCTCAACTGGGGTCTGGTCTGGCAGGTAAAGAAGGTAGGAGTATAAATACTCCAGGGAAGATCAGTTGAAATTAATTCTGCCAATCAGTCTAAGCTGATACCATAACTGATACCATAATGACTGACACCATAACATCTCATGGTGTCAGTCTGTGAGATAAGAGTGTTATAATAGTTATGTGAATTTGACATTATTAAGGTGACATCACAAGTAATTCCAGTGTGTGTATATGAAAACGAGAAATGGTTGAGTGAGTTACTGATGGACTAAAAGTGAAAGAGATAATGTACTAAATTTCATTCATAAATTGGAAGGGTAGTTTTATTTGTGAACAACAAAGGTATTTGCAATTAAAGGACTTCATACTAGTCTTATCTATTGTACTCTTGTTAATATAAGACTATTGGCTAAAATTGTTAAGACTAGTGGTCATGCTAATGTTTTTTCCCAATGGGACTGAATTCTGGTTTTCATTATCTACTTACCTGTGAACAAATCCTGATGATTACTTTAAATTCTGTTTTGTATGTAATCACTGTTTTTTATTATTATTATTACTATTATTGTTGTGGTTGTGATTACCACGATCATTATTTTTTTTATATATTATTGTTTGTTGGTTATTATTGTTACTATTGTCATTATTATTGATTTGTCTTGTTTTACTTATGATCTTTAACTTTTAAATTGTAATTATAACATTTTCAACTGTCAATCTCTAAATATACTGATTGAGCCACAAACACACAACAAAATTATACTGTAAGTTTCTCAAGAAGAGAATTTCTAATCATACTTTAATCTTGGCGTAGTAAATATTGAATGTACTTCCTAGTTTTGTCTAAAAACAAACCTTTGGTTTAACAAAACAAAACTTTGTTAGATAAAAGCTAGGATTTGGTTTGATATAGTTATACATGAATAAAGTATCTATGGTGTTTAATTAATGTTTGGTTAAAAATTTATTTGGTTACTTTACTAAAATGAACTGAAGTATATTAAATCAGTTTAATCTGTCTTATTACTTGATGCTTAATTATTTCAGGTAATGGATGATGTTTCCTTTATGTAGAATGATACACTGTCAAGCTTTGTTTTTTCTGATTTGTCTTATAGTTGTAAAGCAGCGAATGCAGATGTATAATAGTCCTTACAAGTCATTATTCCAGTGTATCTGCAAACTGTATAAAAGTGAAGGTGTGTATGCATTCTACAGATCTTACACAACGACATTAGCTATGAATGTACCATTTCAAAGTATACACTTTATGACATATGAGTTTTCACAGTCGATAACAAATCCTGAAAGGTCATATAATCCTATAGCGCATATGGTTTCGGGTGCAGTAGCAGGTGGATTCGCTGCAGCATTAACCACGCCTCTTGATGTATGTAAAACATTACTCAACACACAGCAGGCAGAGGTATGAATTATTGCTTATAAAAATTATTTTA
The DNA here is from genome assembly GCF_047948215.1 of Lycorma delicatula. Taxonomy (NCBI): domain Eukaryota; kingdom Metazoa; phylum Arthropoda; class Insecta; order Hemiptera; family Fulgoridae; genus Lycorma; species Lycorma delicatula. Next base: position 16,643,206 of record NC_134455.1, on the reverse strand, counting down.
TTATTTATTAACAGACTTAATTAATTTTAAATAAAAATTTGTGTTTGTCTAGTTTTGAAATAGCCTCCTGCTTACCAGATCTTTAGGTGGTGCAATGCTTTTCCAATTGTAAGTCACAGATATTACCAATGTACCACCCTGCTTCCAATGTCATATTTACAAAAAAATGATAAATATATTTGAAAATACATAATGATTAATATTTAGACTAAGAATTTCTTAGACATTAAAGAAAAAAATAAAATATCTACTCCTACGACACTGCGGAACAAAAAATAATTTTTTTTCTTTGCAAGAAAAATAAGTGATACCGATAGTATTTTTTCTCCTGAATTCAAATATGATCGGTTTTTCCCCATCACACAAGGTTTCCGAGAGACAGGCATTTATAATTTCAAACATTTTAATACTTTCTGCATTCTTAACTACTCAATATTCAAACAATTGACTCGCCTAAAAAGTAAGAAATGACAATTTTCTACTATATTTTTGCCTGTGGAGCATCCCTCTTGATGTTCCAACAATAATCTGCCAATATATTAGAATTCCATTTGCCTTGATACCTCTTTTCCATAGCTGAAGTCTCATGATGAAAGTGTTCCCCATGCTCGTCGCTAATTACACCAAGATTTTCCAGGAATAAATCTAAGTACGAGTGCAGGAAGTGTACTTTTAAGGACATATTACAACCAAACTTTTATAGAATAGTTGACATATCATGATAATTTTCTGCCTTTCGATTTCCCAAAAACTCTGTGTAACATTTTTGAATGCTTGCCAAGCTGCTTTATCCAGTGGATTCAATAGTTCCTTCAACTTTTCATCATGCATTAGTGATTGCGCTTATGAACCCACAAATATTCTTTTTTCAATTTTGTATCACTAATTTTAGGAAACTTCTGTTTTAAGTACAAGAAACCAGGAGTATTGCCCATGGCCTTGACAAAATTCTTCATTAAGTATGTTAGGTAACAGAGATAGATACACATTTTTAGGATTACACAATGGATAATTTTTCTGTTCAGGAGTGAGTGATTTGCATTTAGACTATTCTTTTCTTATGAAATTTTTTTTCTGTCCCTACTATCCCATTCGCACAAAAACAACAGTACTTTGTGTAACCAATCTGCAGACCAAGAATAAGTTCAGTTACCTTCAAATCACCACAAATATTCCATTCATATACTGCATACTGAAGCTTTTCCAATAAAAGTTTTAAGTTTTCATATGTTTCTTTCATACTAGCAGAGTGAGCCACAGGTACTGATGGGAATTTATTGCCATTATGCAGAAGCACAGCTTTTAAATTAACTACAGAGGAATCAATGAATAAAAGCGCCATTCTATTGGATTATGTTCATTACAAAGTGTTTCCGTAAGAGAAGAAATGTCATAACAAAACACTAGACATTTTCTTCAGAAAAATAGTTTTTAAATTCAGAATGACGATTACGATAAGTACATATCTGTGTATTCTTTTGAAGAAGATTCCTTCCTTATAGCTGGGAAGCAAGCATTTCAGACTGTTTTTTGGATAACTTTAAATCTCGTATGAGATTTTTTCAAGATTTTCTTGAGTCAGTAAATTAGGCTCAGATGAACTGCTTTGTTCAAAAGTTGTTTCACCAGAATCTGTTTCTTTTTTTCCTTACTTCCATCAGAACCTCAGCTTTCTTCATTAATGTTACATTAATGTCAATGTGGGTGGATCTGGTCTCGTTACAGATTGTAAGTGGGTACACCACTTTATATTTTGCTTTTGACATAATCCCTTTAATGTTTGTTAAGCAGAAATAACAGTCAGAAGAGTGATTATGGGTTCCCTCCAAATCTACATTTGTACATGTCTTTACACGTCTGAACCTGCACAACACTGGCAATGCTACCCTTTGAGCTAGCTCATTTGATTCCATCATATCTAGGAGCTTTTACTTGACAATGGACAAATGAACTAAAAAACATTTTAAAATATTTAAAAAGATTAAAATAACAAAAAAAAACTGTGGGTGATAGAGAAATTCCGAATACATATTTGAAAACAGGATAAAAACTGCATTAGGTACACCTATTGGTATTCATGAGACAAAAATCACGTTGACCAATGTAATTATTTAATAAATTGAGATCATCAAAAAAGGTTTCCGTGATTTCAGTGTAAAGTATCTTTAGGTGAGAATCAATCAACTTATTCATTTTTTAAACTATTTAATATGTAGAGAAATATAACAATTTTTTTTTTTTTTGTCACTGAAGTGATCTTGAATACACTTTAAGAGTTTGCATTAGCTATGATACCATTTGTCTTGATTAGTGCAACTGGGACAGCACTAAAGAAAGCATAGTGTGTTTTGTACCTTGAATCTAAATAAATTGTAACAGTAAAATGACATTATTAGCGAACACATGTTCCACATACTTAGGTTGCTATTATAAACCTGTGATATAATCAGCAGATTAAGTCATAAACCTAAAGAAACAGGAAATGTGGATATTAGAAATATTCACAAACATCCTGACTGACCTACATTTGAAGAGACTGTAGAGTGAATCACACAATCATTCATATGTAGCGAAATAAATCTAATGCGTGTTGCAACTTGGACTATGTATAAAACTGCCATGCAAAATGTATTTTATAAATGTTTGAAATTGTATGTGTGTAAAATTTAGCTCTGACATGAAATTAAGAATGCAACTATTCCAAACAAGTTTATTTTCCTGATTGCTTGCTGACTACAATTGACAGTGATTACAATTTTCTTAAGAGCATTGTTTTTACCTTTCATGTAAATGGATCCATCAACCAAGATACAAGGGTAAGTCAATTATTATCAGCAATTTAGTTATATTTTTGTTTATGTTGGCAATACTGTTGTGTTGCGTAGATGACGTATGTGTGGTTTAATTGTTGTTATGTCTGTGCAGGTTTGATGCTGCTAGGTTAGTTCCATTATCGCTGCCCTGCCGTTCCCTATGGCTGCTTCGCTTTCTGTTTGCACCAAAGAAGAGCAACGTTCAGTGATCCGTTTTTTGTGGTCGGAAGGTGTATCAGGGGCCGAAATTCATAGAAGACTTTCGGAACAGTACAAGAACAGTGTATTGCTGCAACAGAGTATCTATGAATGGATTGAAAAATTACAAAATGGTCACACAAGTGTTACGCATGATGAAAGAGCCGGACGACCGTTTACTGCCACAAATAAGGAAAACATTGAGCGTGCAGGTGACATGGTTTTCTTAGACAGACGAGTAACTATTGATGAAGTGGCACATCATCTGCAAATCAGTCACGGTTCGGCCTACGAAATCATCCACAACAGACTTGGGTTTCATAAAGTCTGTGCAAGATGGGTCCCAAAACAACTCACACAGTTGCATAAACAAACGCGCTTGGACATCTGCCAAAAACATCTGGATTGTTATGGTAATGAACATCTTCATTATTCATTCTTCTGAATGATCTTCTTAGACAGATTCATCACTGGTGACGAAACATGGATCCATCATTACAAGCCAGAGAGTAAATGGCAGAGTATGGAATGGAAACATTCAAATTCACCCTGCAAAAAAAAAGTTCAAGACCCAACCTTCCGCAGGAAAACTGATGCTTACGGTTTTTTGGGACTCACAAGGCCCAGTACTGGAACATTATGAGGAAAGGAGCACGACAATAAACAGTGCATGCTACAGTGAGATGCAAGCTGAAGCCTGCAATTCGAAGCAGACACCAAGGACTGTTGTCAAAAGGTGATGTGTTGTTGCACGACAATGCCCGTCTGCATACTGCTGCCCACACTGTTGAAACACTCCAGAAACTCAACTTTGAAGTACTGGCTCTTCCTCAGTTTAGTCCTGATCTTGCCCCTTCTGACTACCACTTGTTTGGTCCACTCAAAGAGGCATTAAGAGGCCTTCGATTTACCTCGGATGAAACAGTAAAAGAAGTGGTGCATTCCTGGCTTGCAGCTCAAGCGAAAACCTTCTTTTATGAGGGCTTGTGCAACAATGGACCAAGTGCATTGAAATGCAAGGAGACTATGTTGAAAAATGATGTACATGTAAGTTCCCTATATGTATTGCAATAAAATTTATAACTACATTGCAGATAATAATTGACTTACCCTCGTAGTATATGATGTGGAGATTTAAACAAAAAAGTTTTATTAATTGTTCAATGTATTTTTAACTCCCTCAAGATAAACATGTGGTGCGATTGATTCATGTGGTGGTCTGTGTATGTTCTCTCAAAAAAAAGTAGAAAGTTAGTTAATATTTACATAGGCTTGGAACATTTTATTTTCCCCAGTTATCACTATTGCAAAGTATAAAAGGAGAGGAGTCAGCAAAACTGTGTACACCATTATAGTCACAACACCCAAGTTATACTTAATGTTAGGTCCACAAATGATTGGTTTCAAATAAAGCTATGCTGTTTTCTGATCTGACTCTTGTAGCTATTTTCTCTGGCTGCACTGAAGCTGTAATCTATGCAGAAAAAATTCATAATCTTCAACACTGAAGTATTCCTGCGATACCAATTTTAACCCCTAGCATGGTTAATCACACCTCAACAGAGATAATGTTGGCTAGCTGAGCATCCTGACCCCCATAGGGAACACACCCACCATGTGACAATTTCAGTCCCCATGCCACCCTCTCTGTACCTAGCGCATTTGGGCTTTACTGGAGGTCATCTTCATAACCTCAGCAAAACATATCTCTTAAGCTTTGTTCGTGTCTCAGTCAGAATGCCACATGTGACATTCCCATTGGTATCCTACTGTTCCTAAAAAAAATCAAACAAAAAACAAAACACATCTGATGTTAGTCTCAAACAAGACAGTAAACAAAATAAGAAAAAGGAACTGAAATCCACTACCTACCTGAAGGTAAAAGAAGTGTGTTCAACACGTAATGCAATAAAACAAATAAAAAACAACAATGAAACTACAGAAGGCAAACAACAACAAAAGCTTAGCAACTACAAAAAAAAGAAGGTGGAAAAGCCCAGGCGGCACCTTAAACCTCGGCAATCCTTTCTTTTGCAAAATATTGTATGAAATTCTCAACTATTACCCATTCGACCTGGTTTGCCAATTAACACAGATCTAATGCCAATGCAATAATATCGAACTGACAGTTAGTCTCTGTATGCATCAACTTGTACTTTGAATAAACATACAGAACATGATGCAATTGTCTGCATTGCAGACACATTCCTGATTTCACCAGGCCAAATCTCTGCACCCTGTCCCAGAAAGTGTCACGCTCAGAAAGATATTGCATCACATACTTATTGACCCTCTAACTCTTGACTACATATTACAGTCATCAGTTTGGCCTCCATCAAGATGCCACTGGTGCAAATACCTTTGTAGATATTTCCAACATGTTTTAACTCAGTTTTGTTATATCACCTTCGCTGTAGTCATGTACAGTGTGACTACAACATATTTGTTTGTCTCCTCTAATTTGAAGTACTAAAATGTCTGTTTATTATCTACATTTTGATTTCTAATTATGTGTTAAATTTACCATATTTATTCGAGTAATCCCCCCCCGCCCCTGAATAAGCCCCGCACCTTGATTTTCCAGACTGAAAATTTAAAAAAAAAAATTGACTATATACTGGTATTTTAAAGTGCAACAGATATGATAAAAAAATAAGTAAATACGAAAATATTCAGAAAGTAAAGCATTTAATTCGTTCATTTAAATTACAATATTAATATTACATTAATAATTAATTACTGTAAGTACTAGTTTAGTTCAGAGTCAGTATGCCAGTAAAACGGAAAGAAAGTATTATGTTGAAAAGGATCATTTCAATACACTTTTTAATATGGGATTTTATTTTTAATTAATCACTCTCTCCGTCAATGTCTGTAGAAGAGTTACTAGTAGTCTCCACATCTTCATTATCATTAAGTTTATTAGATATTCCGCATTTTTTAAAACTTTTCCTTACTAATTTCGTGGAAATACCTTCCCAAGCATCTTTTATCCAAACACAAATCTGGTTAAAATCTGGGTGTTTGATTCTTCCTGTAGGCGTGAGAAAGAAATTTTCATCAGCCATCCATTTAGTGTACAGTTGCTGTAATGCAGATTTGAACTGTTTATTAATGCAAACATCTAGTGGTTGCAATACAGATGTCAATCTGCCTGGAATTATTACTTGGTCTGTCATATCTTTTTTAAAAATGTCTTTCACTTTATCAGTCAGTGTCATAGTATACCCTGATAACTATACATTACTAGCATACCGGTATTTTTTTTATTAAGTAAATCTCCTGATCGCTTTTACCATACACACCTAATCCAATTTAAAATTAAGGTTTCGTCCAGCCAACCTGATTCCTGTGCTGTGATAATAACTTCATTTACCTGTACGGTAAGAAGAGTTTTTGCACCACGGCTTGCTTTAAAATCAACTTTATTCAATGATTTATAGCGATTTCACGAGCATATGATTGACACATTTCTGTCATGACAGCATAACCGCACGAAAAGCCCTTTTATTATCAGTGCCTTTCACCAGAAGTTTCTTCTTACACCAGTCTCGAATGCAGCTTTCATCTATGTCAAATTTTCTTCCTGCCGCCTGATTTCCAATTTTTTCAGCTTCTTCTATAACACGTAGTTTTTCATTTACTGTAAAAGATCGTAGACGCTATCCTTTTGTACTCATTTTAATGCTGTAATTAAAATAAATCACTGTATTAAACTTTACAAGATAAACTAAACAGATAAAATGCACATAACCGTCCACATATACAAACAATACAATGACTATGGCGAATAGACATACTGTCATTAGAACCAGATGCAGCCTATACAGAATGAATCAGTTTTATAAAAATACCGTAACTTTGTTCCTATCGATAATATGAACAGGATGTTAATAATTAAGGATGTATTCTGTATAAGCGGCATCAGGTATTGATAAAAGAAAGCCTAATGTAACTATATTTATGTGATTGAATTTAGATACTTTTAAGAAAACGTTACTTTACATAAATTATCCTGGCTTAAGGCTATGTTTCAAGTAAGCCTCTCGCACCCTTATTTTTTCTCTCCAATTCCAAGAAAAACAGTGCGGCGGGTACTTTAATAAATACGGTAATTAAACACTTAGTTAAGTCTGAAAGTCATAGCTGTCTTTTCAATAATCCTTATATAATTAGATGGAAAAAAGTTTTACATTTCATAGTTTATAATAAAAGGAATTAGTATTTTATATTAGTATAAGATAAGATAAACATTATTTAATTTTTATGTTTAAATTTTAGGCAAAAGTTGTTGGTTTAGTAAATGCAATAAGAACAGTGTACAGGCTGGGTGGTCCTCTTGGCTACTTTCGCGGAATGAGTGCTCGTGTATTATATCAGATGCCTTCTACAGCCATTTGTTGGTCCACGTATGAGTTCTTCAAATATTTATTGACAAAAAGGGAAGTTATTGAAACATTTGGTGTGTCTTTAGATAGTAATGACAGTAAGTATTTTAATGTAAATTTTTCACTCAAAAAAGCGTTAATTTAGGTATATTCTGAATTTTATAGCTTTTTATAACTGAATTGAGTTAATTTAGGTAAACTTTTTTATATATTAATTTATCAATTTCTATGACACATTAATATTACAGCAATCCAGTTGAAAATAAAAGGCAATATTAACTCAGAATAAGTCTTCAGTATCATACTAATAACCTGATAAAGTGTTCAACAATGCAAGTTGTCAGCAAGCATTAATAAAATTATTAACAAATCTCTAACATTATATTAGAAATACTAAGTTTTTGAAGTTAAATGAAACTTTCTTTAAAATATGAATGCAGTCTTGTTTTGATATATATTCTTCACAAAATACTTCTGATAAAATGTCTTTATCAAATATATATAAACTTTTTGCGTTCACATACACCCTAATATGGACATTATTTTTTTGTGATTGTACTCATAACATTAAACTCTTTGAAAAGCTCAAAAGAATTTTCTGAAAGCAATTTTATCTTTAGGCAAGATTGTACGTGAACTTTGTACATAATCATGCACAAAGATTTTGCATGATAAATGCATAGTGCCTTCTTATTCTCAGTTTTTTTTTTAATGTTAATTAGGTTCACTCATAGAACAAGACCTGAAATTGATATAATAATATACTTTGGAATTAATTTAGTTATCTAAACATTTAAAATATTACAGAAATTTAAATTAATCTAAACATGTTCTCAATTGTGTGATTGTTTAAGTTTGGCTCTTTCACAGGTCATAAAATTATTTTTCATACTAAAATTTTTAGACATTACTTTAGTAATGTCTTTAGTAATGTACTTTAGTAATTTATGCTAATTACCTGTAAATATGTCATTAATTTACAAACAGTAATCAGTCAAATAGTTGTAGTTAACTGAGATCAGTTCAGCAATTAACTAATCTAAAACAAGAATTATATAGAAAAATAGAATCTTCTATACAGGTGTTGATAAAAATGATTTCAAGAATTCAGGGGATGGTTACCCACATCAAAATAAAGAAAAAAACTTTATTATATCAACATTTATGTTCGGAAACACTTGGTTTACCAGCTACCTGCCATTTTGTATTTTTAAAATAAAGATATATTTCTCAGAAATGGTTAATTGTGTAGAGCTGAAAGTTTCTATCCTGCTAGGGTATCTAGATGTTTGACTTGTATAAAAATAATGTACCTGATCTCTCAATCCATTCATATTCCACTCATCTATGGACTTTTCCTTTCGTATTTAGGAATAGAAATATTAATTTCTCTTTCCACTTCTGAACACTTTTCTTTAATCCACTCTTTTGCTAATTTGCACTTCCTGTTTATAATGTTTCTTAATTGTTGATAATTTCTTTTACTTCACTAGCATTCTTATATTTTCTATGTTCATCCATCAGCTGCAATATCTGAAATCCAAGGTTTTCTACCAGTTCTCTTTGTTCCACCTAAGTTCGCTTCTGCTGATTTAAGAATTTCCTTTTTAACATTCTTCTACATTTTCTACCTTATCTTTTTTTCTCAGACCTCTTGTAATGTCCTCCTCAAAAATCTTCTTTACCTCCTCTTCCTCAAGCTTCTCTAAATTCCACTCTTTCATTTGACACCTTTTCTTCTGGATTTTAAACCCCAGTCTACATTTCATTATCACTAATTTATGGTCGCTATCAATGTCTGCTCCGGGATAAGCTTTGCAGTCGAGGAGTTGATTTCTAAATCTTTGCTTAACCTTGATAAAATCTATATGATACCTTGCACTATCACCTGGCTTTTTCCATATATATATTCTTCTATTATGATTTTTAAACTGGTTGTTGGGAATTACTAAATTATACTTTTGCAAAACTCTATAAGTCGGTGGTCCCCTCTTTCATTTTTTTCGTCTACCCCATATTCACCCACTATATTTCCTTCCTTGCCTTTTCCAATGCTTGCATTCCAATCTCCAACTATTATTAAATTTTCATCCCCTTTTATATGTTTAATTGCTTTGTCAATTTCTCCATATACACACTACCTCATGATCATCATCATCATGGGCGCTTGTAGGCATATAGATGTTGACAATCGTTGTTGGTTTAGGTTTTGATTTCATCCTTATTACAATGATTCTATCTCTATGCATTTTGAAATACTCTACTTTCTTCCCTATCTTCTATTATGAAACCTACTCCTGCCTGCCCATTATTTGATACTGAGTTAATTATTCTAAAATCACCTGATCAAAAGTCGTTTTCCTCTTCCCACCGAACCTTGCTAATTCCTACTAAATCTACATTTATCCTATCCATTTCCCTTCTTAAATTTTCTAACCTACCAACCTTTTATAGACTTCTAACATTCCATGTTCCAACTCGTAGAATGTTATTTTTTAATTTTCTGGTGACCCCTTCCTTAGTCCCCACCTGGAGATCCATACGGGGAGGCTAGTTTACCTCCAGAATATTTTACCAAGGAACATGCCTCCATCTTTGTTATATGAAAAGTAGAGAGCTACATTTTGTTGGATAAAGAGCAGCTGTAGTTTTCCATTGTTTTCAGCTGCACAGTGCTCAGAAGATTGAGCGATGTTGATATGGTCGTTTAAGTCGTCCTGACCTACACCTTAACAACTACTGAAAGAGCTGCTGCCCTCTTTCAGGAATCATTCCTTAGTCTGGCTCTCAGATATCTCTCTGATATGGTTATACCTTGGGTCCAGCTATTTTGTATCACTGAGTACTCAAGCCTCCTCACCATCAGCAAGGTCTCATGCTTCATAGAGGGAGGAAATTATAGTAGCTATTCAAATGGCCCTCATTTAAAATACATGCATCCAGCTGTTTTTTCCATTGACGGTGGACTCTTTCAAAGGTACTACGTGTTTTATGAATCCTCTCAATCCCATTTAGAATTCTTTTGTGCAATTCTTTTATGTTATCCACCAAGTTGGATTTGTATCTGAGATATTTTGAAATTACTTTAAGTTGTCATATATAAGTGTCTATATATATATATAAAAAGAAAAAATAAAGAGATTGAGTCTGGGAGACCGTGCAGGCCATGTTACTGGGCCTCAGCCAGTCCAATTGTTTGGATATGCTTCATTTAAGTGATCTTAAACTTATAATCTGTATTGAGCTGGAGCCCCTTGGAACAAGGAAGAATGTTGCAAACTGCATCCAGTTATCATAATTATAAAAAAAAGTTAGAAGGAGGTGTAATTTACTTTTCAGTCACCCGATACTATATATATATATATGTATATGTTTGAAATAACTTGGGACGAACGTGATTTTCCCCTATCTGACTATTGTTTTACTAAAACCATGCATTAGCTATTATAATAATCAAAGAATATTCCTAGATGAAATTGAGTGTATGTTAATTGTTGAAATGATTATTTAAATATAAATTTAAAAAAAAGATATATATATATGTATATGTTTGAAATAACTTGGGACGAACGTGATTTTCCCCTATCTGACTATTGTTTTACTAAAACCATGCATTAGATATTATAATAATCAAAAAATATTCCTAGATGAAATTGAGTGTATGTTAATTGTTGAAATGATTATTTAAATATAAATTTTAAAAAAAGATAAGAAACTGGCAGAGATTAATCAGTTTTAAGAAGAACAGTAGCCTTGTTATAATAAAATAGTAAAATTTGAATTGAAAAACAGAAGGCTAAAATAAAATATAGTCCATAAATCAAACCCAAAATATTTTGTTTGAATTTGGTTAGAAAATGAATAGTTACGTGACATGATTTTCATATGTATGAAGTTTTCATTTTTACAATGCCAATATACATTTTAAAAAAAGATACAGAAGCAATAAGTAATACAATACCCAAACTTATTTATTGATAATTATCATGTTTATTTATTTTCAAATATACTTGAAAGGAATTAAAAACTTTCAAATTTTTGAAAGTAAAACTTGTTTTCTTGTAACTTGACCTCTCTATCTGAAATTATCTTATAAATTGAAATTCTCCCATATTATTGAACCACAATTAAAAAGTAGTGAAAAAAATTAAATATTTAACTTCAAAAAAAAAAATTGAAAAAATATTACTGATTTAGAAGATAACATATGAATGATCTGTTATTAACTGGTTTAACTGTACAGAATGACTTGACATAATAGTGTAAGTAATAGAAAAAACATACTAAAATTTCAGAAAAAACTAATTCAAAGCAACTAATATTTAAGTAATGAGTTAGCGTTATATTACATTTATCACTAGGCAAAGACTGCAAGCTAAATGGTTATTGCTGCCTAAACTTTTAGATCAGTCAATGTAGCCTGTTTAACTTGATGCAGTTCTAATCCTTGTTGAAATAATGTTGGGGTTCTTTTTAAATAAAATGAAATATTTTATTTATGACTTAACAAAATCCCAATAAAATCTTTGTAGATTAGAAAGATTTTATTATAAATTCCATTTGTTAATTTACTTAGTACAATGATCTGTAAGATTATCACAATTACCTACAAATCTGCTAAAGTTAACAAATTATTAAAATTTGTACTGTAAAAAAATCACAGTCTAATTTTACAAAACAAGAAATGTACCTTGAAATGTAGAAATGTGAACCTTGAAATACCTTTCTACCTTGAAATTGTAGAAATGTGAACCTTGTTTTAAAACGTATTATTAGCCCTTTAGCAGTGAAGTTAATTAAACCAACATGGAATTTAATAGAATTAATAAATCAAATCTTACTAAAATATAGTGTATAACAATGTCCATAGACAAAATCAAATTTACTTTATTAATTGTTGGACATTAACTATATTAAACCTTCTATTATAAAGATTTAATGTCTCCAGAGTTTTACTCTAAATTAGTGCAACATTATTGCTAATATTGCAATAATTGTTAAAAATAGTGATTACTTATTCTTTTAAATATCAATATCTGCTTTTACCAAACCAGACAGTGAAATTGTTTTCATGTAACTCAGCACAATAATTTGGCTTACAAGAGTTGCAGTTACCAAGCAACTCAACCAGTAAATGTATATTATACATTTACTTTACTGCTTATTATATTCCCTATTAGTAAATGTTCTCCCGTAATCTTGCTACCAGAGATGTTGTACTGTGTAATCCATGTTAATGTAAGTATGATTTCCTAACCATTTGGCACCGTTGATATTAATAAAGTTTCCACTTTTTGACAATTTCCAGTATATTTTTCCTAGTACTTTTGGAGCCACTACTCCATCATCAAGGATTTCATAGAAGATGTAATTCAAAATTCATATGTGTAACTTCTCTATATATTAAATTATATTTTAAATTAAAATTTTTTGTTCATAATAGTCGATCATCAAAAAATAAAAAATAATTTTGCATCAATAAAAATGTAATGTCATGTCCGTAAGATGTTTATGACTATTATTAATAGTATAATTGTATATAGAGAAGTTAAACATGAATTTTTAATTACATCTTCTATGAAATCCCTGATGATGGAGGAGTGACTATGAATATTCTAGGACAAATATATTGAAAATTGTTGGCAAGTGGAAACTTTATACAAATAATGCAAGTATATTTGTTTAATCTATATTTTAATATTATTATATTATAATGTTTTAAATAAAAAAGATCAATATAATAATAATTTCAGGATAATGAAAAATCAGTCGATGTTTCAATTCCTATTTTAACCTTACCAATTCATCCTTTGTTTCATCAGATTGTTCCTGGGTAAGTCAGTAACTTTTGTGACTGATAGTTATTATAATCCTTACAGTTACTTTAAATTAATAAGTTAAATATATTTAGCTTGTACTTTTATTTTGCTTTTTTTTTTTAAGTAAGTTTATGCATATATTGATACCTTTCTGTGTTTGTATAGTAAAATATCATTTTTTAGAATTTAGGTCATTAGATCTTGGAATTTTTTTTAGTCCTGATGACTTCCTGTTGTAGGGGTATCTGTTAGTGCAACTTTTATTACCTCATCTTGGACAGTATTCCTGTACTTAAAGATACATTTAAAACATTAAAATTGTTCTTAAGTCTTTTCATTTGTTTATCTTCAAACACAAGTTTTTGTCAAATATCAAACAAATATAACAGTCATTTCAATGCACATGTAAGATCTTAGTGATGTGTTGAGAGTGCAGTGTTCTTAGCATCAAGTAATAGATTTACTGTTAAGAAATTTGTAATTGTTTCATAAATATTTAATCATTAATTTTTAATATGTAATAAATTTATTACAGTTTATCTAATTAATGTCCAAATGGAGCAGAGACTGTCACAAAAACCTCCACTTATGAACATGATAATAAACAATGAGTAATCAGGTTGATAACAATTTTGAACCAGTTAGGACAAATGTCTAATAGATGTTTAAATGAGATTTAAGGAAAATTCAGAAAAAATAAGAAAATTAAAAAAATACAGAAATTATTAAACAAAGAGATACGTGTTAAATCATTCCTCGTTATATCTGTTCATTTTATTTTCTCCTTCCTTCTCCATATCCACATCTCAAAAGCATCAATCCAGTCTCTCTGTTATTTATCATCCATATTTCATTCCCATACGAGATACTTTTCATACCTAGCATTAGCATTTGACTGACCTCTCAAAAGGTAAAAGTCCCAAATTTTTACCTTATAGTAATTCACTCTTCTTACTGAAGGCTTCCTTAGCCATCGCTATCCTTCCTTTTATTTCCATTACACTCTTCCAGAATTTTGTCATCATAGTACCCAAATATTTGTAATTTTTTTACTTTTCTATTCATCCTTCACTTGTCCTTACCATTAAATCTTCTTTGTTGTTCTTAGTTAAATTGTCTTTGTTGTAACTTCGATTACTTTAGATTTTCCTATATTTATTTGTATTCCATACTCTCATTCCTTCCTATAGGACTGTTAATAATCTTTGAAGTGCATGTATGCCATCAGCTAGAATTACTATATCACCAAACCAACAGCTTATTTTTTGTCCTCTTATCCATATTCCTTCTTCTCATTCTTTTAATATATTCTTTTCCATATTTTCAGTGTAAATGTTGAACAGAGTCTGTGAGACAGCATCTTTGCCTAACACCTCAACCTAGACCCATCCAGTTAGTTATATCCTATTTACTTTCATTGCTGCTGTTTGTCTCTTGTGAAATTCCCTTTAACCATTTTTCTTTTTCTTTTTAAGAATCCTCTAACATTTTCTTCCATCTGACTCTATTGAATTCCTTCTCTAAACCTATGAAACACAGACTCATTATTCTTCCTTTTCCTAAATATCTCATTCCATCACCTTTAGTAGTCCTATAGCTTCTCTGGATTCTTTCCCTTTCCTGAACCCAAATGTGCATTTTAGTAGCATGAGATATGAAACTTATTTTTCTCTATTCTGTACATTTTCTGGTACTAGTTTTCTTTGGAATTAGTAAAATTACTGTTTTCACAAAAATTTTCAGGCCATTCTCCCATACTGTATATCCTATTATACAGTTCAACTATTCTTTTACACTCCATTCTCCTTTAAGAATTTACAAAATTCTATGTTGAGTTCATCTATTCCAGTCAATTTTTTATTCTTCATTTCTTTAATCACTTTCTGTACTTCACACTTTAGTATCCTTTATCCCTTTAGCTACCTCCCATTATTTTTCTGTTTGGTTCATCAGGTTTTCTCTTGTCATTTGCTGGTTTTCCATGATTCATTCCTCTATTTTCTTATCTCTTTATCATACCTTAGATTCTGTAATACTTTTTGAAAGGTCATATAATCATTATATTCATACTAGTTGAATTAAAGCATAATGTAATTTGCGCAATCGTAAACTTCTTTCATAAAAAAAAAATGTAAACCATTTTCGTAACTGCTAGTGTTTTGTTTAATTTACACAGATATCTTAACAGTTATTGTCTATTGAATAGAACTTATGATTTGTTGACAACTTTAGTTGTATAAATTTGAGTAATCTTATATTGCTACAAAGTAAATAATATATACTGATTAGAAAGAATCTCAACCACAAAATACTTCTTATATTTAACAATGCCATGTACTAGATGTCAATCATCAAATCAGAAGCACTTTTCATTGAAAACTTGTGACAGAGCAAAAGTTGAAAGTTAGACTAGATAATGAGTAGATAAAGTGGCAGACCAACAATTACTATTTCTATTTTTTTATTTCTGGTGGCAAAAAATTTTATAAACAGTTGTTTCAGTGGCACAGCTGTTGTGTGATAATGTCATTCACCACCTTTCAACATTGTGATTAATAATGAATGTCTATGTCTAGCATGTCAGTATAGGCCTATCAGTCAGCCTAAATTTACTCATTAATCAATATGGATCTTGGTCCATTCCATCAGAATTTATCAGAACTTACTTTTCTATCTAGGTAATTGTTAATTGCCCTTACATCCTGTTTTATCATATATAGTAAAAGGTGCCAAGTATTTATAACCAGCAATTGTAATTAATTTTAGGCAAAACTTCTATATATATATATTTTTTTTCTCCCAATGCGTCTATCTTAAGCTTTCATCTACAATTATTTTTAAGAAATTCTCCAGCTAATCTTCAATTCAGAGCTAGATCTTCAAAAATTAGATACTCTTTTTTTTGAATTAATTGGAATAAATTTTAATACTGGTCTGTTTAACTAAGTGAAAGAAATTCTTCCAGACAATGGCCATAACGCTGATGCAGCAATTTCTCTTTATTTAAATCCTTCTGGAGAAGAGAATAAGATAATGTTGATGAAAGCCACACTTTATAATCTAGACTAACAGCATTTAGTAGCTAGTGAACTTCATTTAAACTGTCCATCGTTATCACGATTCTATTATGAATTTGCTTCTAAAAGAAATATATTCCCAGAAAATTTTCCAACTGAAAGTTGCGCCGTTCTCGGCCGACCTCGCTTCGCCCTACACCGATGATGTGCCAAGAACAACACAAAAAAAAAGAAAAATGAAAATTTCAAATGGTCTCATAAAATTATTACTAAAATGCTGAAATTGTTTGGTTTTTGAAGGATTTTTTTTTAATGAACTGGAATACAACGCTAAGAAATTTGAATGTTTGAACAAAGAAATTTTTATTGACATAATGTATCTTAAAATTAATAATTTTTATATTAGGATTCACCCTTTGATGCCAGCTGGACGCTCGCTACATCATAAAAAGAAAGTCATTTTCATATGCATTCGACTCTTCACTACGTTATTCGTCTTCTGCCGTTCACAGCATACCCTTTCACCGATCTTAATGTCTTAATCCTGCTTCTTCCAAGTCCAGAGTGAGAGTGCCAGTGCCCTTCCCACACACTTACTAGCTGGCCGGAGGAAAAAAATAATACCTTCCCCTTCCAACAAAGTTTCTTACGTTACAGATCGCATGCGCGAGAACTTAAACATCTTAACTATAATACTCATCTACTTAACACTAGTAAAAAACACGTTACTCACGGTTAATCTAATATAATGTCATACAATTTAATACAAGTTACAATGTCAGCTTTATTTTTTATTCATTCCTCAAAGTGGATAAGAAGATGTATTCCTAATACATTAACTAATAGATTTAATGGAATGTGGAAGAAGAGGATCTTTTTTCATTGAGTATGCTAATGAGTCATGATACCATAAGAAGAAGCATGGCCACTTTTTATACCAAAGATTTTTTAATGTTAATCATTAAAAATAAAATGTGAAAACACCTTGAAGCTGACTTAAAAAACAAACATTTGATGTAACATTGATTCAAAACTATAGAACTCCTGCAAAATTTGTAGGCCATACATTGATTTAATTTGTAAAAAGAAACTAATATTCATCGTACAAGATGTAGTAACAAGAAACATGAAGAAGCTTGTAGGAGGTTTTCCTCACTAAAAGATTTGTAGTAAAGATGAAAAAAATATTAGCAAGCTGCTGTTTGCTTTAAATATTCATTTTAGGAGTAAATTTCACTGATTTTCTTCAGCATGTAAATCATATAAAATTAACACTTTGTAACTATTTGAAGGTTCTGATTTTTTAAATCAGAAGACTTGCAGCTTTCCAAGGCAGAAGTTGCAGGTGAAACTGATTCACCTGTTTCACACATAGTTTCTTTTTAGATATTACAGCTTTAGCTTCTGATACCACTATAGGACTTGGGGAATGCATTTGTCAGTTAATTGCTGAACAAATGCAGCCCACTTGAACAGATCAAGTGTGGGTTGGACAATGGATGTTTGGGGATTGTTAAAGTCAATTGTTATGAACCTCGTGCTTCCTCCTGAACATCCTTTTTACATGTTAGTACAGTTTGACAATTTTTCTGGAGCATATGTTTATCAATCTTGTTTTCCACTGGTATCTGACATACATGTAATCATCGTGGAATTCTCAATATACAAGAAAATGATTTCTTAAATTATGGGTCTTGAGATACAGTTTACAAGACTCGGGATTTGACTTGTCTAAAAGCAACAGTTGTTATTGGACAAAAAAACGGCAGTTGTACTCAGCAAAGCATACAGATTTTAAGCTCTATTGTTGACAAGACTGTACAGCAAGTAAATATAATTTTTTCCCCTGCTTCCCGGAGCTGGATACGCATTAAAGCATCACACAGCTCCAGGAAGTGCCTTTGCCTTAAACCATGAGGGTGGACAGCCAGGCCTGGCTATGCCGTTCCCAGCCACCCCACCTCTGCAACCAGGTCTTGGTCTTTTGTGTTGCATCATACTGGATCTCAGTCTTAATAGCTCAGGAGCTCGAGAGTCCCTGACCTTCAACGCCGCCGCCCACTCATGTAACACATTCCCACAGACAGATGACGATTCCAGCCGAGGCTGTCTCTCACCCCTCGTTTCCTTTCTTTTTCTTTTAGTATCCCCAACATTAACATTGCTACCATGAGAAAATTCGCTGCACTTGCCAGCATGGGCTCTGTTATGGATTCTTTGTCGATCACCCTCATGTTCACGACACACCCTTGTTGGGCACTGGAATACCATATACTCGGGTGTATTAGGATCCCCACAATAAAGGACAGTTGGGATTCCTCTGGCTGCACAGGTAGCTCCTAATGACTCTGTGCCCTGTCAAGAACTGTATGAGCCAGAAGTTGTTCTTACCAAACCTACTCCCGACCCATACGTTGATCACAAGTATCAGCCGATGTGTCCACCTGCCCTTGATGGACACATCCAATCTGCGTTGCCATTCACGCATTAAAACAACCTATGCTTCTTCTCTTGATTTGCCATTATATCTTAGAGCATGTTGTTTGGCTAGTTGCTGCAGAGGCGAAATTCCTGCCACAACTATTACCGCCTCCATTGATACAGAGGTGTATGCCAAGATGGTCTTGAGAGCAATACGCCTCTGCACCCCCTCAAGTATTCATCTGTTGCGATCCACTTCTAACGGTCTGTCTCACACAAGATCCTCATACAATAACAATGAGTTCACTACATGAACATATAATCTTCTTTTGGATACCCAGAGTTCTCTAACATTAGCGAGTAGTCTAGTGAGCTTCTTCACAACAATCCAGCTTTATCTCCCATCTCAAGGACATGGGGTGTGAATTTCCTACTACGGCCCAACCAGACACCTAAGTACTTGGCAGTGTCCCGTGGTTGGACCGCCTCACCCTCTATGCATATTGTTATGGGTTCCAGCACTCGTCGCCCCATCATACGGAAGTATGTTGCCTTTCCTGCGATAACCGCAGACCTCTGTCTCACATCCACTTTCCAACAGACGCTATTGTAGTATTAGCCATTTCAGCAACTGCTTCCTCCATCCTTGCTACCACGACGAGGGCGAGGTCGTCTGCTTAAGCAATTGGAGTCACACCATTCAGATAACGCAGCTTCAGAACCCCATCATACACCATGTTCTACAGCAGGAAAATCAGGACTGACCCTGGGGCACTCCGCATGCTCTGAACTTCCAAGTTTATAGATGAGATTCCTTTCATCTAAGTAGCTTTGGACCTGTACCTGTCTATGCCTGTACCTCATGTACCTGTCTATGCCCCACTCCCCCAGCATCTGGAAAATTGACTCCCAGCTCAGGGAGTTAAAGGCATTTCTTACATGCAGGAGGATCACTACTGGTATCTTTCTGATCCTCCAGGTGCTAGCTGCTGTGTTATCCACTATCCTTACAACCTCCTTGACCACACTAATTGTGGACCTCCCCGCTCTGAAGCCATATTGCCCTTCATGAAGTACTTCTCTGGCCAGTATCACCTCTGTTAGATGGCTCTCCATCATCCTCTTGAGTAATTTGATGTTGTGAATTAGTCGTTAATCTTCTTTATCAAAATGAGCCTTGCTTGCTTCAATTGCTCTGAAATGTGACCTTGTCTCAGTATGGTATTCATCAGCCTAAATGTTTCTACTGATGCCTCATCCACCAAAATATGCACAATTTCTACCACTGATCCCACCATCCATGCTCAGCCTCTTGTGTAACTTCATTCTCCTGCTCGCCTGCAATATGGCGAGCTCTTCAATATGGAATGGTGGGATACCCTCCACCTTTTATCTCCTCTCTGGGGGGGTTCCTCCTAATCTGGAAACAGTGCCCTCTCTGCTGTCCTGACTTATGCTTCAGTTAATGCCGGCGAAGATCTACAAAGTTTCCCAACCACTAGTTGATACCCATGACCCCAAGGGTCATTGTCGATATCAAGACATAACTCCTTCCAAGATTTCCTCTTCGCCTGTTAATTGCTACTTTCAAGTGGCACAACATGCTGTATACTCTGAGTGTATGTTCCATCAGCACAGAATCCCCTCTTGATTAGCCATTCGGTTAGCCCTCTTCTTGGCCCATGTTTGTTTGTGCAGCTGCCCAGTCTCCTCACACCACCAGTACACGTGCTGCCTTCGAGACCTGCTATAGGTGACTCCAGTTATTCTGCATTCATGTTGCACAATGTTCACAAATTCTTCTGGTGTTACCCTTTCTGCTAATCTTTGACGTATTTCCTGCAAAAACTTCATATTTCCCTTCTTAGAAGTGGCCAGTTTCATCAGCAGTTCTGTTCTCTTTTGGGCCACTGAGTCGTACCCAATGATTTGATGATTTGATAGGCTCTCCTCCTACAGGACCTCCCAATTTACAATAATCACCGATGTTGTCTTCATTGCTAATTGCCAAATCAAGCACTGAATGCGGCTTCCTCTGTACAAACCTGTCACCTTCTCCATTAAAACATATGAGCCCCAAAGCACTTGCCCATTCACTTAAGGATCTTCCTTGTAGTGTAGTAGCACGACTAACAAGATCAAGACACTACTCAAGTCCTAGTAGTCTCCCGCTACTAGGACCCTTCTACTTCTGTTTCTGTTTACTTTATGGCTAAGATTTTCCAAAAATCAATGAAGTCTTAATGGGCGAGTGGTAACAACTATATACCCCCCTCATCCCGAAATGTGTGAGCTGCTCAGGTCAGCTCACACATTTCCTCATCCCGCATCATTTGCTACTATTCACTGGGAACCCTATCACCACCTTGCCCATGAAGTCCACCAACCATCAAGGCCCCACCACCAGCACCGCGTTTGGTTCGGCCACAAGTATTATGTTGACATCCTTTCTGTGCGATTTCATAACAGAGGTCTATAGCCCACTGGCTCTTGGTCGCATTAAATTGCAGATATATTATTTTGTCATGCATCTGCCTGCCCAGTGGCTCTTTGCACTACAAAACACCCAGGCTGCTGGGTCCTCACACTGTGCCCTCTTATGTCCTGATTTCCTGCAGTTGAAACAAAGGTTTCTACGATCGGTACTCTGAGAATATGATGCCATGTGGCCCATCCCCCAGCACTTATTTGCTGTCTCTCACATTAGTGTGACAGTGCACCCATCCAATGCGTATTCGACTCAGTAAGTCTAACCACTGCCCAGTGACTAGCAACAACAGTGGCATTCCTCATTTCTCCAAAGGCGAGTCATTAAATTCCTCCTCCTCGCCAAGCACCTGAGCTACTGCATATTGGATTTCCTGTTTAATTGTTTCCCTCTCAATATCTTTAATGTGTAATATGGCTGTTTGGCTCTCTCTTGTCCTGAAATCAACATAGAGATCGGCACCTTTGTTGCACAGTGTATTTTTTAACTCTTCTACCTTCTGTGTTCCTTGAACTCTTATACAAAATTCCTCCCTCACTCCTCTTTTGAGCAAGAGAAGTTCACCCACCTACTCCTGTGTTATGGCCTATTTCATTTGTCTCAGGAGATCAGCATAAGTCTTACCAGTTGCTTTCACTACCAAAGTTTTACTTTCCTCGACTGCCGGAGTAGATCTCTCAACTCCTGGTGATTTAGCTCTTGTATTCTCTCGTTCGAAGGGACGGTAAAGATTCTAGTCAAGTTCTCCTGTCCTCTGCCTGCATATGCGACCATCTTCTCTATCATACGGCCAAGTCCACCTTCTGGTATGGCAAACGTCAGTTTCTGCAATTCATTTAAAATCGCTCTGATCCCCAGCAGTATTGCAGCCAGTGTCTTCTGCTCTTCGTCCACCAACGCGTATAACCCGTCTTGCGCACAGCTGGTGCACCTCTATCCATAATTGTTTTACCATCCCATGTAACATCTCAAGGCTTAATTTCATGGTTTTGCAATAATTCTGTTACAACACCAGTCTGTAGTACGGATCCTCTTCTTTACAGACTTAGCTTCAGTCTTGTTCACCATGATTGGCGGCTTACGTGTGCCTGGAACCTCCATTTCTTCAGATTTTAAGGAACTACGCCACTCCATCAAACAGTATCTTCAAATAATTGTCAGAATCGGTTAGAACGCCCAATTCCACATAATCAGACACCCCACAAGCTTATTTTTTGGAGGGTATGTATCCCTCAAAATTTGGGGTCGGATTTGTGAGGAGGGGGAAGGAAATCAGGATAGGTGGAGATCCGAAAGGGTTTGACCAAATTTGAAAGGATTGCAGGAAGATAGGAATTTGAAGTTTCCTCATAATCATATTAGCTAGCACTTAGTATATTTCAGCTTACTTACCAGTATAAATTGCAAAAATTTTTATAAGTTTTTGTTTTTCTCTATATTGATGTCACCATCTTGTCCGATCTTGTCAATCAACTTAGAACATTTCTGCTATGAAATAGGTTATACCTATTCTCCTATAGTTTAACATATAAAAAGCAGCACTTTACAAAAATCTAAATAATTGGTCAGTTCGTCATCCAATTTTCACCAAATTTTGTACACACATCCACTACATGTCTACCAAAAATTTCCGAATCCTGTACAAAAAACACTTCTGCGCGAAGCTAAAAATTTGTTACCATACAGCTCAGAATCCTCAACTCAACTAATTAGATGTAACTAACTTTACTGAACACCACTTGAGAATGGTATTCTTGCAAAGATGGCATCTAAACATATTCACTTTCTTCAGAAACAAGTAAAGTCATTTTTTTTATTTCTAAATAGTGTATATGATGTTATAATGTCATAAAAATGTACACTTTTTAATTTTGTAAATAAAAATACAATTATGTTTGTACATTATAAGGGTACAAATTGTTAAAGTAGTGGTAGTTTTGTAAGATTTTTGTCTCTATCAGCAAGTTTCAGATAATGTAATCTATACTCTGATCAATCCGTTCTATTATTTTCTCTTAGAACAAGAATTCAATGAACTCATTGTAAATGTTCAAATATCATGACATTGGAAGTTCTATACAAAACTCACATGTACTCAACTACAGAATAAGGTCATGTGCAATGCTATTCCCCACTCTGAAGTGTAACTAATAGGCATAAAAAGATAAGATCTTTTACTTTTTCATCAGACCTCACACACACATGAATTAATTTGCTGTCTGGTTGAAATAATGAATTTTGTAATTCATTATTACTCCTTAATCCATTTCATTCACTTTCAGATTTAGGATTATTGAAAAATGTATAATGAATAAAAATAATTTGAAGTCTAAATGCTTCCCTGCATGAAATTTTGTTTTTAAATATATATCTTGTAGCTCTTATCTTCAGTAGAAGAACAGTATTTGTATAATCCTCAGATGCACCTCCCCAAACATGAACATTGTTTTAATGAATATTTAATATTTTTAAATGTCTCTAATACAATTATAATAATACTTTTAGTTTCTATGTTTAATTAACAATGACAAAAGCTTTTTTAAAGATCCAGGTAAATTGCTCTGTAAGATTAATTACTTTTTTAACAAGATTATAAGCTGTTTTTGTTCACGTAATTACTCTAAAGAAATTATATCAAACATAAATCAATCAGGTCCGATTTGATTATTCAGAAACAATGATTGTCCACATGTATTTCAAGCAAATATCACCCCATACATGAACATGTGAAGACATATGTTTCATATAAACAATTATAGATCGTTAGTGTTTATTTTTTTAAATGTTAGTATTTGAAATATGTTTTTATTTAATAGAATTTTAATATGCTGAAATATTCTATAAAAGAAAAATATTTTTAATAAATTTGTTTATACAGTCTCTGATTTAGTTTAAATATGCAGTTGAATTAAAATCTGAAACTTTCTAACTAAGTTATGCTAAGGTACCCCTAATGTATCAAGATTTCTTCCAAAGCTCCTGGGTTCGAATCCCAGTCAGGCATGACATTTTCACATGCTAAAAAAATTGTTATTCATCTCATCCTCTGAAGCAAAATACCTCATGGTGATCCTGGAGATTAAAAGAAAAAGAAAGTGTATAAAAATTTTGATTGCATGTATTATATAGAGTGTTCAGGCTTAAGGTATCCTGAAGTAACATTTTATATTAAGAGAACCAGTTAAAATTATATAAAAATTTTTATTTTTAATGAACACAGCAACTCATCAAGTTTTAATGTAGGTTGATCAAGTTCAATTTGTGCACTTTTTGTAGTTCAGCAAACATCTAGACGATTATTTAACTCATGCCAGGAGTTTAGGGAGCATTTGCGGCATTATTAGACCAACAGCTTCATCAATTCTCTGTTTTAAATTGTCCAAATCTCAAACTTTTCTTTGGTATGCACAACATTTAATAAATCCTATATAAAAAAGTCCAAAGGAGTAATATGTGGAGATCTAGGTTGCTACACAGTTGGACCTCCTTGTTTGATCAGCCCATCCATGTTGGAACAACACATCTGTGGAAAATTTTTTTGAAGAACATGGTAACATGTTGATGAAAGTGTAGTAGAGTTCCATCTTGTTGAAAATGAACCCTGCATGAATCTGAGAAAGCATGTTGAGATATGTGCCCTTTCACAGTGGGTTCCATTAAAACAAAAAAACATACAGATGCTGTTTTTGTGCAGTCCTAAACAGACATTGATTTTCATTTTCAATTACTGTAAAGGGGTTTTCAGTACCCCAAATTCAACAATAGTGTCTGTTCACTATTTTTCAAGGTTGCCTCATGACTAAATAACAACATATTGAGATAATTAGAATTGTTTTCAACAATGTGCATTATCTCTGTAGCAAACTGATATCATAGGCGGCGATCATTTTTTTTAATGTGATAGAGTTTTAACTTGTACGCTCACAAAGGAAGCCGCTTATGAACAGTGGAATGAGGAATTTTCAGTTAGTAAATAACCCGCCTAATTGACTTCATAACTTGCAATGGATGATTGAATTGCATATACAATCCACAGTCTCGTCACTGATTTCAGCTTGATTTTCAGCTTGTGAAAACAAACTTCCATTCTCTCTTAGCCATATCCCACTGACAAGTAGACTTGTTCTCACAAAACAAATCTTAGAGATATTTTCTTCAGTTGAGCTTATGTCTAAGAGATTATGATGACTGATTTTCTAAATATAGACCATTACTTTTGGTAGCCTAGTTACTCTGTACAGTATAAATTCTTTATGTACAAATTACTTAGGTAAGGGAAAAAAAAAAAATATATATATATATATATGATGAAATGGAAACCTCAAAAATATATTAAATATATAATGAATTAGTAAATGTTAATGAGTTATTTAAATTTAAATGAATTACAAAATTCATTATTTCAACCCGACAGCAAATTAATTCATGTATGTGTGAGATCTGATGGAAAAGCAAAAGATCTTATCTTTTCATGCCTATTAGTTACACTTCAGAGTGGTGACTGACTAGTATTGCACATGACCTTGTTCTGTGGTTGAGTACATGTGATTTTTGTATAGAACTTCCAATGTCATGATGATATTTGAACATTTACCATGTGTTCATGAATTTTTTTTTATTGTAAGAAAATTGAATTTTTTCTATTGTTTCTATATTTTTATTACTTTTATGTCTTTTTCCCAGAAAAATTGCACCTTTTTTATGATGGTAATTTTTTGATATCAGGATGCTGTTTTAGATTTTTTAAGTTTTCAGTACCAATAACAAATGTTCATCAAACAGTCTTTATATCTGGGAAGTCTTTAACATTTCACCAAAGAAAAAAACCTACTCACATAAGTTACTATTAAACATTGCTAAGATTCACACAGTTAGTTTACATAGTTCCTTGAAATAGCATGATAAATAAAAAATATGTATTTAAATACATTTCAATATTTATGTGGAAATACAGAATTTTCACATCCTCAAAAATGTCTTTTATCTTAATTTTATCCTTTTTCTTCTCGATATCATAAGAAAATTGAATAGTGAATGACATGATTTATAAGTTTTTGAAATCTCAATACCTTCTTTCAAAATTTGTGTGATTAAATCCTAAGTAACAAAACAGAACAGAAATCAAAATTCATATTTTTGAAATTTGTCACAAGTTATTAGTAACCAATAACCATAGGAGTTTAGGGAATTTAAAATTTTATTTAAAAAACAGTATATTTGAATTAAAGAAAATTAGCCTTTTATTTAGTTATGTCATGGGGCAGTACTTATCTGGTTTGAGAAGTTTTAACTATTCAATAATGTTATTTACTTTTTAAATCAACTGGTTTTCAGCACATCCATTATCAGTTTGGTCTGGTTTTCTAGATTTCATAAAAGAAACCAAAAATATGCAAAAAATGATGTTGAACATTTAATGTAGTCATGAAGAAGTGTTGTTTTTTTTTTTGAAGAAGAGAATCTTAGAGTTTAAGGAGCAAATTTTTGGGTGAGTTAATTGGATTTTTAAACCATATTTTCAAAATATGATTGCTTATCTGTGGATTTGTCTACTGCAATGTGTTTGTCCATATGATTTTCATAAAGAAAGAGATAAAAGAGGGTTAGTTCAGTGCTGGAACCAATTTTCTAAAGATAAAATAAATGATTTTATTTATTTATTATAATTTTTATTGACTTTTTTAGTTTATATTTAACCATAGATTTCAGTGCTTTTATACTTATGAATACATCAGTGATAATAATACAGAAAGTGTGATATCATATTAATTTTTTTTTCTACATTTACCAAACATACTAATCATTCGAAAATCTTTAACTTACAAAACAATACCCTTTTGTACTGTGATTTTAAACTAGCAGCTAATGTCTTATAAATATAAGACATTTGTTAGTGAATTTAAGACATAAATTGTAAATGTGCTATACAGGACATTTTCAGAAAATAGCCAACTTTCAGGTCCCTGACTTGCAGTGTCGCCTACACTCATTCAGTTAATTTTGATGGATGTATAAAAGATTTAAAATTATCAGCCTATTATGTATTAATTTGGGATGTATGTCAAAAAATAACTAATACAATACGTAACAGTGACTTACCTTACAGTAGTTTTTGGAAATGGTCTCTCCACTTCCAGACATATCTGCATCAATTTCTTCTTTTTCTGTAATATTGTCACAAGTTGTTTATGTCAATTGTTCTTGGTGAAATCCAGTGTTTGAAGTTCCTAGAGGCTGCGGAGGTTTACTCCGATTGATGTACAAATCAGTGTTTTTTTTTTCACCAGGAATTACATTTCTTCTATTGTTTACTACATAATGCTGATTCCTAGCTTGGCTTTTTCATTCACAAATAACACAACAGTATTTTGTATGCCCTAACTGCTTTCATTCAACTGTGCTGTATATGATTTACTTTTTCAATCATTGAAACAATAACTTAGCTGTAACACAACTATCACATATCATGGCACCATACCTGTCTATTGAAGCTTAAAAAAACAAGATTTATCTTGTCTGTGCAATTCAAAACAACAGAAAGCTTGTTGGCTTTGTTAGCTTACTGATTTTGATAGTATAATCTCTTCAGTCACCATGATGAAGTCAACTGTATTAAGTCTGACAGAGTCTTGTGATAGATTTTTGCTGTGGTGCTTTACACTATGTACAGTTTCAAGTACGAATGATTTTTATATTTTAATCTTATGGGTTCTGATTTACAAGGATCATTTTTTTTACATTGTACTACTATTGGTATACACAGTTTACTATTGATATACTTCTAAAGTTGGGGGAGAATGGGGTGAAGTACACACCGTAATTTTCAGTGTATATGTAGCACCAACATGTCTTTGGGGGAAGTTGGGCATTTGGTGTTGTGTGGTAAGAGATGCATATACACAAGCTTAATAACATACCAATTTACAGATTTTATAACATCATATGTTTCTTTCATATTAATTCCATAACAAACTGGTACAGAAGAATGTTTATTACTATTGTGAAGTGGAACTGCTTTCAACCTATACTTGGAAGAACCTATTATAAAAGGCACCACTCCTCAGGTTCATGAACTAGTCTAATTGAAACAAAAGCTCATCAATATTTGTACAGTAAATTAAGCAGTTTTTTTCAGCAAAGATTGAGAAAAATCTTTCTGTTGGCTTTAAAAAAATCTCTTTGTTGGCTATCAAAGTAGATTCTTACCTTGCAATCTTAGAGTCTAAAAGTTAAGCTTGATTTTTTGAAAGATTTAATTTTCTTACAAAGTCATTTAGCTCACCTTGTATAAAGATGTGGCTCACTGGATTGTAATTCAGTCCGCACGTGATTTTCTTTTTCTATATTATCGATGTCCATTTCTTCACGGTTTTCATGAAACAAATTTTTAGAAAACTTGGGATTTGGAATGGATCCACTGTGGTACAGGTATAGGTATGAGTGCAGATGGCAACAATGGATTGATTACAGTGTGTTTAGACATCTTAGACATTCCAGACGCATTAGTTAAACTGATTGTTGTGAAATGAAAATCGATTAAATGATCTTTTCATTCATGCCAAACCATAAGACACCAAACAGCAAGGCCTTTTGTGTGCTTTTTAGTTTACTCTTAGGTTGATGGCACAGTTACAGCACATTCTCTTAAGTTGATGACACAGTTACTACATATTATATGAGGAACCCATATCTTATCCTGATCATCGATCCTAAGCTTTTTTACTTAACGGTGTAATGTTTTTCTTTTGTGATTTTATAGCCAATTTGCCATACATGTAACAAAAACTATCCAAATCATTTGTACATTTAAGAGGCATTATGGAACTTCACTGTTCACTCACTTAATATAATTTTCATCTTTATTGAAAAAATTATACTGATCAAATCAGTAGCTTAACAAAGTCAGCAAGTTTTTTGTTGTTTTGAATTGAATGATGAATCTTGTTTGTTTATGCTTCAGTAGACAGGTATGGTGTCATGATATGTGATTGTTGTGTTATGATTCAGAAGTTATTATTTCATGCTTAACTGATTCAATAGAGTTATAGATATAATATAATAAAACACGTAAATATAAAGTAATTATATAAAACCAAAAAACCTACAACTCTAATGATGCATCGTATAATACAACTATTTTCAAAATCTAAATTTTGAAATTTTTTATGAAAACTGTTGATGATGATGAAAAATTTCTGACTTCAGATTTGTTTTCACCATTAAAAAGCAGATGGTTCATGTATCACATGTAAAGAAACAAAAATTGTTTTTATCAGTGTATTTTACTGGAAGAATTGAAAATGTTTTATATTGACTAAAAGTTGTCACCATGATTTTATTTTTAATCATATTCTAATACAATAAAATTTTTTACTTGGTTATTAAATGCTTTGACATTTTAACTAATAAAAGATGATTTGATATACTACTACTACTAATTGCCAAAATACATTTATGATTTTTAAAATTGACATGGCTGCTATTTTAAAATTTTGTAATGTAAACTCTTGATCTATTGATTTTACACCAAGATTGTTAATGTGAATATTTATACAAAATATTACCAGTGTTATCGTAATTTATTCTTAAGACATAAATTTTTATTTTAAAAGTGCAAAAGACAGGTAAAGAGAGGAAAACCTATTTTATTTTGATAATAATCCTAAACGTATTGCGCTAAGTTTAGACCTTGCATTTTAGTAAATTTGGTACATATATTATCATATTACTTCAAATTTTAAATGCGCCCCGTTAACAGAAAGATGCTTTTGAAAAAAAGAATTGCATAGAAAAATTTCAGTAATGTGTATATGTGATAACATGGTTTATTTTAGAATAATACATCAACATTTTAGTAGTAATAATTTAGAAAAATAAGTAAATGATTATAATTTAATGTTTTAGTAGAAACCAATAAACCAATTTTTAATATTTAGAGAATACATTTTAAAGTAGGTATTGTAAAAGTTTTCAATTATTATTAATCATTATTATTTTCTCTTTTTCTTACCAGTATTCTGAAATTTCTTTATAAATTTTAAAGCATTATGATATTTCTAGTTAATACCTTTTTATTGTTCTATTTGGTGTCACATCATGATCATTGCCACCAAGCTTTGCCATTGCACTCATTAAATGGATATAATAATGTGTATTTTTGTGTTTAAGTGAGTATGAAGAAGGTTGTTATAAATTTTACTGTTGAACAAAAGGTTGAAGTTTTAAAAACATGTCAACAAAAGTTGTTCACTTCAAAATGTTTGAAGTAGGTTTGTAAACAAGTCGACTTAAAAAAATTATTAAATGACATCAACATGAACAACTGATGACTTCAATGAAGTTGTTGATATACAGTATAATCAGCAAGAAATTGCTAGTGTTCTGATTTGTTGAGTAGAGTTGAATGTTTTGCTTACGAATTTCAGAATAAAAATTTTCAGATTATTATGTTTCTTTAATTCAGAATTCATCATGACATGTGGAGAAATTCTAAGAGCAGGCAGTAAAAGCATTAATCTGTTTGAGGAAAGTGTTTAAAAACAATTATTCTTAAAAACTGTATGGCACACAGCTCTTTGTTTAAGGACTTAAGGCCAAAAAATATCCAGACAAACAAAAAAGAAATATATACTCCAGAAAATAAAATGAGAATCTCTGCACGATTGTGTACAAATTCTGTGCAACTCAATAAGGTCTGTTGTTATTGGAAAAAAGATTTAACAGTTATGAAAAATTTAAAGATCGCTCACCATCCCGTAATTTACAAAGCTCTTAGCAGTGCATAGTTTAACTGTGAAATCTTCAATGAATAATTCCATTAATAATTTATTCCACAGCATTTAAAGTAGGGGAAAAATATTTCACATGATTTCATTCTAATGCTGCAGTGCATCTGTTACAAGTTCTTTGATAGATTAGTAATGGAAAAAATCGAAGTGTTTATGTATGCCTCCTACTGCATCATCTTTAAAATGTGTCCTACTCACACACATAAACACAATTTATATATATATATATATATATATATATATATATATATTATTCTATGACTTAAAATAAAAAATGATTTCATATACACCTGAGTCCAGAATGCTTCATTTTGCTCCTAATTTGTACTCAAAAGGTAAAATGAAGTCATACTGAAATTCTTGGAACTTAATTAAAGTTGTAAATGTGATGGTTTTGTACAGTCTTTTGTCATGAAAAATTGAATAAAAAAAGATCACAGAGCTGTATTTGTAATAATGTTTGAAAAAATTATTGTAAAACACAAAAAATCAGTAAAAACACAAATCGGCAAAACACAAATTTTAGCTTTGACATACAATAAAATTTTAAAGTAACCAAACAAAATTTGTAGAAAATTTAGTTATAAGAAGATTTATGTAAGTAGCTTCAACAAAATATTAAGTGGAGACCAAAAAATCTGAGTTTTATTAAAACTAAAATAGATAAAACGCGGCAGAAAAATTAAAGTTTTTATGCAACCATTTCATTACTGGAAAATATTTAGAAACAAAATAGATTACTTTGAAAAATTATAATTTTATAAATACATTATTCAACTGATTTACAAGTTGAAAGGTAAAAGTAATAAATAACAGCTATTAATTCAAGGAAATGAAGATAAAAGTGAACATGAATCTAACAATAAAGATATTCAATGAACAACAAATAGCTGCTGCTACATATAGAATGAAATGCGTGAAGATGATACGATAAGGTGGTTAAGAAGAAGGAAATAAGAAAGTGAAATGCTTGAGTGATGAAAAAACTGTTGAATCATTAAATTTTACAATTATGAACCGACCCAGTGCATGTTATTAAAAATGTATTTAAGGCCTTTAAAATTTAAAGGTGTTCCTATCAGTTCACACTCGGTTCCTGACGATTCAGTAGCTGTGTGCAGTTCACACAGCTCCTTTCAGATGCACTTGGCTCCATACACTATATAAGCCGGCTCTGCACTATGTTCAGACAGTCTTCTTCCATCAGCCGTCATAGACTCAATGGTTCAAACTTGCAAAATATTTTATATCTATATTCTTATCAATGTATCATTTATGAAATCATTAAAAGGCATTTATATACACTTAAACAAATCTTGTATTATTAATTCAAATATTAAAGGTTCATATCAAATTATGAAGTAAAAAATATCTGTATTTATTTATTATTTGATCCAGCGGTTCAAATAATAAATTACATGGAGTAATTACCGTAACCAAGGCGGATATTATCTCGACATATTGTTTGGTCTTCCTATCGCAGATATATATAATCTACATTTTCAAAGAATTCAGCATTTAATCTACCAGAACTGCGAATAAAATGTACAATTTGAAAAAACATCATTCAAAAATCTTCATATTTAACAATATACTGCATAAAGGGACTCACAGCATTGAGATCTATATAATTTTCGTAATCTTTCTTAATTTATTATTATATATAATTTACATTGTTTCATCATTTATGTAATATCATTGATTCACTTCACATTTAATTTACTTTGTTAACATTTCATATTAATTTATGTTATATAATACCATTATGGAATTGGAAAAATTACTAAAAACAAAGAGTTTCAGTAAAGGCCTCTTCTATAACAAGAATTTGTGACTTTACTGATAAATTTGATCTCTCCCAAGGTGATAGAATTGACTTACAAATTAAGTTAAGGAATCTTCCTGATTTGCAAGACAGATATAACATCATTCAATCAAAAATTGAAATGGAATTTGGTGATTATATGTTTTTGGATTATGAACAAGTGGAACAAGACTTGTGCATTACAGAACACAAATTGTAACATTTAATAAGTGATACTAACAATAATAAAGAAATTAATTCAAATACAATATTTAAACAAACACAGTTACAACCAAACTATATACCTCTATCTAGAGGTAATGTGTAGAGTTGCAGCATTTTTATAATATATTTATTGACTTAATACATAATAATACTGATTTAACAAATTTTACACTGCTTGCATGCTTCGTTAAAAATAGCATTAGCCATCATTAAAGTTCTGCCAATAACTAACAAAAATGTTATTGTTGCTCTAGAATTATTATAAAGGTATGATTTAACAATAAATATTCCCATCTCATAATGCTAATTGCACCGTTAGGTCAGATACCATAAAAAGAAAATCTGTAGAAACATTATCTAATTTTATTGACAAAATATCCTCGCATGTAAATTCACTTGAAGTAATGTAACTTTCTGTTACTACATATGAATTTATCGTAGTCGAATTTCTAACATCTAAACACTTGAAGATTATGGAATAAGAAATTCTCTAAGGTTTCCTAACATTAAAGAATATAGAATTTCTCAACATGAGAAGACAACTTCTAGAAAACATTAACATAGTCCCTTCAAATACGCAAGTGAATATAGAAGCAATGTCAGAGTATATCGCTACAATAATTCAACTAAAACGACCAAATGCTTTACTTTAAATCATAACAAACAATTTAAAGGAAAAAATTTCAGAGTTTTATTGTTATAATGTTTTAGCATGTTTTTGTAGTAGTAGTATGCATTTAATTATTATTATTAATAATTATATTTAATTAGTGTTATGTACTTTATATAACATTAAAATTAGAAAAATTTCAAGTTCTTTCTGTGTTGTTAAAAATAAAAGAAAACAAAAATTGAGGAGACAAGTTTTCCCATGGTTCTGAGATAAATAATTCATTTCTATGTGTATTGGTGTGTATTTTTCTTATTAATAACTTCAAAAAAAGAAGATATAAGCTTAGCGAAAAATAAAATGTGGTAAAGGTCAGGTATGATTTGTTTTCGGCATTGTAACTTGACAGCAGTGTTTCACTTGCTTTATCAAATGAGATATCTAACTCTTGTTTCATTCTAGCAGGGAAAAACCTTAAAAATTAGGATTTAGAATTCTTAGCAGCTGAATTTTGCTGCTAGAAATACTCTTTCTTTGTCTTCTTTTAAATATAAAATGTTGTACTTCTTCTCTAGGCAATTTGTGTAATTTAATTTACAGTTACGAGTTTTTCCTTTGATTTTTTGTTCATTTTAACATCCTTCAGGATTTCTGAAGTCTGAATAAATTAGTTGTCTATATTGAAAGAAGTAATTGTTTTTGCAGCAAATTCAAAAATTGGGAAAACTTTTAATATATTTGATTATGAGCTTAACAGTTTATTTTTATTTTTCTTATGTGATACTATAGTAGCAGATGTGATGAGTTGTGAGGTTTCTACTCATTTTTGCAGGAAGTTTAATTTTTACAAATACTTACTCGTTCTTGGTGTATTGTAATAAATTTTGTTATATATATCTTGTTTGCAGGCGAGTCTCAAGTGCAATTCTCAAAGCCCAGGCCTGAATCACGAGCACCATGCTCTGCAGGAAAAATGAGGGAATTGGAACTGCCATCTGTATCTGGTTCAGGTTTATACAATGCCCTTTCATTCACAACAGTGCATACAGCAGAAAGTTCACATAACACTTCGTCATTGTTAGACATCACACATAGGTAGACCAGAAATATGTATGATATACTCTGTGTGAAGCTTGAGTAAAATTATCATTTGCTCTGTTAAATGTGTGTGTGGTATATTTTTCAGTGCACACATTTTATTAGTTATTGTCATATATTATTATAATACTTTGTATCATTGTCATTCAATTCGTACACCAATTTCATCATCAAACATCTTAATTTATTCTCATTATAGTAGCATATTACTGAAAATATATAATTTTTTTTCATTAGATCTGATGTGTTAATTTATGTAACCAGACATTTAACCAAACATTAATTATCATTCTCTTTTGTACGTTGTATTTATTTATTATACATTTATGAACTAAAATTATCAAGAGTATTATTTATAAACAAAAAACTAAAAAAAATGTTCAATGCTAATTTATTTATATGTAAAAAAAATTGGATTTTTTTTTTCTTTATATTAGTAGTTCACCTGTATAAAATTATTTAATAGTAATTGAATTTACAGATGCAGTAATACAAGTATCAGGATCTGCTAATATAATTTAATGAATTCTGAATGTGGGTAGTATATTTATCAATTATTTAAGAGGATTGAAAGTTGTTTTATTTAGCGGTTTGTGCATAATTTTCTGTTATTATTAAAAGGTATTTTTATCATATAAATGTTGTAAGTGAGGCATATGTTTTTTAGTATAATTATATCTAAGAGCCTTAATATTCTTAACAGTTTGCATAATATTTCCTATAGATTTCATTAATACTCGTTTACAAGTTTGTACCTGTGGAGTAAAGTGAATGAAATATTTATTTATTACATTTAGGTTGCAAGTATTATAAATTAAAAGATCAATATATGATCATTTAAATCATACAAAAAATTACATATCTTTTATGTGCATTTTTATTATTTTATTTTTAAAAAACTGTATATGATTGTTTTATTTTTTAATTAATTCTGTTACTGTAATTTGTAAAATATGGAAATTTACATGTTGTGTCTGTATTTATTAATTTTTTTTTTACGTTGTTACATTTATTATTGAGTAAATATTTAAAAACTTAACGCTTTTATTTAATGTGGTTATTTTTGTTACAGTAATTTACCCAGTATGTTTTTTATTTGTATATTTTTAACGATCAGAACCTTTGTTATTTAATTTGTATTATGCATTTTTTTATTAAATATAATTTTTAAGGTGTACGTCAGGTTTATTGCCTGGTTTACAGTATTCAAGAATTTTTAGTGTTATTTTACAATTGTGATCTTTATTAGATACCAAGCTTCACACATGAGTACATTTTTGCTTATTTTTAATTTTAAGAATTGAAAATACTACTGGACTTTTTTATAAATAAAAATTTTACCATTGGTGCTTCGACTCAATACGAAGAACGTTTAGTCAGGGTACTAGTGTAGTGAAGAAATTTTCATTGAAAAATTATTGATAAAAATTATACGTCTGTTGTTGCTATGATACTCAGTGTATACTAGAGATAAAGACATACCTTCTATATTATAATGTTACTATTGTAATATTTTAATGTTGTTGAAATGCGACAAGAATAATAATAATAATATGCAAAATTTGATTTTTTTTTTTCATTATTATTACTATTGCGTAGAATAAATATTTATTGATTTTTTATTTTTATTATTAATATATGTTTTGATTATAAAACTATTTTGTTATACTCTTGATAACTGTCAAACACTTGTTTCAACTTTCAGATGCCATCACTTTAGTTCGGGATAATCCCTTTCACTCACATTACTTAAACCTTTGTTCATACCCCCAGATCATATTTTTTTCTTTAATCAAAATCATTTGCCTTAATATAAAAAAAGTAATTTCTATTTGTGGACATCTTTTTCATTGTTTTGGTAATTAAATCATAGGTGACAGAAACAAGAAAGTTAATGTTAAAAAAAGTGTACAATGTTTATTTTTATTTTTTTTTAATTACATAATTTCTTTGAAAATATTTTCTTTTGTTGCTGGTTTAAGAAAATCTTAATTGGTTGCCTAAAAACTTAATTACTATTTATTTTACAAGGAACTGGAAAAATCTTAGCCATTTTTAACTTAGTTTTTAAGTTTCTAACATTCCTTTTTTCTTTAAGTTTATTAAATACATTTTATTATTTGTTCATGATTTATTTTAGTTGTATTAATTTCATCTCTTTATATGTTCATTTAATGGAAATGGAATTCTGTTAAAACAATTTTGTTTTCAATCAAGTTAAGAG
Organism: Lycorma delicatula; assembly: GCF_047948215.1. Lineage (NCBI taxonomy): Eukaryota > Metazoa > Arthropoda > Insecta > Hemiptera > Fulgoridae > Lycorma > Lycorma delicatula. Next base: position 16,606,313 of record NC_134455.1, on the reverse strand, counting down.
GTGTTTTAAAATTACTCATCAGGTTTTTAAAGGATTTTATGTAAAATACATTTTTCATTCCATGGTATTTATAAATAAATTTTTGATTTGGTTGTGAAAAAAATAGTTGAAGCTTTAGATTTAATTACACAATCTTACTTATTAATTGTGAACTTTATATTTTCTAAGAATTGAACAAATATAAGCATTATATGTTACACATTTTTATGTGTAGAGTGGCAATTGATGTGTATTATTATTCCAAAATAAAAAATATTTTAAGAAAATTACCATAACCTGATAAGATATTTATCTTATACCTGATAAAGAAGAAAATCTTTCTCTGTTTTTGGGGTTTGATCAAAAGAAAACCCACCATTAAAAATTTGAATTTAATGATTTGATCTGTGAGTAGTTGAAGAATTTTTTTCTCTGTATGTAACAGGGTATTTTAATCATAAATGTCTTTACATTAATTTAGAATTATGTGATGGCATTTGATTGTGTTTTTGTCTTTTCTTATCTCTTTGTTATATGATGAGCACTATCGTAAAATAAGTGAATAAATTTCAAAATAATACGCTCAAAATATAGATCAGTAATGAAATGTTGATAAAAACTCATTCATTTAATCATTTTGACAAATTAGGCCTTAGTAAAAACGGTTGTGGGCTTTTAAAATGTGTAGGCTATATTAATACTTGTAGGTAACAGTAATATATTTGTTTTGTCATATTGTTTTTGGGTATTGAATTTTGTTTTTGTTAGTTTTAAGCATTATAAAAAAGTTCTGATTTATTCAGTTAACTGTAATGGTCACTAAATTAATTTCGTAAAGTATATTAAAAACAAAGTTTAATGTTTTCATTATTAATAAAAGGTGGAAAGGCTAACTCGAATTAGTTGCAATATTTGATTTTCTAATTACACATTTTAAGAGAAGGTTGCTATATAAATATGTAATCTAAATTAAGTACAGTAATTGGCAAACAATTTTAAATATGTATCTGACCAAAATTAGTCAGACTCATTTAACAGAAATTAATTGGTTGTAGTTCATATTTTTCTATCTTAATTTTTTTTTTTTTGTTAATACATATTCTGGGATGTTAAGTATTTTCACAGAACTTGTACTTAACCATTTTTATACATCTTAATCTTTCTTATAAAAAAAAAAGTTTTGAACCTTCTATCATTCCCACACAAGACGGTCATCATTACATGTAACAAAGTAAATAGAGGCAAAAATAGAACAAGGTAAAAAATTAAGACAAACCAAATTTCACTCATTGTATTCAATTACCATAAAAATGCTGATTTGCTTGTCAGCAAGCGGAGATTGTCCTACATAGTTATTGCATTCTCACAATAACATTAATATTACAGAAACTTGCACAATTACTAGCTGACAACTAGTGCCACAATCCTTCTGATTACTCTGTTTAGCTGGTGCCCACAATAATAGTTTAAGCATAAGCATATATTACCTCATTGATGATATTGTGGACATGATTGTCTGTTGCTGTAAATTCATACCTGGAATATTTTCTATCCCACTATATGCTCTCCATAAATCTGAAATGATAATGCAGTTTAATACATTCACAGATCATGTTTGACAGTATATTAGCTGTATTTTCTGTAACCACATGTATAAAACACTTCTTATCTTGATAGACAAGGATGACGTTATATTTCCTCTGGCTGAAACAGGATTTATTTTGTTCAGGCCTCCATTCTGTGATTTCTCAATAGTGAGTCTTGCACCCCTAATGTAACTAGTTTTTCCAATCATTGATATTTGTATAACTTTGTCAACCTGTTCTTCCTACCAGGCGTCTATAGATAACTGTCAAACAGAAGATGACATTCTATCCATATCCTGTTCAGCTAGCAAACTTTGTAATTACACACTACCTCCTCAGGCATCTACACCCAACCTGCTTCTCAGAAAAAGAAAATGCCTGTCTTTTGTACCCACTAACAATTAAACATAATGTAAAATCCCTATGTTCTTAAGAAAATAGACTACCTTCTCTTGTACTATCAGTATTACAAGCAACATCATGCTGCATAATAAGTACCTACACAACAGTCAACATAAAAAGAAGTTGGAAATAGATTCTGAATAGATAACAAAGATAATAGGAACATTACACAGTAGTAAACAAGAGCCTACCTTATCTTTCTGTTATTACGTTTATTATAAGCTATTAGAAAAAAATTACAAATGAGTAATCACAAAATTAGGGGAGAAAAGGGTGCGGCAACTTAATTGAAAAGGCTTCAGATAAGTTTTAAATAACAGTAACATTATATAAAAATTTTTATTATGAATCGCCCACAAATTCCTAAATTCTTTTATCCATAAAATTTTTCAGTTTATCAGTGTAATCCTATATTTTCTGAATAGTTGTTTCAAAGTAATTTGATTCAGCTGGGGAACATATTCAGTTGACTGTTATGTAATGTGTGTGTGTGTGTGTGTGTATATATATATATACATACATATATATATATATATATGATTTTCTGTTTAATTTTTATTTATATCATTGCCTAAATAGTGCTGATAAAATGATGAAAACACTGAAAGAGTAACTTAAAACTGCTACTTATCTTACACATGTAATTAGGAAAAGTAGGAAAATTGCACTTTCAAAGGCAAATCAGAAAAATACTGTATTTAAACACATAGGAAACTTTTTGTACAGATCGAAATAACATTAAATGTCAACCAATTTTCTTGAAAAGTGCTTTTTTATATGTATAACAACAGTAGCTTATCTTCTCCTTTTGTAATGATAGTTCTGTTTATTACTTTATTTCTGTGTCAGAATATTGTAATCAAATATTTGTTAAATTTTTTTTCTTCTTGTATATTTTATTACTTAAAAGTGAGTTACACAGGTAATAATATGGATTCATTTGAATTAGATTTATATTTTTTTGTTAATCACCAAAATAGAAAGTTAGTGGCTTTACTTAACGTATAGTTTAAACATTTTTTTATACTATCATCTTCAGAAACAATTAGTTAATTTAAATGTACTAAAATTTAGGATATTTTATGATTAACTGCATCAAATAGAAAGTTATTTTTCTCTACAACCAGGTGAACAGTAAAGTAAAAATTGTATTTTGGTCATTTTAGCACTTAGTGCTTAAGCATATTATCTCTTGTCATAATTTAGTATGGGTTCTCGATATTTTTATGCGTGATTGTAATGGTAATTAAGTATTTCTTAAGAATGTATGATAATTGCTTAAAATATTATTTAACAGTCAAGGTTAAATATATGTGTTCAACCAGTTATAAACTGGTTGAACCCAGATAAGGTTCACAGTGAATAAGTAAATCACACATTGTAACTCAAATGATAATTTTGACATTATAGAAGATGAATTTGTAGAAAAATTGTATTAATAGCCTTGTTGCTATAATTTATTTATTTAATCAAAAGTATCTTAAATAAGTGTAATTTGCAATCCACTATCACACTTCCTTTAACTACTATCATGTAAGAAATTCCATTAAATTTTGAAACACAACTTTTTTTAATCAGCCCATAAAATTAAACAGTATAAAATAAATTAATTAAGCTTATATAATAAAACCCTCCAGTTTACCTATGAATTTTGTTAAAACAAAGCAATTTTTTAATCATTCAAACATACCTAAATATAGTAGTTAAATTAAAACTGAAGTTTACCATAAACTCTTTACCTACACTGCAATTATTAATAATGTTCATAAAAAAATCAGCTTTTAAAGACATTTAAAAAAATATTTTTGCAGTGCAAGTCCATAATCAGTTTCATGATTACCACGTATAATTAATATATAAACAATTAATGCAACAACTTAAGGCAGCAGAATGTCAATAATTACTGTGGTATAACATTTTGTAAAAAAAAGATTCTAAGATTTAAACAACTAACTGCATTTTGCATTAGCTTAAAGTTGAAATTGAAAAAAATTGCTTCTAAATATTAATTTTATACAAATTATATTTATTATTGTTTGTACATAAGATTGATATTGCAATTTTTTATATATTTGTTGTAATTGATATAATTCAGATTTTAAAATACATTTTGTTTATTGTAATAGCTGTGGATGAACTATTAAGCATTACATAAATTAATTTTGAATTTAAATTGCAACTTTCTACATGACATCGGTAAAAGCAATTGTAATTAAGTATAGTAAGATTATTTTAAAAAATATATAATTGAAAACTTTTGATCACCATTTTATTCAGTTTCATACTGCCAGTTTAAGTAATCATGCTCAATATATATGTTGAAGAATTAAATTGTATACTTACAACATAGTATTTTCTTAACTGTGTTGAACTTTTTTTTTTTTTTAATAATACAACAAATTATTTTAAATATTAATCTGTGTAATAATTGTTTCTGATTATAATTTGTTATTGAAAAATGTTTAAAACTATATGTGCTAACTAAATTCATTTGCTTCTACTTTGGTAGTTGATATTAATATATTTCAGTCAGCAGAAATTTTTTTATGACTAATGTTTTTGTTTGGAGATGTTTACTCAAAAAAAGTTAGTCCTGGAAAAAGTTAAAATGTGTAAACAGTATTGTTGCACATTTGGTGCTACCTTTGGGCAGTTATTCTATTCCATAGTGATCTGTTTAGTTTGTGACTGGATTATGCGCAATAACATTTTAAATTCAAGTTATAATTGCGTTAAGAATTTTCAATGTTGAAAAGTCATACTTGTTTATATTTTCTAAAAGGAAAATTAGTTTAATTACAGTATTATCCAAAAATTATCTGTTACTGTAGATCCTATAATTGTTAATATTTCTTAATTATACTCTGATTCCACTTGGAAAATGTAGTTGGTGATCAGAGTGGGCAATTTTATTGTTACTTATGCTTATAGTAGAACATTGTCACTAAATATTCTAAGGTTACGTAGAATATGTAAGCCAGTAAAGTAATCTATGTTAAAAATATTTTTTTTTTTGTAATGTGTAGAATTAAATGTATAATAATTTAAAGTATGTCAATATTATAACGAATTAGAGAGAGCTTGACTTAATAACTGTTGCAAAGACTATTGAATTAATTTGATTTAAAGTTTAGTACAACATACAGGATGCTGGTGTTAATAAACAGAATATTTTTGTAATAAATTTATTTTATGTAACTGTAAAATATTTTTACTTATGAACAACTTATTGTTATATTTCATGTATAGTGAAAAATCTTAAATGGTTATAAATGTGCAGTTAAATCTTTATTACTTAATATATTGCAAATAGTTGAATAATTTATATGGAATTTAAATTTCTATAAACTCTATTGATGTCTTAACTGTCAGCTTTACACCATTTTCCCAAAAGTTTTTTTTTATAACTACAGTTTATGTAAAGTGCATGTGATAGATGAGATAGCAGTCAGTTACTTTATTTATAATTAATGATGTTCACCCATGTGATGAAAAAGAGTGAACTGCCACTTGTAGAGCTGAACATCAACTTATTTTGGTAGACTCGGCGTACAACGTACAGGAGTATATCTGGCTCTCTGAAGTAATTCATAGGAAATCATTTTACTCATCTCTTTTCTTTGTAACATTGGGGAGTGATTGTAATTCATGACAATAGCTATATGATGTTGACAGTAGCTATACGATATCACAATGTTTATGATTTTAGTAATAAAAAAAACTTACTTTCATCTTAACAAGCTTTGAGCAATTAAATATCTTACTTCAGTGGCCATTACATACTGAGAATTATCAAAATGTGGTATTTGCCAAGCTAGCATTTTTATATTTAGTTTAATCTGTATCTGCAACACTGAATACCATTATTTAGTCGTATGTAAAGCAGACCAATTGCTGTAGTAATTAATAACATTTTCAACTTTTAATTTATATATTTTAAAGACTGTTGTTTAAATGTGAGTATTAGTATTATATTGTCTTTTAAGACATCTAGACTTTGTGTAGCTGCAATTGGTTAAATACTAGTTAATTGTCAGATATATCTTAATAAAGCTATAGCTTCAATATTAAATGTTGTTTTTATTACAAGTAACCTAAATTATTCATTATTTAATAGTAACTATAACATCTATTAAATGACGTTACTGAACTAATTTCAGGTTTGATTTGTATTCAAGTTAGATTTGTAGCTTTATCCTAATTTATTTCTAATATATTTGAGTTTTGGCATAAATTTACAGTTTCTTTACAATGTAAGGTCAGGCTGTATTTAATAAACGGGATGTTATATATGCATGTTTTTAACAGTTAAAATAAGGTACAAATTAAATATATTAAAATTGTTTGTGCCAAAACAAGAAATATGCTTTTACTCCCTTAGTCTGTCTGATATAGAGTAAAAAATGTTATTTTTTATAGGGTAGAAATAATTATTAATATTGGAGAAGTTATGTTCTTTTCTTTCCTTGCAAACTTATAATCTGACACTAATCACTTGAAATGTTAGAATCAGGATATGAATCTCAATTTCTTCTCTTTAAGTATTTACATGTTTTAACTTTAACATTGTCAGTTAATATTGTACAACATTTTATTAAGTAATATTTATATATAAATGAAGATGAAATCTGTAAAAGTATTTTAACTTACAAAAACTACATAGTAAATAGATAACGCACCATAAATAACACATTTCCTTTTAATTATTTTTATACAGATTTTTTCTTTAAATTATTTAATTAACTTGAGACCGATAGAAGGTATCTGCTAAGAAAATTAAGTCTTATTTTCAATTGAAATTGAAAATTAGATTATCAAAATTTAATTATTTTTCAAATTTTTGGCTATATTTTATCAGATATCACCAAACTATAAAGTAATGAAATAATGTTCTTTATCTGTATAAGTTTTTAGAGGAAAAATAATTAGCCCTTTTTGTATTACAAAATAAAGAGGATTAATTTATAAGTACACATGTATGAAATCAGTGATGATATTCTATTCAAATTTAATTACTTATTCTGGTTTTTAAGCAGCAGTAACTCTCATTTTGTTTTCAATAAGCTGTTTAATTTCTATAGTTAACATTCATATTTGTTTAGTTATTTCTTTGCTTTATTTACTTTTTTTTTTTGTAGCAAATACTGACTTATTAATATTTCAAGAGATAATATATAAAAAATGAAAATATTTGAAGTTACTTTGCATAAAGTTTTAAATGTAGTACATTAAGTTTCATTTAATTCATTGAATGATGTATAAACTGATTTAATACAGACTTTAATTTTAATAATATTACAATAAAAATATCTCTTAAATTTTTATTATTTAGTTGAATTTATTATTAATTTGTATAGTTTTTTTTTAACAGTGTTTTGATGAATTTTACCTCTTTTGTGATATATAATGTGTGTGTGTGTGTGTGTATTTACAGTTGCTTTACATAAAAAGAATTTTACAGTATCGTGATTCTATTGCTGGATACAGATTAAAAGATCAGAAATTTATCAAACATTGTAATTAGTTGCTTAAATAGCTTGCATAGATGAAAGCACATTTTTCATACAAGGAAAGTACACTATGATATTACATTGAATATTTATAAATGGAATTGAATTGCTTTTTGAACAATTATTAAAGGGTACTAAAAGCTGACAGATTTAGGTTAACTGTAGTTACCTACTGATATTAAACGTTTTGTATATAAATGATTAAAATGAATATGTAAATTTTTAACATGATGATGTTATGTGTTAGTGTATATTACATAGTTGACAGATAAGACTAATCGTTCTATTTTTATATATTTTATTCCTTTGATGTTAGCATTTTTATAGAAATTGTTTTTTAATGCACAAATGTAGCAGACATAAATGTGTTGCAAATTTTTAAACAGTACTTATATCTACTTGTACACTATATTAAAAATATTAACATTTGTAAAATATAAATATATTAGCGCAACTTTTAATTTGTAAAATAACTGCCAAATTTTATCTGCCTAACCAAAAGTTCATTTTTAATGAACTTAATAAGTCATAGTTACCCACATCCTCTTATGTAATAAAATTCTTACTAAAGTTAATACACTCAGATTTTGATTTCATGTATTTATTTCTGTCTTAACGAAAGTCAAGGGGCATTGTAAAAGTGTACTGTATAAGTCCAAAATTATTTAAATAAAAGGTTATTTATTAAACAAGGTATTCCTGTATTTTTTCCTGTCTAATTATTCAGTTTAAATAATTATTAATAATGTAATTTAGTTAATCTAAACCTTTTTTTGGCCTACATGTGAAATTCCTGGATACTTTACATGCTGTATACTTTTTGTTTGCTGTAATTATTATAAATATATAAATGATTTGTTGATTGGTAATAATTTGTAAATATTTTTGTATAAATTTGTATAAAATTTATAAATTCATTGTTTATTTTTAATAAACATTTTAATATTGTTAAAATGTTATGCATAATTATATACACAAAAATGAATGTAATATGCTTATTTGTTAATTAAAACTGATTTGAGTTTGTGTTTCTTAACTTTCCATTGGACATGTTAATTGTTATTCATACACTCATTTATTATTTACTTTTTTCCTGCCTTTAAAAAAGCAGTTTACTCTGTATATTACAGTTAGCCTAATGCTAGCTCTGAATTAGAGCAGAAAACCATCAGCCAGACTACTGTTTTCTTGTTAATTGCTTTTCTAGGTTTTAGTTTTTGTTAAAAAAAAACAATAGAAAGAATAAATATGAAAGATTTGATAAATAGAATGAATAAATCATTTTTAAATACCCTTAGAATTAATATAATTTAGACACACTATTGACAAATAATGAAGTAAGTTACTTTAATTTTATCTCTGCATAAATTGCTATTATGTTGTTTTTTTTAAGTATAAAGCAAGTTTTTTGTTTGTTAAATTTCTTTGAACAAGTTTTTTGGGGTTTTTTCAACCAGAAATTTTCAGAAGTAGTCACATAAATGAAAAAAACAAATTTAAGAAATTTATGTGCCTTATACCTTTGTGAATGTTTACTGATTTCTTTAATAGTACTGCTATAACTTTGCCGACAATGTAATGAACAGAATGACTTCTTTGTGCTTCATGTAATGTTTTCAAGTCACTGTCATAATTAGGACTTATTTACTGCCTTAAAGAATTATTTTCAACAATTCCAATTGTTTTCTAAAACTTCATTTATAGCATTCTTAGCTAAAGGTAGCCATACATTAGTTACTAATATTATATACATATTAATTTATCTTTACTTTCACTATAAAGTAGGAATTAAAAACAAGTATAAAGAATATTGTGAAAAAAATCATTAAATATGTAAGTGACAGTGATAACTATATTCACTAGGAATAAAAAAAATGGATTCATTATTTGATGTATTTCTTAATGACAAAGTAAGACAATACATAAGATATAATTTTTCTAAGTATATGTTTATTGAAAAATGTATTAGATACATTGAATTTTGTTGTGAATGAATAGCTCACAGAATCCAGTATGGAAATTTGCAGATACTTAGAAAGCACAGTTGCATTGATTACTTTTTACAAAACTTGCATATCAGTTATACATTGCATCACCACAGTGGAAGAAGTTTTTGTTAACATATTTTAAATACTGACATCAACTACTACTGAAGAACTTTAACCATCCATCAGATAATGAAAGTTTATCAGGAATTAACTGTCAGAAACTTATGTTAACAGATTTTTACGTTCAATCAAACTTTTTTTTATGATGATTTTGCAAACCAACTGTGATAACAAATTACTTTTCATATGCATTTATGTGACCTAAAACTTCCTTACAGATGACAACTTGATTGTCTTTGGTATTGAGTCATCAGTTGCGGTATATATTTAATATTTTGAATTTTTTGGATATCTTGCTATGACGATGTTTACTGTAGATTTGTTTTATCACTTGAATTCTAATTAAAAAGATTCTCATGTTTTATTTAAAATGTTTTATAAACATGTGTAACTCTAAAAGTAGGATTGAGCAACAGTAGAAGAAATAAAATGACCAATTAACAAAATGTTACTTGACAGTTAATAATATGTTACTTTTGACTATGGAACATGTTTTTACACTATGCCGGTCTCATCTTCTATTCACATACAATTATAGAAATTTGAGTTTTTTTAATACTTGTATTAGATTAAGATTCATTGACTGTAGATTGTAGCTTGACACTGCTAGAACTAATTCATTTTTCTTAATTGTTTTATATTACCAAGATAATTTTGTACTTAAAATTGCTTATATACTTGATCCAACTAATCTGTTTTAACAGACTAGATTTAAGCATGTTCAAATTTCTTTTCTGTTTTATAATCATCTTAAATCTCCCTATCAGGAGAGCTACTACAATCATTATTTCAAAATATTCTCTAACATTTTAGAGATTTTACAGAATTTTTATATTGTCTTAAAAAAGAATTTAAGGAGATGAGTTTGTAATTTTACCTACTTAAATATAAATTAATTGAGAATTCTTTTGTTCCAGTTTCATTTCTTTAATGTATAAGAATATCTAAATTTCTCATGAAACTGGTTGAAAAGTGATCAACTTTATATCAATATGATGTGCATTAAGATCAGTTTTTCATGTTATGGTTAATCACTAAATATATTTTCTTTCTCTTGACTTAATTTACTGTGTTGTTTCCTGAATTTGCCATTAATTGATTAGTAGCTTTGATTTTCATCAAATCAGTTTGTTGAAATGCTGTAATTTTTTTTGCAACTTGATATTTATTTTTGTTATTTGTTAAATTTCATGTGTAATTTAGCATCTGGTATAAACAAAGACTGAAAAATCTGTGGACAAACTACAAAGAACCTTTCATCAACTTTTCTGTAAGGGAGATTTTTTTATGATTTGTTAACATTTCTTTGTTAATAAGTAAATGCATTGTAATCTAATTAGATTTTCTTGATTTAAATTAGTTGAAAAATTAATCAAGAAAAAGAATACTATCCAGTTTACTGTAATACAAAAAATGTTTGTCTTTTAATAATATTTGTTTCTCTGAATTCTAAGAAGTATGCAAGTTATGTTTTAATAGTCAAATTTTTAAGAATTATTGCTATATATTATTTATTAAGTGTACAATATTATATTATTTTTTTTATGGTAGGCTCTATTCAAACCTGAAGCAGTCATTAATTTAATGAAAGTTAGTAGTGCTTATCTACATCCTTACTCAGGATTTTTATTGGTTTGGCAAAGAAAAGTTAATACAATTTTGTTTCCAAAAGTAGTATTAATATATTCAACATAATACATTATGGTATGCACCATTTGAACTTTTATGAGAGTTTTTTTTTGTCTTCAGTCATTTGACTGGTTTGATGCAGCTCTCCAAGATTCCCTATCTATTGCTAGTCATTTCATTTCGGTATATCCCTTACATCCTATATCCCTGACAATTTGTTTTACAAATTCCAAACATTGCCTGCTTACACAATTTTTTCCTTCTACCTGTCCTCCCAATATTAAAGCGACTATTCCAGGATGCCTTAATATGTAGCCTATAAGTCTGGCTCTTCTTTTAGCTATATTTTTCCAAATGCTTCTTTCTTCATCTACTTGCCGCAACACCTCTTCATTTGTCACTTTATCCACCCATCTGATTTTTAACATTCTCCTATAGCACGACATTTCAAAAGCTGCTAATCTTTTCTTCTCAGGTACTCCGATCATCCAAGTTTCACTTCCATTTAAAGCAATACTCCAAACATATACTATCAAAAATCTTTTCCTGACATTTAAATTAAATTTTGATGTAAACAAATTATATTTCTGACTGAAGGCGTTTTGCCTGTGCTATTTGGCATTTTATGTCGCTACTGCTTCGTCCATCTTTAATAATTCTACTTCCCAAATAACAAAATTCTTCTACCTCCATAATCTTTTCTCCTCCTATTTTCACATTTAGTGGTCCATCTTTGTTATTTCTACTACATTTCATTACATTTGTTTTTTTTTTGTTCTTACTTATTTTCATGCGGTAGTTCTTGCGTAGGACTTCATCCATGCCATTCATTGTTTCTTCTAAATCCTTTTTACTATCAGTTAAAATTACTATATCATCAACAAATCGTAGCAGCTTTATCTTTTCACCTTGTACTGTTACTCAAAATCTAAATTGTTCTTTAACATCATTAACTGCTAGTTCTATGTAAAGATTAAAAAGTAACGGGAATAGGGAACATCCTTGTCGGCTCCCTTTCTTATTACAGCTTTTTTCTTATGTTCTTCAATTATTACTGTTGCTGTTTGGTTCCTGTAAATGTTAGCAATTGTTCTATGTCTGTATTTGAACCCTAATTTTTTTTAAAATGCTGAACATTTTATTTTATTTCACTCTATGTTATCGAATGCCTTTTCTAGGTGTATAAATGCCAAGTATGTTGGTTTGTTTTCTTTTAATCTTCCTTCTACTATTATTCTGAGGCCTAAAATTATTTCCCTTGCCTCTATACTTTTCCTGAAACCAAATTGGTCTTCTCCTAACACTTCTTCCATTCCTCTCAATTCTTCTTATAGAATTCTAGTTAAGATTTTTGATGCATGACTAGATAAACTAATTGTTCTGTATTCTTTACCTCCTCTTCCTCAAGCTTCTCTAAATTCCACTGATTCATGTGACACGTTTTCTTCAGGTTTTTAAACCTCAATCTACATTTCATTATCACTAAATTATGGTCGCTATCAATGTCTGCTTCAGGGTAAGTTTTGCAGTCAACGAGTTGATTTCTAAATCTTTGCTTAACCATGATATAATCTATCTGATACCTTGCAGTATCGCCTGGCTTTTTCCAAGTGTATATTCTTCTATTATGATTTTAAAACTGGGTGTTTGCAATTACTAAATTATACTTCGTGCAAAACTCTGTAAGTTTGTCCCCTTTTTCATTCCTTTTACCCAGCCTGTATTCGCCCACTATATTTCCTTCCTTGCCTTTTCCAATGCTTGCATTCCAATCTCCAACTATTATTAAATTTTTATCTCCTTTTATGTGTTCAATTGCTTCATCAATTTCTTTGTATACACACTCTACCTCATCATCATCATGGGCGCTTGTAGGCATATAGATATTAACAATTGTTGTTGGTTTAGGTTTTGATTTTATCCTTATTACAGTGATTCTATCGCTATGCATTTTGAAATGCATTATGCATTTCTACTCTCTTCCCTATCTTCTTGTTCATTATGAAACCTACTCCTGCCTGCCCATTATTTGAAGCTGAGTTAATTATTCTAAAATCACCTGACCATAAGTTGTTTTCCTCTTCTCACTGATCCTCACTAATTCCTACTACATCTACATTTATCCTATCCATTTCCCTCTTTAAATTTTCTAACCTACCAATCTTTTTTAAACTTCTAACATTCCACGCTCCGACTCGTAGAATGTTATTTTTTAATTTTCTGGTGACCCCTTCCTTAGTAGTCTCCACCTGGAGATCTGAACAGGGGATTAATTTACCTCCAGAATATTTTACCAAGGAAGGCATCATTGCTATATGAAAATGAAGAGAGCTACATTTTCTTGAAAAAAAAGCAACTGTAGTTTTCCACTGCTTTCAGCTGCGCAGTACTCGGAGGACTGAATGATGTTGATATGGTCGTTAAGTTGTCCTGACCTACACCCTTAAAAACTACTGAAAGAGCTGCTGCCCTCTTTTAGGAATCATTATTAGTCTGCTCTCAACAGATACCTCTCCTATATGGTTGCACCTTCGGTTCAGCTACTCTGTATCACTGAGCACTCAAGCCCCCTCATCAATGGCAAGCTATCGTGATTCATAGAGGGAGTATTTATGAGAGTAATTGCTAAATATTTTACTCATCAAAATTTGTTTTTAATTATTAGTTAATTGTACTGTTTAATAAATTTACATATGTTGCAATCAGTACGTACAATTCACTCTGGTTAGATTATTTTATTATAATTTCTCACAGAAATTCCACCCAAAAATACCTAATATTTTATGTATAATTTTTTTTTTCATAAAATTAAATACCATATCTATTAATGTGCACAAATTGTTCAGTTTCGTTCCCATACTGCCTTAGTCTTGCATTTGACTTGGAATATTTTATATTTAAAATGATGCCAACCCACTTGTTGCCATTTAAAATAAAATGCTGTAGGCTTTTAACTAATTCCACTATTTTATATTTTAGAAAACGCCATTTGAGTATAGAATATAACATGTAGATACATGAAAAGTAATTTGTGATCATTTTCACAGAATTGTAATAAATTTAGAATTAGTAGTAGTTTGTATAGTTAAAAAGAAAGTTATTTGTTATAAAACAAATTTTCAACCACACCAATGTTTATGCATGAGTATAGTGAGTAGAATTTCAAATAATTCTAACTATTGAGTTTATATTACTCTTAATAATTTTTCCATCTAGAATAATTTTATGATAAATGATACAAAATTTTATTATAAAAAGTATATTTATAATTTCACTTCATTATTTGAATTATTTATTTGTACTTTTTTTCCTTTAACTGGAACTACACATTAATCATCTTGCCTTTTTTTCATGTTGTACTAAAATCAATATTTTAATATACAGTGTATAAAATTTAGCGATTATTTACATGTAATTTTTAATATTATTCTGTGATTCAGTTATTTTCTTGAATTTGAGTTATTTTTATTATTATTATGTTAAAATGTAGATAACAATGTGAATATATAAGTTGTAAATATTTGTTCACAGTAAGTTTATAAAAATTTTAAAATTGTTTAATAAATATGTTTGACTAGTTTTATCAAAACTTTTAGAATGTTAAACAAGTTCAACAAAGCAGTTAAAAAATAAATAACACTGTTGAAAAATTTTACTTTTGTTGTTGTTAATTGCTTCCTGTATCTCTGATAAGTGAATCTTAATTTGTACTGAGTAATGGAGGCTGATATTTTGTTATAAACAATTTTTTTTGTTACAACAGAAATTACATAAAATATGATTTATTAAGAATACATAAACGTAAAAATTGTTCACTATGAACTATAGGGTTAGTTATACAACCCTGAACTTGATAATTTTACCGTACGCCATTTTCTCCAGTCATCTATTGTTACGCGATTTATGGCATCTTCCAATAACGTACATTTATTGGAAATGTACTGTTTTTGGCTGCCATCTCACCTTTCACCTTTTATCTGTGCCAAGTTATCTCGATTAGGTTATACTGTCAGTCATACTAAACGTGATACGTTTTAATGGTATATTATGTATATTTATATGTACCTAAATGGAGTTATTGAAAAATTTAATTAAAATTTTTTTGATTTAGTTATCTACTGAAAATACTATATTCGTGTATAGGCTTATTAGATTCTGATACGTAGTTAATGATGGATGTGGAGATAGATATACTGGCCGTACGCGCCTCGCGCTGCTTCAGAATAACGATTGGTGGTGGAGGGTCAGGTGAGAAAGTCCCGTGACCTTCACCAAAATGATTTCAAATCTTTCGAAAGGGTGGACCATGTAAAATTGGTCTCAGCCGTATGACACAGTATCTTCTGGCATCATTGTGTCAGAAGATGGTTTGTCGTGCATGCGTATTAGTTGAAAGGCATTTACACACTCACAAGCGTTCAGCCTTTCCCTTCAGATCAATGTGTTTGTGCGTCATGATGTATTCAATTGAAGAGTATGCTTTCATTTTGGAGTAATATGTTCAGCCAACTTCAATAAAGCTGGTTCATGAAAGGGTTCAAGGGACGTATCCCAGAAATAATGTTCCTGCAAAATCAACATTCAAGATTTGGTGAAAAAGTAGCGAAGAACCGTCCATGTTACCAATTAAAAGAGAGTGAAACCGTTTGAACTCTGGAAAGTAGTAGGAAAACGGGGCTCCTGCGTCACATTCCCTCTATTGCTAGAAGAACTTCTGTTACAGTCTCAAGCCTATTTTTAAAAAAAATAAGATGAAATGTTTTCAAACAGATGATGGTAAGGAGTAGTTCAATTCTAAGGTCGAATCGCTTATGACCAAATATAATATTAATCACTACGCTACTGAATCCATAGAAAAGCTTCTATAGTGGAACAATTTAATAGAACTCTGAAAAACAAGAGGAGGCGTAAGTTTACTGAAAGGGGTAATTACAGATGGGTTGATATTTTAGATGAACTGATCAAAGAGTATAACATCTCGTACCATAGAATTATAGGTTTAAACCGATCAACGACCCAAAGAAGAAGGAAGGTGAGGTAAGGTATAATATAACGCTTTCTTTATAGAGAAGACGTTTGAGTACAAAGAAAAAAGATTAAAGTCTGTTACAAAGGGAGGATAAATAAGTATAAAACGGTGTTTGCCAAAGGGTACTTACCGAATTGAACTAACGAGGTGTTCTCTGTACACGCCTTTAAACCTGCAATTCCCGTTACGTACGAATTAAAAGACAATAGGGGGGATATTATAAAAGGGACGTTTTATACCAAAGAATTGAATAAGACGAAGTACGGCGACGTATTTTTGATGGGGAAAAACTTAAAACGGAAAGGTAACAAACTGCTTGTACTATAAAAGGGCTATGATAAAGAGTCATGATTTCTTAGTTGATGAAAAAGATGTATTAGAATACATGTCATTTTTGACAAGAACGTGTCATTTTTTTTTTTAATGAGTCAAAAAACAAGATAAACTTCCTGTGTATAATTTCGATGATTTAATCACTAATGGTGATAAGGATAAAATGAAACGGACATAGCAAGCTACTTCCGGATAACATTAATTGTTTAGTAGTAGGTTCTTCGAATTGTGGTAAGACGAACGCGGTATTTGATTTGTTATTCGACTGTAACGGTTTACGTTTTAGCAACGTGTACGTGGTTCCTAAATCGCTGTACCAACCGAAGTATACATTTTTGCAACAAGTGTTATTCAACATTGAAGGTATAAATTATTACCCTCACGATAACAATCAGGAGGCTGTTCATCCGGAAGAAATGGAACCAAATTCGGTAGTTTGCGAAAAGCAAAACAACATTACGAATTATTTGGCTATGAGGCGTCTTAATAATGTTGATGTGTTTTATTTATGTCAGACGTACGACAAACTCCCGAAACAGTTGGTAAGAGACAATGCAACTTTGTTTTGCTATTCCGTCGAGACAAGCGTAATTTAAAACATATCTACGAGATCTTTCTTTTTCCTGCTTAGCCTCCGGTAATTACCTTTCAGATAATGTTTCAAAGGATGAATTTATGAGTGTAAATGAAGTGTACAGACTCAGTTAGACCATTCCTGAGATGTGTGGTTAATTGAAATTAAAACTACCACAGAACACTGGTATCTACGATCTAATATTCAAATCCGTGTAAAAGTAACCGACTACTAAGACTTGAACGCTGGAGCTCTCGACTTCCAAATCAGCTGATTTAGGAAGACGCGTTCACCATTAAACTAAACCGGTCGGTTACCTACCAAGATAATGTAGCACCGGACATGACGTTTGATGAATTTAAACAATAATGTGATTCCGCATGAAATTGCAACAAAAACGACCGCTTAGTAACCGATAAAGAAAACGCAAAAACGAAGGGTCGCTATCGCTTTAACTTTGACATTAACATTACAGAATTTTTAACAGAGTAAAAATGCCAGCGCAGTAGCCTACTTTCTTTTCGAAAAATGTGCACGCTAGCCCGAGCACTTTTTCAAACTTTTGGAAAAGCCTATGTGCTAGCGGGTCCGCAACACGTATGTCAGTAGAAGCACCCGCGCTAGCGGGTACGCTAACAGAAGCGCTAGTGGGTCCGCTAACGGAAGCACTTGCGCTACTTGTCTGCTTCGATGTGCGCTAGCGTGTCCGCTAACAGGAGCGCTTGCTATAGCGGTTCCACCAACCTATGTTTTTACCACAAATATATTTGAACGACTGCCAGCGCACTTCAATACGTTTATGTACCGCTGCGATGCAGGATCATGAGAGATTTACGGAAGAGATCGCGGATAATTAAGAAGAAAATAAAAAGAAAACTTGCAACCTTACAGTTCGGTTTGATCGAAAGGGAACTATCGTACGCAAAGAAGTTTAAAAAACTAGCTGAAAAAATATCATCCAGTGAAATAATCGAACGGGTATCCCTAATAATTAAGTGAAATCTCCAATTTCAGTGGACCACCTGCATCAAGTAATGAAAGAAATCGAAAAACACTATGAACATGAGGATGACGTGTGCATGGACGATTATCAAGCCGAAATGAAAAGAAGAAAAAGAAAAGAGACGACCTAAACGACTGTAAAGGTTGAAAGTAAACGGACGCACACCAAATTGAACGCACCGATGCAAACTGAGGGAATTATACCGCCCGAATTTACATAACCCACTGATTTGCGGGAGGTGGAGATGCCGGAGAAAAGAAGGGATGTGCTGACGCCTAGAAGAAGTTTGCCTCACCGGAAGAATATGTTTCACCTGTTACAGTAGAAAAGACGCTTGAACACCAACAGGAAAGCTGCAAGCCATGGCTTGGGTTATCAATCAAATTCAAAGGCCAACTAGTTGGAAAGTACATGTTCGACGCAGTAAGGGATGTAAAAAATAAAGCCGACAGTATTACTTCGGAAGCCATGATTTGAAAATTGGAGACAAATCTGTTAATTTCGATCAAGACAATGGGAGTTTTATACAGAACACAAGACTCCGAGGAACACGTGGATTGCACGAGTTGCTTTTTAAGAAAGAACCAAGTCCGTACATATATGCCGATAAAGACCTCAAAGAGTACAAACAAATTCTTATGCTTACAAATACACGTAGAACAGTGAACTCGAAATATGGTAGTATAAAATGGAATATTGGTCCAAAATATATGAAAATAATAAGAAAGTTGTTTCCGTTGCAGAAAAAAACCGGAAGAAGGATTAGGACACCGATAGTTTTTGATGAAATAGAAGAACTGATTACATCTATTTCAATAATCTAAACGAGCTTTGTGAAAGATTGAAATCGTTGATAGCTTCAAAAGAAGCCGGTCATAGTGGCCATCAGAACGAAATAAATTCGATAATCGAAGAACTACGAGAACTGAGAATTATTAAAAGAGATGTGCGCTTATCTTAGTGTTAATTTATCATGATACCTTTGACAGAGCGGGTCAAAGATATGCTCTGTCAAAGATGGATGTCCTTTGACACAAACCTAGAGAGCGATATCGACGTTAATGAGTGTCGTATGCGTAATTTAGGTGGTGCTGAAGACGATGAAGATGCGGTAAATAAAGGATCAGTATTTCATTATCTTTATTATTTACACCGGCATCTAGCGGAGGAAAAAGCGTTTAAAATTAGACTGAATGGAAAAATAGTTTCACGAGTGTAGTAAGTAATGAGATGGAAACTAACATCAAAGCAATAAAAGAAACGAATAGAGCGGTATACTACCATTATCGCGCCAATACTTAACGGCAATAGATGTATAAAATGACGTGTGTACCAAAAAGACAGCCGTTTGAGGAAAGGAAGAAGACTGATAAGTGGTTTCACAAAAACCGTTGCATGTAATTAAGCTATGAAAGCAGTAGGTACAGTAATAAAAAAAGGAATCGATCTATTACCGGTAAAATTTCACATACCAAGGTATCAGTATTATGGTCCGGGAACTGAACTTCAAGAGAGACTGAATAGAGGTGATCCAGGAATAAATCAATTGGACGGTGCATGTAAGAAGAACGATATTGCATGTTTTAAGTATTCAGATTTGAAGAACAGGGCTGAAGCGGACAGAATATTAGCGGAAACAGCTTGGGAAAGAGTAAAGTCATTTGACGCTAGTATCGCTGAAAAAGCTGCGACTTTGATGGAAACTACACCATGAACAAAGAGCAAATTGGGTGGAAGAATCCGTAAAAATAATACACGTAAATGCGGTAAAGGTTTCTACCTTAAACCTTATCCTTCACGTCCTACCGGAAGTGGAATCAAGAAGAAAAAACATGAAAAGAGATGAACAACGAACCCAGCGAAAAAATGTTGCTATTAAAAGATCTTTCTCGAAAACCTCTGACCGACAAGAATTTGTGGAAGTTTGCGTTAAAGTTAGGTATCGTTGATTTTAGTGGTGTGGTTATGAAAGACGAGTTACGGGAAAAATTAAACTCAGTAGAGTCGGATGTTGTTAACTTAGACGGAGAATTTAATTCCGGGACACATTGGGTGTGTTACCGAAAAACCCGGAATAAAATAGAATACTTTGACAATATCGGAAACTTAAGACCGCGTTGAAGCTGATCAGATATTTTAAGACTTCAAACGAAACACCTTTAAAAATATTGTATAACTACGAACACAGACAGAAATTAAATTCATGTAACTGTGGTCACTTGGCTTCTCGGAAAAATAATGTTTCGTCTATCAGGAAAGACGTTATTCTTTATCACCGACGTTTTCCTTCCATTGAACTTGAAGAGGGAGAATGGGAAATAGAATTGATCGATTTCATTAGTGTAATAATATACCTAATGTCGAGAAAAACAAAAACAATAAGTTTTATTACGGCGCCAATAAAAAGGAATAATGAAATTATGGAATTTTCTTTATGGAATTTTCCTTCATTAAGGAATAATGAAGGAATATATGAAATTGTAAACATATATTTTACACTAAAACATAAATGACTAATCAAATATGTTTTGAAAACGACGTGGATAATTCAGACACAAATAAAGTATTCATTCCTGAAGTGATAAAAAAATAATAAAAGAAAGCAGAAATCCGCGTCAAATGAAATGAATAAAATATGTCCAGATTCACCTATATTGCATATCTTGTACGATAAAAAGACTATGAAATGTATTCTGTACTGTTCATTAGATGTCAATTTTACTCCACTGAACACGATTCGTTCGATATTAGGCTTCGATTCAGTCGTTTTAAAACCACATAAAGGCACATGTCCGCTGAACCTATTTCCATTAGCAGGTGAACGCCATACGCAAAACTTGAACTAGTTAGAGGTTCGCATATGGACAGTGAAGAAGGACATGTGTTGCATGAATTTTTTCCTAACGTCGAACGAGATTATAAAATTATAGAAATACCACATAACGTAATTTAGCTTCCTGTCAAAACGAAACGGATACACATCACGCTACGGGTTGTAGATCAGAACGGAAGCTTAGTCAATTTTAAAGGAGGAATAATTACTACTCGTCTTAATCTGAGGAATGAAAATAAAATTTTAAAATGGGTTTAGTTTTTATTGAGTCAGAAGAAGTGGTACTATAGTATAATTGGGCGATAGTGACAGATTAACAGTCAAGATGTAACTAAGTTACTACTGTAAAGTGATTAAAACCTGAAAAAAAAAGTTCTATAGTCATTGGGATTTACAGTTTTAAAATGAGTTATATAATTAATGTGGACATAGTAACGTCTTACTGAGGTATTCAATCATTAGTTATGAATACCACTCTTAGGCACCGTATGCCTCTTAAAGCTTAATAAAAATGATGAAGTAAGAATATCCATTCATCAACAAGACATCTACACTCATCCAGCGGAAAATTACTTGACGTTAAAGGGAATATTATTGGGTAAAAATAACGCGGTAGATAATTGTATAGAAGTGGTCAGTAATTTGTTGTTTTTTTCTATTCGATGAAATACGATGTAAAATATTGGGCATTGAGGTAGTTCAAGTAAAACATCCGGGTATAATCTCTGCAATGAAAAACCTACTTACTCTAAGAGAAAGCGACAAAAATTATACTCAGTCCCCTGGGTAGGCACATGATGGTCTTAGCATTATGAAACAAAATTTGCTTGGTGGGACGTTTACAGTTCATGTGCCCTTGAAAATGCTAATGAGATTTGTGCAATATTACAAGAGAATACTTTTAAATGTAAAACAAGAACTGATACTTTCAAAATCTTCTTCCGACAACAATTTCGTTCACTTAAGGTTGGTAAAGCCCATTAAAATTTGACACTCACTAAAGTCTTGTGGAAAATGCCTTACGTACAAGTAGCAGATGACCAACGGTTGCTGCTTTTAAAAATTGTAGAAAACGACACACGTATAATGATGGCTTTCAGAAGGTAGAATTTATAGGAATACCCATCCGTTCATAAGATATAACAAAACGTGTGGACGGTGAAATCTGCTTCAGAAGTGGGGAAGACGCGATCTGTCACAGTAGAATTCCAAATGGACAGAAAGAACCAAACAAACAAGATTAGTTCGAATTTTGACCACTGCAACATCATAAATATTAAGTTGTATTAAAACTCTGTATATCATTTATCGTATAATATATTTACTCGTTTTTATAAATCATATTATAACAAAGTTAAGGAAAAATTTAATTGACATGACCAACTTTTTTAAATCTGCATCTTTATTTGTATTTGATTTCAAACGCAAATAAATTATTTGTATCTTTATTTCATTTATTTAAAATCAAAATGATTGATTAAAGATAGAAACAGTAGACGTGAGACTCGAGTTCGAATCGTCATCTAATGTACCTAAAAAGACTGCAGCATACTGTCTGTTAAGTACTGATTGTATGATGCGGTATACTCTGTTGTCTGGTATGGTAAAATCAATTGAGTAAAATAACATTAAAAATACAAAAACAAAGATAAAAATATTTTAAAAATAAATTTATTTTCAGTGTTTTATGGTAGCCCTCTACCATCCTCTAGGGCTCTTCCATCGTCTAGGGGAGAAAGTTTACTCATCAATAAAAAAATCTCAACGCACCATGTTACATACCTCATGGGTGATGTAAAAATTGTAACAGACTCAAAGATCGGATACGAACTTGGCAAAACTTCTTCAATTACCCCTCTTACTGTCAAGCCACACATGCAGGAGTTTGACGCTTAATTTTTAGGTCATACATAGTCGGGACGTCACCATCGAAGATTTAGTTCAGTTTCAAGGCTTTCTCGATAATAGTGGCGTTTTTATCGTAAAGGAATTACATTGTTCAATCACTGCGCCTTTACAGAACTGTTCTTCCATCCGCCATATGCAAAATCTAACTTCAAACCGAGATATCAACCTTTTGTTGATTGGTTGAAAAACAACTGTCTCCACATAGATTGGGATTACAGAGATGCTGTGTACACCAAGAATACCATGAAAACCCTTTTTTTTTGTTTTTTCATAATATACACAAAAGAGTGAGATAAGGCTAAATTCCTTCGTAGGTTCTAAAAGAGATACCAGAATCCACTCCTAAACCCGATTTCACAAATGTAGAGGCCTATCCTCTCCGCAAAAGCGGGAAATGTGCACTGTATAGCGTGCGTTTCTATATGATTGGGTGAAGCAACAGTTATCACAAAAGGACATTTTCAAAGAGACCGAACGGTTGAAATCTTTTCGATATGTCGACATTGAAGATAAAGAAGTTCCTGCTTCGAAAGGCTATTATTATTCTTTCAGAGACGAAAATCAAATGTAACAGGTGCTGTTGGTGTTGTGAACGGGGTATTTTTAAAATGATGTAGATCGTTCTGATGATTGGTAGTTTTAGTTTTCGTTTGTTCTTCGATGAAGATGACGATGCAACTTGAAATCTGTTTCAGGACATTATATGGTATTTGAAACATATTTCACCGGAATCGTTTAATAAACTTTTGTCACATGATGAGGAGACTCATATAAGAGAGTGTATGACGTATATTGTTAACGTTGAAACGGAAGAAGGTCTCTGAAATACCGTTAGACAGCATTTTGAATATTATCAAACGAACAATCAAGCGTGAATGTGACGCTCTTTTCGATAGATTATTAGTTGGATGTGATGTCCATAAGAAGTGCGATGGAGGGGGGAACCAATATTATCAATAATCATTGAAGGGATGAACCAGTATTTAAGTTGAAATTCTAAGGAATGGACGTTTCAACTTGGATGATATCTGTCATACCATATGAACCATTAACAACAGGAAGAATTTTAAACAGTTTTAACTAATACTTTTTAAGAGGAACAATCCAGAAGTTTGATGGATACCGAGGACATTATTTTGGCATTAACCTTCCGTATAAGGACAGAATATTTTGAGCAAGTACTTGGAGCGTATAAGGACTAGATTGTTTGGTAATACGATCTGAAAATTCTTTTGAACAAAAGATTAAAAAAAAGCTCCAGACTGGAATAAAAGAAACTAAATAAACATTATATCATTACAGAAAATTAGCATTTTTAGTAAGAATATTTACAAAACTGCAACTAAGTAAGACTCCGTTCACTAATATTGTAGTCAACGTGAAACGTGCGGCTTCGCATTTCAGCTATGATTATTCCATCACTTATAGATGAAGGCTTCACCTCTCACGTTCCTGAATGTCGTCTGTTTGATGTGTGCGGTAATAACCTTCATGTATACAATGTATTTTTGTATTTATCAGAGGTTACTTGAAGATACTAAGATTACTTGTACGAATGAATAGTATCGAACTGTTGTGGGAAGGACCAAAAACTGTCGAATCATTGATGCTGACGAGTTGGAAAGTTTGTTTCCAGAAATTTCACGATCACAGGACGCTTTTCACATCTAAGCGTGGAAAATGGAGGGAATCATTTTCAAATACTACGTATCCGTTAAATTTGATCATTCTATTAAGTAATATCAACCAGTTAACACGTATACAGATGAATTCAATCACATCCATCAATATCTTTAACGACGCCTCATCTACAATCATTTATCCGACAAAAAAAGACCTACAATGTTCCCATGAATAAACTACATGGGAAATGAAAAAGGTATTCACCAAGTATGAAGCTTCATTGGTATTTGTTCTGAATGTCACGATAAAGAAAGAACTGTTTCAAATTTATTTACCATCTAATTATGTAAACCGATTCAGTGATAAAGATTTATAAGATGAAACATTTTATTCAATGAAACTGGTTTATTTTGGATTGAAAGATAATGAAAAGACACAGAATATTCAATTGAGATTAATTATTTTTAAAGAAAAAAAAACAAAATAAATAAATTAAATAAAATAGAAAATAAATGAAATCGAGTTTTTTTGTAGTAGGCGTCTTGGGAAGAGATTTTACTCGTTAATAAAAAAATCTCAACGCGCCATGTTAAATACTTCATAGGTGATGTAAAAAATGTAATAATCAGTCCTTTTCAGGACTACACACAACAAAAATACTTTAAACCCTATACAATAAGTATAACTAATGTTGATTTATTACAATTTTAGTTATTCTAATTGCTGGATGGAAAGGTTCCAAG
Source organism: Lycorma delicatula (assembly GCF_047948215.1). Taxonomy (NCBI): domain Eukaryota; kingdom Metazoa; phylum Arthropoda; class Insecta; order Hemiptera; family Fulgoridae; genus Lycorma; species Lycorma delicatula. Next base: position 16,581,053 of record NC_134455.1, on the reverse strand, counting down.
GCCTGCAGTGTAATCTGACAATTGATACGTCCGTTGATAAATTATGTCACGAATGGTGAGGAAAGTGTTTGTTTGCACACATTTATTAATATATAATATGATGTTGGACAATATTATTAATTGTGCAACATCCCAAGAACTGACGCAATCTTTTAATGGTAGTGGTGGTGGGCTGCACCATTATACCACCTTACCGGGATCCAGTTCCAAATCTAGCCACATCAGTTACTTTTTTACACTATAAATATTATTTATTTAATTCTCCTCCCACTGACGTGTAAGTCATATCATAGCAAATGTGCACATTAGCTATACGTTAGTGTTACCAACTTTGAAATAAATAAATAAATAATTAATATTTAAAGTGTACGAATTAATCAAGTTGGCAAATATGTGGTTAATACGACCGTTGATCTGATCGAGTTAGATTTCAAATAAACAAGAACTGACGCAATCTTTTGATCGTCGGGCGAAGGTTCATAATACAAAAAATAATTTTTTGGTGACCTTTAATTTTTTATTTCATTTTTGGCTTCATACAAAGAACGTTAAAAAATCTTTTTTTCATAATTCCTTTTTATTTAAGAAATTTTTTACTTTAGTTTTTAAAATTTTTTTGTTTTTTTGTAATTTGTTGGCGCTACAAGATGGCCGCCGTGGCTTCACAACATGGCCGACTGTGACACTAGCACTCCTAGCGGTAGACGGGAACCTTTGACGCAGGAGTCCCGTTTTCGCTGATTTAGCGAATCTTATTGGAACCAATCCTCAGAAATCAACTCGTCGATTAGTTCAACAAACAGTACTTTCTCGAACATCTTGTCGGCTATACTTAATGGTTTACAATTGAAAGCATATCATATGAGTGTTGTACATGAATTAAAACAACATATCAGAGTAAATGAGTAAATTACTGCCAGTAGTACGGAAATGGGCATACTGCAGCCAAATCCAATATGGCGGCCGTCCGCTATCTTGGAAGCCATCTTGGATCCGCGATCTTGAATCCAAGATGGCGATGGACAACATTTTGGATTCGCCATCTCGGAATTTCTCTTTTCTCTTTGGGAATTTCCCTTTTCCCTTAGCGAGATATTTGAAATTCTGCAGGGATACGAACTTGAGTAATATATTCGCTTTGAATATTATTTATAATAATTAATTCAAAGGTTGGTACCGCTCGCTGTTGGTCAGCTGTTGTGTACAGGTTGGTTTGAATTAAATAAATAAATAATATTCGAAGTGAAAAAAAACTTGGTCGACTAGGACTTGAACCCGGTCATGACGGGACGCGACTAACTGACGCCTTAAATCAATCGGCTGCAGTGACTTCCTGACGTAAAGAGTGAAAATTGTTCTACATAAGCTGTGAATCTTAACGCGTGATATCAGTTTGTACACTTACACACATACACACACACACACACATATATATATATATATACATACACACACACACACACACAGACACACATACACCTACCTACATATACACACCTACACCTACCCCATCTCCCACCGCCAACCCTACCCTTCACATACACAACCACCTTAACCCCCACCTGATCCCATACCTGACCCCCACCTCCACCAAAACCCCCACCCCCACCAACACCTCCACCCATCCCACCTACTAGGTGTATGTGTGTGTTTTAAAATATTTCCACGATCGACAGTAGCGTCATGAAACACACACACACACTATACTCTAACTTTGTATTATTACAAATAAAGTAGTAAATTTACACCAAGGAATTAAATATTAATGAGGATTACAAAGTTTGCAATAATTAATTTTTTATTATCTATTAAGCTAAAAGAAAAACAAAATCTCTCTTAACGCCCCCCTCCCTTCCAACATCTAATATAAATGTGATATATAACATGTTTAAGTGTAACAGAAGAAACATTTATGCTTTTTTTTTAATCGAATAAGAAATAAAAACCTTGAGTTTATGTGGTATTAGTAAGTTTATTTAAATGATTGTATGAAAAGTCAATTTATATAATAGAATTTTCTTACAAATTTATTTGCACTAAACAAAAAAGTATTTCTTAAAATTTTATAGATCGAAAAAATAATTAGAGGTATAAATACATACCAGACCGGATTCAAAGCGTCCGCACATGCGCATCACATAGACCGTTACTGATACCAGCACCACCACCATAAGGTAAGTATGAACGTACCTTGAGGATGATCCTGGTCGTCGTGGTCGTTGCACCGAGAGGCGTCATCCGCCACTCCAGCACCCGGTCTTTGCTCGTTCACATGGAGACGGCGGCGGCTGCGGATGTGTTTGCGTGCGTGCGTCCGTTGACATAGCGAGACCGAGTTGTTGACAGTTCGAAGTGTGGCGCGTGACTGAAAAATAGCTGACGAACATGACCTAAGGTTGAGCATCTTATTTTGAATAGCCATTACAATGCTACACCCTTCCAATCAATCACAGCATAGAATTCAAAGCGGTTGTGCATGCCTAGTACAGATACATGGCCTTCGACGTTGAAGCCACGTGTCATTTTACGAGTAACCTTGAAAAGTGTTTATCGTGAAATTCTAAGAAACGATTATGCATAATCAACACTTTTAATAGCGTAAGTAACCGTAAACGGCATATCATGTTACACAAACTAAGAAAGGACTACTATCGTATAATTATAAAAAGGAAAATAACTTGACGTCATACACACACACACACGCGCGCGTCACAATCAATAGGAACACAACCGTCTAAAGTGCCACATCCAAACCGACGTTAAATGAAGCCACGCGACATTTTACGAATAACCTTGAACAGTGTTAATCTTTAATTCTAAGAAACGACCATACATACTCAACACTTTTAACAGCGTATGTAACCGGAAATGGCACGTCCTGTAATTCTACGAAACTTGTCGAGATGTTACTACTGTATGCTAAATCCAACAAAGGTTATCGAACTCCGCGTTTACAATCATAAAAACATAATGATAGAAGAAATAACGAACTAATCACACCGATATGTCTATATCAACATCCATCTTAAACCTGTATCTATTTACTAGTTGCATTTCCATACCATCCAGTAGGTAGCAACCGTGGCGCGTTGAGATTTTTTTTAACGAGTGAAATCTGTCCCCTAGAGGCCTACTATAACACACTCGTACTGGTTTTTATATCGTTTTTTTTCTATTTTATACTTTTTTTTTCTTCTTGCGAATGATTTGTTCCACCAGGCAAGCTTAACTATAAACTCACCTCGGTTGTCGAGGAAACCGTGATATTCGATAACTCCTTCCATGACCGTTGCTCAATTACGAATGCGTGGAAAAAGATAACTTTCTTTTATCACCATAGACGTGATGGGGGTAACCACCTCCACTATTTCTTCTATAAATCCATCATCATTATGTTAACGTAGTAATATCATCATTTTTATGTAACGTTATGTTAACATTAACGTTATGCTAACGTAGTATTTTCATCATCTTCATTATGTTATCGTTATGTTAATGTTAAGTTATCATTATGTTAACGTTATGTTATCATTATGTTAACATTATGTTATCGTATCGTTATGTTAACGTAATAACATCATCATTTTATTGTAACGTTATGTTAACATAACATTAACGTTATGCTAACGTAGTAATTTCATCATCATCATCATGTAATTGTTATGTTAAGGTTAATTTAGCGTTATGTAAACGTTATGTTATCGTTATGTTAACGTAGTAATATCATCATCATTATGTAGATGTAACAGTCATTACGGTTTTCTTCATTTAACGTTACGTAATGATAAACTCGTATTAGCGATGTTATTCTCTGCTTTTTATGAAGGTAACGATGCAGTGATTATGCTAACAGTGACAGCAGACTTTTGTTTTTATGACGATACGGTAGTGTTGTAAAAAATGGACACCGTTTTCAATGTTGATGAATTACACCATATTAACGGAATGTTAACCGCTGATGTTGGAAAAAACAGCCTACATCGTATCGGTAACCAATAGGAACACAAGCGTATAAAGTGCCACACCCAAACCGACGTCAAATGAAGCCACGTGTCATTTAATGAGTAAACTTAAACAGTGTTAACCGTTTAATTCTAAGAAACTACCATGCATTCTCAGCACTTTTAATATCATAAGTAGCCGGAAATGGCATATCATGTTACTCAAAGTGTTTATCGTGTAATTCTAAGAAACGACTACGCATTCTCTCAGCATGTTGTATAAGTAAGGGAAAAACCTCGCACGATTTCATCATTCGCAATCTGTCATTTAATGCAATCACATCGTCTTTTGTGAGATCATTATCTCTATTCGCAAATTATAACGTGTGTTTTCATCTTAATTAACAAGGTAAGTTTAAATAACTTTCAAACAAAATATATTGTATAAAATAGACACTAAAACACAAAATAATAAACATCTTTCTGTGTTAAAAAAGCAATCTTACAATATATTTTAATTTGTTTCAGATGTAATTAGAAATGGCATCACTGGCGATTATACGTTCAATAAATAACAATGTGATCCGTCTTCGATGGGACCTGACTGACTTTGATGAAGTATACGTTCATTCAACTCTTCTACGGGATCAAACGAACATCCTGAACCGATTAAATGAAGAAGGCAGGCGTTTTGACGGCAACGTAAAATGGTAACTATATTTAATTTACTATTCATTATGTATACGAAGATGATATTTGTTATTAACAATCTCTTTTTTCAGCTATAAATAAGAAAAAAAAATTGAATATGTACTAATATATTTATTTTCCTTTTTACACACAGGTATGTTGCTGTCAATGTTGAACTTATGAAACAGACACGTCTCGAAGACGGAGTGGATTCGTCATTCACAAATCTTTATTTGCACGGTAAAACCAGGAAAGTGATAAATCTGCTGGAAAACCCCGACGTCGTCGATGAACTTTGGATCGAGTCGATGGAGAAAATCGTGGAGACGTTGACGAAGTTCATCAACAACAGCAGTGGTTGGGTAATGAATAAAATAATTTATATAGATTTAAATATTATTCGTTATCGTCCACTAAACGGTGCTTCTTCGTCCTTTATAAAAACTCCATCTAAACTCGTAAAAAGAAAGGCAATAATTAATATACAAAATCCACATGATTAAAAAATGTTTCCTTTGGTCCGTGTTAGCATACCTACTTGACCAACCAGGTTGTCACCATCGTCAGGGATGGTATGCTATACATGAAAATGAAATTAACATGACCGGGATATCATATCCAGTAAAAGTAAAAGACATTGATTGCTTCGAGGTGTTGAACCCCACAATAAGTGTCAATGTCTACGGCTATGAGGAAGATAACGATCGTGTGTACCCGGTACGTGCTACCGAAAACCGCGATCGTACCCACTGCATACACCTATTGCTGCTTACAGGGGAAACGAGAGATAAATTCTACTATTGCCTTATAAATACCAAACCAAGTAAAAATGGGTTATATCGTCTCCTTTCAGGTCTTACAAAACATCACTGTAGCAGCCAATATTGCCCTTACTGTTTGCATCGTTTCAGTTTATCAGACCCACTTGTTGCTACACAGAACCTAAACAAACATTTGATCGAGTGTAAGCGACACGGTACACAAAGGATAGGGTTACCCGATCCCACTAAAGAAAAGGAATGCGTGATGAAGTTCAGGGACTACTCGTCCACACTACGCGTTCCGTATTCGTTGTATGCAGACTTTGAATCATTTGTACATCTGATGGACACTGCCACCCCTAAACCCAACACTCGTTTTACCGATAAGGTATCCCATCATCTTCCGTCCGATTACGCATACGTGATCGTCGACGAGGAAGGGAAAATTTGTGAAGGTCCTATAGTCTACCGATTGAGAGCTAGTGATGAGAAAATCGTTGAAAAGATGCTGGATGAATTGCTTGCTCACGCCGATAGATTGCACAAAATTATGATTACCGAAAAACCGATGGTGATGACGCCCAAAGACACGGAAACATTTCGAGGGCTACCGAATATTTTCTTTGTCATTGCGAGTTAAACGACGATCGTGTACGTCATCACTCGCATACCACAGGTCGGTTTCTTGGTGCATGTCATAATGAGTGCAATTTAAATTTTAAGCGCACCGAGCATATTCCGCTATTTTTTCACAACCTCCGCTACGATAGCCAGCATATAGTTCAAGCTCTGGGAAAATACAAGGACGATGTAAAAATAGACTGTATCGCCAACACGTCTGAGCGATTACAGTCACTGTCCGTCTGTCCATTGAGGTTCTTGGACTCTTTACAATTTCTTTCGTCATCCGTCGAAAAACTTGTTGAAAATCTAGTAAAACATTGTCAGGACAAAGACGCCGTATTTAAACGTCTCACATATTGTTACCCACTACCCGAGAAAAGGGATTGTTTACTCCGTAAAGGTGTCTATCCGTACGAATACATAACACATGTAAACAAGTTTTTCGAAACCCAACTTCTATCAAAGACGGCATTCTACAGTACGCTAAGAAGAGAGAACATAACGGATGATGATTATGCCCATGCTCGAAACGTGTGGGAAACATTTGACTGCAATACATTAGGCGATTATTAAGATTTATACCTTCTTAGCGACGTATTATTGTTGGCAGACGTCTTTGAAAATTTTCGTAGTACGTCTATGCAATATTACGGTTTGGACCCCTGCAACTTTTACTCCACCTTACATTTCATATAGGTAAGAAAGCAGGGTTGCGATGCTTTCAACTACTTTTCAACGTCCTCTATCCCGTAGATAGACAGACATTATCGAACACAGCCGATTGTTTTTACGTGTTATGGGGGTAGTGATTAAGAAAAAAACAAACGTTCTCATAAAAAAAAATATTTATTGATATTTTTATACACAGAATACAAGTCTCTTTATTTTTGTTCAGAGTAAATTTTATAATATCCAACTTAATTTTTAGGTTATATTTTAAATCTTTATTTAAATCATTCATTTCTTTTTCCAGCCACTAATTTGATAAATACAAATTTGATAAATACAGAGTCGAAGTTCTCGAATTGTAATACGTATCTAAGTTTTTTTCTATAAACCACTTGTTTTATCCCCTTAATAATTAGTTCCGTTCCTTCTCGCAGTTCTTCTAGCCGAGAGCATTCTGGGAGTTTAACTTTGGCTTTTATTTCCTGCATAGAAATGCTATTTACATTTTCCACATCCTGTTACGTGTACGTTGTCAACTCCTTTCCATATTCTTGTTGATCCTCTTTATAAATAAAACTTTAAATTCTCGATTTTAGCAAACGAGTGTCCATTAAATGTAGTTATTCCGTTGGTTTTAAACTCTGCAAATGGTCCTTCGGTTGATAGATGTACAATTTCTAGGCCGGCACACGTAGTTACAATATAGCCATGTTTTTTAAGCAGATCTAATTGGGTGTGCATGTTTATAAATATACTTTTTGAATATCCTCTTAAATAATAAAGACCTTTGCATCTTTCGTTTTCTAAAAGTACTCCTACATATGGATAAATTCCATTATTGTTAACAGTAAATGCAGATATTTTATATTCCCCAGTCGGATCCAAATTTTTCCATGGATTTTGTTTAAAATAATCCGTAAGCCTGGCTTTCGAATCTGCAATCACCCGTTCTTTCTCCAACAGCATTTTGTACTCTTCCTTTGCGGCAACTGTTTTTGTCAAATACTCTAGTTTTCTTTTTTTGATTTCCATTTCTTCCAACTCTAACTTTCGGCTGTCAAGCCAAACCCCCAGGTATTTGGCTCTAATGACCGGCTCGATAACGACTCTCCTTACCTGTAGCCTGATGGGGGAGAGTCACCTTATCCCGGCCAAAGCTTCGTTTTCTCTGCAGCGAACCTAAGGCCGTGGTCCACCAACCATCTATCGAACAATAAAATGGCCCGTTCACCTTTCCTGATTATCTCCTCTTCTGTTCTGGCGACTAATACCATGGAGACATCATCGGTAAAACCGCTAACCGAAACTCCCTCAGGATACCTGTGGACACCATCATATGCTAGGTTCCACAGTGTCGGTCCAATTACCAAACCCTGCGGGACACCACGCTCCTTACTGGTCGTAACTTCCTTACCCTCTACACGACCAACTATCCTCCTGCCAATAAAATAGTCCTGAAGGACTGGCACAAGATAAGGATATCTCTCCGAATCAACTCATCCATATTGTACCCGAACGGCAGTGAGTTGAATGCATTCTTGACATCCAACAATACCACCGCCGGGATCCAGTTCATCCTCCAAGAACCCACTGCAGCTTCATCAACAATCCTCATCACTGTAGCTATTGCATCCTTCGTTGTCCGCCTACTCATGAATTCATATTGACATTCACTAAGGCCCCCCTTCTGTTGTACTTCATCTCGGAGACGCTTCACCAACAGTCTCTCGAAGAGTTTGCTTAGGCAGCTCAAGCAAATAGATCGGTATCCGACTGGCCCTCCACCTCTTCCTTCACCTTTTCTTCTCCTGCACCTTTCCTCAGTAGAACCACCCTGGCCTCCTTCCATTATAGTGGCAAACAACCAGTATTACAAGTGCCTGAAAATCGGATATTAAAAATAGTACTATGCTTTTTTTTTTGAAAACTTACATAAAAGACATTATTAATTATCAGCTGATCCCTAAACTTGTATTCTATGTAACAAATTAGGGAAAATAATATAATTTATGTTTATTATCTTCTTCTCTAGAATATGTTTTTCTAATTAACAGAAACAAAGTGCACCTCTTTTTAATGCTATGTATTGATGTTAAAATGATGTAGAATTTAACAAGTTTGATAGAAGCAAGATGTCTGTCCAAGAAGTGCAGTATGTTTTAAGGGTTGCATTATTAATCTCTGCTATTACTGCTCGTAAGTTTATAGAAACATCTTTCATAGATTCATTTTACTTTAAAAGAATTTACAGACACTTCCTTACAATTTACGTGAAAAACTATATTAATTAGTATAACGATGAAAAACTTCATTGAAAAAAGGCAACAGTAGACAACAAATATATGAGTAATCCAAGTTTTTCCTCTCCTTATATGAAACAAAACCCCTTCTCAAATCAAAGATGGATCCAACTGAAGAAACAGAACAAAAGAAATCCCAAAACTAACAATAAAGTCAGTTAGCAAAATGTTAGGACGGCAATGTTATTTCTTCATACATTGCAGAAGTATGAATTAATCGTCATATATTTTCACTTTTAGTTCCAGAAATCATAATGAATGGAATTTTCATTAATGGTATTTAACTGCTATATACAAGCTAAATGTCTAAGATATTAGGTTTCTACCAAGATAGGGCAGGTATATTGGGTAAAGGGCAAAATTAACTCTGTTACATTTTAGATTTTTGGATAATTAATAAAGATAAAATGCCATTGTTAAATGTATGTATGTATTTTTTTTTTGTCTTCAGTCATTTGACTGATTTGATGCAGCTCTCCAAGATTCCCTATCTAGTGCTAGACGTTTCATTTCAGTATACCCTCTACATCCTACATCCCTAACAATTTGTTTTACATATTCCAAACGTGGCCCGCCTACACAATTTTTTCCTTCTACCTGTCCTTCCAATATTAAAGCGACAATTCCAGGATGCCTTAGTATGTGTCCTATAAGTTTGTCTCTTCTTTTAACTATATTTTTCCAAACGCTTCTTTCTTCATCTATTTGTCGCAATACCTCTTCATTTGTCACTTTATCCACCCATCTGATTTTTAACATTCTCCTATAGCACCACATTTCAAAAGCTTCTAATCTTTTCTTCTCAGATACTCCGATCGTCCAAGTCTATATATATATATATATATATATATATATATAGTTCTTTTTATTTTTTTTAGTTCCATGTGATTTTTAAATTTTTATTCTTCTGGTTTTTTTTTTTAATCGATTTTTTATATTTATGTGTGTGTATACACACGAGCGCGTCAAAAAGTAAAATTAAATTTAAAAAATCAATATATTTATTTGTACTTACATAAATGATACATACATTTTATTTCAACATAATCCCCTGCTAGTTCAGTGCAATTAGTTCATCTTTTAACGATCTTTTGAATTACTTCCTGGAAGAAAGTTTTTGGTCTGGTGTGCAGAAACGTTTTCACCGCTTCTACGGCCTCTTCATCAGATTGATAATGATTCCCTCGCTATTCATCTTTTAATGGGATAAAAAGTTGAAAATCGTTTGAAGCCAGGTTCGGACTGTAAGGTGGGTAGTCCAGCAGCTCAAAACCGAGATCTTGAAGGCAAAGGACTGTTTTTTTGGCCGTATGAGGTCGAGCGTCCTCAGAAGCAAAATCATGCCTTTAGAAAAGTTTAACGCGTCTTTTAAATTTGATTTTTTGCTTCGGTAACCGCAGAAGCTGTCACTGTTGAAGCTGAAGTTGTTACTGTTTACTGATTGACCTTTAGGTGTGAAATAAACCAAAAGTGAATTTTCCATATCCCAGAATATCGTCATCATCATCATCTTTCCTGCACACATCTTAGTTTTGAACTTTTTTGCTGTGGTAGTTGAAGGATCTTTCCAACCTAAACTTTGTCGCTTACTTTCGGGTTCAAAGTAATGGACCCATGTCTCATCAACGGTAATTATTCACTTAAAAAATGAATCTCCTTCACTACGTAACGTTTCAAAAGCTTCTGGGAAATTTTCAAACGATTCTCTTTGTGAATGCTGCTCAATTGACGGAAAACCTAGCGAGCACAGACTTTTCGAAAGTTTAAAGAATCATGGATGATTTAAAATGCTGAGCCGTGCTTATATTCAACTCAGTTGCAATGTCATCATCGCAACCCCGTAGGGGAAGACACCCGTTTTGTGATGCTTCCGGTCGCCACACGCCTCCCCGTTCCTGGCCTTGAAAATGCAATTTCATCAACTGTAATTCGTCGAATACCGAAAATCATTTGTTGAACCGCTTCAATATTGTCGTTAGTCTTAGAAGTGGAAGGCCTACCTTGCCGCTGTTCATCACAGAGAGAAATCCTACCATTTTTTAGGCGATCAATCTATTCATAGATCTTGCTTCCTCTTAAAAAACTTTCTCCATATTGCTGCTGCATTCGACGAATGATCTCTGCTGGTTTCACCCATTCTGAACTGAGGAAACGTATCACTACTTGTATTTCTTCCTTAGCGCAATAAAACAAAGGAGCACTCATTTTAAACAATCACAAGTAGCTAAGAATGAAACAATACTTTCAATGAACAGCTGATAGAGGTTAGGAGTTATAGCAACTGAAATATAGAAATTCTGGAATTGGCACTGCCTATGTCCAACGTGAGCGGAAAACGAACGTGAGACAGATAGATTTAGAGGTATAGTTTTCATTGTCGTACAAGTCAGCGCATGCAAACACACCGGGTTGGTCTAGTGGTTAACGCGTCTTCCCAAATCAGCTGATTTCGAAGTCGAGAGTTACAGCGTTCAAGTCCTAGTAAAGCCAGTTATTTTTACACGGATTTGAATACTAAATCGTGGATACCGGTGTTCTTTGGTGGTTGGGTTTCAATTTACCACACATCTCAGGAACGGTCGAACTGAGAATGTACAAGACTACACTTCATTTACACTCACACATATCATCCTCTGAAGAATTATCTAAACGGTAGTTACCGGAGGCTAAACAGGAAAAAGAAAGAAAGTGCAGCGCATGCGCATTGTACCTAATGTACCGTCCCTTCAGAAAGTGATTCCATAAAACTTAATTGTAGTTAATATTAAGTGATAAAATCTCATAATTCTATTTAATTAATAAAAAATTTCAATGCTTATGAATATTAAATAAATGTTGAGTTAATCATTGTATCATATAAATGTTTGTATAAAAACTTTCTACAATAACTTGAATTATGAAAGATAACTTGTGATTTGTGATAAGAGAGATCGTCACAAACCTTTTGAACGGACTGTAGACAAAGAAAGGTTTACATCTAAATCAGCTATCTTTGTTGGCACGGATTTCTAACGCTAGTGCCCATTCCAGTATTTCTATATTTCAGTGGTTATAGCAGAATAATCATTGCTAGCATACATGTGATTGGGAGGAAAATCAAAATTTCCCTTTACTTTTTGACTTACTCTCAAATACGTTAACAATATATATATATATATAAATAAATAGTATTATTTGTTTTTTTTTTTACTTTTAAGGCCGCAAAGGACCACTTTAGTCAGAATAATTCAAGTCTTTTTTGCCTATCTTTTGGCCTTTTAAGTTCTTAGCTTTTACTTTCTCCCAATATTTAGTCATTCTTAATGATCTTGCTTTACGATCCTCTTCTGAATAAACCCTTTTTGTATAATTAAAAGTTCTTACTTTAAAGTTGGTATTCCGATCTTTAATAACAAATTTTAATTTTTCCGATTTATTAAGTAAATCTTCGTAAGTCAAATTTAATTCTTGCATGTCTTCTTTAATTTCTTTGATCCATAATGGCGGATTTTATAAAGACCAAAATTGATCGATAATTCTCTTAGTAATCCTATCCTGCAGTAATCTTAACAAGTTTGCACAGAATGAAATTCGCTTCTTTTTCATAATATCAATTAAGGATTCCAAGTTTTCGTACAGAAATTTATTAGGCAATAATCTGTACTGACTTTCGTGTTTATATTTTTTATAAACGCGTTCTTAGAACGCAGGTTCTAAGAATCCTGCGTTCAACTTTAAGCAAAGGTTGTCCTATTTTTCTGATTTAATCTAAATAAAGTCTCGCTCGCGTAAGTAATTACTGGTTTAACCACAGTTTTGTAATGTCTAATTTTAGTGTTAATCGAGAGCGATTTTCTGTTGTAAGTATTTTTGGTTACTTGTAGAGCTTTAAATAATTTATTAAGTCTTTCAGTTCAATTTTGTTTTTCGTTACAAGTAATAATCTCTCCAAGATATTTAAATTTTCCTACAAGTTCTACTTTGTTTCCATTAATATTCACAGAATTAATAACTAAAGGATCTATAGCCATCATTTTAGTCTTTTCGTAAGAAATTTTAAGATCAATTTTATTCGCAAGTTCTTCTATATTTGTTATTTGTATTCTGGCTTCTACGATACTATTAGCTAATAAAGCTAAGTCGTCGGCAAATCCTAGGCGATTTAAATTTAAGTTATCTCTTTTGTATCCTATGTGAATATTTTTTGGATTAATTTTAAACCATTCGCGCATCAGAAATTTTAGTGCACAATTAAATAATAAAGGCGAAAGTCCGTCGCCTTGTCTCAGTCCGGATTTTATGTAAAAAGGTTCGGAAAATTTGCCGAAAATAAATACTATTATTTATATATTATTATATAATATAAAGTAAAATATATGTATGTTTAAAAAATTAGAAAAAATTATACTGTATAAAAAATTGTCACCTGCATACTATTTACTCTAAATTAGTAATTATCCTTATTAGAGCAATGTTTTTTTGTTGAATGTTTAATATTTATCTCTTGTTTTAGAATGCATATTGTAAAAAAAAAGTTCATAAATTTTTATTTTATCATTAATCTTACAAGTTTTGTGTCCCTGAACGTCACAAAAAGTCAAAATTCAATCCTTGACTGTGTGTGAACATTAAATTCGTAATGCCATTTTAGTCAAATGAATCCTTTATTCTTTGTTAAACATCTTACATATACTTACAGTATTTAACCGTTAGAAACGTTTTGCCATAATAGTACGCTTCGTGTATCGCGCTATCAGCCGCTGCTGTGTAAAATGACTTGGAGATAATTTATTTAGTAATATAGTGGAATAGTATCGTTAGGTTATAAAATGTTACTCATGGCCTAATTTCTGTAACAATTGCCAAGAGAAATAGCTGTTTTGAACATTCCTTTGGTGTAGTCTGTTCCTCCCACCACGCTGCCGTCATTTCGACTTCCGCTGCGCTGTTCAATGTTAAGTTTACTTACGTTTTAGCAATTTTTGTAATAAAAACATCATGTTTACAGTATGTTTTCTTTCAATAATGTAATGTTTTCTTTTTCCAAATGTGGTTACAAAAATATTGTGTTTACAACACTAGTTTTCTTTCTTACCGTATTTTTTTTAAAATTTGTATGCATTTGATTTCTTGTTTTCAATTTGTATTTTAGGGATATTTTTTTGTGGAAAGTAAACAGTTCCAAACATGGCAGAAAATAGTGCTTACGTGACTGATGATGAAGTCGGTAGGTTATTCGATGACTCACCATAAAGACTCGATTTCTCTGATGCTGAACATTTAGATAATGTTACATTAGATGAGACTGATGATGACGATAAATTTGGTAATAAAATGCACAATGGTTCTGGTTGACCTACAAGATGAAATTTTTAATAGAGTGACTGATTTATTTTCTGGGAATGCATTACAAGTCACTGACGGTAATAACTTAGGATTTAAGTTTGATAGCTTGTATAAATGTGAAGCTGGCTTGTGCATAGATTCATGTTTTGAGATCTACCACACTAAACAAATTTTTTAAGCTAACTACCTCCATTTTCATGCTAAAACATTTATTAATCAATATTCTAGAATGTTTACTGTTTAAGTTTGAAATATTATATACATATCTTAAGCAGAAGTTAAAACAAAGTAAATTCAACTAACATGCTCGTTTCTGTAGTTTTATTTAAAACAACCCACACAGATAGGGGGTCACAGTATCTGTATAACTAACACATTAAAGGGTTAAAAACATATTTTCTACTGCAATTAGTAATACATGTACAAGTACACCTGAAATGACTGTTATGCAAAAGTTAAAACTGTAAGATATCAGATGGTATTGAATGACAGACATATTTTTATTCATCGCTGATTCTGTAATATGTCTTTTAAATTTTTTACTAATTAACTGTTAGGACTTTGTTAAAATTGAATTTCAGCAATGGTCGAGTTCAATGGCCTGCTCGTGCATAATATAATTTGCAGTATCTTGAACCCTGTAGGGGAAGACAGTTTGTAATTATGCCTCAAGGGTTACCAACGTAAACAGTGGAACACAGTGTGGTCCAAGTCATCCAGGACTCCGCAATATAACCCACCGGGTTGGTCTAGTGGTTAACGCGTCTTCCCAAATCAGCTGATTTGGAAGTCGAAAGTTACAGCGTTCAAGTCCTAGTAAAGCCAGATATTTTTACATGGATTTGAATACTAGATCGTGGATACCGGTGTTCTTTGGTGGTTGGGTTTCAATTAACCACACATCTCAGGAATGGTCGAACTGAGAATGTACAAGACTAACACTTCATTTACACTCATACATATCATCCTCTGAAGAATTATTAGTTACCGGAGGCTAAACAGGAAAAAGAAGAAGAAGGTCTCTGCAATATGGGCAATATCAATGGGCTTAATACCAGAAATAACAAGCACTGCCTCTCGAGAGAGTCCTATAGGCACCAATCACAGATAATAACAAGAGACACTGGGCTCTCAACAAAATATTCCTAAAACATTTGTACCTCATTTGATCAGTCTAGACAGGTGATGCATACTATAGCTTTTGCATACACCCTTATGTAGAACATACAAGGTTCTGAAATTAAGCCCCCAATCAGAGTGAACTGCTCCCCAAACACAGAAGCAAGCAAAACAAGCCCTTTTGGCAGCATATTGGAAGTGCTCAGTGAATCGAAGATTCTCATTACAGATAACACACCTACATACTTCTGCAGTGGGACATAACTAATTTGATGACCTGCCACTGATACACGAAGTCTTAGTGTAACAATTAGTCTGCCCTTGAGCAACATCACTGTCGTTTTCTCTGGGCTAAACACCATCTTTTGTTGCAAACTCCACAACAGGAATATTTTGTGAGCATGGGCCGTCCTGAATTTGATCTCATTCCTCGAATCTCCTTTAACCAGCAAAAGTTCGTCATCCATATACATGATGATTCGGCATCCTCTGGATAACCTCAACTGTAGTAAAGAACTAATCGAATTCAACAACCCAGAGCAGAGGTCCTACAACACTACCCTGCGGACAACCTTTAAATATGTTTTACCTTCTGGTATACTTGGGTGGTTGGGGTTCAATTACCCACAAGTCTCAGCAATGGTTGGCCTGAGTCTGACAAGGCTAAATCTTGTTTATGCATCATACATACCATCCACATCATCCTAGTTCAGAAATGTGCAGTGTTATTTGTTAAAACACGCAGTTAAATTATTTTATCATTATATTAAATTAGGCTTGTAAAGATTAACTCTTATTATTTTTGATTTTAGATTATCCATGCTTCTTAAGTTAAACTCTTCCTAAAAAAAATATTCTGATTTATTAAACAAGAAATTATTGTTTCTCAATTTCCATATATCCAAACATTTTAAAATTAAGTTTATGTAATTCAGTTTTTATAAATTTGTATTGGCCAATATTTTACTTCAGGAGCTGTTAATATTGGCAGCGTTTGAATAATTTTTGCTGTTTAAATTTTGAAAACATTGGTTAAAATTAGGGAGACTAAGAAATTGCTTAACTGAAAGGGAGAATTTAAAGATTTGAAGAGAAAAATTTAGGAAAAATTGAGATTTTATAATAATATCTCTTTGATCTTTGAACTTGATCAATCTGTAAACATAACTTTTGAAAAAAATTATTTTTTCTTTTTTACAGTAGGTACAAGTATTTGAATATTCAATTTCTAAGCCTTACAAATTGTTTTATAATTTTTTTTCAAAAATATTTTATTATTTCTCATTTGATAAAGTAGGATAAAAATAATGGTAATTTAATCATGATAAATTTCAACCTCTGTATCCAATACTAGAAGAATTTAACTATGTTATGGTTATCTACATTTTTTTTTACCGAGTGATTCACGAAGAATGTAATAAACTTTCAAGACATGTTCTACTGCTGAAAATAAAGAAGAAAATTCATATAAAAGTAGGTTCTGAGGAAAGGTTCTATGGCTGGAATACTACTATTTGGAAGTCTTTGATGATTATTATTTCGTAACATGTTCGCACTTCGACAAGGATATTTAGAGACTAAAAAATGTAAAAATTTCTTATAAATACAATTTATTACAATAAAAATATAAAACATAAAATAGATGATAGTAATAAATATAGATAATATACAAAATAGAAATTTAAATAAAAAGATAAAACTGATTTAATGACAATTAAATTATAAATATCAAAATACAGTTTGATTTATTAAAAACTTTGTAGTGACTGATATAAACTATTACCGCAATAACAATAGGAAAATCTAAAATTCACTTTCTTGCAGAAAGTGTATTGCATGAATTTTATACTTTTACTGTTTACAAAAGATATACCTTAAACTTTATGAATGAGTAGAATTCTGTCACTTTCAAACTAGAATTACTGTCACTTGTCAACTCCTGCTCACAAATAATTCACCAAACAGCTTCTTGTTTTCAACCACTGTACAAAAAGGAATACTATGATGCACTCTTCACTCATCATTACCAAACATTTACAGATATCACTTTTATCACACACTCGACCTTGAAGAACTACTATCTCTCCACTGGTACCTGGTGGTATTTATACCTCCCGGTCTGCAGAACCAGTACCCAACACGTCCTTTTGATTGTTCAAGCGTAATAATTTTCATTGTCTGCGGCTTTCTGTAAGTTCTTTTCTAGAAAGAATCCCTTTGTCATTCATTTCAGATTTTTCCTTTTTGATTTTCTGTTTCTTCTTTCTAAAAGCTTCTCTAACTGTTACAATATTTAAGGGCATTTGGTGTACATATTGCAAATAATGTCATATCATAACTAAATCTATATATGCTGTTTCTGCATTATGATAAATTTAACTTTAGTATAAAATACGTTTTTATACAATATTATTTAAAATTGTCAGTTTGTATACCTTAATGATTATTTACTGCATATACCTAATATATATTTTTTTAAAGTTATCTTTTGTAAAAGATTGCAAAAAATAACTTTCCCGGCTTTTCACTTGACATATTTTTATTTCAAATTAGTAGGTATTAAAATATTAATGACTTAATTATGCAGTATTTATATTACAACTGTAAAAATATCACTATTAAAAAAAAAAAAAAAAATTGTTTTGATTTAATCTCCTTGATCCAGGGACGGTTTTATATTAAAAATCATGTAGTATTAAATGGATAATTATGAAAAAAGATCAAAATTCTTCAAAATGATTTTTACATAAGTACATGGAGCATATGGACAAAATTAAAAAGAGGAGAGGTAATTTTCGCTATTTTTAATTTTTGGCTTTGTAGAGTTGTCACAAAAAATTGAGGTTTAGTTAAGATGAAGGTACTTTATAAAGTTAAATTCCAAAGTTTTAAGTTGATCTGGAGATATTAAACATTATTTTTAAACAGTTTTTGCCTTGCATCTCAAATAAACTTTCAAAAAAGTTTTGAAAAATATTTTAACTAAAGGGAGATAAGCAAAAAACAGAAAATATTATCAAAACGATTTTTTGAAAATACTTTAAATTATTTATTTATGCATTGTAGTTAAAAATTTTGATTATTTATTTTTGCATTGTAGATAACAAATTTGCCAGTGTTTTTAAAGTGCCTCTACAAATCTTGCCACGCATTTAATTGTGTGACTAATGCATTGTACCATTTTTCAGTTCTCTAAGTGAATTAGACGATTTAAAGGTTTCACAAACACTTATTTGAATAGAATAATTAAAGAGCCTGTGCCTTGATATTTTTCTAATGATTAAATTAGAACAGAGTTAAACACTGCACCAATTAAATTTTGAACTCTACACATAGAATACTATGACTGAATATGCTCTGCTGTTTAAAATAGATACATTATTAAACAGTACATGTAAAACAATTGATTAATTGATAAAGAAAAAGATTACTGGATCACAAAACTCTTAGAAGGTAAAGAATAACCAATCATGTCTCTACAGTGCATGAGGCGAAAATCAAACTTTGTTTTTTAGCGATATCCTACTTTTGAACAAATTTTGAAAAAGATATTAATGTGATCAATAACCCATTTATAGAATTATTTAAACTAAATTTTAAGAAAATCATTTTGGTCAATACTGAGGTACAAGGCCAACAGCAGTGTGTCACCACAAAAACATACATAGAGATCTTCTTTTTGGCCTAATCTAGATGAATTAGTTGCATTCTAAAACGTAAAAATTTGCAAAATACCCGATACCAAATTTTTTACATGATCACCATACGTTTCCCCTTTACTATAGCTATATTTGTTGGGAAAGTAAAATGAGATGTAATGTGTACTTTTTCATTTTCTAATGATTCAAATTTATTTCCATTAACTAGATTGCTTTTTGTTGAAAGGGCATCCAGTCCATGCACAGAAATTTAGGAAAATTAAAAATGTTCTTGCGCAGTTCTGTGCAACAAGACCAAATTTTAGTTTTTTTTTTGAAAGGTTAAAAAAAATAAAAAATGTGAAAACTAAAAGAGGTATAATTTTTTTATCAACTTTTCTAAGAAAATAATGGGTATTTACTTTCAGTCACACGGTGGGATTGGAGGTGAAAATGAATTTTGAGGTATAAGAAATATGAAAATCCCATTCACTTACAATGAAATTTCCTTTTATGTACATATGTATAGGAGGCTTATGAATAAAATTTTGTGGTTCAAAAATTTCCAAAACTACTACATAAATTTCATTTAAATTTAAACTTATGTTGTAGTAGTCTATCTAAAGTTATGCATGTGAAAATTTTATGAAGATTGGTTCAGTCATTCTTGAATTATGCTCAATTAAAAGTCACAATAGATGTTGAAATTATGCTGACTGGATGGTAGTGTATTTTTCATATGCTTAAGCTTATGTTTATGCAGCAAGTCACAGTGAAGAGCGAGTTGAAACTTGATGCTACTGCGTAGGGTCTGCTCGTTAATTCAACATTATGATGAGCATTTTATTCTGAAAATCAATGCGTTTCAGACTGCAAAATAGTGATGGCATTGGAAATGAAAGTTGTATATCTTGCTAAGAACTATGCAGAGTTTTTTTTTCAATAGTAAAATATATTTTCTGTTTATAACAAAATCAGATAATAATAACTGTAATTTTATGAAATAATTAAAAAAATAATTTATTTTATTCTTCTATATAAAATAAATACAATATTTAAAATGATTTATTCAAATAATTATATTTAAAATTTTGTTTTAGTAAATTAACAATCTGTGTTTTAGTTTATACTTATAAGTTTATACAAATTAAAAATCTGTGTTTAACACTTCATTGGTTTTAAAATATTATGGTATTGGTAAAATACAAAAAATTTTACTATAAAACATGATTTGAATATTTTGATATAACTGAAAATTGTATGTGTTTTGTTTAAATAACAGTTAAATTTTTTCTTTGTTATTTTGAATATTTCACACACACACACACACACACACAAATATATATATATATATAAAACATAAAATAATTAATTAAATGGAAACAAAAGATTTAAATAAATTTTATTATGTAATAAAGTAAGTTAACAATAATTTATTCAAATTATTGTTAAAATCAATTATTCAATTGATTTTATTTTTTAGCATTTTTATGGTGTATTTTTCAGATGTAGGTAAATACTGAGAATCATTTAAAAATTAAAATTTAGTTTTGATTTGTTTTAAAAATTAAAGACGGTAGAAACTTCTACTGAATAAACATTGAAAATGTAATCTATAAATTGAATAGAAAATTTTTTTTCAATCCAACTATTACAGATCATGTTTACATAATTTTGACTTCTTTTTCTTTTCCCAATAGGTTTTCATTCTTTTGCTTTGTTGTTGTCGCCTTTCTTCCATACATCTATTCAGTTTTATACCCTTCCCCTTCTTTTTATTTCACTCTGGAAACTTAGATCCTTGAATCACTTTTCAAAATTTATCTCTGTCTTTAGACAGATCCTTAGAAATGTTAAATGCTTTCCGTAGAGTACATAAGTTTAATATAGTTTTTAAGGTATAGTTTTATTTAATCATTGTAAATACATCATTTATGCTACCTTAAAAAAAATCAAATTGTGATTGAAATTAAATGTTTAATGATAAATAACAGTAATAAAATCATTTTTTTAAAGTAGTAAATAATGTTTAATAAATAAATAGTTCAATCATCAATAAAAAAAAATTGATTAATTTTAAAACATGTATCTGTCATACAGTGATAAAGAACTAATTTACAAAGAGGAATTTTACAGGTAATTACATTTTGTTTCATTTTTTGTGGTAGCTGGATGGCATGTCAAGTGAAAATATTTGTCAGCTGGTGACGATGACAATGGCGTGAGACAAAGAGAGAGATGAGAACAGAATTACCAATTGAAATTGAGTTTATTGGCGTCTTACTGGCTGCCATTGGTCAATATTTACAGTGCAATGTAGATTCTAATACATAAGCCTAAATGTAACGGTCATTATTGCTACATGCCTAAAAACATTAATAGCCCTATTTATACATCTGATATAATTAAATTAAATTAGTGTTATATTATTAAATTAAGATTAGTCTATTATTTAATTTTAATTATGTTTTATTAAAAATAATAACTAATTTCCTTTCCAATTTATAGTATATTACAAATATGACAATAAAGTTTATTCATTTTGCAAAATAATTTAAATTGAATTTAATTTTGCAAAATAAAAATTTAAATATTACATGACAACAGATCAAATCTATCCAGTTCTATTTATAAATACGACCTTTTCCTACGCGTTGTTACCACATACATGCCTAATTTAATATTGGTGGACAACAATGGTAGCAGCTCAGATGTTAGCTGCAGTACAGTATACATACGCGCTGGTACAAGCGTCACTCGCACCATGGCGGCGCTGCGGCCCACCACTCTCAGGCTCCAATAAAAGAGCATGCATGAGAGTGAATTTTTAATTCATTGTCGACCACCACCTAGAGAAGACCAAGAAGAAGAAGATGGAAGAAGTTCCCTGGCCGCCTCAACGTGGGGCCTTCCAGAGGATGCCAACATCCTCGCCGCAGCAGCTTGCCTGGCCGGCCCGCCGAGGGAGGCGCTAGACACGGCCGCTACCTTCTCGCTCCAGCTCGCCGGGCTTCAATTGCCCTGACTGGCGAACTCAGCAGGAGCCGGCCCTGCGTGGGATCGCTCGGGGCGAACTGCCTCGGCCGTGCTGGCGAAAGACGACCAACACCGATCCAACAGTGCAGCGCTGTGGGGCCAACACCACCAAACTTTCACTGCTGTGGTGGTGGTGGCGGCTGAAGCTGCCATAATAGTTACCTAGCGAGGGCTAGGCACTTTCACAGCATTAGGTCCTCCAAGCGTAATTCCTGGCACTCCTTCGTTCAGGAATAAGGGAATAGAGACCTTTGGGGCGTTGTGTGTAGGGTTCTTGGACATAAGCAAAAAAAAGATGTCCTCTTGTCAGCATTGTCAACCTACGAGGGTTTGGTAATTGATAAGGATCATGTCCTTAATATTTTGCTGAATAATTTACTCCCGGATGACACTATGGTGGGTGAGATTTCATACTACCGGCGTGTCAGGCGGGAAGTCGCGAGTTTCGTGACCGACTTACAATGTTCTGAGATCACTGAGGCGGAAGTGCGCCAGGTGATCTGTAGTATGGTATGGCACAAGGATCCCAAATATGGCTGCATTACATGGTGCTCCTCGTCCGAGCGCTTCCAGTAATCCTTGGTTCTCAAACTAGAATATATAATAGGTTGCTCTTCGCCGGCCACTTTCCGATGTGTTGGAAGCGTGAAGACTTGGTGTTGTTGTTCAAAGGTGGCGACAAAGATCCTACTGTTAGTTCTTCTTACCGTCCACTAACGCTCTTTCCCGTCATTGGCAAGGTTTTTGAGAAGGTCCTATATTTGCATATTAATGCTAGATTGGCCACTGGTCATTTGGTAATGGAAAACCAGTATGGTTTCCGACTAGGCAAGAGCACTGAGGATGCCATACTAAGTGATGGATATAGCTTCCTCTAGTCCATGTAAACATGTATTAAGGATTTTTCTGGACATACCCGGAGCATTTAACAGCTTATGGTAGCCTTATGCCCTATTTCAGATGCAGAAGCGTAAGTTTACACGAAACAAACTACCAGTACTCTCAAGTTATTTCAGCTCCATCACAGAGTTTTCAACACATCATTCTCATCCTAACAAAGAATATTTCAGCTAACTGGATGTCGATTCCAAAGTACCTTCTTGGCAAAGTAAGCACTCAGGCTTAGCCACCTGGGTTGCTATTCTACCTACGTAGACATAACAGGATCAAACCCTCTCAGCCATCCTCCGCAGTACTAGGAATCTTAGAAAGTTATCAGCTTCGTTCCATTCCCTTTTGGTTTTCCAATTAACTTGTTGATCAAAACCAGAATTGACTCTCACAAGCTCTCTAATCTCTTTGGTACATTCAGCTTCGTACCTCTCTCTCTCTCTCTCTCTCTATATATATATATATATATATATATATATATATATATATATCATATATATAACATCATATATATTATCGACTGAATAATTATATATAATTATATTAACATTTTGTTCACATTTTTCTTTTTATCAAATGCCATCGCTCATGCTGGCACCGCATAAAATATTATGGATGTTACCACTGTCAATATGAGTTTTATTCTGGATGACCTCGGGTCCCTATGATGCTCATTAATCTGTTCAGCTTGCTGATTGCCCCTTCAGAAGTTTGGTAACTGAATTAAGATGAGTATTAAACAACATGTTATGCTCCAGGTGCACGCCCAGGTATTTTACACTCCTAGATGTAGGAACAAGTGTGTTGCCAATGCAAACTCTAATGGCCATAAGTCTCCTTCTCCCAGTGAATGCAACAGCTGAAGACTTATTTGGCTCAAGGTGCAAACCCCTCTCGCCCAACCAGCTCCTAAATTTTTCAATCGCAGCCACCGCTGTTTCATCTACTTCCTGCTCGGTATATCCAGCAACCAAAAGAGCCAAATCGTCAGCATAGGCTATTAGGTCCATGTCACCTTCATGCCACAATTTCAACACACTGTAAAATGTGAGGTTCCACAAAAGCAGCTCAAGGACCGATCCTGGTGAAAACTCCCCCCAAACACAACATCGCCATCTTCCGTGTTGATATAGGCCTTCCTCTCATGAAGATAGTCATTAACTATACACTTTAGATAGCCACTGACATTCTTCTCAGCAAATGCATCTATTATGACTGGCCAGGGCAAGCTTCCAAAAGCGTTCCAGGAGGACCATTAATGGGATCCTCCTCTAACACCAGTTACCAGCAGATCTATCTTTGGCTCAACCCAGAACATAGTTCAGAGCATCAACTGTAGACCTCCTCCTCACAAAGCTGAACATTTAGGGAACAGCCCACCACCTGTCTCAACTTCTGCCCATATTTTTTCCACCAGTTACCTTTCAAATAGCTTTCCCAGGATGTTCAACAAGCTAATAGGCCTATAGGCTTTCTGGTCAGCCCGAGCTTCTCTCTGTTTAGGTATTAGAAAAATCCTGGTTTCTTTCCAGCAACTTGGGAATTGAACTACCTCCATAACCAGGTTAAATGTGTCCAGTATGGTCCACTAACGTATCGTCTTACTAACGTCTTTTCAATTGCCCCTGGAACCTGATCCAGTCCCGAACTTTTATCAGGATGTAACTTAATGATAGCACTGTTGAGTTCATCAGTCGTAAATTTAGCAGTCTGCTCTGCATGCATCTCACACCATTCAGATTCTACCACCAGAAAAAGCTTTGAAGCCACACATAATGCCTCCTCACTAGAAAGAGATGCAGCAGGCCGCCCAAATTTGTCCATGACTACTTGGTAAGCGCCTCCCCAAGGATCCTCATCCAATTCAGCAATCAGATGTTCTCAGGCATTAGCTTTAGCAGCCTTAATTGTATCTGTAAGAATTTTCTATGCGGATCTGTATTTTGCCTGTAGACGATCATCTATATTTCCATAGCGCCTTGTATCACACTGCAACCTTCTTCATGTAAGCCAAAGTACCTGAAATTTCTGAAAAAAGATTTTTTCAGCAATTTCAGGTGACCACCAGTGCATCTTTCACTTACCAGGCCCATCTTGCAGTCCCTCTCTTCTGCACATTTCTCTTAATACCTCAGACAATCTTGCCGCAATAATTGGGTTGTTAACGTCTAACCAATTTGCAACCTTATTTACCACCGTCCCTGCTTGCCGCTCTCCAGGTTTCCAATGAGGGACACGCCTGGTTCCTGTTCGAACATTGTCCACAGTGAATGACCCCTGTGAATGTGATGGTACAGTGATCAGTGGCCAGCTCTTCATGCCGCACTCTCCAATCTCTAATCATAGCCGCAATTCTCTCGGAGAGTAGAGTTACGTCTATGACAGAACTTCTTCCTTTGCCGATGAGCATAGAGTCAGCACAATGATTACACACAATAAGACCGACTTCCGCTAGCATATTTACTTAGCCTCGTGCAGTTGACAATCTGCCACCCAATTCATAACTTTCTGCATTAAAATCACCTACCAAGTCAATGGGCTTTCTAATACTTCTTATAAGACCTCAAGATCATCAATGTACTCTCTGAATCCATCCAATCCAGAAATTAGGTGAAATATATCCCGTGATGAGCACATGATCTGCCAGCTCAGTCGCGACAAATCCGTTTCTTCTTATCACATGAATTGCGCATACTGGTTAGATACGTTCAATATTGCCATGTGAACAATAACTGCAACAAAACTGTACATGTACGACTGAAGAAATTGTATGTAGTATTTCAGACTGACAATTGTTGTATAATCACAGAAAATGATTTATTACAACAGATGTGTGGTGCATATGTGCTATTTAAAAATAATTTTTGTAAATAACCAATCCATGTCAAAGAAAATCATAACTTCATAGCTTTATACACTTCAAAACAATTCATTTCATATACTTTTGTATAATGGAATATCACTGTTACATTTTATTTACAGCAAAACCTTAGATTTAACATACTTGAAAAAACATAAAATATATTTTCAATAAATAAATTATTTCATACACTTCTTGAACAAAATATTCGGCATAAATAATTTTATTTGTATTAACAAATTACCAGAACATATTTCATTATACTATAATAGTGACATCGTAATTAGATATGATGCAAGTCATTGTAAATTAATTGATGTGACTTTTGGAATACATTTTGGCTGCTGGTGTGAGAAGTCACAGAGTGATGTTAAGAGCAGTGGAGGGGATGCCATAGCAAACTACAGAGCTGCCTTTAGATATTACATACAATATAAAAGAAAGAAATTAGGTGGCAGTTAATACGAAGCCAGAGATGGTAAAATGAATATCAGTAATAATATGATTTTAAATAAGTACAATTTAGAATAAATATCATTTCACTTCACTGAAGAGAATAACAAAATATTAA
This sequence comes from Lycorma delicatula, assembly GCF_047948215.1. Taxonomy (NCBI): domain Eukaryota; kingdom Metazoa; phylum Arthropoda; class Insecta; order Hemiptera; family Fulgoridae; genus Lycorma; species Lycorma delicatula. The sequence continues at coordinate 16,554,628 of NC_134455.1, read as the reverse complement.
TGGCTCTGTACTATAAATCACTATGAATAAAATCATAATAATTTGTAGGTAATCTTCACAGAAAACTGTTCTCAGGTTTCATTTTTCAGCAGTATAATTTTCAAAAATTATCTGAAAAAGTCCCTTTTTTGTACAGATGAACCATCTTTTGTTAGACATTTTGCCTTTTATTTCAGCCCAAACAAACTCTATGACAAAGAGGGGAGTAAAGAGAGAGTAAGTAAACTATATGAGAGGAGTAAAGAGAAGAGTGTACAGGAAAATGAACATGCTCCATTGTAATTTCATCCACAATAAATATTTTTCTCTTCTGAAATTTTTAATAATTTCCTCTGATATCATAGTTTATTATCATCATATGTTTATTATTTAGAAAATATTTTGTTTTAATCTAACATAAACAAATCGTAATCATTCAAGAAAAAAAAATGCTCAATGTATTTTCATACATGCACTCACAAAAGTACATGAAAGCAACTTTCAAATGTTAATTATCTACTGCAATAATGAAATAGGATGAAAATAAAAGTAAGATATCACCACTATAACATTATGATTATTTGCAGCCGAACTAAGAACTACTTCAGCTGATAGAGGGTGAATGAGATAATCATTTGTAATTAATGTCCAAATGTCCTTGCTACTTCAGTAGTACTAGCTTCTACTCGCTAAACTGGAAGGCGAATCTATTTCCCATTCATATTACAGCATACATACAGTAGGGTTTTTCTATATATTGTGGTAAATTATTATATTTTATAAACTTTTTTAAGTTAGGCAAAACAAAATTAATGATTCTGCATTAATCAAATATAAATAACATAACCTCATGTTTCTAAAATGTTATACCTAAAATTGAGGTATTAAACATTAATACCTCATACTTATTTGCTGATTACCCACAGCTTCATAACTACCAGCAGAGCATTATTTTCAAAAGTGTTTTGAACATTTGGTGTTTTAATATGAATCTGAAATTCTTTGAGTTCCTAAGGCTCATTATAATACAATAAATTTAAACAAAACATACTAACAATTTTGAACTACGATACACAAAACAATAACTTTTTTATTAGTCAGCTAACGCTTTATTACCAACCACTAAATATAAGCTGTATGGAAGCAGCTAACTGAATAAAATGGGTTTATTTAACTTATTTTTATATTTCAAAAATAGATTACATCTGAAAGCATTGTCAACTGTTTTAAAATTTTTAAAAATATGCATCATTCAATAGACAAAAAATTTTGTGAGCTCCATAATGATAATGAAAAAATGTAACAATTCTAACAAGCCGATTAGACTGGTTATACCAGGGATTGTCTTGATTACATCTCTATGCCAACAATTTATAAAAAGGCTGACTAGTTTAGTTATTACCAGTTGAAGAAAACACAAATCTTGACAGGTAAATTAAAAAAAAAAAAAAAGATTTGTTTGAGTAGCAAAATACAACTAAAGAAAAATTAACAAATAAGTTTTAATTAATAATTACAAACACAGATATATATATCTATATCATATAAATTTTTTAATCTTCTATATGTAGACAAGGAAACTGAACAGTTTTTTCTAACCACTGGCATACTGATAACAGTGTTTGTTCACAAAAGTTTGGAGCAATTAACTGGAGGCTGATTGGTAGATTATTATGTGAAAGACAAACTGGAAATGACACAGCAGGACAACCTGAAATAAAACCCATATTATTCATGTTACAATATAAACTCTAACTGAAACTAGATAATTTAATTTTAAATAGGAAATTAACAAAAAAAAAAAATTAATTATTCACAGATTTAAGTATGAAATGTTCAGTGCCTCTGACTAATAGACCTGTTATATTAACATTAAGATAGTACCTTTCATTGCTAGTTTACAAAAAAGACTGGCTTCCCAAAAAATCTAACATCCAAGTTGTTTTGGGTTTTCCATTAATCCTAAAAATGGCAACAGTAAAGTTCTCAGCTGGCAGGCCAGTCTATTGTAATGAGTAAAAGATCTTTTTTTTTATAACAACTACATAAATGAAATATCTAACTTGTAAGAATTGAGAAAGTTAAAATATATTAATAAAAAATTCAGAACAAAAATTTGTTTTTAGTTTTAAATAGAAAATGCATATTTAGCAAATACACAAAAATGATATACAAATTTTACGGAGTATATTTTCATGGTTGCTTTACTAAAATCTCATCAGAGTTTTGAATATGTAAAAAAAAATAAATTTATAACAGAAGACTTATATATTTGATATATACTTATTTGATGATATATTTTTGAAACCAATATCCCTTGTAGAATAATTAAAGATGTTTCTTATTTCCTCATAGATTACCTGCATGTAAGTTTTTTTGATACATTATATAATTATTTTATATGCATGTAAATTATTACTGTTGTCTTGTAAATATCATGAAATATTTTTGAAGTAACATAAAATGCATAATTTTGAGTCAGTCTGCTAGTTTTGAAAAACGAGAATTATTAGTTTCATTATCCTTAAAGTCAAGTGATTTTCTTTTAATGATTTATTAGTCATATTTTTAAAAATAAAAATAATTTGTAATTTATATATTTATTTGATTCAAATACACAGACAGCATGACACGAACACACATGACTTTGAAGTCAATTTTGACTACCAATAGGTGTTATTTTTACTGTTACGTTTTACAAATCAGAACTAAACATGAATCTTTTTCCAAGTTTATCACTTATCACTTCGTGTTTTTCATTTGCCTATATTTATGGAGGCAAACTAAATAAATGTATTAAACTGTTTATATCACAAATATATTTTTTATTATCTAGTTATCACCGAATAATTTATAAACTGTAAATATGAAAATAATCACTAATGATTATTTATCACTAATTAACTAGTAGTGTGGAAATAAAAGTGAAACTTTTTTTTTTTAATTTCTAGATCTAAGCTACAAAATTTATTAGAATAAAATACAGTTTTTAAATTTTCATAAATATCAAATTGAATCATACATTAGATGGGAAAGAAATATTACAATCCTAGGAGTTAGTAAGTCACTCTTCTGTAAGAAATAATATTTTCAAAAGTCTATATTAACAGCTGAAATCCAAAATCTAACAATTGTGGCTTTTTCTGAAATTTATTTAGTAGATAGAGTTAGATTTCATTATTGTAACATCTAAAACTTGTAGTATAAAATAAATCTATGTAAAGGTTTCAGGCACATTCTCATGAAATAATCTGCATATCAGTTTTGTTAATGGCTCTCTTTTTAAAATATTCCAACAAAGCTTTTCCAATATACATACACCTTTTTCCAATCTACAAGGTTTTCCACGATTTATCCTAGCTCTATCTCTATAATTTGAATTTACTATGCAATTTAGAGAGATGTATGAACTAAACTTTCATCAAGAAATTTTACTGTTAATAAGGTACCTGTGTGATTTCTACCATTATAAACTTTCATACTTTATATTAAGAAAATATTCTGACATTCCAGTTACTAACAGTTCCACAAGTAGTTTCACTTTGATGTAAAAATTAAAAGACGGGGCTAGTATACCAATTACCATAAAATAAATTGTGCTCCTTATTCTAGTACACACTCAGTTACCTAAATACTAGATTTTTCAGAATTATATTTGTTTAATTTTCTGTGTAAATTTTGAAGTCCGCTGTATATACTTTTTTTTTTTTTTATTGGGAGCCCGGGTGGCTAGGGTCCGCCTGGAGAGTTTGACTGGCCGAAGGGAGGCACTTTGGTAGCGAGCCACGGTTAGTTAGATTTGAGCTGACTGAATTTATATAAGCTGTCGGCGGAAACGCGACTGCACTGACGATAGGCATGGGATGCCATGCAGCCGAGGTGTAGCGGCGTTTTGACGAGGGCAGATTAAAATGCGAAAACGAGACTGTCAGCGGGATGCGGGTGCACTGCCGATGGCAATGGACACCATGCAGTCGTGAGGTGTAGCGGCATGTCGACGAAAGTTTTGAGGTGAATGTCAGGCGGGACTCTGCGATTGAGCCGAGTGGGAGTAGGTCTGTCCGCCTCTCCCTAGTGGACCAGATTGCAGTCCATAATTTAATAATAAAGTCTGGGGTCAGAACTAAGCTGAGTTCACTAAGGGAACTAGTACTAAATTTCGTTGTTGCGATCAACATGTTCGATGGTATGTTGTGTTTATTTTGCCTCGAATTACGAGACATTCACGAAATTGGCTCATAAGTAAACTAGGCGCGGGGTTCACGCTTCCGCGAACTCGGTTAGCTAGTTCTGAGGGAAACAATGTAGGACATTCAAGATGTCTGGAAGAGGCCTACAGCGAAAGCAATAAGCTGAGTTATTAAATCGCCGCTGCAGATGTCTACCGAGGCATTTACATCGGTGGCATCCCAACGAGGCCAGGCTTATTACTATGAGATGTAAAAAGTCAGAGGGCGATAGACGACTCCCGTTAAAGCACAAGAGGGCAAGGAACGGGGCGGTGTGGCGACCGGAACGTCACTAGGCGGGTGTCTTCCCCTACAGCGTTGGATGTCAGCTAAGTCAGGGCGTTTCCTTTGTGTTGCATCGTGTCCCCGTTCTTAGGTTCGTGAGGCCAATAATCATTTCGATCCTCTGGCAGGTTCGGGAAGCGATTTTTGCTTCGACTCGTCGGTGGTCTGATCTAGGAGCTTTTAGCTTTTGACGTTTCGAGTGGGGCTACGTGAGAACAGGTGGCGCTGCTCGGGATAGTTCACTGCTAGACCCTCACCTTGCCTTGTGTTAGGTGATAGGTACACGTTCAGACTGTTACTGTAATGTCTGGTAGTACAGTCGGTGTTTTTGTTTTTTAGATGCTATGTAGCAATCCGAGGGAGATTGCTTGGAGGACCTTGTTAGTACAGCCAATGACCTGGTTGCCGGCGGCCTCTTCCTGCCGAGAAGGTCACTCGGTAGGTCTCAACCGAGACCATGGTCCTCCGATATGATCTCGGAGGTCTCCACGATGGCAGTACTGCACTCAAGTGCACTGGTGGATTGCACTAAAAATCTTGCCGAAACCTCCGCTACGAGCTGTGCGAGGAAGGCTGGGGCTGGAACCGCACAGTAGAGGTTCCAAGACCTAGTAGAGGGAGAGCCAAGACCAAAGGGCGGCTCCCCACCAAGTCGGGGAAAGCGGAATCCGGCGAATGTGAATGTGAAGATCGGTTCGATGCGGGAGGTCCCATGGCTGAAGCCTGCTGTGAGGCAGGTGAGCTCCGGTACCAACTGTATTGGGCGGATTGAAGAGATGCGGTCCGAATGGTCCAAAGTCTCAAAGAAAGTGTCGGAAAGAGTCGCGTGTGGCACTGGAATTTCGGCAGTTGGTCGACTCCTTTTTAAGCGAATGTAGCTTGATGGTTGCGGGTCTAAAATGCGAGGGACTCCAAGGCGCCAACCTTGCCCTGGATTCAGCCGTTTCGCGACTGTCAGGGAAAGTCGACCAGGTTGTGAAAGGAGTTCGGGGTTTCAAACCGGTGACGGGTGAGACTCTGGGCGAACTCCAGAAATCCATTCAACGGGTGGAAGAGAAGGTTAGAAGCCTCTCTCTTTCGCCTCAATTGCAGTCACGCCTGCGCCTAAGCGGGCTGGTTCACCGTCGCCAGTTCAGGCGTCGGCAGCCAAAATTAAGCGGGCTATTGTTAAGGTAGTCCCGCTTAAACCTCGTCCGGGGGCTACGTCGGTAGCGACGGAGCTAACCCTTAAAAAGGTTCTGGACCCGCGGAGAGAAAGGATGCAAGTCTTCCGGATAACGAAAACAAGGGACCATGGCTGGTCTTGGAAGTGACAGATCGGGCAAGAGGTGTCAAACTTGCTGGTTATGAGAAGTGGCAGCGAAGTTGGGATGCCGCGACAGTGGGGCGGCATACCTACGCAATATTCCCCGATGTTCGGCGTCGATGTATGAGTTGTAAGGTTCGGCCGGACCACGAAATGACGCAGATACTCTCAGGACATAGAGACTTCCGAGCTAAGCTCTACTCTTTTCACTTAGTGGCTGATCCTAATTGTCTAGAATACGGACAGCCGGAGACAGTGTCTCATGTTTTATACGATTGTGTGCGGTACGCCTACGCCAGGGACAGGTTGCTCCGTGACCTTCAACGGCGCGAGCTAGATTTCAATATTCCGGCTTTGTTGTTTTTGACTGCCGGCTTAAAAGTTTTTAAATTATTTGTCAGAAGCATCTTTAGTAGTAGGTTGTTCGGACAGCCCGGCTGGTTAGGGTTGTATGGCCCACCCGGGTTATGCTTCCTGTTTGAGCCAGCCGGGACTCCGCATAGGGTAGGGCGGCCCACGGTTGAAGATCATCGGATAGAGTTGTGAGCAGAGCATGCAAGAGTTCGCGGATCGTCTGCGATTAGGACGTTTGAAGCTGTCTGGACGGCGATCACGTTGAAAAATACGACCGGGTTGGCATTTGTGTGCCGGTCCGAGAATCTCCCTATGAGGCCTGAGGGAAACCGAGAATGGCTGAGGGGGGACATCTTAGCCTGGCGAATGCCTCTATGGCATGAAAGTTCCGAGGGCTTTTGAGGACTGCAAGTGAAGGCTTCGGCCTAGGAACTGCAGGGGTGGTGGGCTACCGGAATAGCCCAAGGCGGGTGCCTCTTAAACAAAATTAAAGATGGTCTTGGAAGTTGTTAGCGAGCGGCAGGTAAAGCAACTGCTGGAAGCCGATTTTCTGCAGAATAACGGGCTAAAGGCTCAGTTGCTGGCCGAGCGGAAGTAACAGATATTGGTATATAATATGCCAAGGGCGATAAGAGTAGAGGAGCCCAAAATCCTCAGGGCTGTGCACGGTCAAAATCCTATCTTGGATATGGCCGTCGAGAACTTCCTTAAAGAAACCAAGGTGGTTCGGCAGCTGGGGAAGAAGGAAGTCCTAAAGAATCACTGGGTTTTAGAGACCTCGCCTAAGATCTGGTAGGTTTTGGTGGTCGGTGGACGTCTGTTTTTTGGGTGGAACTCATATAGGGTTGTCGAAATTGCCCGAGGCTTCACACGTCTCCCGCGTCAGGGCTTTGGTCACACGTCTCTCCGCTGCGGAGCACAGTCGAAGATGTTTGGTCACTGTATTCTTCCAGGGCACAGTGTAGCCAATTTCCCTGCCAAGTGCACCGCCTGTACCTTGGTGAAACGCAGCGATGCTGGACACCGGGTTAGGGGTACGCAGTGTCGGGCGTATGAGATTGCTTGGGCGAAAGCTGTAAAGAATACAGCTTAAGGCGACGCCTGAATTGGGGGAAGAATTTGAGGACGGACTCAATCATGTCGAACACTTGCGCCTGGGACAGTTAAACCTGCATCATTACCGGGTAGCCACCAGTGAAGCCATGAGGCCCCTTTAGGAGTACAAGCTCCAGGTCCTCTTGGTCCACCAGCTGTACGCAGTTGGGGATAGGGTGGTCGGGTTCCGCGGGGTGAATGTTATTCATTCTCATGGGGAATGGCCGCTCTCCGCGATCGTGGTTGGATAAGATTCGTTGGGTGTCTTCTGGATGCCCCGGTAGTCTGATGAGCAATTCACTGCTGTGCGAATCTCGATGTTGTACTGGTGTCGGGATACTACCAGCTTGGATGGAGTATCGATGACTTGTTGGCGAAGTTGGGCAGGATTCTGGACGGTCTCGAGGGCATCAAAGTTCTGGTTCTTTGGATGCTAACGCCAAGTCTAACGCCAAAAAGTGGTGGTCCTCTGACTTTAGCGTGCTGCGCGTACAAGTTAGGTCCGCTAGAAGAATATACCAGTGTCACCCGCTAATGGGGATTATCGTTGATGACGTGCGCACTGAGGGTCTGCCGATCTACCGGCGCGCCCGTACTGAGTATGTTCATGACATCAAGGAGGCCAGACTCAAGTTATGGTAAGACTAAGCGCGAGTTGCATCGCAACCCCTGGAAGCTCGCAAAATCATGTTACCAACCAAAGCCATTTCACGTACTGTCCAGTGTTCGATGCGGGTTTGGTGGTCATGACCACACTTTAACATCTGTGGCGACTTACCAGGCGTTCCTGGTTACTCTGTTACCAGATGCTCCGGAGAGTGAAGCGTTAGAGATCGGCGTTAGAGAGAGGGCTATGCCCTTCCCTGGCATACGGGCTGTGTATCCTGTTGATATAGAGAGAGTGGTATTCGAATGGCATTGAAAAAGGCACCGGAAATTGACCAACTTGACCGGATATATTATTCCATCTGCTGCCTGTCACAAAAGAACCGCTTGGTAGACTGTTCTCGGGGTGCCTAAGCTGGCGCTGTTTCCCGACTTGTTGGAAAGTGGCTTTGGTGAGGTTGCTCTTAAAACCAGGACGTTAATCGGCAAGTTGCTTGAAAGGCTGGTTGTGTCACGGCTCCAAGAAAGCATTTTGAGGTAAACTGTTTTCTAAATTGAGGCCAGCATGGGTTCACGAAAGGGGTTGGCACCGAGGATTGGATCTTAAATACACTTGCCGAGGTGGAAAGTGCCGACGTTTGGGAATTTTTTATAGACATAGAGGCAGCATTTCCTTCCTTGTGTTGGAGTTCTGTCCTATACGAGTTGAAACGCCGCAATATTCCCCTAGCCCTGCAGGGCGTGGTACGTGACTACTTGTCTAACCGTACGGCTCTGTTTAAGGAAGTGCACCTAGGGAAAATCCGTTACCAGGGGAAGGCCGCAGGGTTCCATCTCAATACCCTGCTGTGGAACCTGGTATTCGACGGATTTCTGGGATTGACATTTCCAGAAGGGGTCACGGCCCAGGCTTTCGCCGATGACCGTCTCCTTTTAGTTCGTGGAAATTCACGAACACAGGTAGAAGACCGGGCGCAGGCGGCCTTGTCAACCGCAGAGGGCTGGATGGAGATTCAAAATTTAAAGATTTCTGTGCCCAAGATGAAGTTTATGTTTGTCAAGGGTGCAGACAGATTATCGTACAATCGTAACCCCCATATTAAATATAAATTTTGTGTAATCGGCGGAGTTGGAGTTCAAAAGTACCTAGGTATTTTTATGAAAAGTTGCTGTTTAGCAACTACATTAGGCAAGTAGCGGCGGACGCCGCCTCAGTGTAGTACAAACGTAGGATGATTGCTTGGAAAAACTACGGGTTGTCGGGCCGTCAAATGTACATGATGTACCGAGGTATCTTCGAAAGCATGACCTCTTACGGGCGGCGCCCGTTTGCACGCGTAGGTTGGATATGAATAGAGCATTCTTCAAAATTTAAGGAGTGCCCGGCGCATTGATTTAATTCTATGCATCGGTGTTTTTAAAACACCTCCTACAAGACTACAACCGTATTAGGAAAGGCTCTCCCAATCGATTTAGTGGTGAAAGTTCGGGCAGCCATGTGGAAATTGCGAAGAGGCCGGGAGGCCAAGGTATTTGGGATGCGGTTTCGAGACGGGCCAGTATCAGAGCGGAACGGTCATCACAATGTCCCGGATCTAAATTTCGTTCAGTTGCCCATCTCCCGCCTGCGAAGAGGCTGCAGAGCCTCGCGATGGAAGCATGGCAGCTGGAGTGGGACACCACGACTAAGTGAAGATCCTTGTATAAGTTTATACAGGATTTGGTGGGATGGCATGCCTTGGGCTCGTTATATATATAAATATATTCTTTAGTATAAATTCTTTATTATTATATCGCCAATTCTTTAGTATTATATGTATTAGTAAGATATTTTGTTAATTTTTGATGTGTACAAGCAGTTATGCAACAGCGGTTCTATGTACAAACCTAAGTAGACAAGTTTTGGGACTCTTGAGTCAAATGTGTTTATTATTATTTTCTTTATTTTTATATGTAATATGTATCAATCATTGCAATTAGTAATTTTTATTTTATGTAATGAGTTTTTATAATTTTTTTGTAATTTTTGTGAGAACAACATATATCCGACAATATAACAACATAGACATATAACAACATAATCCGAGTACATTATTTCGCAAATACTGACATAGTAAGTACATTTTTGTAAAAATATAATTTTTAAATTTTTTGTGTTATGAAATTTGATGTTTTTTTAAAAAAAAGGTTTATGATTTGGTATTTGATAACGAACCTGAAGAAGGATTTTCTTTACATGCTTCTATGTCTTTTTACCATATGGACATGTACATCTCTAACATATATCTTGCTAAATTTAACATTTTTAAAACATCTAATTGACATAGGAATGTTCTGCTACCTACCAGAAGGTCCCAGCCCATATTCTTTCTTGTATCAATGTTTTTACAATGTTAGAATATATGAGGAAATTTAACATTTCATTGCAGCTCTATAGTTTCCTCTTTTTCACCACTGCAAATGGCAGTTGGTTTCAGAACAATGGTTTTGCCCTCAGGGTTGTTCAGCATTGTTGGATGTGATCTGTTAAAAACTGAATTAGCAATGTACAAAAAATAACTAAAAATAGTTTATTTTAGGAAAATTTTCTTTTAAAACTATGTTTTAATTTATACCAAGATCAGTTATAATGAAAATATTTGTTTGGAAATTTTTATTGTTTTGCTAATTTTTATGTTTCACAGATGTACTTACTCCAGCGCTTTGTTAGACATCTCTGCTTATGTTTCTGATTCTAAAGTTAAACTTTCATAAATACAAAAATGAAGTTTCATTATCAATTTTATCAGTTTTCAAAGACAATTGCCATTTGTAAAATCTCATCTTCAACATCATGACATCATTAAAATTATGCATTTTCAATCTGGACGAATCAAAGAAATGATCATACTTGGGTTATAAGAAAAAGTAGTAACAGATGATGGTAGTAACAGCAGTAAAAGGAAGCAAATGTAATTAGTACTTCAAAGAGAAATTAGAAAACATACGAATATGTTAAACACAGTACAAACTAGTATTTAAAAAATAAAGTGTTTTATAAATATTTACATTATTAGCCAGAAAAAATACGTTTTATTAATCAATAAAATACGTTAACGTACCAGATATTATTAAACTTCATAATCAGTATATACCAATTTATTAAATGCAGTTTAAGTTATTAAAACTACTTGTTTACAGCATTTTATTTTCAAAAGAATACTTTCTATGAAGGAGTTGGTTGAATAATTATATCAGGTTTTAAGGGTACAAGACTGTACCCTTAGGGCCTTGGGCAGTCTTGCCCAAGGCCCTATATTCAATATAAATTATAACAAATTTTTTTTTAAACAGTCTACATTTCACATCTCCCTCTTAGAGAAGTAGGATAGTAATTAACAGTTTTTGTATCATGAGTTTCAATAAATAAAACTATTGATTTCTGAGAATATTTACCATTCATGATACTTCAAATGACAGTCTCCTGGAAAATGATGTGACACTTCTCAAACTGGATAAGGTAATAAAAATTTTGATTTTAAATTCTCACAAAACTAGCATATACCTGCCATATTAGCCGGTTGAGTACAATAATCTTGAGTGGCACTCTGGGTCCTATTATCCAGCTGTAAAAACTGCTTCATCAAAGGCGGTTCAGTTAATGTGGTTGGAGTTAAGAGAATATCCACTGAAGACCAGGCTTTCACAAAATCCTCTGCTATCAATCGACGCACCTTTAAAGCTTGTACAAAGTATTTCTCATAGTTTCTGTCAAAAATGAATACATAAAAAGCATTTAGCATCAAATTAGAAATATGATGGGTAGAAAATAAAACTGATTAAAGTTAAAATATAAAGATTGGAATATATTTTTTCTTCAATTCCAAAAATTGCAATAGTTTATAAAATTTGAGATTTCCATTAGACAGTTAAGCAAGTTTTAAATACAAGTAAACAATTCATTCCATTATTTTTACATATATTTAGCAATTGAGAGGTCTGTTCAAAAAGTAACAGATCATTATCACAGATATACCGCTTCTTTCACTGTCTTGTCCGAGGTGAAATCGACAGCCCCTTAATGACTCTTTGAGTGGACCAAACAAGTGGTGGTCACAACAGACAAGATCAGGACTATACGGAGGATGAGCCAGTACTTCAGAGTATTCAGCAGTGTGAGCAGCAGTATGTGGATGGGCATTGTCATGCAACAACACAACACCTTTCGACAGCAGTCCTCGGCATTTGCTTCGAATTGCAGGCTTCAGATTGGCAGTACGCATCTCACTGTAACGCGCACTGTTTATTGTCGTGCCCCTTTCCTCATAATGTTCTAGTACTGGGCCTTGAGAGTCCCAAAAAACCGTAAGCATCAGTTTTCCTGCGGATGGTTCGGTCTTGAACTTTTTTTGGAAGGGCGAATTTAGATGTTTCCATTCCATACTCTGCCGTTTACTCTCTGGCTCGTAATGATGGATCCATGTTTCGTCACCAATGATGATTCTGTCTAAGATGTCCCATTCATTACCATAGCGATCCAAATGTTTTTGGCAGATGTCCAAGTGCATTTGTTTATGCAACTGTGTGAATTCTTTTGGGACCCATCTTGCTCACTTTATAAAACCCAAGACTGTTGTGGATGATTTTTTTAGGCAGAACCATGATTAATTTGCTGACGATGTGCCACTTCATTAATAGTTACTTGTCTGTCTAAGAAAACCAAATCATGTGCACGCTCAATGTTTTCCTCATTTGTGGCAGTAAACGATCGTTCGGCTCCTTCGTCGTGTATAACACTTGTGCAACCATTTTTTAATTTTTCAATCCATTTGTAGACACTCTGTTGCAGCAACACACTGTTCCCATACTGTACCGAAAGTCTTCGATGAATTTCAACTCCTGATACACCTTCCAACCACAAAAACAGATCACTGAACGTTGCGCTTCTTTGGTGCAAACAGAAAGCAGAGCAGCAATGGTTAACGGCAGGGCAGCAATAATGGGACTAATCTAGCAGCATCAAACCTGTACAGACATAATAACAGTTAAACCACGCATGCGTCATCTACGCAACATGACAGTACTACCAACATAAACAAAAATATAACTAAATTGCAGATAATAATTGACTTACTCTCGTATTTGGATATAAGACAGGCAGGCATTTTTTTATTTTGTCATACGTTTTCATAAACACTACTATCGAATTTATGCTTACTTTCTTCATCATATCTAATTTCTAACAGTTCTTCTTGGCAAGTTGTATCAGCCTCTTCAATATTTGGGGTAAAAGGATTTTTCATCCAGTCATACACCTTCAATTTTAAAATATCTTCAAATTGTTTTTCCAAGTCCAATTTAAGTTTATTGAGGTGGCTACTGAATCTGTCAATACCCTCTGGAGTTGCATCATCTTTTATAGATGATAATTTAGGAAACTGATGAAATTCAACAAATCCATGATAGTGATCTACCATTGATTGTGCTCCATCAGTAATGCATACAACAATATTATTTTTTATAAAGTATGATTTCACAGTATTAAATATAGAGAATCCTCTTATATTCGTAATGAGATTTATTGTGAATATAATTTCTTCTCCTCATAATGTTTCGTCTTCACCAAAATCACGTACATATGCCATCAATAAAGCCTTATTATCTGAAATGGTAGATTTGTCCAATTGCATAGAAAATGAAGCGTTTTGGAGAATAGTTATAAGTTTTTTCCAACATTAACTGTCATTTGTTCAATTCGTCACTTTACTGTGCTATCGCTTATGGACAACGTTTTTTAAAATTTCAGGTATATCCTGATGCATTACTACCAAAACAAGTAAATAAGTTAAACTTACCATATTAATTCTAAGAATTGATTTTCATGGGATCCCGCATTTTCTGTTGTTATTTAATTCTATAATTATATTAAAACATATTTATTTGTGATTTGTGTTGAATTTCTTTTTTTTAATTTTGAAATTTATTATGGACTTTGGTGGTTTATGTTTAATTTAATATTAAATTTTATTAGCACAGTGGCCTATATATATAAATGTGTGTGTATGTATGTATGTGTGTATGTGTGTGCGCACATGACTTCAGTGATCATCTTAATTCAATTCCAAAGTTGACTATACCTTCCAATTCCTACTTCATGAATACAATCTGTTCCACTGGCTTACTAACTTACTTTGTATTTTATTCTCTAGTGAAGGTTCTTTTAATATACTACCAATTACTGTACTGTTTACTTTCCTTTTTTAAATAATTCATTCTAATTCTTCAAACCCTTGCATGAAGAATCAAATTTAAATACACATTTAAATTCTTTAAATTAAAAGATTTAATAAAAATGACAAATGAGGAAATAGAATAAATAAAAAACAAACATACTTTTGTAACAGAAAATAGTTTCCTGCAAGAATACGTCCTCTTACAACATCATTGAATGCATTGCTTCTGGAATCTGCATACAGCTGTTCTGTAGAATTCTGTTGTAAAGCTCTGTACCCAAATTCTAGTCCATCATAACGTGCCATATTACTAGAAACTTCACACTGGTTGAGAACTGAATAACATGCTATTGAATATGATGTGTGGGGCATTGAGATCTGGTAAAATAATTTTCGAAAAATAAGTAAGTATAATAAATAAACTAAAGTTATCTCTTATTTTTTAATAGTCTTTCTACATTTTACTTTAGCAGTTTATTTTAAAGTTATAATAAGTGTCTCCACTAGATTCAGAAACAGTACAGCAATAATAATCACAAGACACTGAAATTCTCTTCCACTTTCAAGATTGTAGACAGTATATCTAAATAACTGTACAAAAATTAAAACCTCAAGGTATTAATCTCAGAAATGTGGATACAAACATTAATTAGTGTAGAAAGAGCTACTGTATGCACAGGCAAAAATGACTTATGGACTGAGCAAATGGGAAAAAATATCTGATGACATGCTAGAAAGAATAGAAATTGATAAGGTTCAAGAAGAATTGCTACTAAAGTTATAATTCTACAGAGCCATTTAGCATTAAATAACAATAAGAACTAATTTTATACTATCAGAATTTTAGGTAAAATAAAATTTTTGCTAATGTAAATTAAAAAAAAAAAATTATTTGATAGTATGGAATACATTAAAACTGAAGTATCTTCAAATTTCAATAAAATTAGAATAACTGCAATCTTACAAAAAAGCTAGAACATATTACAGGGAAGACAACTCTACTATTTAACAACCCACACATCCTAAATACTGGCATGGATAATTTATAAATATATAAAACATAATTAAAAAGTAAAATAAATGAAAACCACTTAATTTCAGATAAAGCATGGGTGCAAATATTGAGGAAATTTTAGCTTTGACATTAATTTTGTAAGAAAAACAAGATAAAATTAATTACAAACATGTTATTGTGCAAAATAATCCTAAGAATGCATTTAAAATCTAATAAAAAATAAATTGTTACTTTTTCTTTTATATGCTGGTTAAAAGATAGTGTAGTTGTAAATAACTACTTCCATATATCCAATAATATATATCCTGAAATATCAAGAACTGTTTAAAAATCACAAGATAACGGGATACCTCACTGATATTCTAGCATTCTCAAAGTTTAAGTTACATGTCACACAACATTCTACAAAAATACAAAATCCCTGTAGAATTTTTTATCCTTTTATCTAAAATAACAATAATAAGATGAATTTTAAATAATGTATACTGGGGTCTGGGTGTGTTGTAAATCTGCACCTTTAAAGGAAAGTATATATGTCTTACAGCGAGATTCTTAATATTAAAAAAAAAATTTATTTTTATTTTTTGGGATCACTTGACATACATTACAATTTAACAAACTGGAAAAAAATTAAATGTTTGGTTTTGATTTGTCTGTCACATCTATATTACTGAATAAGCTATTGCTAGAATTTCTATCACATAAAATGAACTAATGGCAAATGCTATCACTGATCTGTATTGAGTCTATTTTACAGATGTTTTTGTATGGGTTTACTTTTGTTTTTATATGAGGTATAATTCCCTGCTCTACATTTGTTGTTCTAAAATCTACATGTGCTTTATTGTCATTTTATTAAAATAATGTAAAAATTATTGAATTATTATACATTAACCAGTGATTTCATTTTAATAGCAATGTATAATTCAACTGATATTTATTTACAAGTACTGCCAGAAGCTGCAGTTACATAATCTACATGCTTACCTTTTTGGGACTGCCCATTTAATGTCCCACTGATGTTATGTGAAATATAAATATCATACCTTGAAGATTTAACATGAAGTAATGAAGTACAAATGTCACACTGTGAAAATGTATTAGGCATGTCCTAATCAGATTGTGATGTTTTCACAGGCTTTAGGGACTAGAGATCTGACATTCTTAGATTAATAGTTATATTTTACATATATCAAATCATCTAGTACATCCAGATATCACCAGATCTAGGCATTTTTGAATCCTAAGGATGTCCCTACAGTATCAAGGAACTTGTCAGGATATCTACTGCTGTAATGAGGATGCCCTTATGCTATGTAGGAAAGTCCCTTGATAATTACTCTGAGTGAATATATAAGATTAATCTATATCATCAAGACAAAATGAAGTCTATTACATTTTTTAATAAAATTTTTGTTTTTTAAAAATTTGAAAAATAATTGTTCCCTTTATGTAGATGCTAAATATGTTTTATTCATAATTTTAGAATGAAAAATAGAGATGATGAAGCAACAGATAGCAGTATACTGACAATGAACTGTTGTCAAGAAAGTGTGTGGAGCTAAAACATAAGATTGTTTAAGGCTGGTCCTAAATAGATGATACCTATGTCAGCTGACCAAAGGCCACATACTTTGGAACAATCTTGCCTCAGCTGAAAGATTATGATGATGTTCTTAGAAATTGTTTGACTTCATGGCAGAAAATAAACAGCCAGGCAGTTGAAACCTTGAAAACAACAATATAACATGAATAACAAATTTTCAACATTTTAAAATTTTGATACGGCAGCCCTGGTCAGTTCTTTAAATGAAATTTTTTAACAAATTCTGATTTGTTTTCAACAAATAGTGCCTCTTGTAATGGTATTTTTACCAAGAAATAGCTGCTTGTGAAGTAGAAGCAAAACTAGAGATACAGATTGAATCAAGGACAAATTGGTTTAGAATCTAGAAAATATTAGCACTATTATAAAAATTGATTTTTCTACATTACTTTTCACAATATATCCCTTTTTATAGATCAAAATAACTAATTTTTTTTTTTTTGTAAAATAAACAAATACCAAAACCAGAGTTCACATTTATAAAAACAGTTTCCTTCTGTAGAAAATGTAAACATTTCAGTTTCTGAAAATGTAAACATATTTAATACTTTCCATGTGGTAATTTAACATAATATAAGAATGTTTTCAATTTCTTAATGGCAAAACTACCTGAACAACAGTAGCTCCTGCCTCTTCTAAAACATCTGCAACATGACTCCAGGCATTCAGTACTACTTCTGCCAGTCCATAACAGTGATATTCTTTTGGAATTCCAACACGAATTCCAGAAATATTGAAGTCATCTCTAAGAACTATAGGAAGAATATCTTTCTCAACAGTAGTAGAATCTTTTTCATCGAATCCAGATACAGTATCTAGAAAATACAAAAAGTTAATATAAAATACAGAATATATTTAATTATGCTTCTTTAATACTCAAATTCTGTTTGGCTAGGCTTTGAAAAGAAATATTCTTCCTTACCAATAGGATCAATTTATTTCCTATGTCCTTGCTCAACATATTTGAGCCAGCTATTTAGATAGAAGTTATATTTTATATTAAGGTAGTTCAAATTATTTTACAAAGGTATTTTTCATAGATGGGGTTAATTTAAGTTTTCAAGAAATGTTTTATAATAAATCCATTAAGTATGCTTTATATTTTTTCTCTGAGTATTAAAGCCCTATAACATTTATTTTATTATATATTTAACATTCTGATACCACTGCATCAGTGCTGAAATCAACTGTAAGAATAGTAACATGATAAATAAAGTAATCTGTGTAAATATAAAGTAAATTAGTAAACTATAAAATTAATGATAAAGAAATAAATTAATGCTTTAATTTATATCTGCAATGTGAGATATAGCCAAAATATTTTCTTACAATAAACAAGATTCTAAACCGTAAAAAGGAATGATGCAGTTGAGATTACAGGATAATCAATTTATTTCACAGTTAGTAAAAATTCTTTAGCAAATTCTAAATAGAAGTCTGAGTAAAAAAATATAGATGAAATAGTTGCAGAAAAACAATATGTATTCAGGAAGGAATAGGGGACAAGGTTTGGGCTAATAAGAAATACTGATGAGAAGCATTTAGAAAGAGATGAAGGAATAAATATATGTTTCACGACGTGAAAAAAACATTCAATGGTATTCACCAATAAAAATCTTACGGACGCAAAGGGCAGGTGAGGGAATCAAAGATTAATTAAAAAATTGTCCAAAAAAAAATTATAAAAATAAACGATGCTGAAACTAAGTGTTAGAAAACTGACTTACGAAGAGAATTAAGGCAAGGATGCAGAGTACCTCTACCCTTATTTAATATGTATGTTGAAGGTACAATGCCAAAGTAGAAGAAAAAAGAATCAGTGAAAAATGAAGAAAAATAAATTGCATAATGTTTGCAGAATACAATATTTTTAAAAATGTATACAAATATTTGACAGATGATTTTAAGATTAGAATATATCATAACAATTAATATTTTTAAAGTAAAAATAATGGGGATAATGGCAATGAATGTCAACAAGAATTAATTGGGAAACAATTTTAATGACAAATATTTTCATGAAAAAAGTCAGTAGTTTTTTTTTACCT
This sequence comes from Lycorma delicatula, assembly GCF_047948215.1. Classification (NCBI taxonomy): domain Eukaryota; kingdom Metazoa; phylum Arthropoda; class Insecta; order Hemiptera; family Fulgoridae; genus Lycorma; species Lycorma delicatula. The sequence goes on along the minus strand of NC_134455.1, from coordinate 16,535,893 downwards.
AATAAATAATATGACTAGTAGAACAATGCAATCCTTAGATACCTTTCTAACAGAAACAGTTATTACATAGTAAGATGAAAGGAGCGACTCCTCTCCTGCCTCAGAGAGGAGTCACTTTTTTAATTTCTGTTTTCCACAGATGATTTTTGCCTATTTCAGGAAAACATGCAGCCAATTTTGTTTTCCAAATTTTTTGAATATTAATATGAAGAATAAAGGAGAATATATTACTTTTCAATTTAATTTCATATATGGAAGTTAAAAAATAAATTAATTACTGATAATAATAATCCAGCTATTTTAACTACTGTTTTAATAATTTATTGTTGAATAGCAAACAAATACAGATAGCAACAATAATGGAACAGGACAGTCAAGAAGTGTAATTGATGTTAACTCATCAATAGTTAAAAATTCATTGAATTTATACATCTACTAAAATTGCAGGCTGCTAAAATTTTAGTTAAAAAATTCAATATCTTACCATAATTTACAGCAGTGAATGCAATTTTAATTCCCTCCACTATGTCAACAATACCATACCCTAATATATCCACAGTTACTATGTAGCATGACATGGATAAAATAATTCAACATTGATATATTGTAATATGATAGGTTTTCCTTCTCCACCCACAGAAAAATAATATAATAACAATATCACAACAACATTTTAACATATGTAATTAATGAGAATAGATTCTCTATAATGTTATTAAATAAATTAAGTTTTGATTAAATGTAACATTATTGGTTCTAACTCTTATAAGACAGATTCCACAGTAAATTACCATGTTTTTAAAACTGTCGTATCAAAGCAAAATAAGGTAAGCTAACTACATAAAAATATAAAAAATAAAAACATTAAAATTCAGTCTTATAGTCATCCAGAAGTTTTATTTTGAAACCTATGAAAAGTCCCTGCTGTAAATTTGTGATCATTTTTTACATTTATATATAAACAATGTTGTTAAATTTTACTTTAGAGGATGAAACATAACTATAAATAAATAAACAAATGTTTATTTTTGAAGATATATAGAACTACTTTTCAGATCTCTTGAAAATTGCCTCATCAATTCTTACATTAATACATTTGAATTTTCAATATTTTATATAATCTGATGAAATTACAAATAAAGACAATGTCAGATCCTTGGCAGGAATCAAAACTGTGACTAGCTAATCTACAGTAAATAAATTATTCAGTAATGTAACCTCACCTTAAGAAAAATGTCATATAAATTTAAGTAGTTAGTTTCCTATCTGCTATATATCTTTTCAAAATATAAATTCATATTTCAGAAGCAGATTAAAATAGCTAAATAAAATGGGGTAGTTTCTGTCCAAATCCTTTCTATTTGTCCTCTCCCATCATCTAACAAAAGCAAGGAATCGGGTAGAAGGTTATGAACACTCTGTAATTCTACAGAAAGCCTTAGCCTGTCTATTAGACTCTTTAAATGACATCACAGCCAAGAGCACACACAAATGTTTGGGAAAGTACATCACTATACTATTTGATTCCTTGACTATATCACAGCCTAAGAGGCACACTATAAAAGGCATACTTTTAAAAAAACACATTTTGACCTGTTGCGATCCTCTCTGATAGTACATAACCAAGGGACAAATAGAAAGCATAGCAGAAAATCACTACACATTGTCTGTCATTTGGAGTTTAAGTATAACATACAGCACATTTTTCATAAATAGATTTATCTTTTAAAAACTACACACAATTAAAATTAATCATATCACAAATGGTTACTCTTTTATTAATTTATAATATAAAATATTTCATTCAGACCTCACCTACTAAGTGAATAAAAAAAAATTGAAATGTTTTTACAGTTACATTTCTTCTTTTTCGTTAAAATTGGAATTTTTGAAAAACTGAAATTTCCAATATTTTTTTTAAACTACTAAAATACAGTATAACATACCACAAAGAGCAGCACCCAACATTTTTTTGGGAGTCTTTTCTTTATTATATTCTCCATATGAACATCATCAAAATTTTGCTATAAACTACTACCGTCAATCATTTTTTTTTTTGCAGATTAAGTCATAACTAAGTAAAAACAGACATTTTTTAAGTATTTGCAAGTAAAATGCTAACAGGTAAGTACAATTGAACTATTGGTATTAAAAAGTTTTATTTTAATCAAATACAAAGAACAAAAAGACACAATTTCTGTTTTGTATTACAGAGCAGAGAATACTTTTAAACTTTTGACTGATGTGCATTTGTGAAATAAAATTAATATTTTATAATATAGAACTGAGTGTAGGAACTATTAGTAAAAAACATTCCAATTTGTGCACTCAAAGTACGACTTACGTACTGAAGATGCAAGCAGTATCTTCTACAGATCTTGCTATAATTCCTGGAACATCCATAGAGTTAACTAATGGAATAAGACCGTACCTAGACACACTCCCATAAGTTGGTTTTAAGCCAACAACCCCACAATAGGAAGCTGGATTTCTTGTTGAGCCTCCTGTATCTGATCCAAGTGCACTAAAATCAAAATATCCTTAAATAATGGGTAGGAGGTAAAACAAAAAGGAATATATTAAAACAATTATAATATACTTAAGCATTATTATAGGAAATATAAATAAAAAGACTTAAATTGATGTTAACATAATATTTTAGTAGTGTGGTGGAGGAGTTTGTCTACTGGTGGAGGCCCCATCTGTGCAAAGTGAAGGATGGCCTCTTCAGCTACAAACTAGATTTCTAGTTTCATATGTAATATTTTCTATAATTAATCACCTTTCATAGCCCTACATTCATTACAAATGATTCAACCAAATTTTTAACATACCATAAACAGTTTGAAAGTTTTTCTCAACCTTCTTTGTATGTAAATACATCCTCTACCATTCTACCAATCCAATTCCAGAAAATTTCTTTTGACTCAGTTCCATTATATTGTTTAAATCAAATGTAGTAATGTGTAATGCTATCAAGTTTTTAATTCTGCTCAAATTAACTATTGAATTTATTTAGGGACGATAAGGATGATACAGAGAATGATGTGTCCTTTTTGCCAAGAATATCATAAACTACGCAACAAATCCTTTGTTGACCTCACCTACTAAGTGAATAAAAAATAAATTGAAATGTTTTACAGTTACATTTCTTCTTTTTAGTTAAAATTGAAATTTTTGAAAAACTGAAATTTCCAATATTTTTTTGAACTATTAAAATTCAATATAAAGAGTAGAATATAATAATACTAAAATACAATAATACAATGAGTAGCACCCAGCATTTTTTGGGAGTCTTTTCTTTATTATATTAAAATTTTAATAGAAAATAAAAATAAAATAAATTAGTAAAATAATAATAAAATTAATAAAAATAATAGTATTAATAAAATTAATAGTAACATAATAAAATAGTAATAGAAAATAGGTTCAACATGTATATCATTTTTTTATATAGTCACCACCCTTGTTAATGCACTTGATCCACTGGTCTGCAAGCTCGCTTATTCCTTCCAACAAAAAGGTTTTTAGTTGGTCACGAAGCCGCTTCTGAACTGCTTCCTGCAGTCTAAGTTTGTGGAAAATCAATGACCTCACAAAGCATTCTTGAGTAGCCCAAACAGATGAAAGTCAAAGGGAGCAAGGTCTGGGCTGTAGGGAGGGTGTCAGTATCTCAAAATTTAACTTGTTGAATGTTTGAACAGTGCATCAACACGTTTAAGCTTATGTTCTGCAGTAAGCTGTCTTGGTATCCATTGCACAGAGACTTTACGGATGCTGAGCTCATCGTCGATGATTTGACAGGCAGAACCATGACCAATGTTCAAAGTAGATGCTATCTCATTGATGGTAATGTGCCTATTCAACAGAACCACTTCCTTGTTGAATCTTGTCATCTGTGGTGGACACTGTTATGTGATAAAGCACTATCCCCACACTACAATAAAAGTGTACAATGAATTTAAACCACTTTCACACCATCCAACCAGAGAAATCATATCACTGATTGTTGGGTAAATTACAAAAATTAAACATAGCTCGTTTGCCAAAGTATTGGACTTTAATTATAAAAGAAAAATAATAACTGATGGTACATTACGTACAAAAGGCACATAATCAACAAATCAGTTTTTGTCGAGACCTTACAATCTACTAAATTAGAATTGAAAAGTTTGATTTACAAAATAACAATCCCAAAAATTCATATTTAAACATAAAACACTAAAAAATACACTTTCATAATTCCAATTTTTCAGATAGTACAAAAAATCACATTTTGACACTATTAATACATTGACACTATAATTCTAAACAACAAATTATCAACACATAGACAGTTAGATTAACTAAACAGTTCAAAGATTAAACTACTAAATTAATTATTAACCTGTACAAATGTTATACTGTAAACTTCACAAAGGAAGATATTAATATTAACACAAAAAGAATGATTGCACAGAAAAAATATAAAAGTAAAATATAATCATGCATATAGTCTAACTTTCTGAAATTAAAATTCAAAAAGTTTTCTATTGATACAAGAATAATAATCTCATAAAGTAATATGTACACACATTCATAAATAAAGTTTATCAAATTGTACCTGATAATTTCTCAAAAAGTAATGTATTGTTTAAGGGGAGATCCTGTTGCTTATTACTATTAATGACAATGGAGACATTCAGAATATTCAATAAACATCTCATAATAAATCAAGTATCTACTTATTGGAGCAGCAGTATTTGATGCACTTGAGTCTGAGACTGAGAAGAAACATTGGGAGTTCTTACAAGGTAAAAAATTGCTCCAGAATATACTAGGAACACGATTTGAACTGAAGCATGTAACAGTTTTTAAAACAAATATTGTACACTTTTTTCACAAAAACTTTCACTGAAACAACAGAATAATGAGAAAATCATAAAACAAAACACATGAGGTAAATGTAAATATTAGTTGTAAAATTATGTTAACATCTACAATGAAGACGCTTGAAAGACAATGTAGACACTGTACGCATTTTATTGAAATTCATTTTACGGATAAGAGCAAAGTGTAAAAATATTAATGAATCAAAATTCAGGAGGTTTAACATTTACGAATAATACGCAGCATCACAAATTTGTAATAATCACACTAAAAGAGAGAAAGAAAACGTGAACGAGTCGCAGGCAGAACATCCGCACCCAGTAGAAGTCTGACCTGCACTGAAGAAAGGTGGCGTGATGAGAAGAAGGGGAAGCAAACTAGGCCGTAGACAGAAGAGTGTGTGTGTTGACGACAACAGGTAGTGTGCAAGTGTTAGTGCGGAAAAGAAACAGCATAAACAGAAAGTTTGGGAACGATTAGACAAACGTGGGGTATTCGGGAACGATAGACATAACAAAAATTATTTTATAAACAAGCAGACCATTAAAAGAATTACATAAGACTGATAAGATAATTTCTGAATACGAACAAGTTGAGGAATGACATCATCGCAGACAAAGAAAATTAGACTTCTAGGAACTTTGACAACATTAAAATTGGAGATAACAAAACAGTTATGACTAATTTGGCTAAATAGAAGTTATTTTTTTGAATCATTACGACCACAGCAGACAAAATAGAAAATTACGGTGAACTTGACACTACGAGAAGACCTTGAATTTATTGGATTAAAGCTACTTTACGCATTGGCGTAAACACTGATTGTTGTTCCTCCTTGGTGCAAATTGCTAGCAAAGCAAACATGTTTACACTGTAATAGCTGGAAAACAAATGATGCACAATTGGGAAATTTTGCAGATGTGTCCACAGTTGTACCAAATCTAAGCACACATTTGCAGAAGTTAGTATGACAACCCTGAAGGTTTGTTGTGGTGTGTTCACCCTCCTAAATTAATTGCCATAACCATGTAGTAGTAAATTTTGCACTTAGCATTATTTTCATCCAAGACTGTGATAAAAACTTTAGCAGGTCTTCTTCATTTGCATTCTTCAAATGCATGTATCATTCTGCCCTACAAGTAACAGTTTCACCCAATCATCATAAGGACTGGTTGTACAGTGAAAATGAATACTGTCAGAAAAGTAATTCTGGTAATTCTTGAACCTTTACAAACGTTAGTCACAAGAGAGAATAAGAGTCATAGTTACAAGAGAGAATTGGATGGATAATATTAAGCAACTAAATAATGAAGCCCTTTCTGTTATGAAACAAAGAATTATATAAACTATTTCAACTGAGCAGGAGAATAATAATAATATGAACAATAATTATAACAATATTATAAATTCTTATCATCATGAAGAATAATACAAAGACTGTCTTGTATTCTATAAACGGATTACAACAGACACGTGCTCAAAATAATGAAATAGACAGGAAAGTATATATAATCCAGCAAGGATCGCTAATATTATTAGCGATCCTTGCTAATGTTCTGCAAGAATGTTCTGCAGAACATTCTTTTCTCTTATTTACCTTTTTAAGGATAGAACCAAAATAGATGTGAATTAAGCATGTAATTCAATTAATATTAGATGCATTCATATTTTTTGCATTTCTACAAGGAAGATTTTGAACCTACAGATAGACATTATTCATTTTTAATTAATAATTAGAGATTTCTCAAGAAACAATGGGTAAAATTGCCTTAGAAATAGAGATAAAATTATCTAAAAAGAAAACTAGAACACACAAAGAGTATTTTATTAAAAGACAAAAAATTTAATTTCTATCATTCATACTTTAATTTTTGGCAATCATTTATGTAACATTTAGATCTTAGTAAAATAAAATATAATGATAATAGAAATTAAACCGTTTCTATTTTATTAAAATATTCTTGTCCGTTATTTACTCATTTGTTGCCTTTTCTTTATATATTCTCTAAAAGAGTAGAATAGAAAACTGATAGAGATTCAGATAATAACAAACCAATTTATACAAATTAAAAATTTCCTTCAAACATTAAGACAATTGCAATGAAGAATCTTAAGCAATTTTCTTTTTTCACAATTAACAAATAAAAATAACCTTGCACAATAAAAATATTATTATAAACACTTACCCAAAACAGACACCACTAGCTACAGCAACTGCACTTCCTCCAGAACTTCCTCCTGCAATTATATTATCTGCCTCCCTACTACACAAATGTTTAAGAGTAACATTCCCTTTTTTCAATACGTACGGTATTTCAGAACCCCACACATTTTTTGTAGGGCCATGTATTGAATCCACAGTTCCTGATCTAAATAAGAATTTTTTTTTTTAATTGAAAAAACTTAAATTAAAAAAAATATATATAAATATATACAGAGAAGATTTAACCAGCTCTTTATTGCTCAATTACATCTAAATTATTTCACTGTTTCTCTTAGTATAACATATAGTACAAATACTTAGGATTTTAATCATTACAGTCTTGATTAAAGCATCAAACTCTGTGTGTGTTGATGGACCTTTGACAATAAAATTTAAAGTGAGCTGCCTTAAGTTTGCATTTTAAAGCACAACATAAGAAAAAAAAGCTTTCTAGGGCTTGGGTGCTCTTTTTTACACTTTAAATTATACTCAATCAGCTTTTTTGATGGTTATTTATACTTAATATTAAGGATTCCCTGAATAATCAATCCAAACAAATCAATTCTTTTAGGGATTTATAGTGGTAACTACGAGCTATTGGAATTTCTTATCAATTTAATTTAATTTCTTACCAATAACAATAATATGGACATTAAGCAAATTGCTTCCCATAAGTGAGAACAATATTTTCTCCAGAGTCAAAATCAATTAATTCACAAATGTTTTTAGTGTAGATAGCTGTGCTGCTTACAATATTAGGAAGAATATTATTTCTACCAGACTTTATCTTTCATGTTTAAGTTGTGATCTAAATATCACACTACCTATTATCTAAGACAGTCTAGGAATACCTATGGTCTAAGGTAAACTATAGTGCTTAGGTGTAAAGCAGTGTTTCTAGTTTCTCATCCCTCCATATAGTGTTTAATTTTTTCTCCCAGTTTCTCAGTGGTGTGTAAATGAAACCCACACCATAGTTTTACTAAGGTTTGTTTTTAGAATGCTGAAATAATAGTGTTAAGATAATTTCTTGAGTACTTTTGTTAAGGTTTCCCTCACTTTACCTTAGTTTATATTTTAAACTTGGGTTAAAAACAGAAGCTTTTTTGCTATAAAGATGCTCATAAAAGCTTCTGTTTTGGAGAAAGACATCAATAATTCATCAATTGAAAACTCCTCTACTATACTAGTAAAAGCACAGCTATGAAAAAAGTTTTTTAAATTCTTGTCCACAATACAAAGGGTAACCCATGACTTAAAATTCCCTATTAAACTTAAACTTAGAGTGATTCCTACTTACAATTACCTAATTATAATTTTTTTTTAGCACTTTGTCAAGAAGTATTTAACATGCATCTATGCAGTTTTTAATATTTTAAGATTATCTTATGCAATTCTTTTTAACATTCTGAAGGGCAACATTTTCTATAAAAGGATTAAAAGAAATAAAATAATTTAACTGGTTTTAAGAAAACAAAATTATAATCTGCTATTAGGATAACGTTTTTTAAGCTATCATTATTCAATATAATTACAGCAGTGTAATGCATTTATTTCATATAGTATGTTATACAAAAATCTTAATTTTCCATATGAGAAATAAATGGAAAATTGAAACATATCTAAAAAAAAAAAAAAAAAAAAAAAAATATATATATATATAAAAATAATTCTTACCCCATAGCAAATTCATCCATATTAGTCTTCCCAATAATAACAGCTCCAGCATCTTGTAATCTCTGAACAATGGTAGCATTATAAGATGGAACAAAATCAGATAACATCTTGGATGAACAAGTAGTTTCAACACCATCCATACAAAAATTATCTTTGACTGCTACTGTAATTCCTTGCATCATACCTCCATAAGTATCTATAAAAATACTTAAATAAATCAACAACACTCCTAGGAAAATCACAGCAGAACTTTTGTAATAACCATTTTAATCAATAATTGTCAAATAATGTAAAAAAAGAAAATGTTACAAAACATAGTTTTTATGGCTAACACAATCTTAGACAGTTTTCTCAAAAATAACAAATGTAAATCAAATAATACTGCTATTTATTAATTATTTTTATAACAAAATCATTCAGGTACATGAGACCAATGATGAAGTGTAATTTTGAAATAAATTTTCAAACATTTTACAATTACATTTCCTTCTTTGATTTGAATGCTATTTTTTTACCCTTTCTAGCATTGCCACTCTAACATTTGTAGCTGATACGTTTTGGAGTATATCCATTCTCCTCAAAACTCTTTGAATTGTTAAAAGAAATTTTGAGAATGGAGATCTCTGAAATGCGTCAACTACAAATGTAAGAGTGACAATGCTAGGAAGGACAAAAAATAACAATCAAATCAATTACGATTATCCCAGTGGAATTATGAAATATTGTAAAAATGTTATATTTCCTTCTATTGAAATTTTTTATTCAATGTAACAGAATCATTCAGTAATGTAAGACTAATGAAATACAATCCTGAAATAAATCTTCAAACATTTTGTAGTTATAATCCCATCCATTGAAATTTTTATTAAATGTGATACTTAGGCATAGTTAATTTAAAACAGAGGTTGTGAGAGACAGTGCATTCATCAGAAAATCATAAGCTTAAATAATTCTTAAAAACTCAAAACTACAGACAGATACCAAATAAGGTAGCATATGTGAATGTGTTAAAAGTTAGGATAAGATAAATTATTGAAATATGCACATGATATACATATATTAATGTAAATAAACCAAAATTAACATCTACAAAAAATATTATAACAAATGTAGAGTATAAAATGAAAGTACAAACCGTCATTGAAATGATTCCATGATTGTATGTAAAAGAAAAACAATGATGCTTAACAAAAAAGGAACATAATAATTAGCAAATAAGCTTCTCGTAAACCATGAACAGCCTAAATGGATATCATTTTAATACAAGACATTTAGTATTCCTACAAATCATGTTTTGTTCTATAGGTCTTTATGACCAATTACTTACGATTACAGAAAGGAAGCTAGGCACAGAAACAGAAACACCCATTCTCTTTCAATATGGGAGAAAATAATCCATAGCAGAGCGATCTCAGGTATTCATCTGAAGGTCCCAGGTTTGAATCCCAGTTAGGCATACCATTTTTCATATGTTATAAATTTCCACTTGGGCAAATGACCATAACAGTTAAGCTAGTAATCTCATTAAAAAAAATTTCTATTAGCATATGGTATTCCTTCATTCCATGCATAAGTAATACTTCCATAGTTTATAACTATGATTTATTTTTTGTGTTTAGTGTTATTCCTTCATTATCTTTCAATCTGTATAATCCTTTTAAATAGAAAATATTTAACTATTATCTATAAATATCATTTAATATAAATAAATCTTTAAATATTCTATAAAAAATACTGAAGTACAGGATTATACTTCCATATAACTGTATACAGTTATAAGGTGTATGTATACTGTATACATAACCAAGTATATGCAGCATAAAAAGTGACTTTAGTTTCTAAGACATGTCTTAAAAACTCATATTGTTGAAAAATCTAAACTACCACTTATTTTATCATTCCTCTGTCAGTTATTCACTGAAGCAATAATTTCTAACAGAGAATGAAAATATTTGCAAAGCATATTACAAAGTATTATAACCATTATTGGGTTAACTGTATTCAATAAACTAGCATTATAAAATTCCTAATTAAAACAAATCAATGCATTGTATTTATTTCATATCCCCACAATGTAGACAGTATACTATTGTGAATTTGGTAATACAGTGAAGTTCCTCACATAAAAAGAAAAGAAAAAGCAATTCCTCCACTCACTAAAATAACTTAATTTTCTAATTTTTTAGTTACTTTAATTTATAATTTTCTTACCTACAAAATGGAACTTACTTTTACTCAGATGTAAATCAACATTTTTTGCATCAGTCACAGCATTATTTTCTAATAGCTTCACAAATGCATTTAAACTCTTAATAATATCAGCTCGTTTCAGAGACATTTTACACAATTCTAAAGCTGATAATTTTCCTTCTTGTAGTTTCTGAGCTATCTGAAATAAAAAACATAAATCTTAAAGGAAAAACTTTCTAATTTATAAATCCTTTAAAAAAACAATTACTAGAATTACATTATAGGTCTTTAACACTTGTAATAGATTTATTTTCAAAATTACAGGTCATGCACTCTTTAATTATTACTCGTATTAATAATGCTGTAAAATTACTGTTTTTATTTAAAAGGATATTCAGTAGGCAGGAAGAAATTCACATGATACCCTTAATGTCAATCATTCAATAGGTTAAATTAATCAAATTTTTTGCTTCACTGTAAATACATTAAAAATTGAATCTTTTATTATAAATGAATAAAGTGTGATGATAAAATTAATGTCAAAAGTTTTTCTGTTTAATTTATTTGCACAAAAATTTTCCATTTTGTTAATATAAAGCCAAGTTTCTAACTATTAATTGATGGTGCTCCTGGTTTTTATTTATATGATATTCATTGTATATTATATGATTATTATACTTTTCATATTTGGGATGCACGTTAACATGTAATGAAATCAATTTGTATAGGTGTAACCCGGTTAAAAAATTTAATAATTAATATAAAAAATAAATAAATAAACAACTAAATGTTACCTATGAAACACTATAAAAAATATTTTTAACCAAGATTTTAAAATAAGAACAAAACTACATAAATAACTGTTGTCAATCTACGGCAACCTAAATAGAAAAAACTTAATTTAATTTAAAAATATCTAAGCCTTAATTCAGACTAACCCAATATCCCTTAGTGTGCTCTTTTGTAGGTTGGGTAAAATTAATCTCAAAAAAGACAATGACAGCAAGAACCTTAAATTAATTAAAGATATTCCAACTAGAGAACAAAATTGTAGGGAGGGACTAACAGTTCAATATCTATAACTGAAGAGTTTCATAAGAATATTTAACAAATTTGTTGGTCCATTATCAATTTTCAGAAATAAATTTTCTGATTTACTACTGATAAAGCAAGTTTCATTAATCATTTTAAACATTAAAAATCATAAATTTACTTATTCTTAAATACAGTATTTTCAGCAATTTGCCATGTAACTCCATAAAAAATATTTTATGATTGAAGTTAATTTTATGGCAAATAGGTTTTATTTATTATTTAAAAAAAAATTAAAACTATTTTTCTTAGAAGGTCATTGGAAAATGTATAAAATGCAAAAAAAAAGAAAACTGAAGCCTAAGAAATAATTAAAAAAAAAAAAGGACTGTTCAAACTGTGGCTACAATGGTTTCTTTATTCATAAACATTAGCAAAATTTTGACACAAAATTTTTGTCATCATGACAAAGAAGCTACTTTATGTATGGGTTATTCCATATCAAACAGCTCAATCTAGAATTAAATTGTTGCAAGACCATTTTTGATTTTTGTAATTTTTTCCATTAAAAGAAATTTTTTTTATCTTTAAAAAAATTGTTTGTAAGCGCTAGGTTAAATTTTACAATGTCCTGCACAAAATTTTAGTATTTTTTGGCATTTGTGATTTTTTCGATATCTCAGAAACTAACAGACTTAGAAACTTGAAACAAAAATCATTGTATTCTACATAAAAATTACTATATATTATGTTATGTATATCAATTTCCTATATTGAAAAATTTATGCCCTAAAATTAGCTCTGAATCAGAGCATTTAGAATGCAAAAATTTCAATTTTTGCACAAATATTTCACTACAAAGGGTGGGGACATCACTTTTAATATTTATACCCCTTCTTAACATAGTTCTAGAGAGCCTATTTATGAATTTTGAAGTCTAATGTCCTCTTTATTTATTTTTGAAAACAGATCAATATGCAGGAATTTTCAAAATGTATGATTTTTGATGCCTTATATCTCAGATGGGGAAGGTAATAAAAATTCAGAAATTGTTTAGTTTAAAGCCCCACCATACATGTTGAATAAGCAGTAAAAATGACAATATTGATATTCAACTGATAAGCAAAATAATCTAGTTACAGTGTATCCCTGATAATGGTAAAACTGCTAAATATCATTATTCTTTTAAGAACTAGATCTTGTACAAAAAATACTTAAAATTCTAAGAATTATTATTGTTTTTTATGTAATCATTTAATTGAGGTGCCTCATCCTGAAATCACAAAAACCATCAAATTCATTCAAAATTAATATTTATTCATTTAATAATATATTTTGGGTGTTGGAAAATAGAAATTAGTAAAAATTTACATAGTGACAAATAAAAAAAAAAAAAAAAACTCAACAAAAACGCAACATTACTACTGAAAACACCACTAAACAACTAAAAACGAACAAGAAAATGAAAAAGTAACAGAACTATTAACGAAACTGCAATAATAACCACGAATACTAGGAGCAAGAAAAACATAACCGCAATAATCAAGAGCTGAACCTAACCTAATTAATTATTTATTACTTAAATAATAAATCAAGGTTATAATAACAAGTCAAGGTTAGCGAGCGAAGCGAGCGTGGGTTAAGTTTGGTTAGATTATATTATTTATTTTCATGTTTATATCTTTAAATATAATGTTTCACTATGATATAAGTATTTTTTTCTATTTTCATTATGTTATGTGTTATTTGTATCACTATGGAAATTTTTACTAACTTTCTATTTTCCGACACCCAAAATACATCATTAAATTAATAAATATTAATTTTGAATGAATTTGATATGGTTTTTTTGTGATTTCGGGGTGAGTCACCTTACCTAGATAATTACCTTTTTTTGAACCATAGAGTAAAATTAATTAGATAAAACTTCTTGTAATGTTAAAAAATAATTTAGGTCCAAGTTAACTGATCAGAAAATGTTTGAAATATTGGTGAATGGCAATGAAAATGTAAATTCCAAATAACCTTGACACATATTTAATCCTTAATTACTGCGCAATGGTCTGTTGGATGCAAGAGAAATGTATTTTCCCATAATACCCTAACAGCACAATCTGAAACGCCCTTTGTCCGAGTACCTTCCAACAGGTGGGGACAAGTCAGTCAGTGGTGAGAGTTACGTTGTGTACATAGGTGTGTGTACAATTACTCCTACATTAAGCGGTCTGTTGGATATATATTATTTGCATTATATTTTAGTTGATCTACAAGATGGGTGCATAATAATATACTTGACAAATGTATTTTAACTGATTTTTTAAATATTTTTTTTTGCGCTGTATAATTTAGTTGGCTATTTCGTATTGCATATCTAGTTGGATATTATTATAGTATATTTAGTATTGTATGTTGTTGCATTGTATATTGAGTATGGATGTACAGGCAGGATCATCAAATTCTCCGACGGGGAGTCTTATTCTTTAAGACTTTGGGGGTTGGCGTCCTCACCGGCCTAGCCTCTGCAGCTTTTCTTCCCACTACACACTGAGCTGCAGAACACTTTACACTATACATATATACTACACCAAGAACACTACACAAATTACAACATATACCCTTACACAACTACACAACAACATCCTATACTGATTTCTTACATTTACACTTGGTGACATCTCACGAAATGCAACCGTAACCCAACGTGGGAACTATCGTGCCGCTGGGTGAGTGACTCTACGTAGTAAGACTTGAACGATGTCCTCTGGGCACCAGAGCGAACCCAGTTATATTTTGCTCTAGCTGCAGTATGCGTGCTCTCTGCTGGAGTGGTCCGTTTTATCGCCGGTACTCGTGGGATCAAAATTTCAGTTCCAAATACAAATATTTTGATGGTTGGTGGTCCATAGAAAAAACCACCAAACATAGTCTTGTGAAGAGGCCTCGTTCAGCTTTGTCTGACGAAGATAAAAGTCCTATAGAAGAGAATTACAAATCATTAGACATGAATATTAATAATATTAGATTCGTTGTTCTCCGAAATAGTCAGGAAGGTGGCTCTCTCCAAAAGGTTTCGCCCTTCGTGATAAACAAAGCTATAACAGGTGCAAGTGGTTCTCTTAAAGAACATCAGAAAATTACGTGACGGATTGATTCTGATTGAAACATTCAATAATGAGCAGAGTCTATCTATCTTACGTCTCCGTAATATAGGTGCAGACAAATATAAGTGTAATACAAATATTTTAGGAGTAATATTTGTATTACTCCGTAATACAAATATAAGTGCAGAATGCCACAAAACCCTAAATACGAGTCGTGGGGTAATTTTCTGCCGAGATCTTATGGATATCGATGCCAGTGAAATAGCTAATGACCTCCGTGCCCAAGATGTTGTAGAAGTAAAGCGTATACTGAAACGGCAGAGCGGAATGGAAGAACCAATACCTTCTCTTATACTGACTTTCAACCTTCCATTCCCACCGGAAAAAATAAAAATTGGTTATTTTTCAGTTCGAGTACGACCTTTCATTCCCAACCCTCGAGGATGTTTTAAACGCCAAGGATATGATGACACTACAACATCTTGCTCGAAAACAGAGGTCTGTGGTAGATGTACTAAGGAAGGCCACAATGATACTAACTGCGAAGAAGAAGAAAAATCTGCTAATTGTAGTGGTTCGCATACTGCTCGCTCTCGAGAGTGCCCAACTTTTAAGGAAGAATAGGCAATTCTCAAAATCTCTACGGAGCAGAAACTGTCTTTTCCAGCAGCACGCAGAGAATATAAAAAAAATTATTAACTCAAGGACGCTGAAAAAACCCGACGTATCTTTTGCTACCGCTACATTGAAACAAGTTCCTACAAATTTAAATAATCAGCCGTGCGGATCCTGCAATGACCTAAAAAACTTGTTCAGATGTTATCTGATCAAGTTGCATCACTAACAGCCACTATTTCACAACTGACAAAGATGAACAAAAAGTTTTCCGTTGCAGTTAGTAAATCCAGCAGCGGGATCCCTATGAAAGTTCCTGTTCCCAAAGTTTTGCCAGTACGAGCAGGAGTAGTCACAGCTGGCGGTAAGCAATCTAATAAACTTCCTATTATGAGAACCCATGTAACCGCCCCCTCTGGGATGTCATCTGCGGCATCCCATTCTGCTAAATCTCCTCCACCATCACTCCGTATACTGGAGGATATGGTTGAAGAACCATCGGACTCCAGGGCATTGGAGTTCTTTAAAATCAAAAATTCAAAAAAGAAAAACCGTATCACATACAACTAATTTTTAAATACTTTCTCTGAATTTATAAATCTATTCTTATGAATATTATTCAGTGGAACGTTAGAGATCTTCGGTCCCGCATTGAAGATGTTAGAGTGTTGAAGCGTTCACATAAACCATTAATAATGTGCTTCCAAGAAACGCACCTATTACAGCAAGATGTTGTAACTTCAGAGGCTATACTTGTGAGAGATACGATTGTCTTGTAGATAGTAGAAAGTGGTGGTGTTGTAATTTTCATGCGGAGTGAGGTGTTGTAGCCGACACCTCACTAACAGACAATCACCTCACGGCTACCTCTAGCCACCCACATTCCTGCTGTTGCTGTAAAAACCTCAGTCCTGTTTAAATTGAATATTTGCAATTTGTATCTCTCCCCGAACTCTGAGTTCAGTGCTCTAGAAATATCAAATCTCCTCACACAAATTCATTTCCATCGTTAATAGTAGGAGACTTCAATGCTCACCATATTTCCTGGGGATCATTTTCTGCTCCGCTCGAGGAAATACGATAAAAAGAATCAGACAAGACTTGAACTTTGTCTTCTGAATGATGGGTCATACACATTTATGTCTTCATCATCTGGTACACTGTGAAACATCGACCTCTCCTTATGTACACCGAATTTACTCCCTCGTCTTAATTGGTCTGCTTGTGACGACCTTCATGGCAGTGACCATAGGCCAATTATTATTGGTGTCGATCGCAAAACGAATAAAAGGCCACGGAGATGGATTGTTGAAAAGGCAGATTGGAACGGTTACCATAAAGCCTTCCCATCACAGTCTGACGATGGTGCTGACGCCCTTGACGAACTTTCATCTCTTACGTCTCTGAACTTGAAAATGCTAACAGATGTATCCCACAAACATCGGAAAACCCAAGACTTCTTTCTATTCCTTGGTGGAATGACGATTGCCGAAACGCTATTAGCAATCGACGACAGGCACTGCGCAAATTTAACCGCAGGCCTACAAATGAACACTTGCATTTATACCGTAAGGCTAGAGCGGTATGTCGTCAAGTATTCTTGGACGCTATGAGAAAGTCATGGAGGAAATACGTGGGCACTATCTCAGGCACTTCTCCCAAGTCTGCTGTGAGAAAATCCGTATAATTTGCGGATCACCAAAACAATTCATTCTCGGACTTATTCATGAAGGAGAACCCCTTACATCACCTTCTGCACTGGCAAGTAACTTGGCAGATTCTTTCCGTTCGGTGTCTCTTACCTCATCATACAGTATTGATCTTCAGAGGTACAAAATACTGAAGGAAGAACTACCGTTCAACATTAGTGATTCGGTCGGTAAATTAAAGGCTCAATTTTTTATTCAACGAGTTATCACACGCACTTATAAACTCATGTGACACCTCCCCTGGACCTGACAACATTCGTCTCAGTATGATCTCGCACCTTCCAAATTCAGTGCTACAACACCTATTATGTATTTATAATGGTTTATCTTTGATATCACGAAGGCGTTCGACTCGGCCTGGCGACGTGGTATCCTAAATACTCTCAAAGAATGGGGAGTAAAGGGCAACATGTTGGCTTTTATTAGAGGTTTCTTAAATGACCGAACTTTCCGAGTTCGTGTTGGAGATTCTCTATCGGGTAGCGTCATTTTAGAGAATGGAGTCCCTCAAGGAAGTGTATTAAGTGCCACCTTGTTCGCTATAGCCATCAGCAGTATTATGATTGTGTGCACCCTTCTGCTTCATGCTCGTTATTTGCTGATGATTTTGCCGTATATATTACGTCCCGTTCAACAGCCACAGCAGAGAGACTACTACAGAACATAATATCTCGCCTTGAAGCTTGGTCCAAGGTGACCGGCTTCACATTTTCACCTGAAAAAACAAAATGTGTAGTCTTTTCTCGATTGTGGGACCCATCTACTCCGCAAGTTTTCTCAAAGGAGAGAAAATTTCTATCACTCCTGATATCAAGTTTTTAGGTTTGATTTTTGACAATCGTCTTACATGGGTCAGACACATCAAAGAACTAAAAACGAAATGTTCCAAAATTTTCGATATGCTGCGAGTTCTTAACACCAAATGGGAAGTCGATAGATCATGTATGTTGCGATTTTATTACTCTTTAGTTCGTTTCCGCTTAGATTACGGTTTTATCGCCTACTCTTCAGGGCGTAATACCGCGCTGAAAATGTTAGATGCTGTACATCACGCTTCTCTCCGTCTTGCTACAGGGACTTTTAGATCAATCCCTATCACTAGCATACTTGATGAGTGCGATGAACCATCACTTTGGGATAGACGTGACCAACTATCAGCATCTTACTTTGCCCGCCTTAAAGGGCAACGGAATCACCCGGCTTTTACCGCAGTTCGTGCGAATCCTAATTTACAAAGATATGAGGACCATCCACGATCCACTCCACCTATGGGTGTACGTATTCGGCGGTTACTACAGTTTTTAAACGTAGACATACCTGCTATTTTCCAAAACGCATACGTTTTTATTTATGTTACAACTTGATAATTTAACAGATAGAGAAAAGGGTAAAAAAGAAGAGAGTGTTGCAACTATTTTGGAAATTTTTTGTAGGATTATAGAAAACTGCCAACTGTGCTATATTGTTGGATCAGCAAGCAATCTGTGTAGACAAAATGCTAGCACCTTTATGCAGCCGTTATATATGCCATATACATGGCAAACAAACCCGGTCTTGATGTTTGCTGAACTGCCATTGGAAAAACGAAAACCTCCAGGTCGCAAACCGAGCCCAGTTGTTTCTCGACTGTCGGGCAAGTTGGATCAAGTGGTGGAAAGAGTTAAGGACGTCAAACCAGAAATAGGGAGGGTCCTTGCAGAGATCCACCCTTCTCTGAAACCGGTGGAGGAGAAGGTAAAAACGCCTGTCTCCTTCGCTGCGGTAACAGCCATGCCGGGCCTAAGCGGGTTAGTCCCCCGCCGCCAGTTAAGGCGCCGACTTTCAAAATTAGGCGGGTCACCGTCAAAGTGGTCCCTGTGACGCCTGGTCCGGGGGCTTCTTCTGTGATAACGGAGCTGACACTGAAGAAGGTCCTGGATCCGCGAAAGGAAAGGTTCCAGATTTCCCGAGTCACAAAAACAAGGGACCATGGAGTCGTCTTGGAGGTTGTTAATGAGCAACAAGCAAAGTGGCTGATGGAGGCCGATGTTCTTAGGAAGAACGGGCTGAAGGCTCAGTTGCTAGCCCACCAGAGGCCACAAATATTGGTCTACAATTTGCCAAGGGCAACGACGGTAGAGGAGCCCGAAATCCACAGGGCTATAAACAGCAAAAATCCTATGTTGGATATGGCTATCGAGAAGTTACTCAAAGGGACCAGGGTGATCCGGCAGTTGGAGCGGAAAGAGGCCCCAAAGAGCCATTGGATAATTGAGATCTTGCCAAATATCCGGCAAGTCTTGGTGGCCAATAGTTGGCTGTTCCTTGGGTGGACCTCTTGCAGGGTTGTCGACCATACACAAGTACCCCGGTGCTTCAGATGTTAAGACTTTGGTCACACCTCTCTCCATTGTAGAACACAGTTGGAGATGTAAGTCATTGCGCCCTTGCTGGGAACAGGGTAGTTAACTGCCCTAATAAGACAGCGCCTGCAAAGTGCGCTACCTGTGCTTTGCTGAAAGGCTTTGATTCCGGACACCGGGTGGGGGCAAACAATGCAGGTCACATGACACAACCCGGGCAAAGATCGTGAACAATACGGCGTATGGCGACGCCTGAATTGGGGGAAGCTTTCGAGGACGGTCTTCACCTTGTTGAACGCTTGCACCTGGAGCAGTTAAACCTGCATAATTCCCGAATGAAGCCATGAGGATTCTTGAGGAGTACGTCATCGAGGTCCTCTTGGTCCAAGAGCTGTACACGGTCGGGGATAGGATGGTCGGCTTCCATGGAGTAGATGTTATTCAATTTCGTGGGGGACGGTCGCTGTCTGCCATCAAGGTCGGCTCGGTCTCGGTGGGTGTCTTCTGGATGCCCCAGTTTTCTGACGAGCGAGTCACGAGGAGTATGCTCGATATTGTACTGGTGTCGGGATACTTCAAGCTTGGATGGAGTATCGATGAATTATTGTCGAAGTTGGGGCGGATTCTGGACGATCTCCTGGGCACCAGAGTGCTGGTTGCTCTGGACGCTAACGCCAAGTCTTCCGTCTGAGGTTCACCACTCACTGACCCTAGAGGCGCTGGTCTCGCACAATTCGTTGAACCCAGAAACCTCTATTTGCTTAATGAGGCAGAACCACCGACTTTCTCTTCCGAACTGGGGGAAAGTTACAACGACGTCACCTTGGTGACGGGCGACCTGCTTAGGTGTACAAGTAATTGGGTTGTCTGGTCCGAGGTCAGAGTGAGTGATCATAGGTTTATAACCAATGAGATCGCTTACGGTGGCGGTCCAAGAGCTTCAAATTCGGGTCGCTATAACCTGAGGAGCCTGGATCAGGACAGGTTGCCTTACAAGGATTGGAATGGCGCATGTAGCACAGGGAGGAGGTGGAATTGACGGTTGAACAATTCGGCCGGGCCATCAAGACTGGTTGCTATAGGGTCCTACGGCGGCCTCGGTCAATGGATGGACCCTTAGGTAGTGGACAGTCCGCTGATCGGAGAATGCCTGCAGCCGTCATGACCGCTGCTTCCGGGGAGCCGTCTGTAAACACAGACGGAAACCCAGGAAAAAGTGGTGGTCCTCTGACTTTAGCGTGTTGCCCGTAAACGTTAGGTCCGCCAGGAGAAGATACCAGCGTCGCCCCCTAACAGGGATTATCGTTGATGATGTGCGCACTGAGGGTCTGCGGATCTACAGGCACGCCCATAATAAATACGATCATGCCATCAAGGAAGCCAAACTCAAGTTTTGGCAAGACTCCATGCATGAGTTTGCCAGCGCAATCCCTGGCAGCTCGCGAAGTCATGTTATCAGCCAAAAGCATTGCACGTGCAGTCCAGTGTTCGATGCGGGTTTGGTGCACTCTTTAACATCTGTAGCAATTTACCAGGCGTTACTGGATACTCTGTTTCCAGATGCTCTGGAGGCTGAAACAGAAGTCGGCGTTAGGGCGGGTGAGACACCATTCCCTGGCGTAAAATAGACAGAGTGGTTTCTCGAATGGCACTGAGAAAGGCACCGGGGATTGACCAACTTCACCCGGATATTTTCTATCATCTGCTGCCTGTCATAAGAGAGCCGCTTGGCAGGCTCTCTCCGGGTGCCTAAACTGGGGTTGCTTTCCGACTTGTTGGAAAGTGGCTTTGATAAGAGTGCTCTTAAAATCAGGAAAGGATCCGAGTGAGGTCAGCATTTATCGACCCATCAGCCTCTTGCCGGTAATGGACAAGTTGCTTGAAAGGCTGGTTGTGGAACAGCTCTGGGAAAACATCGATATTAACTCATTTCTAAATCGAGGCCAGCATGGCTTCATGAAAGGGGTTGGCCCCGAGGATTGCATCTTAAATGCTCTTGCCAAAGTAGAAAGCGCTGATTGTAAATATCTTTTGACAATTTTTATTGACATAAAGGCATTTCCTTCCTTGTGTTGGAGTGCTGTCTTCTATGAGTTGGAACGCCGCAATGTTCTCGTAGCCCTGCAGGCCGTAGTACGTAACTACTTGTCTGATCGCACGGCTCTGTTTAAGGATGCGCACCTAGTTGTGGAAACACCCGTCACCAGGGGAAGCTCGCAGGGCTCCGTTCTTGGTCCCTTGCTGTGAAACCCGGTATTCGACCAGGTTTTTGGGACTGACATTCCCGGAAGGGGTCACGGCCCAGGCTTTTGCCGATGACTGTCACCTGTTAGTTTGTGGTAACTCACGACTGCAGCTGGATGACCGAGAGCAGACGGCTTTGTCAACCGCAAAGGGCTGGATGGATATTCAAAATTTAAAGATTTTTGTGCCCAAGACGAAGTTTATGCTTCTCAAGGGTGCAGAAAAATTATCACACAGTCGTAATCCCGGTATTAAGTATAAAGGCTGTGTAATCAGCCGAGTTTGATAAGTAATCAGCCGATAAGTACCTAGGTGTTTTGTTTGATGAGAAGTTGCTGTTTAGCAATTTTGGCTGTTTACCACATTAGGCAAGTAGCGGCGGACGCCGTTTCTGTATGCACAAACTTAAAAGTGCTCGAAAGGATTACGCGCTGTCGGGCCGTCATTTGTACATGATGTACCGAAGTGTCGTCAAAAGTATGACTTCTTTCGGGGGTCCGTTTGGGTGCATAGGTTGGAAAGAAATCGAGCACTTATTAAAAATTTAAAGAGTGCCCAGCGCAGAGCCTTAATTTTACGCATTGGCATTTTTAAAAACAACCTTCTACGAGGCTACCTATTGGGAAAGGCTCTCCCAATCGATTTAGTGGTGAAAGTTCGGCGGGCGGCCATGTGGAAATTGCGAAGAGAACGAGAGGCCGAGGTATTTGCGATGAGGTTTCGAGCTGGGCATGTACCGGAGCGGAACAGTGATCTCAGTGCACCGGTTCTAAATTTCAAACAGTTGCTTATATCCCGCCTGCGGAAGAGGCTTTACAGACTCGCAATGGAAACATGGCAGCAAGAATGGCACGCCACGACTAAGGGAAGTCCTTGTATAAATTTATACGGGATCTTGGGGGATGGTATGTCTCTGCTTCGATTTTAAGGGCAACGGGAGCCCGAGTGCTCTCAAACCATGTAAATTTTAAACAATACTTGTTTCGGTTCTGCTGATGAGCTGTAGTAAGTCTGTGGGGAGGTCCAGTTGAATGAACACATGATGTTCGACTGCCCAGCCCTTTGGGGGGGGGGGGGTGCAGAACTCAGGCCACCCTAGAACTTAGAGGTCAAGGGGAAAATTGGCCACTCACAAGCGGCGAATCAATGTGGCGTGAACCGCATTGTCTGACCGTGAGGGAGTTCCCTGATGCGGTTGCTTTGTTCAACTGACATTAGTAGTTTACCTAAGGGAAAAGACTGCTACTGCACTGCTGTAGGAAGCTAACGGAGAGATATGGCTGGCTACCTAATACCTTAGATAAGGCTCTAAGTACTTAATGGTGGACAGATAATTGCTGACATTCAGCAGCCTACGCGTGGCAACGAATTGCTGTCTTTGATGAGATAAATTTAATTATTGATAGTCATAAAGGTTTTAGTAATTGACAGGGAGCGCCTTCCCATTTTGGTGATATATGACAAGTGGGCGGCAGAACATGCAAGCGAGTGGTGTATGGTACCACGCTTATTCTGCTCACTCTTTTAGGTTAGCTCTAGGAGCTAGTTAGGACACTGGTAGCTAAACTGTTTCGAGGCTCAGTAGCCATTTGTGACACAGACATTCGGTCTTATGCTTTAAGGTGACCAAATGGGGTAGTGGTAGGAGAAATGCCAAGCAAACCAAAACAAACCAGTCAAATATTGTCTAAAGATAATGTGTCTAACAGATGCAAAAACACAATATTTATAAAACGCTTATATTTATACCGCAAAGGGTAGTGATAGAAAAACATTGACACCCAAAGAAAGGAAAAGGTTTCTTATACAGACAAGCTGTATTGAGGCTAGTTCAACCAATCGTCAAAACAAGATGAAACCTCACGTGCAATAATTGGTTTAATTCCACACAACTTACAAGGTAACTTCTTCACAGAGAACTGTTATGTACTGGGATGTTAAAGAAAAACAAAATGGAAACACCCGTCACATTTCTTTCTAATAAGAATAGAGATGAGAAAAGTTCCATATATGGCTTCATCGAAGATCTTACTTTACTGCTGTACATCTCAAAAAAATTATAAGCTGTTGTACTTTAATCATCAATGTACCACAATACATGTATTGAAGAACACATGGGCAAACCTGAAATCACAGCAGACTACAACTGGATAAAACGTGAAGTGGACACTCTGGACATTCTGTAAGCATATCATTCTTCCTTGCGATTGACAAAAAAGTGGGCTATGGTAATTTCTTATTTTCCAGTGTTAATATATCTTAATATCAATTCTTATATATTGTATCAGGCGTACAAAAACTCATCCGTGATCATGAGGCTTGTTTTCATGAAAAGTTTAGCCAAATCACTCGTGTTACCTCTGATGCATAGTAGAATTAATATGGACTACATTGGACAAGATTTGGAGGCCGAGTATAAAGAGAATTTTACAGATCCAAGATGAGGTACCACATCATGAAGATTTCTTTGAAAAAACAAAACCCTGGAAGTTATGTCCTCCAATATTACACAGAAATACAAAATATCCTTGTAAAAATTGCAGATCAATCTGTTTGAATGTTCAAGAAAGGTTTGCATGGTGTGTTATACTAACATTCAAAAATATATATTTTTTCAAATAAATGTTCTACCCTGAAAAATTAATTATTCTATTCATTTATTTTGTATTTTAATAGGTAGGTCTCATCATTGACAAGACTTGCAAAAATTACTTAAGTTTTTATAGTTCCTAACTGACCAGCTTAGTAGATGTTCTGGTGTCGATATGTATCGGTATAATTTATTTAAGTTATATTGCCTAAATTATTAAACGTATAAATTTTATAATTTATAGTTATAGTTATTTTTACAAACAGTTTTTGTTCATTCCTGTAAAAAAAAATTATGCCTGACTGCCTGAGTCCAATTTTATTATCACAAAATTTGGAAATAAAAAATAAGGTTTTGTGTAATGTTATACCTTTCAAATTATCAATCCAAATTTAATACACTATAAGGTTAAAAACCACAGTAATAGTTATTGTTTAATTACAAAAAAATAATCACCTGTTTTAAATTTGTGAAAATGTTTTGGGTAATAACTTTTTTCAAGCGATATTTGTAAAGCAAAGTTACTTTTTCAAACAATTTACTATTACAAATATGATTAAAACTTCCATAAAAATCATTAAAATTGAAGTTAGAAAAAAATGTCTACTTAAATAATGTAAAATAACAAAATGAAAAATTGTCAGCATAGGACTCTCAGACCTATGCATAGTGTAATTTTTTTCATCTACAGTAATTAAAGTAATGATTCATACTGAATTTAAGTATTAAAAAAGAGGAATTAAGATACTCTTTGATGAGACCAATATAATTATTTAAACATTAGCTGTGAAATTAATTTTAAGTTTTATAAAAAACAAAAGGTATTAAGAAATTTTTTACCAGAAATTTCACTTAATATTGATGGTTGTCGTCATCATGACAGGATCCAAGTCAACTGGACACGGGATAAATATTATATTGTACCAAAATGTAATAAAGGATTTACAATATCAAAATCAAATGAGCAATAACAATAATCACATTAATCAATAAATAAGCAGTACTTATGAAATGCAAGTATTTCTAATAGTGTTAATAAAACAAACTTAAAAACTACAAACGAATTATCACTTTAAGCAATCACAATTGAAAGCAAACAGGTCATATAAAAAGCTTTAGGTCTTCATT
This sequence comes from Lycorma delicatula, assembly GCF_047948215.1. NCBI lineage: Eukaryota > Metazoa > Arthropoda > Insecta > Hemiptera > Fulgoridae > Lycorma > Lycorma delicatula. Next base: position 16,510,193 of record NC_134455.1, on the reverse strand, counting down.
ATAAGATGAGTGTATTAGAAACTTTAAAAAGTACCAGTGACTAGTACAAGCATAGAAGTTCAGGTTGGTCATTTTTAGTCCCAGCACAATAAACTACACACGAATAACAAAGAATTTTTTTACATTATACTAAGTGAAATAGTTGTCTGGTGATAACAATAAATACCACTGATATATATAACAAATTATTTATATATATATATATATATATATATATATATATATATTCAAACTAACCTCAGAAATTTTTAAGGTTAACATTGTCTATATTAAGCATAAAAAAATATTTGAAAAATAAACAATTCTTTCAGTTTCGATCCAATACACACATAAATAATATCTCTTTACAGTGAATATACTTATATAACATTAACAAATCTGACGAATATAATTAACAAATACAACTCCTCAAAGATTAGAACGCTTCGATATTCGAAGTCAACATTTCGACTAATCGATAGTACACTCAATCCAAAATTCAACGACAAGCCATGCTACATTACGATAGAGAACAAATACCAACATACGGCATTCATTGTTTAATTTTTTTAAGTTAAGGTACTGTACCAACAATTGCTCTGATAGTCTTATTCATCTTGTAATTGCGTTGGTGGTAGTTATTAATCTATTACTCTTATCAGTAATTACGGTATATTATTAGGAGTAACCTGATTTAAATCCTTTGTCCACAGCACACTTTTTAACAGATGTTAAAAAATTGTATTTTCCGAAATTAAAGAAATAATAATGTTCAACATCATTAAAAAAAAAAGTATTCTTATTAATAGTTTAGAATAGTTTATTCTTATTAATAGTTTCATGTCCACTACCAATAATTAATAACAAGAAAAGTTTACAATAAGTTAGATTTTTTCTCAATACATAATGTAAATTAATTTATTTGATTTAAAATAGGCTACAACATTTTTACAAGAATCTTTGTTTCCTCTGTATGTTGTTTCACTAATAAACATGGGCTAAGTTGTACACTAGTACAAGAATTTAATCAATTCCATTTTCACAATCTGAGAAGGCAGATTTACAGTTTCTAATGGTTTTCAGTGGACTAGCAGCTGCCATTAAAGTAATATTTAAATTTGTCATTGTATTAAGTATTGTAATAAAGGTCCACACAAACATTACTCATGCTAATGTTTGGTTTACATCTACTGGCACTATACAACTCCTAACCAAAGCAGTAATTTGATACTCATGTAGAGCCATTCACATATGTCACAATGACAAATATGATTGTGTAGGAAGGATGAAAATTATTTATTGGGGGGGGGGGCATGTTTAAGTGTGAAGAAAGAATGCAACTAGCTTGGGTCCCATAGATCTCTGCACTCCAATAACTCAAGGTCAAAAGCACAGTTTAAAAATTTCTATTTCAAAACAAAACAGAATTCTAAAAATAAACCTGTTTTTGAATATTTTTATTTATTTTATCATTTTGTAAAAACCACATCATTTAATCAAAATTAACAAAAGGTTAAACAAAATAAAATGTACAAGATAATTTTTTAATCTAAGATACATTGAAAACAAAATATTTATTAGCATTAAAAATTTTCATTTTCACTTGCATGTTGTGCTCAATTTAATTCAAAACTTTTTTGTGGATCTTAGCACAGAGTAAGTTATGAGCACACAGAAAATTTTGATTGTATTGGTTTATTTTATTAGTGTTTCCAGTGTTATACTATATTAATTTAATTATTTCAGTTTTAATTGATTGTAACCAAAGATTTCTTCCAAAGTTTCTTATGCTTATTGTCATTAGTGTTTTCATTATCATAAGCTGAATATCATAGTACTGCTTCTATGTATGATTGGCTGTTTAAATTAAACTAAACATCCACTTCTGTTATTAAAATAAGTTGAATTTTGTAACAATCAGACAGCTGACTCATTTAATGGAAGAAAACAATTTATAAAATGTAAATATTGTGGAAAGTTTTATTTTTATTTTCAACATGACATAAAAAATAAAAACATGACAAACGTCATATTAAAAAATAATGTTTTCAAACATTTAAATTGTTTGAAAACAAATTATGTTAAATTTCTGTGTTTGTATAATTAATAAAAATTTTAATTATGGGTGAATTTGAGACATTACCAACAACTAATGTTTTTATCAACATGGCTGCTGGTGCTACAGCAGGAATATTTGAAAATTGCCTTTTCTACCCACTGGATACAGCCAAGGTAACTGATAATTATACTTTTCAGTTTTTTAACATATAACTGGGTAATTATTCCTATACTTCTATGTAAATTTTTCTCGCTATATACAAGGTATATAGTCTAATGTATTAGTGCAATGTATTGATTTATTCCTTCTCTGATGACTACAGATGTATAACAAATTATAACTATTGTACTCCATTTCAGATTTAAAAACAAGAAATGAATTTTGTATAATTTGAGAAATATCGACTGACTGGATTTGAACCCAAATTGATTTTCAGTTATTTTTTATTGCAAAAAGTAAGTAGCCACATTTAATTGATTTTAAAAATGTGTTCAAAGCCTTTTTTCATCACAAAATAGTTTCAAAAAATGAGTGATAATTGGCATGATAGTCATACCGAAGGTGATGTACCCATAGTTTTAGACTGTGATAACATACAACATAATACAAAATTAAAGTATACATAATGATAAACATACATGTTGGTGAAATATATCAGTCAATTTTCATTTATAATTTCAGCAAGGTCCTTTTTTTCACAAAACCATCACAAATTATACTACGCCATATTACAAGAAGACTAGAAAACCCATCAATCTAGCAGTATAATAATTACATTGTACTAAATACTACATTTGTAGATCAGAATCACATTAATTGACTACAGATAACATACACATTCATTACATGCAATATCATTACTAACACTTAAAAATCATAAACCTCATAGAAACCGCACACTCGTAAAAATATGTTATTAACCACAACATGTTAGTATAAAATTTACAAACATTCAAAATTTGGCAAAAATAACATATTAAATGTAAAAATATAACACATCAAATAGAATGTTTGATCACACATTTTACAAGTACTTTTATCTCTTCAACAGCATGAGAATGATGAAAAATTTGCTTTATTTTTCTAATATAGTCTTCTGGAATTATATTTCATTTCTTTATTATGAATGAGTTCTTCATTTGTTTTTTAGAGAAAACCTTAACCATTATCATGCTGATAAACTGGTACCAAAAAATAGCAATTTGTTTACTTTAAGTAGATTAAATAAAAGTAAACAAACTTATTAGAAAAATTGTGCATGTATACAAACAAATTTCTATTTGAAAATCCATCAGACAGTAATTGAAGGAAACTGTCTCATAAAAATGCAACAGGTAGCAGTACTCATGTAAATTAATAATCAATTTTCATAAATTTAGTATTTTTATATTTATTATGCAATAACATAATTATTTCATTTAGGATGCAGGATCCTGTGAAATACTTTAATGAAAAATTAAGGTAAGATATCTCTCACCTCAATATTCTATACTACATGGTTTATTTAATAGAATTTAAATATGTCTAAACAGTACAGGGGAAAAATATAAATCTTAAAAAGATTAATTTCAGTAAAATAATAAAAAACTAATTACATAACCAAAAATAAAATAGCATGGCACTTACACATTCCTCACTCCATCTCTCACATTATTTATATCACCAGTATATTACATTACATTAATACTGTATAATGTTATACTCTATAATATACAGTATAAATAAATATGTATAATGATGACTTTATTACACCATTATTACAACAATATAAAATTACTCATTCCCAATAATAGATGGTAATAAATTGAATCTTGCTTCTAATATACTTTTAGTTTAAATTTAAATTAATTGATTTTTGTAATGCTCAAGTCTCTTTAACTCAAGTAGAAATGAGTTCACAAACATTGCTCTCTAAACGGTAACTGTCAAGCTGGGAGATAGGTATCTTTTAGTAGAGTCAAAAAATTAGAACAAATTCTTCCTGTTTTATAATGGAGTAAAACAGACTTTATAAAGAGTCTGATCTACTCCCTTTATAAATAATAAATAAAAATTAGGCACTCCAAACTGCTGAAATATGAGGTTAGAGGAATATTATTTTCTTTAAAAAATTATTCTTGAAAAAGTCATTTTTGAGTTTTATATATGGATCCAAATAAGATGAAAATGCAACGAACCACTCAAAGTCAATAATTAGTTAACTCTTTATCAATTTGCATAATATATACAGCAATTATTGGATGAAAAAAATCTGTATTAATACATTGTATTATAGAGGAAATTAAGAAACTTGAATGTTCAATTAATTCTGTATAAATTAATGGTGTTAGGAACGATCTCGCCTGAAGACTGTTAACATGTTGTGGTAGATTTTAGAGCAACGTTGGACTGTCATACTTTTCATAGGTGATGAATGAAGACAACGCTTTGTTGCTTGTTGAATTGTTATTTAATTACTTGTCGTCTTGACATTTTGATAACATACAACTGAACTGAATAAAACATATAATGTAACATAATTAAACTGAATAACATATAAATAAAACTAATGTAAGGGTTCATCTGAGCATTGTCCATCCAGACTGAGTGTGTAACATGACTGCTCTTTGCAGGATTCGAGCTCCAAATGAAAGTCGCTACCTCATAATGACCACTCCCTGCGGCATTATGACGTAGGACGTGGCGTGATCAGATCGCCTGAACAAGCTTGCCATGGGGCCGCTAGCCCCCGCTAGGTAGCAGCACCCGACGACACAAGTGGAACGGAACAAATGGAAAGATTTGAATTGAGAAGTATATAGAATTTACAGATTTGAACAGAGAAGTATACTATTAAAAAATGTAGATAAGATCTCTCAGAGGTGGATAAAATGATGAACTCCTCGGAGATACTCAAGAGTAGATACTCGGAGTTTATCAAGAGTATCTCCTCGGAGATACTCTTGATAAACGAAAGCTTGTCATAGTTAGTAGGAGGAATATTTGTATGATGTCTGTCTGATCAGCTATGCTGTAGAGTTGCAAGAGCAGGGAATTGAAAAAATCTGATCATTACTGAAATAAAGATACTGTGATGCATGGGAGGAGAATGAATGTAGAATAGGAACATTTAAAATGTACTTATCAATGATAAACTGTCTGAAAAAAATGCTTTGTGCATGCAGCACTGATAACCTATAACAAAGTTTACTTACACATGACAGTACTAATGCAGAAGTCTAACAACCAGATTGAGAAAGACTGTGAAAAAATAATAAAAGTATTTGGGTTTTCAATAACAACCAAGGATGGTCTTAAAGATCTAGAAGGTGCTGATTCCTAAATTATTAAGGGACCTAAATAATAAAAAATGATTTCCTTGAGATATTAGTTCATAAAGTAAAAAAATTAGAAAAAGGAATCAAAATTTTGCATTGAGAATTAAATCATACCAAACGTAAGTTGGAAAGAAAAGAAAGTCTCCTGGCTTCCATGAGATAACTATACGAGGGCTCTCCAGAAAGTAACTTTTATTTTGAAATAAAAAACCAAACAAATAAAAAAAGAAATTTTATTATATACATCTTTTTATACATTTGAATCTTAAACTATTTTTCTACATAGTCGCCATTTAAATTGAGGTACTTATAACGATGTACAAGTTTTTCAATTCCTTCTCTGTAGAAATCTTAAGATTTTTGGCACCTTTCTTACAGAAAGCTTGTGATAATCAAGCTTCCCGGATACAATTTCACGCATTAAACTTGTACAATTTTATTCAGTGAAATTTGTGAGAAATGAAGCGAGAGTTCCGAGTTCCGTAATTGTAATGCGGCAATTTTCACAAATTTTATCGTTGATTTTCATCGTCAGTTCATCAGTCAGAAGGCTAGGCTGATCACTGCAGTCCTCATCATGAACACTGGTGCAGCCATTTTTAAACTGAATGCATCGAATAATGAGTGATGATGAAGTATCATCACTCATTATTCCATCTCTGTACACCTCACAAAGTTGTCGATGAATTTCAATAGTTTGAGGTTTTTTTTCAGTAAAAACCTCACTGAACGTTCCTCACAACTCACGGAATTTTCTATTGAAGCGCATATTTCAATAATTCACAATGAAAAAATAGGAAATCACAGTCCGCAGCTACGACAGCTTAATGCGTACTGAGGGTAGAAACGTTTTGACGCCAAGATGGCGGCTCTATCTTCACCCATCTCCACGCTAGGCACAAACGTAAGTTACTTTCTGGACTGCCCTCGAATAACAATTTCTGTTGTAAGAGATACACAATTAAAACTGTTAGTTTTATTCTTTAATAATTTTCTTATGAATGTTTTAATAACTGGCTTTAAGTCAACAAATTCTATAGAAAAAAAATAGTTTAGACTGCAATGCATTTCAACATTTTGAATAAATTGTGTGCTAAATAATCTAGTTAATTACTAGAGTTGTTTTTATTGGAAATTGCAAATTAATGAACCTTTTTCATCTGATTGAGAAAATACTGATTTTTTAAAATTATATAGTAGCATAAATCAAACAACTGACGTTAAAAAAAATAAAATAATAAATTTTGTGTATTTAATACATTAAAATGTGACAACATACTAATAGAATGATGTATTTAAACTAACAGGTTGACAACTATGTCGAATGGATACTATGTCTCAAAAAACTTACTGCTGTATTATATTTAAGAATTAATTTTCTGTGGGCAAGCTTTTGTATTAATTCTTTCTGGTAGTTCAATATGAAAGTTGTAAACCATGCCTTAAATTTATGATTACTTTCTATTTTGAAATATGAGACTAAAAATACAGCAACCTGAGTATATGAATAAAATATTGCAGCTTTTTATGGTACTTTTAAATAACACAATGAGATATGTATGCTTAATTCTCTAGTATTTACTAAGAATGCATAAAAAAATTAAAACATTTTGAACTATGAACTTTTTATTTAGTTTTGGATGTTTAATATAATTAATTTTATGTAAAATAAAAAAGTTATTTTGCAAGAAAAAATCAATAAAATTGGCTTTAAATTGAAAAGCTATTAAAAAGAAAATAAAGAATAAATAAAAAGAAGAAATATATTCAAAAAAATCTACTTAAAAGGCATGTTTTCCTTTTAAAAAAAAACAGTCACAAGGAGAAATTAATCAGTGAGAACAAGTTTCATGTACTTACATGTTCTCAGCTACACAGTTGTGTTGATATCTTTTGTGAGAACATTTATAAATTAAAGTTTGTTATGTTGTTTGATAATTTTGCTTACTTCTATAACTTTCACCTAAAGATGTTAGCATTCTTTAATAGTGACTTTTAAGTGATATGATTATTCTATATGACTTTCAGTAAAAAAATTAATTTTTAATTCTTTTTATAGACCAGAATGCAGTCTTTATCAGAGAAAAATTTAAAACAAGCACCTAAGGGAGTTTTTAGAACACTTTGTCATATGTTAAAGCAAGAAGGACTGACATCACCTTATAGAGGATTTAGTATTACTGTGCTAGGTTCAGGTCCTTCCCATGGTGTTTATTTTGCAGCTTATGAGCTTTCCAAAGATTTCTTAGCACAGTACTCTAACAGTAGTATTATTTATGGTAAGTTTAAAGATCAGTAGTAAGTACATTTTTAATATAAATTATGCAGGTGATTTATTATAACTGTGTTATTGTAATATATTTATTGATTCATTATAATTTCCAAAACGCAAAAAACATGTGGAGAGCTAAAATTTTATAATAAGTAGAAAAACGTTATCAGTCATGTTTATATATCTAAAAGAAAGATAAATTATATAAATAAAAAAATAGGTAATGAATTCAACACATTAAAAGTAAATAAAGAAATGATTTTGGATGAAAGATATTTTGTAAGACAAGGGACGTTTTGGAATCAAAATCAGACAAGAGACATTGTGATTTAAAAGATAATGTACAAAGTTTATCAAAAAATTATGCAATTTATTACTGAAAATAAGTATAACAGTTCTTTATGATTATTCTATAGTAAAAAAAATTTGATTCAGCATTTAGGCCTATTAGTCTTTTAATAAGATAAAAATTATAGGTTTATCAATGAAAGTAGACTCGCATATTTTGCATGCACTGGCCTCTGCTTCAAGCAAACTAAAAACATTGTCATTTTCTATATATCTTTTGTGGTATGGTAATAAAAAACAGGTTTCAGAAACTTGCTGTAGCGTATGTAATTGTTGAGTTATATTCTAAATTATATATTGATGTGGTCTAGGTTTACTTCCTGTGGTATAGTTACTAATAATAGTAGAATTATTCATGAGTCATTCGACTAATGTGCTACTTGTGAATTGCTGTAAACACACAGTTCTAAGAATTTCATTTACTTATTTTTAATCAATTCTAATCATTGCACTCTGAAGAATCAAATGTTACACATTGTTTGTAATTATGTTTTAGAATTGGTTATTATAGAAACATTTATTACGGTGTATATTTTACTTAATGAAGTGAATAGCTGTTAGTGATTTATTTTTACTATTTGTTGTGTTGTTTTCATTTAAGGCTTTGTCATAAATTCAGTCATATAAATTTTTAATATTTCAATACAGTTGTTTTCTTTCAAAATACCCAAGTTAGGAGGCAAAGGTACAGTAGTTCATAGCCAGGAGAGAGAAATTGTATTCAATGTTTACAATTTCTTTTTACAAAACAATGCCGGAATCGGAACAGTGAGAAAAACTGAAGTGCTAAATATGGTTTTTTCACGCGGCAAAAGTATCCAAACGAACGGTTCAAATAATTGTAGCAGAAAGTAAATCAAATGAAACTGAGAAGCCATCTATGTTCATTTCGCCGAAAAAACATGTAAATCTCCCCAGTACTATGTGCAATTTAGATTCGTTTGATGGATGCTTTCAAGAATTTAATAAATAAATCTTATGTAACCGAAAAGGGTGTTTCTGCTGTGAAGAGAATTATGCAAAAAGCTCGCGAAAGAGAAATTAATTTCAAAGGAGTGAAAGATCTTTAAGGAGAATATTACGTAAAATGGGATTTAGATGGAGAAAAAGAGAAGATAACCGCGGAGAATACTGATAGAACGGTATGACATTAAAATGCAAAGAATTATATTTCCATGACAAATTTCCCTGTTTCGCGAAGAAGGAAGACAAATTGTATACACAGATGAAAACTATAGTCATGAGACACCAAAATCGTGGATAGACACAACAAACCTTCATGTAGGACTGAAAACACTAGTATCCAAGAGCCCACTACTAATAATTGTTCATGACGGCTGTAATAAAGGATTCATTAACAGTGTTTTACTTATGTGAGACAAATAAGAAATGAGATTATCACAAATCTATGGATTCCGAAAATTACACGAAATGGTTATGGAAGAAGTGTATTTCTAACTTGCTACCTCCGTCAGTTATTGTACTAGATAGCACATCGTATCACAACGTTCTGCCACAAAAGCAGCTTAATTCTAATTCTTACAAATTGATATCATAAAATGGTTGGCTGAACAATGTATCTCCTGCTATGACGAAGATTGAATTATATGATATAAAATTACACCAAGAAAATCAAAAGAAATTTCTAACAGATGACGTTTTTGAAAATTATGGTCACACAGTTAGATTCCATTGAAATAATTTGGAGTCAAGTGAAAAAAAATATCTAAAAGAAATACAACTTTTAACATGTAGGATGTTCTTAAGTAAACTGAGGAGGAATTTCATAAAGTGCCTGAAGCTGAGTGGATCAATGTCTGTGAGCATGTTTCAATGTTGAAAAAAAAAGATGAACATTTATATGATGTGCACATTGACAATTTTGTGATAAATGTGAAATTCAGAATCAGACATGAGCTCTTTAGAATCTACCTTCAGCAGCAACTTCAGAATTTGTGAGCTACAGCAATAAAGTGAGTAGAAAAAATAATTATTTTAAGTACTTTAAAATAATAATATTAATTGGGATACTAAACTAGTTTTAATTAAATAACATTGTATGTATTTTTAGGTATAAATATAATCTATATTAAACTGAAAATGGTTTAAGTCTGCGTAGTACCATACCAAATGTTTGCTGAATGCTAGTAGTTTTTTCCTCCTCTATGAATCATGAGACCTTGCCGTTGGTGAGGGGGCTTGAGTGCTCAGGGTTACAGAGGGACCGAAGGTGCAACCATATCGGAGAGGTATCTGTTGAGAGCCAGACTAAGGAATGATTCCTGAAAGAGGGCAGCAGCTCTTTCAGTAGTTGTTAGGGGCGTGAGTCACAATGACTTAAACGGCCGTATCAACATCACTCAGTCCTCTGAGTACTGCGCAGCTGAAAGCAATGGAAAACTACAGCTGCTTTTTTTCCAAGAAAATGTGGCTCTCTGCATTTTCACATAGCAATAATGAAGCTAATGGAGGCGCCTTCCTTGGTAAAATATTCCGGAGGTAAAATAGTCCCCCGTTTGGATCTCCGGGTGGGGACTACTAAGGAAGGGGTCACCAGAAAATTAAAAAATAACATTCTACGAGTCGGAGCATGAAATGTTAGAAGCTTAAAAAAGGTTGGTAGGCTAGAAAATTTAAAATTGGAAATGGGTAGGACAAATGTGGATATAGTAGGAATTAGTGAGGTTCGGTGGGAAGAGGAAGGCGACTTTTGGTCAAGTGATTTTAGAGTAATTAACTCAGCGTCAAATAATGGGCAGACAGGAGTAGGTTTCATGATGAACAAAAAGATAGGGAGGAGAGTGGAGTATTTCAAAACGCATAACGATAGAATCATTGTAATAAGGATAAAATCAAAACCTAAACCTACAACGATTGTTAACGTTTATATGCCTACAAGCGCCCATGATGATGATGAGGTAGAGTGTATATACGAAGAGATTGATGAAGCAATTAAACACGTAAAAGGAGATGAAAATTTAATAATAGTTGGAGATTGGAATGCAAGCATTGGAAAAGGCAAGGCAGGAAATATAGTGGGTGAATACGGGCTGGGCAAAAGGAATGAAAGAGGGGACCGACTTATAGAGTTTTGCACGAAGTATAATTTAGTAATTGCCAACATCCAATTTAAAAATCATAATAGAAGAATATACACTTGGAAAAAGCCAGGTGATACTGCAAGGTATCAGATAGATTATATCATGGTTAAGCAAAGATTTAGAAATCAACTCGTTGACTGCAAAACTTACCCTGGAGCAGACATTGATAGCGACCATAATTTGGTGGTAATGAAATGCAGATTGGGGTTTAAAAACCTGAAGAAAAGGTGTCAGATGAATCGGTGGAATTTAGAGAAGCTTGAGGAAGAGGAGGTAAAGAAGATTTTTGAGGAGGACATCGCAAGAGGTCTGAGTAAAAAAGATAAGGTAGAAATGTAGAAGAAGAATGGGAGAATGTTAAAAAGGAAATTCTTAAATCAGCAGAAGCAAACTTAGGCGGAATAAAGAGAACTGGTATAAAACCTTGGATTTCAGAGGATGTATTGCAGCTGATGGATGAACGTAGGAAATACAAGAATGTTAGTGATGAAGAAAGTAAAAGGAACTATTGACAATTTAGAAATACTATAAACAGGAAGTGCAAATTAGCGAAAGAAGAGTGGATTAAAGAAAAATGTTCAGAAGTGGAAAGAGAAATGAACATTGGTAAAATAGACTGAGCATACAGGAAAGTTAAGGAAAATTTTGGGGTACATCAATTGAAATCTAATAATGTGTTAAACAAAGATTGTACACCGATTTATACGAAAGGCAAAGTTGATAAGTGAATATATAGAAGTTATATAAAGGAAATGAATTAGAAAATGGTGTTATAAAGGAAGAAGAGGAAGTCGAAGAGGATGAAAGGGGAAAAGGAATATTGAGATCTGAATTTAAGAGAGCATTAAAAGATTAGAATGGCAGAAAGCCTCCTGGAATAGACGGAATACCTGTAGAACTACTGCACAGCGCAGGTGAGGAAGCGCTTAATAGATTATAATAATTGGTGTGTAATATTTATGAAAAAGGGGAAGTTTCATCACACTTCAAAGAGTGTTCAAGTCATGATACCAAAGAAAGCAGGAACAGATAAATGTGAAGAATGCAGAACAATTAGCTTAACAAGCCATGCAAAAAAAAAATCTTAACTAGAATTCTGTATAGAAGAATTGAGAGGAGAGTGGAAGAAGTGTTAGGAGTAGACCAAATTTGGTTTTAGGAAAAGTATAGGGACAAAGGAAGCAATTTTAGGGCTCAGATTAATAGTTGAAGGAAGATTAAAGAAAAACAAATCAACATACTTGGCATGTAGAAAACCTACATTTTCAATGGAACCTAGAAAAGGCATTCAATAATGTGGACTGGAATAAAATGTTCAGCAGTTAAAAAAAAGTTAGGTTACAAATATAGAGAAAGAAGAAAGATTGCTAACATTTACAAGAATCAAACAGCAACAGTAATAAATGATAATGATAAGAAAAGATTAGAAGCTTTTGAAATGTGCTGCTATAGGAGAATGTTAAAAATCAGATGAGTGGATAAAAAGTTGGAAATGAAGAGGTATTGTGGCAAATTGATGAAGAAAGAAGCATTTGGAAAAATATAGTTAAAATAAGAGACAGACTTATAGGCCACGTATTAAGTCATCCTGGAATAGTCGCTTTAATAATGGAGGGACAGATAGGAGGCAAAAATTGTGCAGGCAGGCAACGTTTGGAATTTGTAAAACAAATTGTTAGGGATGTAGGATGTAGGGGGTATACCGAAATGAAACTACTGGCACTAGATAGGGAATCTTGGAGAGCTGCATCAAACCAGTCAAATGACTGAAGACAAAAAAAATTTCTTTCTTTATAAAAGTTCTGATTAAATTGACAAATATCCTGCATAATTAACCTGCCACAATCAAACGTGCTGAAGCATATGAGCACTGGGGAGGGACATTTTGGTAAATCTTTTGGAGCATAACACGGCTTTTTTTATCACAATCTTTTTCCAGCATTTAACATCTCTGGTATGTTTTCTACTTTTCACTTTAGTTAAAACTAAAGAAAAGTAATGGGTTAACACTAGATTTTTGAACTTCTTGCTCACTGGTTTATGTACATAAAAACACACTGGTTTATGGTTCATAAGAAACACAAATATATAAATAACACATGGAACAAAAAAAAAATCATAATATTTTGCAATATACTCCAATATAGCTAGATAACAAAAGACGGTACAATCTACAACCAAACTCATAACTACTTTCTAGAAAATACACATGTTGATGAAACCTACTTGTCAGCTGCTAGGAATATTAACAGTGTGTAACCTCATTAAATTTTTCCTCCTGTAATATTATATTCTACTTTACAGTAATTTCTATTATAATTTATTATTGTATGATGTGCATACATTGGACAAGAGACACCGTTGAAAGAAAGCCATATTTTTATATATTGTAAGCATTGGACAAGAGACTTTTTGTTACAAAAAAAGGAAACAGATTGTACAGCTATATTGATTACACAAAAGACATTCTGGAAAGAAGGCTCATATTTAAACTGATTTTTTAGTCATTTTAAGGTTGTTTTGGAACAAAAACCATATTGGCTCCTACAAGGAAAAACTCCTAAATAAAGTCATACAAAAATAACAATTTCAAAAATTTTTGGACAAGAGATGTTTTGGAAGTAACACTTGTGAATGCACACACTTCTTTGAATTAAGTCATTTGACTGTTTTTTTGCTATTCTTTCCTTCTTGTTCTGTGCTAATTTTCAGTATTTTGGTGAATGTGATCATTTGTTTCATCTGTTTTTTGGTTTATTATGTATTTCTTGTAGTTTTTTCACTGAATTAACAATTCCACTGGAACTTGCTACATTCTGTTTCGTAATAGTTTGAATACTTTAAAGATTTCTGAAAAACTAAGAGCATCCTTTACCATTACTTTAAAACTGGGTACATCTTTTCCCTTAAGAGTAAAATGAAAACTATAAGAAAATATTTGTCTACCTTATTATTTTTTTTCTATTTTTGGTATGGTGATTCCTTTTAAGTGATTCACTCAAAAATTCACTGCTACAAATTTTCTTATGTTCGAATATCATGCTAGAAGTCCAAAATTTTTTGTTTAGCTTTATATAATCAACTTTTACCACTCTTTTAAACTCTGCAATCAGCACTACAAGATGGACCAGTTTTTCTGAATGGTTTTATAAAAATGAGATGTATAAGTATCTCCTTCAACTAGTTTCTTAATAGCAATACTTGAATTTTATCTGCATTTTGTACAAGTTCTCTTTCTCTTTTGACATCTGTATTATCATAAAAAAATGGCACTTTAGGTTTATTACTTTAACCAGTACCATTTTCTTTAAGACTTTCAGTAGTAACAGTGTTAAAACATTTTATAGACTTAACCTGAAAAAAAAGTAACCTGGAACTAATCACTGGTCTGTTCCAAAGATATTTCAAATGTCAAATGTGTTAGTTTCAAATTTTGGTGTTGAAAAACATTCAGGTATTATTTAAAAATTTTGAAAGATACATATAATTTGAAAGATGCATATATTTTTTTTTTTAGTAGCACATTTTCACTAACATTCTGGTTGATTTGATATCTAGTTCTCATCTAAAGTGTTAGCAAGTATTCACATGTGGAATATTAAAGGTTCAAAAATATCCCGAAATATTTGACTAAAATTTTAAAGAAATCTATATAATAGCCATAATATTCTACGCAAAAAATAACATAATTTATTTTTTTCTAAGTTTTATGTTTAAGTATTTTTGTGTATGCATTTATAAGGTTACATTTGTTGTGAATAAGTTCATTTTATCAAAACGAAAAACAATAAATAGCATGGAATATCTTATTCAAGGTCAAATACAAATTTATTACATAAGTACTAGAGTTTTTTTATAAAATAACTTTCAAAATTTGTTACCATATCAGTCATATTAACATAACCATTCCAACCTATTCCAGTTGTAATTATATATGTATGATAAACCCTGACATTGTTTCTAAAATTGGCACTGGTAATAAAAAAGTACTTTAAACTAAAAAGTAATGTTTTTTCATTGATTTTAAGAAAACTGTAGTGTTGAATATACTTCCAAAATTTTAATTTTCCATCAGATAGTAAATAAATAATTGAATAAAAATGTATGAACACTTAATGAGAAATTCATCTTCAAATTGTTAAAAAATGTGATTTTATAATTTTTTATTCAGATAAATATGATTAAATGTTAAGGATGATTTTATTAATGCTATCACACTATACCTATTTTATATTTTTCTAATATGTGGTTGTTTAAAATTCTTTACAGGAATATCAGGAATGGTAGCTACTCTTGCACATGATACTGTTATGATACCTACTGAAAGTAAGTTTGGCATTCTCAAAAAAAATAGTAAGATTAGTTAAGAATAATTAACAACTTCCTTTACCTTGAGCTTATATTTAAAAACAATCACGTTCATTTTACATGTAGGTTTGAAATTGAATTTATGGTTTAATTTTTGGTTGATGGATTTGTTAGGCACATTAAAATATCTGGACAAAACATATATGAAGTATTAAAAATTTCATGTATGAGAGAATTTAAATAAGCTTCAGTTACAGACATATTTGTCTGATGGATAATAACCATGAAAGAAGTATAAGCTAATTTATATTTATATCTGATGTATTTGTTGTTAGTTAAACATTTATATTAATATAATTTAAATTCTTAAGTGTCAGTACATTAAATTTTATTGCAACATTTATCATTTGTTCTTATAAAGCTTGTTTGTAAGAGTTTTTATGGGTAAAATCATTATTTTATAAAGATTATTATAATTAAAATACTATAGTGTATTCAATATTATATTTCAAGAAGTAAAGAACAATACTTAAAAAACAGTTACTTCTTAGGCATATTATAAGTTACGTTGTACTATACAGGTTCATATTATTTCAGCAGATCATGAGAATCATTTTAAAAGATTGTGTTAAAATTTGTTTGATAATTAATACATTGATTTCAGCATTATTAATATATTATTTCAAATATAAATTCTTCTGTAATGAATACTAGCACAAATAAATTTAAATTTCACTATCACAAATTTTAAATGTGCAATACAACATGTGGCAAGTAAGAGCAATTAAAGTGAAAGATTAAAGTGCTTATTTTAATATAGTTTACTTCATTTGTAATTTATTCAACTAATTAATTTTCTGTTAACCAGCTGTGAAGCAACGAATGCAAGTGGCAGATAGTCCATATAAATCATTTAAAGATTGTATTGTTACGGTGTACAAAAAAGAAGGGATCCGTGCATTTTACCGTTCATATGGGACACAGTTATTAATGAATATTCCATTCCAGTCGGTTCAGTTTACAACATATGAGATCTGTAATAAGTTCTTAAATCCTAATCTTGCATATAATCCTCTTATACATGTAATATCTGGAGCTTTGGCTGGAGCTGCAGCAGCAGCAGTTACCACTCCATTAGATGTTTGTAAAACATTACTGAATACCCAACAACATAAGGTTAGTAAAATTTGAACTTATCATTTCTTGTGCAGTTTTTAAGTAAATGTTTTTAACTGTTTCTTAGATCAAGGATAATGGAGATTCATACTGAGATATTACCACCAATTCAAGAGATGAATTCCTTTATAATGAAAGTATACAGCACAGTACTTTGGGTACAAACTCAAGAGGACCAAGGACAGTGACATCAGTGATATGCTTGCCTCTCTCTGAAAAGCATGTTTTCTTCTTAACATACTGTTTCTGTAACTTAAAAATTTTTAGCACTGGTTGATACACGGGCTAGTAATGGTGATCCTTACTCTAATTCAGAAAGGCAGATGGATGAGATTGATGGAACCTTTTTCCAGTATCTGGCTTAAAATAAGTCCTTAACAGCTTAATATCAAACTAAATGATACGGTTGGGTTGAACAACGAAGTCCTTACATTTACAAAAAGATTGTGAGTCTTTAGTTCTCAGCATAGGTGTTAAAGGTGTGTTGGTACCATTTTATTGGGCAGTTTGTAAAATCAAACCAATTGTGCTAATCCACACATTCATATTTTATTATGTATCTTTGAAACTTTGTACTCTACCCTAGTATATTTGTGTAAAAAAATAAAACACACACACACACACACAGAGAGAGGGAAGGATATATATATATATATATATATATATATATATATATATAGAGAGAGAGAGAGAGAGAACATATTTTTATTTTCAACAATATCTGCAAAAATCAAACATTAGAATAGTATAGAAACTGGCATGATATTTTTCAGTATCTCTGTGACTGTTGTTAACAGACCTTTATTAATTAATGAACTAGAGTTGGGGTGTAATTTTTGGTTTTGGTATTCTGGATAAAAATTGCCATTTCATGCTGATTATTAAGAATTTAAGAAGTTCATGTTGTAGATTTGATTTGATTCCTTCTGGAAGGCAGTCTCAAGTAATAGCCCAGAATAGAGATTTTCTTCTTGGGAAGAAAAGTATTTAGAATGGAATATTAAAATTAAAATAAGTACCACAACAGAAGTAGTAATATATGAGTACATATGACCCAATCAAAGATATTGGTTAGTAGAAAAATTAATGGCAGAAACTTACACTCTCCCACCAAAAACATTTACTTATGGAGTGGGACAGTCTTCTTTATAGGTTTCCTTAAGCTCAAAGCTTATGTGATGAAGAAGAAGAAATGTCGTAATATGTGATTCATTTTAAGAGCTATTCTGTCATAAACAAATCATGTGGTATAAAATAGACTGTCTTAAAAATTCTGTGAACAAGTTATATGTTTGATGTTTTCATTTGGTGCCGACTGGATTGAATTATTTATGAATTAATTTTGTGGCAGCTATATTTAAAGTTATATTTGTAGACAAAAACGCAACAGAAACAAATTGGACTAACAAATTGAATTACTTGGTACATTAGTGTGCTAACCTATCTCACATGCTGCAGTAAAATTTCACTACTACAAACACAGCTAGGATAGCGCTTACACTGAATACAGAATGATTGATCGTGTGAAGAAGAAAAAAATATTTGAAAATATGAAGAAAAACAGAAACAATTCATCTTGGCTGCTTATTGATTAGAAGCTTACTACAGGGCTTCAAGAATTTGATCCAACCAGATGGGTTTGTTATAGTAACAGAACATGTGAAAATAAATTCACTTCTTGTAAGAAACTGAAAGCTGTTATTTGATCTTGCTGAGAAAATTGCATCTTTTACAAAGTACTGATTTTACAACAGCATTTCCGTAGTTGAAAATAAGCCAACATAAACAATTAGCAAAGTGAAACAATCCATATTTCCATACTGTACCATCAATTTTCATGGTGGGAAAATTAAAACTTAAAATCCCTTCAAAGTGACCTACTTTACATGTGGAACATAGTACTTAAAATTCCTCCAATTATCCTATCCCAGTTTTGAGGATGTTAGCACTGAAAATCAGTTCCTTGGCTGTGATTTTAATGAAAGCAAAAGAAATAGCATATTATTTTAACAAATTAAATTTTCCTATAATGAAATGCTCAAGGTTGGTTGTGACTGATCCCAACTGGAAGTTAAGTTATCATATTATTGATTTTGAATCATGAGAGACTAATTATTTTGTTTACAAGACATGTATATTACAATAAGACTACTTTGCTGTAAAAATTATCCTTCACTTTCGGTCATGACCTCTACCCATAAAAATGTCTTGTTTTACGATTTCTTAGGGCCATTCGTTTATATACAAGTATTTGAATTACTGTAGTGTGTTCCAGTTATTCATGCTATTTGACACAAAGTGGGTGGTAATTTTATTACTTTGACATATATATATATATAAAATGTGATATATATTTGCTTATTGTAACAAATATGTCATGTTCTGGTGATGATAACATGAAAGTGTTTTTCACTCAGAAAACCCCCCCCCCCAAAAAAAAATGTACATATATTCCTGGAAATGGGTAATGGCTGTGAATATGTACCTTTTTATTATAAGGCTCTGTTATAACCTAAGAAGTATGAATTCTTGATTAAATCCCTTCTGTTATCATTCATATTATTTTTTTATTTGTTCAATGGTCATTTTTATTTCAACTACATTATGAATTTTCAGAATTAGAAAACCTTGATTTCTTATTCTAATTTCTGAGTGTTTAAAAATTGAAAATTTTATTGACCGTTATCTCTGTTAATGATATAATTCACGTTCTCTCTTGATTATACAACTGAGAAACATGAGACAAAATTTAGATTTGTATTTTATTAATTAACATTCACCTACGCTTCTAGTGCTGTTTCATTGCTGGCTTGTAGACAAATATTGATATTTCTGTAACATATCTCTTCAGTAGCCAGCAAGCAGTGGTGATATGTATGGTAATGATCACAAACCTATCATTTATCCATAAATGAGTTATTAAGTCACTGAAAACAAAATGTTGAAAAAATATTTTCTTCAATTTTCACAATAAATATCACGATAAAATATTTTTTAAATCACACAAAAAATTTTTTTAGTAATACAGTTTTCATAAATCATGGGGGTAAGAAGTTAGTGACATTAAAGAGTTCAGAGTGGGCTGATTAGTACAGAACATTTTCATTAAAAACATAATAATATTCATCTCTATCAAATCAAACTACAGAACTGTTTTCATGTAACTGAACACAATACCAGATTACAATACCAGATTTTATTATGCTTCCTTATCATGTTCATTAAACTTCTGATTATTACAAGACCTTTTCTCCAATTATTTAAATAAAGTAAAAGATTTTCTTTTACTGAAATAAAATTTTCTGTGGATGAGTTTTTTTTAAATAATACTAATTCAGAAATAAATCCTGAATGTTCTGCATGTCTGTTTAATACATATGAAAAATATATGCTCAAATAACTATTTATTCCTTCTGAATTTTTATACTTGTTTTATGTTATAGTTACTTTATTTACTATCTGTCTTCAAATGTTAATTTACTATTTTTGATTATTAATATTATTAACTTTATACTTCTACTTTTATTTTAAAATTAATTGAAAATTTATGATATTGTTCTGAACATTACATATTCCCTTGATCCAGCCAGATAAATTGTGTGGTAGTTTTTTTGATTATTGGAATAATATACCTAACTCATTCTTGATGTGATTATATCATTATTTTGTACCAACTAGAATAACATTTCTATATTAATGCCTTAATAAACTGATTGGTTTTTCAAACTCAGAATTAATAAAGTTATCAATGTAATAATCATTTAATTTGGTCATCTTGTAGATGACTTTTGCTTAGAGTTGGGATCTAGGTTTACTACTGTTAGCAAAATAAATTGGTGCAATGAAATAAAACCTATCCAGCTTCCCCTCTTAGGTACAATTCTTTGGAAAAACCTGAAATGTATTTTATAAATTGTTAGACCTATCATCTATCATACTGAATGATGGGGAAAAATAGCTTCTCTCTTTTCCCCAAAAATCCATTTTCACCCCTCGGTGATAGTGAATGGAAAATGCCTACTTAGTGGTAGCTTACTATCCAAGGAGAACATTCATGCTAGTTTTCTGTTTTTCATTTTTTCTGGTCTTAGTACCTCTTTAGAAATTTAGAAATTAATGAAAATAATTTTTCGTAATTATCCATTTGCTGTAAATTTCCTACAATTTCAACTTTGTAGCTCTATGGGATGCGGAAGATTTAGTGATAACTCAGTGAGGGTTTTCTCAAATATATGAATTAATCACACTATAAATATTTCTGATTTTGTTTATAACTTTGTATTTTTACAGTGTTGAGAAGTTATTTCTAAAAATATGATTTTTTAAAGTATTCAGTTCCTAACATTTTGTCCTACAAACCTTCACTTCCTCTTTCTTTCTATGGAGTAGAATTTTTTATAGGTCAATGAATTTAATACTTTTTTATAATTTGTAAAAAGGGATTTCTAATAATTTATAAATAACTGTGATTTATTATAAAATATATATATATGTATTTTTTTATTTTTTTTTTCAGGACAAAGTGGTTGGGCTTAAAAATGCTGTAACAACAGTTTATAATTTAGCAGGACCATTAGGATATTTTCGGGGAACTTCAGCAAGAGTATTATTTGTGATGCCATCAACTGCTATTTGCTGGGGAACGTATGAAACCGTTAAATTTCTATTGAAAAAAAGTTGAATTATAAACAACACAGTAAGTAATTTTTTCAAACACATGTGAAGTAGGGATTTCCAATAAAAAAAAATTTTCAATATTTCAGTAATGATAGCCTCTTGTATTAATTTTTAATCAATATAGACATAAAATAAAATATATATAGACAAAAAAAAAAAAAAAAAATATATATATAATATAGACATAAAATTATTGATTTTAAGCTATTGGTCTATTTGTCATTTTTAGATAGAAATTTTAGTTCCAAGAATGGGAAAATATATTGGAAATTTTAAAACATACTTGTTCTACTCTAGCAAAAAAAAAAAAAAAAAAAAATTGGAGTTTATTAATGAATTCAGATACTGTTTCTGGAAGAGGAATTCAGTGATTGTCAGGTGAGGGAGCAGGAGGTCCTTTTATAGTCCTCATATATTCTCTTAACATAATGAAGTTTTGTGACATTTACTCATTCAGAAAACACTAAAAATAATAAGATAGGAATAATTGAAATCTATAAAGTTGTAGAAACTTTTTGTAATTAACATTTTTGAAATCTATATTGTGACATATGTACAGTAGTAAAAATTTACTGAATTACTTTGATAAAAATAAACTTTTTTGTATAATTATTTATGTAAAATGGTTTACATAAATGTATAATGATACATACTTTAATGCTATTTTATTTGTTAGCATACTTTATGAATTTTAACAAATATTTTATTTGGAAAAAGTCTTTACAGTGTATCATTTTAAATTTTCTGAACACAGTGTTTACATTACTGAAATATTGGACAAAACTAACTGAAATTTAATGAGGGTAAAGATAAAAATTAGTAATTTTTCTGAACTATATATATATTCTTGTAGTTGATGAATTTAAGTCATAAAACTTGGAAATTACATTCACTAAAATAGGGGATTCAGAAGATGAAATATTATCAGCTAGCTCAATATCTTTTTTCAAAATACAAGTAGTATTATACTTAACATTTTATAAAAATTGTAATTGTTATTAGATGTCTCACAAAAACTGAAATATCTTTTCTACTTTAGAAAATAAAAATACTATGATATTAAGCATCTGGTAATTTATAAGTACCGTAATGTTAAATTCCAACTTTCAATATGAGCTCTGTAAAATAAATCTTTAACACCTGGGTCTAATTCAAATAATGGAAACTGAATTTTTGATTGAGTTGCCTCTTTAATCAATCTAAGGTGAACATTTTAAAGTATAAAATGTTGTTAATGAATGTGTTTTATTTTCTGTCAGAGAATCCTTTTTACTTCCTTGTATGAAGTAAAGGAAGTATTGTAATAGCGAAAAATTTTGGTTTTCAAATTTCAGTGGAAATATCTATTTTTACCACCCCTGAATCCATTTTTACTAGTTTCGGTGTGATATCAGACATCTGTACGTACATATGTAGATATGTATCTTGCATAACTCGGAAACAATTAGCTGTAGAATGTTGAAATTTTGGATTTAGAATTATACTATATTTAATCATTGTTTATACTATTTGTTACTAGTTTTTTAAAAGTATTTATGTTTTTTCATTTTTTACTTAATTTTTATATTTAATTTATAATGTTTTGATGAATTACTTTTTATATTGAAGTTTTAAAACAATCTTATTAAAAAAAAATTAATTACAGTATCTGAGTATTAATCACTTCTCTGTCACACAATATAATTGTTTTTAATATAAAAGTACTAAGGAGAAGAAGTTAATGTCCACAAGGCTTAGTTATTTCATAATAAACTATTTTCTGTTGTTAAATTACAACAGTACAGTAGTTTTTCTCTAGAGAACAAATAAAAATAAATTAGAAATTAATAAAAAAAGTTTTATTATAATCAGCATTATTAGAAAGCAGACCTTTTTTCCTCGTAGTTAACATATACGCTTTTAGATGTCCATTTTTTTTCCTCTTAGGTACATATATATTTATGGATATAAACTAATAAACAAATGAATGAAATCATGTAAGAACAGTAGAATATGTACTACTTGCATTTACAATAGAATGCATTTACCAGGTGAGCAAATTATAACCAAGTCAGTGGAATGCTGTTATTTATTACCTTTAACACTGCTATTACTAGCTCCACTACTGATTTTAGGTAGATTCTAGAGGATATAAGAAATCTATAACTGAGTCATCACCTAAAAATGGTGTAAAATACATATCTTGCCAAAAGATTCTTCATGATTTAATCTCGACAGCATATTGTGAACAAGAGAAAAAACAAATTGAAACATTTTAATAAGAGACTGGCTTCTCAGAAATAATGCTGATGGACAGATAAGACACGATCTTGTATTTCATGTCAGATGAGGGATGGCTTCATTTATCTGGGCAAGTTAATTCACACAACACCAGGATTCGAAGACTGAAAATCATGAACTGGATGTTTGAGCATCACTTAAGGGTGAGAAAATCTATATATGGTTGGTTGTGATATTTCTGGTATAGTTAAGGGCCAATATTTTTTGATCAGATTGTCAGTACAAAAGTGTACCATACAATTTTCAAAGAATTCTATGCTTAGTTAATGTAAAAAAGTGTACAGCTTCTTTCTTGCATGAATCACATACAATTCACTAGCACATGTTTGTGCAGATTTTACAAAATGTCAGTAGAAGGCGGTGGCTTCTGCATACATGAGATTTGTTTAATTGCCATCTTTTCCTTGGGGCTGTTTGAAGGATAGAGTTATGAATTAAATCCTGCTACCCTATCGATGAACTGAAGATGAACATTCAATGTAATTGACAACGTTTTGAGTCAGGTAACTCTCAAAATAATCACAAGTTCATCGCTGTGCAGGGTGTTGATTCCAAATATATTTTGTAAAAATGTAGTAGATGCATAAACTTTTGCTAATAGAAATACAGAATTTAATTTAATCTACACTTTTATTTCATTCATAAAATGTAACATGTTGCAACATTATGTAATCAGTTGTGGAGTTAGGTTTTAAGTTGCTCACCCAATATATATTCAGAAGGTTTGAATACAGACTATTCTCTCGACTGAACAGTATTTCTTATAATCTGAAAAATTGGCACCCAAATATCGAAGCTGTACATCTCTAGTGTATTTTATTTGTCATAAGTCATATTTAGCAAATTTTAGAACAAGAAGAGATCTTTGTTAGGTTTAATGCAAAACCTTCCAATAAGGAGATTGTAAAATTCAATAAGGAGATTATAATTTTGTAAATTTTTCATATCTTATTTTAATAGAAAAAGAAGTTAATGTTAATTCTTTTTGTGTTTTTAATTTCTAAATAGATTTCATAAATAATTTTAAAGATTTAAATTGTAGAGCTAAGCGAGAATTAACTTTTTCCACAATTTTTATAAGTTTCAATTAATTTATTTATTTGAGAACAAATAAATGATTTGAATAAAATCATAAATATATGATCCATCAAAGATGAAATAACTTTTATTACAGTTGATTAACATGTAGCAGAAATAATTTGAAAATTATAGATGCACCTATATGTTTTAATTGATAAACAACCAAGTTACTAATGTCCAATTAATTAAAATCAGAATTTACAACTTTATTATAACTAAATTTACTTTATCCGCAATTCCATATTTGAAAACAGCCAAAGTAAATTTTCAATAATGATAGGTTGATTTATAACAAAAATTTATTTTAGAAAGTCTATGGAAATGAAACAAGAAATTTATAAAAAGTAGTTAAACGTATCTAATTAATACACTTGTCTACAAGAATTTTACTGTTCAGATAATTTTTGGCTAATTAATATGTATTTTTTGACGCTGAGTTAAACTATCTTCTTTATTAAGATTAAACACTTGTAAATCTTTGTTGTCAGTCACTTTTAATATTAAAAATTAAATATGAATATCTGAAGATATTTCTAAGTGAATCAAATTTATGAATAGCTAAGTATTGAATTTGAAGAATAACCAGTGTGACACATACGATATTACATCGTAGAATGACATTGATATCTGATTACTGAGACTCATTCTTTCTAGAAAAAATAGATTTAACCGTAGTAATATGATTTAATTAATAGCTTTTAACAATGGTATTAGACATTGATTAGGTCTATTCCAATCACTATTTTTATTGTGAAATTACTCGCTAGAGAATCAGCCTCATTCTGGTTTTCATGTGAATGCCAGTAGTGAATTTGATCTTTCTATTTCATGTTTTTATGATACAGACTGTCCATAAAAGTATTGGTATTGCTTTTCTTGTTCGTCATAGATATTTTTTTGAATATATAGTAAATAATATTATTATATTTTATAATAATATTTATATGGTTCGTAATTGTATAAATCATGTTAAAAATCTTTGCTAAGTTTATGGTGAAATAACTTTCAAATCTCAAAGAAGAAATACTACTCCTTTGGTTAAAAAATCATATAAACTCTATTTTGGATGTAAAATAGCAGATCAAATCATATTATCTGCTGTTATTCTTGTAAAACATTACTCAGCAGTTAGCTGAGAGGGACGTATGCCTTTTGTTTTCCTATGGTATAGGAGATCTAAGAATCCACTTGACTGACAGACTGTTATTTTTGTGATACCAAAATAAGAAGCATAATAAGTAAATTCAAGAAATCTATTTTAGTCTTTCTTGAGGCATAAGACCTATTCCACACAGGGAGGAGTTACCTGTTCAGATCTGCCAAAAACATAAAGTTTACAAGAAAATGTTGACTATGAAAAAAAGCTATGGTAATATAGAATGTAATGAAAAATAAGAAGATTCTGACTTTCAAGATAAGAGCACTGAACCTCATAAAATTACTCTAACAGAACTTATTATCTGGTCTGTGATCCTTTATTTGTCTAAACTGAATTCAGAGTTACTGGATTCAAGATGAAAAGACTGTGACCTGCTCAGATGTGGCACTAAAATATGTTTTTTCCATGTTATGCGACAAGAATTTCAGCACTTGTTCTTCTTGAAAGTTAGTATTGTACTGCAAGTGATGTAAATTATTTATTGGATTACCTATGAGAACACCACAATCCTGCAGAGTGGAGATTGTTTATAGACTCCTCTAAAAAAAGTTTGAAATCTATAATCCTTCACAATTAAAATGAGAAACCTCTAATTTCTTTCATGCAGCAATAAATGAAGAAAATGTATGACAATTAAAATTTTTACTGACAATGTACAATATGAAGGTATTCTTGGCAAATATATAGTTATTACGATTACAGCTCATAACACAATACCTAATGCCTTTGAAAAGCATGCTAGGGTTTTTAAAAATATCCCAAACGATATTTCCAAAATTGTACTTCGAAGATAAGAATACAAATAAAAATGTAATATATATGAAAATCTATTTTGAAATAAGATTTAATCTTCTTTCAATAAATTTCTAGCTTAGAGTAATATATTTATATCATTCAGCATGTTATACTTCATCATCACACACCAAGGTAATGTTGTACTTTAATTAGTTTCATTATCCTTTGGTTATGAAACATTTTATATTCGTTGATAACTTCATCAACGTGATTTGGAGATTTCTCTTCCGACATCACAGCCACCATGTTAAATTGTTTCACCATATTTTAAATTAGTACATTGGCAGCTTGTAGCTAAAATTAGGGTGCTGCTCCAAAAAAATTTTCTGGGCCTTTTCAAGGCCATGGTTAAAGTTTTCTATAAATTAAAAAAAATGAATCAAATGGAATAGCTGGAAGTAGGATAATAATCTATTTTCACACTTTATCACAATCAAGAATATAGTACAGTTTTTAAGAACATTGTGCTTAAAAACCTTATTCGGTTTAACCAAATAAATAATAAAATGTCAATACAGAATTTTTTAATATTATTAGATAATAATAGTCCAATGTAGCTTAATTTAAATTTATATGTACACAAAAATAAACACATAATTAGTTTTTATTAATTACCTTTTCTTTCGCCCTTCCAGCTTTCGGCACTGCGGAAGCGACAGTGCGCTACCTCCCTCGCGTGCAGCTTCCTATGTGCACAACAGCCAAACACTGAACAACAGCCACTGGAACTGTGAAGCGCACAGTTCCATACAACGATTTTCGTGTCTTTTAATTTACTGTGGGATGGCTACTACATTAATCTTAATGATTAAATATTGTACAAGTATAAAGAACAAAAGGACCTTAAATGTTATCGATAATATGAAGAGGAAATAGGGAGTACTGCAGTTCCACAATGCCTATATGCAAGCCGCCACTGAATGAGCACTTGGCACTAACATAAATTCTATAAATTGTTCGCGTTCAGCTTGATTTTAATTAACAGTTTTTTAATTTGATCCATCGTCGTTTTTACTTGACGGCACTTAAATACATTTAGTTATATTTGTTTTTTTGATCAGTTCTCTTTCTGTCGTAATTGTTTTTTATCGATTCCAACAATGAACGTAGTTGCTTGAGAGTCGCGTTAGGGTATATCATAAATTCCATCTCGTCTCAGTACCGGTAGTAAATCTTCAAACAATCGATCTTGAGATTTTTCAACCAAAGGTAGTTTACACACGGTCAAGAATTTCCATAACCTCTGCTTGTTTATGAAAATTATACGGCAGTCAATCTTTTGGTTCATCGATGTCTTTAAGGATGCAGTTCGGGCTCATATCTTTTAGGACTTTGCATTTAATTCTCCATTATTATTTTATGCTTCACTTATAGTGTCGTTAGGCCTTTTGTAACCAACAAATTAGCTTCATCGTGCGCTTTGAACTAAAACTTATCGTTTTCTTTTACGATTATGAACAAGTTAAGTGAAAACTGACAGTGCTGATTCTATAAACTTCTGTTTGGACAAGCGCATTCGATAAAGTTCTGTTTACCGAATCTTAATAAAGAAAAAAATTACAGTTTTAAATATGTAAATAAATTTATGCGTTTAAATTTGAATATTTAAAAACTAAAATATTTCATACCAAACCCTTCAAGGCAATATGTAAGTTATTGCCAGTTTAAATAGAAGCCGTTCAAGTATTATGTTAACACATTTTTAGTTAATTTATACCAACCCCCTACCCCTTGGAAACAAAAATAAATATGTAAGATTTGGAAAACTTCTGTTGCTGTTTTGCAAGTCAAAACTTTTTTTTTTTTACCAATTAAATTCATTGTGCATTTCTGATTAATATTGTGTAGTTATTAAGCTATTAGTGGTAAATGAAGAATAAATAAAAACTCTTAGAGTTATAATTTATAAAAGTTTTAATATCGGTAATCTTAAAAAAAATAAACATATTACATGTGAAAGAAAAAATATGTTATTCCCAATAATAAGGAAGAATATAGGTTGATTGATATTTTACGTCAATCTATCTGGAGATGATTTTACAGCCAAAAGTAAGAAAGAAAACATTCATATAAAAATAGGTCAGAAAAATCTACGTTAGTAAGTTTCGACTGTCGAAACGTGTCCTGCTTTCTGCTTCCTCTGAAATAAATTAGAGTTAAAAATCTTGCGGTTATCGAGTGCAAATTTGTAGTAATTGAATAGAAGAGGTCCCAGACCTCTACCTCACTTATATTTTTAAGAAAAAGAGAGTAAAACACGAAAACGTTTTGTAGGAAAATAATCTTTTTATGTATGTAACAAAATATCTTTGTTATTTAGCAATAAACAAACAAAAATTTCTACTTAACTTTGTAGAAAATTTAATTCTGAGAAAGTTGATGTAAATAACTTCTATTAAAATTAAACAGAAATTAGAGAAGTTCCAACAATAATTAAAAACAAAATACACAAATTGGAACTGAAAAGTGATACGA
The DNA here is from genome assembly GCF_047948215.1 of Lycorma delicatula. Taxonomy (NCBI): domain Eukaryota; kingdom Metazoa; phylum Arthropoda; class Insecta; order Hemiptera; family Fulgoridae; genus Lycorma; species Lycorma delicatula. The sequence goes on along the minus strand of NC_134455.1, from coordinate 16,481,167 downwards.
TTTTAAACAACAATTTTCATCAATCTTTGAACATAGGATAAATGAAAATGAATAGAAAACGTTTGAGTAACAAAAAATGAATAAAATAATAGTTTTAAAAAAAACTAAAAAAACACGTACTTATTGGTTTTTTCTAAAGATCATTAAATACCAAAATGGTTACTTGATAAAGCTGCAAACATTTCTTCAAAGCAATTGGCCAATGTGGCTGCCATTATGTTCAATGCATAGTTCGGCTCGGAGAATCCATGCTAGCCGGGCACGTCTAATAGCATCATTGTTATTACTAAGAGTAGCTTCAGCTTCCATTATACCATGACTCAATTCTTCTTGATATGCCACTATGAACGGAATAGACTAACGACTTCATCCAACCCCAAAGGAAAAAATCCAATGGCGTGAGATCGGGAGATCAACGTAGCCATTTTACTGATCAGTTTTGACCAATCAATTGTTTATTAAATGTGTTATTTAAATAATTCATCTCATCACGACTGTAGTGAGGAAGTGCGCCATCATTGAAAAACCACATTGCACTCTGTCTGCAAGAGGAAAATCTTCCAAGAGGTACAACATATTGATCTGAAAAAATACAAGTACCGCTCTCCATTGAGCCGTGGCGGTGAGAAAAAAGGGTCAGTAAGATTATCATCAAGAAGACCACACATTAAACGAAAAAGTGTGTTGGAAATGAGTTGTAGCAGTCTTATGGGGATTTTCTTCTGTCCAAGTGAGTGTTTCGATAATTTACAATGGTGTTTCTTGTAAAACAGGATTCATCAGCAATTATATTATTGCTGATGAATATTATTTGATGAATTGCTATTGAATATTATTTAGGAGATCGGGATGATGTTCACAATTTCTAATTAACCATCAACAGAATTTTATCCATTTATCAAAATTAGGTGGTAATATCTGTTGTACACGTGTTGTATGGAATGAGTATAATTGTTGCTCCCGTAACGTCCCCCACGCACTTGATTACGAAACATGAAACCGATGTGACAACTTTATACTGGTGCTTGAGATGGGAGATACTTGTACTGCATTCTATATTGCTTCTTCAGCGTTGGCATTTCTCACACAACGTTTAAGACCCCCATCGATCGAATCGTGGGTTAAGCGTACCATTTCTCGAACTCGCCACTCCAAAGCCTCAAATGTTTTACAATCCGGTACTCTTCGATCTGGATAATTTTCCCAGTATTCAGGCAAAACAGTCAATCCTTTTTTATTTTCTTTAAAATTAACAAATGTCCGTCAACTTTCCAGATGAAAACAGATTTGTGGTATACCTATTGTGAATAACTGATTGAACAACAGCACAAACACCACTCAAATGAGTATTCAAATGCTAGTCACCAAACTTAGTTGTTGATCTACTATTATTGCCATATATGAAAAAATGAACATTTTTAATATGTTTAGGTCTCAATTTTTAACATTGTTTGTAAATTTTTCTTTTTACAAACCTTTCCTAGGTTGGTTTGAATTGTGGCTAGCTTCTCCCATGTTGTCTTTGTAATTCTTCTTTATCAAGCACTCTACATCATTATCATACATTCATAGATTGAAGAATACATGTTAGGTCACTGGCATTTTGTGCAGCTATTGAAGTGGACATACTCATGGATCTCGGTTTTTCTCAGTCCCATCTTTACGAATGCATCTTCTGAATGACAATGGGACTTAATATAAGGATGGTGAAGACCAAATTCCCTGCATGCTCTTTTTTAGAGTTTTGGCTTTATTAAAGGAAAAAATAACTCATATAGAATAAAAATTTGAAAATGTTACTAAAGAATTTTTACAAGTTTTTAAATTCTTACATTTTCAAAGTTTATGTTTAGTTCTAGGCAGGGATAAGAAATTCTACCTCATCACCTACAGAAAGGTTGTATGCTGTCAGTTTCCTTTTCACTGGTGGTGGGATTAAGCAGTTCGTGAGGACTATAAGAACACTACTTTTTGGTGGTGTACAGCATGTTGCATTTTTGAATTTTACTACTTGTAATAAATACAGACTCTCCCAAAAATAATGCTAGTACTATATTATTTTTGCATCACCTGAAAATTCTACTTTGCCAAGTTGAACATAGATGGCATGGACAGGATGTCCATCGATGATCATGGTGTTTTATATCTATACAAGTACCTTCCCAGCAAACCCAAAGTTAGATTTTTTCAAATCATCATTTATGAGGATCCTTGATCATCCAGGTGGTTATGAGACAGAATAAGTCCAGCCATCTCCTGGCTTAATGATACCATTTTAGATTCGACTCGGTTAACATATGTGATCCGATATTATCTGAAGCAAACCATACAATTTGTGGTTTTTGAAGTGCTGCACTGCAAAAGGCCTTCTGGTACCATGAATTTTCACCTGACCCTCTACATCTACAGTTGTAATCACCACAAGTATTTCAAAGTCATGTGTATTTACAGTTTATAAAATGTGCTTCTACTGATGATTGTAATGATTGTTGGCTCAAAGTATTAAACAACTTACCAATTTTTAGAAGGCATAAACAGAAGATATGAATTTGTAATGCTCTATCACCCACTCATGATCAGTTAATGAAACCCATCATTTAATATGTAAAATTACAGGTGCTTGGTTATTTACCACTGTGAGGCCTGTAGGAATTCAAATTTTGAATAAATGGTAGACTACTGTGGTCACCCATCTGCATTGGGAGAGAAACTTCAACCCTCCACAGTCATAACGTTGCTCAGGTAGGTATTTTCTAAGGCAGGTAAACAAAGGTAAATGAGCTACCTGATTAGCTGATAATATGTGCTACCTTATCAGCTGATATAGAAACAAATTTTATTTATCTCATGTGTTGGTTCTTTTAGACTTATGTTATGAATTGATTCTATCTTTCACCTAGCAATCGATAAAAATTATTAGTGTTATAATTTTTAATAATAATAATAAGGGTTGATCCTGTTCTAAGAATTTACTTGATTTTTTGTCAAGGTTTTTGTTACATACTTTCTGAGGCTTCCTCCTCTTGCTGTTTTGTATTACTCTTGAGTTTTTGTTAATCAGTATAATACAGAAGTCCCTCATACTTAGTAGTGACTAGACGAATTGCATCCTAGCAGCTTTGTTTTTTTTTTTAATCGTAGACTTAAACCTTACAAAAATGTGCACATCTGAAAAGATTAACAAAAATTAGATTCAATAGTTACTTATTAACTTTAGTACAGGTGCTGTTGACAATGTATAAACTTGAATAGGAGACTGCAAAAGTGTACCTTATAGCATCTTAATGTGAAGCATTGAATTTAAGCATTTTTACTGAATACTATTAAAAAAAAAGTGTGTGTGTGTGTGTGTGTGTGTGTGTGTGTGTGTGTGTGTGTGTGTGTGTGTGTTTCAACTCTTGTGTAAAGGAATCTCTTAAAAAAAGAAATATCATATTCAAATATCAATATTTAAATTTTTATTAACACAATGGCTCTCAGCAGAGAAACTTCATCAAAAAATAAAAAAAGTATCTAAAATACTGATCCATTCAGTGAAAAGGGACGAACACACAAACAAAATACATGAAAGTTAAATTGTAAACTTTCTCCTCTATTTTTGAAGTTTGCTAAAATATAAAAAAAGTTTGATTAATTTATACATTTGTAGGCTACATCATTAAAAAAAATACATCTTTCTAAAAATAGGTTTTTTTGTGTGATGAGGATAATCTAATTACTGGTGTATCAGATTTTTCTTTTTACATTTTTATGTAGGAAGATTTTTAATCAGCTGATTAAAAACCTTGATTTGGTGTTATTTTGTATTTTGTGATTCAATTCATAAACTTATTTAACAGCTGAAAATATTATTGTTGGAACAACAGAACTATTTATATAGAAATTTTTTTCTGAAGCTTATGTAATCATTTTACCATAATTATTAGTATTTCAAAAAATCATATTAAAATTACAATATTTTCATGTTTTATATTGTTATATTATAAAATTTTTTCTGGAAAAAATAATTAGGAAATTTTATTGGTTTCTTCTGGCACATTGATAGAAAAGTAGATACCATTAAAAACATCCAGTTTTAAACTATCATCATTAATTATTGCTATCATCTACATAACAATAGGTGTCACTTTTTTGTTTATCTGGAATAAACTATATCAAGAAAAATAAGCTTAAAAGAATCAATCACGATGTTTATGAAGTATTAACAAATTATAAATAGAAGGCTGAACATGGAAATTCTTGTTTAAGGTTTTTATACATATAATACTATCTACTGTAATATTTAAATTGGACACTAAAGTGTGTTTTAAATCCAATCTCAATGGTAATAAAGGAGAAAGGAAATTGTTAAAGTAGAAAAAGTTATAGCACCGTTATAATGTTTAACATAAATGTGGTAAAAGTAATCAGCAGATGGAAAAAAATTGACATTTGACTTGATGATAGTTTCAGGAAAAAATCTGAATGCTATGAATAATAATAATGATCATAAAGATGAAATAAGTACTTTATTGTTAACTGGTCCATTGCATGAGAAATGGAAAATGGTATTTTAACTTATACAAAAATGTGTGTTTTTTTTATCAAATTCAAAAAATAAAAAACATTCAATGTGTCACATAAAGGTACTGAGGCTACCTAATCTGGATTTTATCATTTTTTTTATACGATTTTAACTTTAGTGTGTGCTCTAATGGTAATACCATATTCTACCTGATAGTGAAAACAGCACTTTTATTAAAGGTAAGAACAATTGAATTTGTTAATCTTTTCAGATACATACAATTGCAAGGTGTGGCAGAAAAGTAATGAGACTGGCAATACTGGGAGTGATGATCTGGTAATGATGCATGCTCCTCCTTCACATAGCTTGTGCATCAGCCACTCTCAGATGTTCAGTGAAAGTTTCAACCTCATGTGGTAACTATGCGACACTAGAGAGCATGAAAGCGTGATAAGTGAAGCTGTATTTTTCTAGTGCTTTACAAAAATGGAACAAAATTTGGAGCAATGGTGTGTCATCAAATTTTGTTAAACTTAGTGAATCTGTGAGTTTGACTTATGAAAGTTGTAATGAGCCTTTGGGGAACATTCCTTATCTAGAGAACAAGTATTTTGATGACAAAAATCATTTTTTGGGGCTGGGAAGCAATGTAAGATCAACCTTGCTCAGTAAAGTCAACATTGACAAGTGATGAATATGTGGAAAGAGTGAAAATGAGGAAAGAATGTGACCTCTTGTGAGGTCAGATGATCAACTAACATTGAGTATTGAGTTAAATTTGATCAGATTTTGACTAAAGATTTGGGCATGAGAAAGATGTTTGCCAAGTTGGTGTCAAACCTTTCTGTGAAAGAGAAAAAAAATTTAAAGATTGTATGCTTTGAACCTTCTCAATGGAATCTAGAATGGCCCAGGTTTCTTTTGTTATGTGATCAATGATAATCGATCATGCATTTTTCAAGTACGAGCCAGAAGCATCAAAAGTAAAGAGTGGCACACTTAACACTTAACATCAAGTCCATGCTGATTTGTTTTTTTTTTTTTTGACAGTAGGGGGATTGTTCACACAGAACTTGTACCCCAAGAACAAACTGTCAACCAAGATTTTATAAAGAAGCCCTTGAAAGGCTTGGAAAAAGGGTGATTCATGACGCACAGACATTTCAAACACTTGGTTCCTTAACCATGACAGTGCCCCCTGTCCAATGGCAATTTCCATCTACCAGTTTTTTATGAAAAAAGGTATTCCAGTGGTTCCTCAGGCCTTTATTTTTCCTGATCTGTTAGCATCCTAATTTATTTTAAATGGTAAGCTATTTAATGTTAATTAGATGAAGTTAGAGAGTTAAGTCTGGTTAGGTAACACCATTTCCATATATTGAACTTTGTACAATATCAACATAACTATTAAACTTAACCTAGTGTTCGCTTTGCTTTCTAACCTTGCCTAATTACTTTAAACAAATTATATATACAAACGGTTTGGCAGACCTACATGTAATGTAGTAGTAGACCTCATGATGATTGTAATCTGCATACTAAAGTAATACAAAATTTTGAATAAATTATTTCTAAACTCTGGGTTTAGAAATTTTCTGGGTTAAGTTGATTTTTTATTACTGGAAATCTTGATTAACAGATGGATGATTACTTATTGAATACTTTGTATTATACTTGATTTATCCAAAAGTTAGGGTTTGATTAAGAATTACACTAGCCTAATAATTTATCACTTTCTGATTAAGAAGAAAGCATGGAACTCCATATACTGATCCTGAATCAGTCTAAGAAGTTATTGCTTTGCCTTAAATTAGAGTGTTAAAATACCTCACCTGAACAAAGATTTAGATATAGTTTACCACTTGGTGGGACATATTCTGGTTAGAACTCAATAAAACTCTTTTTGTTTCTTAAAACGATGATCGTAGTTTATAGTGTGCTTACCAGTTTGTTTGTTATAATTTTTTCAAAAGGTAATTCTTGAAATAATTTCATCCTAGTTAAATAAGTCAACATCCCTTGTGAATGCATAAATTCGTTAAAGGAAAAAATCTACTAAGATAGCTCTTTTTAAAAAGAAAATCAAAAAGTAATGAATTAATCATTTCTGTACTTTCAGATAACAAGCAATTTTAATTATCTTTTGATGTAAGATTGAAGCAAAGGAGCAGCTGGGAGTTTTAGTTACTATAGTAGTGATCTTATTTGATATTAGTCATGGGTAACAGAAAATCTTGAAAGTTTAAATTTTCTGCTGACATTGATCTGCAGAAGCTAAATGGAAATTGGTAGGAAAACTACTAAAACAAAATAATAAACAATATATTAAACAATTTATTTTTTACTTAACTGAATATATTAAGTGTGGTAACTACATATTAATAGCTAATAGGTAAAAGGAATACTGATAGGTGATTATTCACTTATTTCGTAGTTTTCAGAATAAAATTAGTAATTATAAAACTGTGTGAGGTAAATAATTACCATGAGAAGTAGTTTTTATAATGAATATTTTTATTGAGTAATGTAAAAGATAATTAACTTGAGATAATTATTCAAAAATTTGCTTTTATTTTACTTTAAAAAAACATAATTTTTTGCTCTTAATTAATCTCACAATTGTTTGTTAATACTATTTAATTTATAACTGGGTAATAAAGTTTGTAACATATATGTGAAAATATTCAAGGAACTGTGATAAATGGCAGTTATGTTCTAAACTACAGTGATATTCAACTTATGACTCAAGCTTTTTTTTATATTGTAAGTAGTAGAGCAATTAATTTTTAATTATTTTTCAAATATCTTAATTATAAGTAGGTAGGACTAATCTACATACTTTACCTAATTTTAAATGATACTATTATATTAATAATTGTAATTCAAATTATCGCTCATAATTTTTAACTATTTGGAAACATGAACTATAATTGTTTGACCATTGACCTTAGATAGTAGATTTGCCATTATTTTGTGAGTATATGATCTTTGATTCATGTGATTGTGTAAGTTAAATATTATTAATATTACAGTTATATGATTGTTATTAAATGTTTATACAAGTAATTTAAATTTTGAATAGTGCAACTTATATGTGTATATGTCTGTTTTGTTCAGTGTTGTTAGCAGTCATAATATCTTGAAGTCCAAACAAATACTTAAATAAATCTGGTTTTGAAGTCTGTAATTGTTTTTGTAAGTAATATTTCAGTAAAAAGTAATAGTTTCAATAAAACATATATTATGCATTGTTAGTAAATAAAAATAATAAATAGCTCAGCAAATTACATCTTAATACATCATAATTGTTCTGTTAAATAATGATAAATCTGTTCTTTCGCATATGATTTAGAGCCATAAACTTATTGAAAATGTAAAATTAAATTTTATAAATATAAAATATAATATAAAGATAATCATTAAGATAATGTAAATCTCCTCTCAGCTTCTTTGTTAAGATTGTCATAGAAGGCTTCTTCTGATCAAATCTTATGATTAATCAACTAGTGTTAATTAATCAAGCAGAGAAACTCTTTCTCCGCAGTGTTTGAGATTAAAGCAAAAATTTAGACATAATTATAATATTCTAATATTTGGAACAAGCATGAAGTGTGGATGGAGTGCTGAAGCTGATGATTTTAATCATTAAAAAATGCTGTCTGGAAATAAAGGTTGTTCATAAAAGTGGATTTTCAATTGTCATAAGAATTATAACACAATTGAAAAGGTAAAGTATTAAGGTAATGTAAACATATTATGTAATATCTCTGTAACTTTGGTCTTGAATGTAGATAGTACACCAATAAGTAATCTTTTATTTACGTTAAAATGTTTCCACTAGCTTTCCTCATCTTTTCTTCAGTTCGATTCAGGTTGTCATCTCCAGTATGTGTCAATACGGAGGCATCATTAATTGCAAAAGAAAAATACAGACATGCGATAAAAAAAGGCACATAAGTTGGCAGGAGCCAACATAAATAACAATTGATTGATTGATTGAGTTATTTGATCATCATTTTTGTTAAAATGATGTTAGTTAAAATTAAAAATTACCTCACATCTTACATGTAGATTTTCCAATATCTGAACCATGTTATTCACATTCTGTTTGAATCATGCATGGCCACATTCTGGATACTTAGGAAGAGCTGAAGGCGCATTTTGAAACAAAAAAATATACATGAAGTATCAGTGCCAAAAACGTGATAGTTTTTTATTTCTAATTCACTTAAGGGAAAAATTATAATTGTTTTCATTAATACTATAGTCTATAAAACAATTATACACATATATTGTATATAATTTATGTATATATTTTATATACTATAAAATTGTTATAAAATTATACAGTTGATAAAAAATATTTGTTGATGTTTTGTTTGTTTCTGTTGACTTAAATTTTTTGTAGAAATCCTTACCTTCTTCATCCTTCCTATTCTTGTATTTATTTATTCAGTGTTACTTTCTTTTACCATCTCTCCAGTAACCCTGTTTTCATTACTCTTCTTTCACTAATAAAGTCAACTGTTAGTTTCCACTACTGTTTTATAGCCTTCAATATTCACCCAAAAATTCATTTGCACTGTTCTACATTTCTTCTCTTCATTATTTGAACTATCTCTTGCATGAACTTCTTTTCAATTATTATTCCAAATTCCATTTAGTTTCTTCATCCTTTTAACTCAGTGACTTTTATTTGTGCTATTTGAGGTATGTGATTATTATTTATGTTGGCTCTTGCAAATTGATGTGCCTTTTTTATAGCACATGCCTTTATTGAATGTTTGAATTTTTCTTTTGCAATTAATAGTAAATTGATAGGCTTTTTCTCTCCCAGTAATTTCCATGTGTACGCTTACTTCCACTTTCATTCTGTGGGCCCAGTCATACTTTTCATGCAACTTATTCTTGTCCTTTCCCTGCACTGGCATTCCAGTCTCTCATTATTCTACAACATTCTTTACCTCTTCTATAATTTTCTCAATTCAATCTCATCACATTTGTACTAACTAGTTGGCATATGCATTATATTAAAAGTAAATCTACAAAGTTCATTCCTATCCTGACTGCAATTATCCAATCATTACTAATTACCTTTCTTTATACAATTTTTGGTATCCTTTGTTTAAAATGATTTCTATGTATTTCTTAATTTTTCCCCCTTAACATGCAATACTAAACCATTATTAACCTCATCTTTCTTTAACATTTCTTTTTACTTGTCTCAATTTCTTAATTGTTTATTTTCACCTCTTTTAAAATTTTTTAATTCATCTGGTTTCAGAAGTTATTAACCCTTGCCTGCTAACATTCAGTTACCCATTCCTGTCTTATTTCCATCGGTATTTTCTACCAAATAATTGCCACAACTTACCATGTTTACATTTTACAAATTCTTGGAGAATTGCTGGTATTCAGTTGCTTTCTGCTTTTAGATCAAGTTGCTCCTAACATGAGGAACAGATGCTTCTGTGAAATACTCTTTTTCTGGCTTCTAACCTTCAACCTTATTAGATAGGAGGCCTTACAAGTAGCTAAGCTACTGCTGACATAGCTGACAGGATCAACAAAGCAAGCAAGCCCCCACCAAGAGGTTCTGTACTTCCTAGGAGAGGAAATCAAATACAAATTATATAAAAACAATTTTTTTTAATTCTCTGTTTAATTTAAAGCTACAGTGAATTGTGATAAATGGCATAATGAAAAAAAAATCAATAAGATATAAAAGTAAATGGATTCTTTCAACCAGAGTGAATAATTTTATGAATGTACATAATTACTGGCCACAAAATGATTCATCCTACAAATCAATATATACAATCTTATTTATAAAAAAGGAGCTTATAAGTTTATATTGTTAATTACATCCATGTCTGTTATTCTGTGTAATACCAAGAAATTCAAATTTAATCCATTCTGCAACAGACATTTTTCTTACTAAACTTTTGTGGTTTTAATTTGTTATGAATTAGCAATCAAATAGTATATAGTAATAATTTTCTGTATTCTAAAGTAAAAACAGTTAAAAAAATATTTTTTATACAAACTCAGAGCATCCATTCTTTAGAACAGATTGACTGATAACATAAAAACACTGGCAGAATTATATAAACCCCACAAATAGTTATTTTCACAAGTTGTGTAAAATTCCTTAATTATTAAAAAAAAACTTGATGTGTATCAAATCTATATTGTTAAAATTATTTCCTTTTATAAATAGATGAAAAAATATGCTTGAAAATTTAGTTGTGAGTAAGCAAAAAGGAAGTGTATGTTCTTGAGATTAGGAACTTGTTTGATATACACACAGTTTATTTTGGAGATAATACAAATGGATTTTTATATTATTTACAATTACTGCAACCTATAAAAGAAATGTTGGCAATAATAAGAATGTTTTATTAGAATACCCATAACACATAACTAACAAATTTTCTTCAAAAAACTGTATAAAAGTTAGAGCAGTTCTGTTGTCTAGAATTCTTTAACTAAAATATCTTCCTAAATAATATTGTAGTATGTATATTTAAGGCAGATCATTGTTATCAAATCAAGAATTGACTACCAATTTAAATAGAGCAAAACTTCCTAATGATGTCAGTAATACAAATCGTTAAAGACTCTAGCATTATTAGCTATAAATCAGCCTCAATTATTGATAATTGTCATAATAATTTTAGCCTTGTGTTCAATTCAGGTTATCTTGCTGGTATAGTGTAGTGTTACTACTTATTCCAAACTTTTGATTTATTTACATCATAGGAAGTATTTTCTTTTTAACAGTTTCAATGCCTTACTTAGTTTTTTTGTAACTTTCGTTATGGTTTAGTTAAGAAACTGAATCAAAAGAAGTAACTACAATAAAATTAAAAATATAAGGTAATTTTCAATTTTATTTATTACAACTATATTTGAAATAATGAATGAATTGTTTGGTATTGAATTTTAGTACTATTTTTACATTACCAAACCAATTACCATATTTCCTGTTTAAAAAATTTAAATTACAGATTTTCAGAGATTTCAATTTTTTCTGCTCATTTTCTTAAAGCAAAAGAAAATTTCAGTTTGATAAAATACCATTCCTATGCTTAGTAATAATCATTAAATCACCATGACTAGAACTGAAAAAAACATTTTAAAAACATTAATTTTATTTTGCATTAATTTTCCTTCCTTTTTGCATTATCCAGAACTAAAAACAAATAATGTATGTAATGCAATGTAATGTTTGTAATTTTGAAAACAACTACATTACAAATCATTATCAAAATTACAATCATTATCATACAACAAAGTTACTAAACACATACAGATACAGCTTTAAGGCTAATTCTGGAGTTTTACATGTTGCAGTTTTAAATCTTTTATTTTTAGATTTTAAATCTTTTATTTTTAGATTTTAAATCTTTTATTTTCAGATTTTAATGATTTACCGACTCATGACAACTGTTCATTTTCTAATTTGTCTTATTACCAAATTGATTTCTAAAAATTCTGTCATAGGTGAAAATATAAACAAGCTTTTGTCTGCTCTTCAACACTAAACAACTCAACTTTTGCTTCAAATCAAGAATAAACATTTCTACAAAATTATCTTTCTATAATATAGGTAAATCCTTAAGATAATTCTTGATAAATTAATAATTTAATAATGTTGAAGAAATGTTAAGAAAATGTTAACAGGACTTGTATCATCTTTGGAAAAACAAGTTTTTTTTTTAAAATTTGTAGCCTAAATAACTCTAGATTCGGTTTTTATTAATATAAAAGAGTATTGTATATTTTTACTCCTTTTGACTTATAAATATTTAATTTGGATCTGGAAATAATGCTTGGTTTATGTTTTTATGACTATTATTCTGAGTGATTCAGGAGTAAAAAAAATTTGGGAACTGATCTAGAGCTTGAAATAAGGAAGAACGCTTTATCGAGTTATGGCTAGCGATAAATTTCGTCCGGATTTCAGTTCTCCCTGTGAAATGAGATTATACTGAAATATTATACTAAATTTTTAAGGCATTTTACAAGGGTAAACTTGAAAACCTCCCATAGTTTTCTTGTCTAAAGTAATAGAAAAATTCGATGACGAAAAACACGTTTTTTAAGTTTGAAGTACAATAACTTTGTTAAATGACCAATAAATGTGTAAATTTTATTAGCAATACTTGAAGAAAATCTAATTTTAAGAAAATTGCTATGATAAAGTCTAGGAAAAACAAAAAAAATTAACTTATTAAAAACAAAACAGAAGAAAAGTTAACAGAAAATGTTATGAATGTAAACATCAAAAACAGTTGTTTTTGGTACAATAAATCTTGACTTTTGCGAATTAATTGTCATAACTACATGCTAAACTCAAATAATTTGAATACTACTTATTTTTGTCATATAATTGTGGTTGTGTTAATAACAAACGTGTGGGTGTTTAGTATAGACACAATTTTTATTGTTTTAATTATTTTTGAGAATAAAGTTACGTAGTTTGTTTTTTTTGTTTGTTGTAAACTGAATCTGCATTTTTTCAATAGAATCTGAATTTAAAAACGTGAAATTCTATTTTGAATTTTTTGGTTTGAAAAATGCCGTGTCGTTGACTTATGCAGAATATGCTGATATTGTTTTTGGGTACGATTTTTGTGATGGAAGTTCTTCAGCTGCGGTGGAAGAACAGCATAGATATCCTGGACGAGTAGTTCTAAAACCGTTAAGAATTTTGTAGCATTTTAAATTTTCGTGAGAATGGTTCACTTTCCGTTTTCTCATGTTCTGTCTGACGCAATCTGTACATAGTTATGAAAATATATGCTTTAGGTAGTATAGCTTAATTCTAACAATGATCACGCGAAGAATTTCTACACGACTCAACATTCCACAAAGTACAGTTACAGATGACAACTTGCTTACGGCTGTACCTTTTGTTCAGAAAGTTCAACACCTCCAGCTTTGTTGTCGTGCCAGAATAATGTTAAAAATAATGACTGCTTAATTCCGTTAATACTATTTTTGGACGAAGCTACTTACCCATAGGGGAATAACACAGAATTTACAATGGTGGTCTGAATAAAACCTACATACTGTAAATTGAATCAACTTTCCTGCAACGATTTTCGGTGAACGTTTGGTGTGGCATTAATAATATCCATCGTGTCACGGGAAGAGAATATATATGGAATTTTTAAATTATGAATTTCAAGTGTTTAAAACTTTTTCATCGACGAAACGATCGACGTTGAACTATCAACTTGATTGAGCACCAGACATTTCACGAATGGTGTAAAAAAATTCTTAGATGAAAAATCCTACTGATAATTGAATTGGAATTAATGCAGCAGACCGGAAAATTGTCCACCAATGTTACTGGACTTTACTCCCTTATATTACTGGTTATGGAATTAGATGAAATGCGAGGTATACAAGCAAAAAGTAGACACACGTGATGAAACTTATCGCTGCTGTCCCCATCAAGAAACGTGACAAAAAATGTAAGGAGACTAAGCTCATCGATGTCAATGGTAATTTTCGAACACTTATTATAAAACCACAATAAATATTTTTTTAAAAGTAAAGTATTTTTAACTTTCAAAGATCTAAATTTACTGTACAAAAAACACCTGTTTTAACTTTTATAAATTCATAACGTCTTTCTGTTTTGGTTTATCAAAAGCAAAAACTGATAAATTTTCTCAGAATTAAATAATCTTTAATGGGTTTTAATTTGTATAAAAATTTTTCTGTATTATGTTTGATATCATGAAAACTGAGGGATACTGTTCTGGGATCTGCTTTTGATTTTTCGGGTCATAAAATATAAGAAACCATTATGTTTATCTCTTATATAACTCCTTAAAAAATTTAGTATGACCACATTCACCGGGAAATAGAATACGGGCGAAATTATTTGCATGCCGTAATTCAATAACAAAGCGTTTTCGGACATACGTGTTGTATAAAATTTCTTACATATTTCAAGCTCCAGAACCTTAAATCACTTAAATATGATTATTTAAGTGATTGTTTTGGTTATGTTAACTTAAATATGATTGTTTTGGTTATGTTAACTTTTACAAACCAGTTAACTGCAGCCAATTACTTATGAAAATTAAAATGTAGTAATACAGTATAATAATCTCAATTATCTTTGAAAAATTAATCTTATAACAATTCTTGTTTGTGTATGAATGTTAATGTTTTATTATTCTTCTGTTTATTTATTTATTGCTGTAGTATGTTATTCTTATTGCAATGTTTATTTTAAAAATTAACTAATAAGCAGTATTTTTATGATTATTTTTTTTTCAAACAAACTTGTGAATACTTTTTGTTAACATTTCAAATTCTCAGGTGTTTATTTTTTTTTTTGGTGCAAATTATTTTTTTAATCGACATCAATTTCATTCACAGTAGAATTCATTTGATTTCTAAATGATATACTAGTTTCTTTTAAATGAATTACAAAAGTTGTAGTAAATGCTTTAGTTTTTTACTTATTTTTATTTGATTTATTGCAGTAGTATGGACAGAATTAATCTTGATGAGCCAAGATGGGATCAAAATACTTATTGGGGAAGAGCTCAGTATTTTTTTAATACAACTAATCCCCTAAATATATTTGTTACATCAACGCAGTTAGATGATGCTAAAGTACTAGTTGATAAATTCAGGTATGTTTTAAAGAAATTTGAAATAATTATTTTTAATTGGTGTATTTTAATTGTAGAATCAAAATTTAATTAAAATTAATCTTTTTTTATCCCAGAAAAAGTGACCGTTCTTGGTATTTACTGGCTTTAATTTTATATTTTTGTTATTTTAATTTTATTTATATTTTTGCTGTACTTTGTTGAATGACATGAACTGACATCTTTTTTCTAAGGGCAACTACTTATGATAACATTCAACATTCCTTTACTTAGTGTTATTCTTTTGAAAGTATTTGTGCAGTAGTTATTTTACCCATATATTCATGTATTTTTATTTATTCGTATGAAACAATTTTTATTTTTGAATTATTTTGCATTCAATTTTTTTTTAGTTGATTACTGTTGTAATGCAAAAACAATTTACAAGTTAATGAAATTTTTTCCTATACAAAAATTGTGTGATGCATTTGTTCAATTTACTTATGAACAGAAATGAAATTTACACAAAAATACTTGAAATGTACAATTAATAGAAAACTAACAAATAATAAGTACTATATATGATATATATTAGTACAACAATATTAACATTGACTTTCCCCTACAGTAGTTGTTGGAAATGGTCCCCAAGAAGATCTGGACATATTTGCAAGAGTTTACTTTTTTTTTGTTGAAGACTCTTCACAAGTTGCTGGTGGAAGTTTGAAGTTCCTGGTGGCTGTGGGGATTTCCTCGATAAACATTAATTGCACAACCCCAGAAGTAAAAATATGGTAGACTTAATTCTAGAGAACCAGATGGCCATAAGCCATTCCAAAAAACTTGTAGTAATTTCATGGACTGCCTAGCAGTCAGTATGTGCTGTCTTGTTGATTATTACGCCATCTAAGCATTGTTAATTTTGCTTTAGTTTAGTTCTTCAATAAACTGGTGAATGATTTCACAATAACAGGATGAATTTATTGTTTCTGTAAAGAATATTGGGCCAACTATTCTTCTCCTGAATATTGCAATCCACACCCAAATTTCTGGTCATGTAGGGGATTTCATGCAGGTATGGCATGTGGGTTGTTGGCTGACCATAAATTCTGTGCTTGCAGAACTATACCTCATTGAAAACATAGCTGAAATCATCAGAATTGTCCATTAGAAACTGCTGAAACCATTCAGCAGTGCCTAATAACTTTTGAACTGTTACTACTTTATATTTGATGAGAACTGATGATCTTCTTATGAGAGCTGTCTTGTATGCAGTTACATGTTTTCTGGATGGGCCAACTTTTACATGCCCTTTAAAATTAAGGCTATTTTGCATAGCAGCCTGATCTCTTCAATTTTTCTTCATTGGGTTCTCATCTACCACTTTGCTTTACGGTAGTTTACTGACCTTGTCTCCTTAAATTTCTCGATTAGCACTCTTATGCTGATTAGGAACAATATTCATGGAAAACTGGTTTTTCATTGTCTGTGTGTACTCACAGGGCTTAAAGAAGACGTATTCAACAAGAAATAATTGCTTTTAATACCATTCTGAGTACAGAGAAAGACATTGTTCCCAATCATTAAAAGGTGACACACACAATAACAACAAAGAACCAGACACATCTGCTCAGCTCAAGGTCACCAGCCTGACTAGCTCACAGAAGTAAACTGCACAAAATGCATGATATTACGTCTTTTGTATTTTTGATTAGAGGTTGTGTTTTATTATAGTTTTTGTTATGTAAGTCATGTAATTTTTACAGAAAACAATTACTCACAGTGCAGAAAAAAAATCCTTCAACATTTAATCGTGTTTATAAAAGTGTTGTTTTCAAACATATTATGTATAAAATTTCTTAAATTTCAACTTATCAAGCTGTTTCACTGAATTATAAATGCAACTACCAAATTACTAACCCTTGCTAACTTACTATCAACCCTCACTAACCAATGTTGAACTAAGGCCATCAGAAATATAGAAATAAATGTATTTTTTCTGTTTAACTCTAGTGCCAGTCTTGATTGAATAATACACCCCCTACATCCTACATCCCTAACAATTGGTTTTACATATTCCAAACGTTGCCTGCCTGCATTTTTCCCATCTACCTGTTGTCCCTCCAATATCAAAGCAACTATTCAGGATGCATTAATATGTGGCTCTTAAGGCTGGTCTTCTTTTAGCTATATTTTTCCAAATGCTTCTTTCTTCATCAATTTTCCACAACACCCTTTCATTTGTTTCTTTATCCACCCATCTGATTTTTAACATTCTTGTATAGCACCACATTTCAAAACCTCCTAATCTTCCTAATCTTCATTTCAAAAGTTTCACTTCCATATAAAGCTACGCTCCAAAAAAATACTTTCAAACAGTTTTCCTGATGTTTAAATTAAATTTTTAATGTAAGCAAATTATATTTCTGATTGAAAGCTCATTCTGCTTGTGCTATTTGGCATTTTATATATCGCTCTTGCTTTGTTCAACTTTAGTAATTCTACTTGCTAAATAACAAAATTCTTCTACCATCATCTTTTCTCTCTACCTATTTTTAAATTCAGTGGTCCATCTACATTATTTCTACTACATTTCATCACTTTTAATTAGTTCTTGTTTATTTTCATGCAGTAGTTTTTGCGTAGGACTTCATCCATACCATTAGTTGTTTCTACTAAATCTTTTTTACTCTCAGCTAGAATTATTGTATCATCAGCAAATCGTAGCATCTTTATCTTTTCACCTTGCATTGTTACTCCGGATATAAATTGTTCTTTAATATCATTAACTGCTAGTTATAAGTAAAGATTAAAAAGTAATGGGGATAGGGAACATCTTGTCAGACTCCCTTTTTTATTATGGCTTCTTTCTTATGTTCTTTGATTATTACAGTTGCAGTTTGGTTCTTGTAAATGTTAGCAATTGTTCTTTTATTTCTAGATTTTATTCCAATCTACATTATCTAAGTCTATAAATGCTATGTATGTTGGTTTGTTTTTCTTTTATCTTCCTTTTACTATTAATCTAAGCGCTAAAATTGCTTTCCTTATCCCTATACTTCACCTGAAACCAAACTGGTCTTCTCCAAACCCTTCTTCCACTCTCTTCTCAATTCTTCTGTACAGAATTAAGATTTTTGATGCTTGAGTAGTTAAGCTAATCTTTCTATATTTTTTGCATTTATTTGCTCCTGCTTTTTTTGGTATCATGACTTTTGTGAATATTACACACCAGTTTGTATAATCTATCTATAGTTTCCTCACCTGCACTGCGCAGTAGTTCTGCCAGTATCCTGTCTATCCCAGGAGCTCTTTTCTGCCATTCAAATCTCTTAAATGCACTTTTAAATTCTGATCTCAGTTGTACCTCCCTTTTCATCCTTTTTGACTTCCTCTTCTTCCTCCATAAAACCAGTTTCTATTTCATTTTCTCTTTATAACTTAATATATTCCACCCACTTAGACCTTTTCTTTCATATTAATAATCGATGCACAATCTTTATTTAACACAACATTCTCCTTCAACTTTCCTGTATGCTCCATCTATTTCACCAATGATCATTTCTCTTTCCACTTTTGAACACTTTTTTTAATCCATTCTTCTTTCGCTAAGTTGCACTTCCTGTTTATGGTATTTTTAATTGTTGATAGTTCCTCTTACTTTCTTCATCACTAGCATTCTTATACTTTCTATGTTCATCAATCAGCTGCAGTATATCCTGAAATCCAAGATTTCCTACTAGTTCTTTGTTCCATCTAAGTTCGCTTCTGCTGATTAAAGAATTTCCTTTTTAACATTCTCCCATTCTTCGATATTTTCTGCCTTATTGTTTTTACTCAGATCTCTTGTGATGTCCTACTCAATTTTTACCACCTCTTCTTCAAAGTTCTCTAAATTCCACAGATTCATCTGACACCTTCAGGTTTTTAAACTCCAATCTATATTTCATTATTACTAAATTATGGTCACTATAAAGTCTTCTACAGGATATGCTTTGCAGTCGAGGAGTTGATTTCTAAATCTTGATATAATCTATCTGATACCTTGCAGTATCATCTGGCTTTTTCCATATATGTATTCTTCTATTATGATTTTTAAACTGGATGTTGACAATAACTAAATTATACTTTAGTATCACCTCTTTCATTAGTTTTGTCCAGCCTGTATTCACCCATAATATTTCCTTACTTGCCTTTTCGCTGATGCTTGTATTCCAATCTTCAACTATTATAAAATTTTCATCCCCTTTTATGTGTTTAATAGCTTTGTCAATTTCTTCGTATACACACACTACCTCATCATGGGCATTTGTAGGCATACAGATGTTAAGTCATCAGCTTAGGTTTTGATTTTTATCTTTATTACAATGATTCTATTGCTAAGCAGTTTGAAATATTCTACTCTTCCCTATCTTCTTGTTCATTATGAAACCTAGTCCTTCCTGCCCTTTATTTGACGCTAAGTTAATTATTCTAAAATCACCTGACCAAAAGTTGTTTTGCTCTTCCTACCAAACCTCGTTAATTCCTACTAAATTGCCATTTAACCTACCCATTTCCCTCTTTAAATTTTTTAACCACCAACATTTTTTAGACTTATAACATTCCATGCTCCAACTTGTAGAATGTTATTTTTTTAATTTTCAGGTGATGCCGTCCTTAGTAGTCCCCACCTGGAGATCTGAATGGGGGGACTAGTTTACCTCTGAAATATTTTACCAAGCAAGGTTCCCCCCATCTTTGTTACATGAAAATGCAGAGAGCCACATTTTCTTGGAATAAAAAACAGCCATAGTTTAACATTGCTTTCAGCTGCGCAGTACTCAAAAGCTTGAATGATGTTGATACGGTCGGCCATCAGAGGACTTATCATATCGGTATGATAAGTCCTTCTGACCTATTCTCTTAAAATTACTAAAAGAGCTGCAGCCCTCTTTCAGGAATCATTTCTTAGTCTGGCTTTCAACAGATACCTCTCCGATATGGTTGCATCTTTGGTCCATCTACTCTGTATCACAGCAAGGTCTCATGATTCATAGAGAGGAAGACATGCCATCAAGATTCTGTAAAATCAAGATTACAATAACAAAATATGTAATTAAACTCAATGAAATCTTAATGCTGAATTGTTTCCTTCACAACAGCTGTTTAAATAATATTCTTTGTTGATTAATCAGTTTAGTAGAAGTGTAATTATATGCTAAGTTGGACATGAACACAAAAATATTTAGACATTAGAATACAAAAATGACTCTTAAAATTTGATTTAATACACATCACACTTAACAGCACTCAATTTGTTTGTCAAATCAGACCATACGCAGCAGCAAGTCTTATGTTAAGACTAGTTACAAAAACAGTATAATATAGTGTCTGAGTTGCACAGAAAACCTTAACAGTAGATTGCTCTCATAACTGTTAAGAAAAAGGCTCCTATTCACATTGTCTATGAAGATTTTCTATCTTTATTTTATTTTTTTCTCATTAGAAATCATACCTCAACAATGGATTGCAATAGTTGGGTTGAATTTGGAGTATTTATTTAAACTATTAAAATTACTGTATACTATAATCTATTAATATTTTATACTTGCAGGGCTCTCCTATTTGCTTCTTTCTGATTAAATCTCTGTTTTAGGGCAGGAGAAACTCTAGCTGGAGTAACAATTGAAGAACTGTATAAAGCAAAAGATCTAGTTGATTCAGCATTTCATCCAGATACTGGGGAGAAAATGATTTTAATTGGAAGAATGTCAGCTCAAGTGCCGATGAATATGGTCATTACAGCTTGTATGGTCACATTTTACAAGTAATAAAATTTTTATGTATTGTTAATAATACTATTCAACAAAATTTTTCAACTATTTTCCTTAAAAGTGGGAATCATTTTTAAATTATTCATCTTTGTAAGCATTTGCTCATTGATTTCATCATGAAAAGTAATCAATTAATGATTAGTTAATAATTTTAAATGGTTGTTAATAAACTTAATTATCCATTTATCGAATTTCAGTTTAATAAATACAATTAATTAAAAACAACATTTGTCCCTAAATTGAAACAGCTAAAAATGCCAATGTCTTTTTAGTTATGGGTATAGAGGAGATAATTGTACCTAATTATAATTATTTCATTCTTTTATTGATCAGCAATAAAAGATGAGAAGATTGTGAAGATTGTGCATGTAATTTACTAGTTCAAGAAGTAAATGAGGTGCATATTAGGTAAAATGAGGTAACCTCCATTGCAAGAGTTGCACTCTACATATTTTGATATCATCAAACTAATAATCATTTAAACAATAATGCATGATTTCACTCGTCCCACAAACATCTCTTTAATGGGATCAAAGATAATATATGAACTGAATGAATCAGGATTTCAAGTCAATCTGCCCTCACACTCTCTTGTTTTGAAAATAAGAATGTGAAACTCTTACTTCAGTGTACATAGTTTGACTGCTGATTTATTATGAAGAATGCTATGCTATGTTTTCTTATGAAGAATATTTAATGAGAAAAATAAATTACAATTTGCAAAATCATTGCAAGAAAGTGTTGGTTTGTTGTACTTTTAAGTTATATAGTTATTAAATTATGTTAGTTATAGTTTTGATAATGTTCCTTGATGTTTTGTATGGATTACCTTTTCATAAGTTACTCAGTGGATTAAATGGTCTTCAAATGAATTTGGAATATTTGTATAAAAGACTAGAAAATGCTATTAAGAATTAATAATTGTTAATTAATTGTTAATTGTTAATTAATAATTTGCCTTGAATAAAAAAAATTCTATGATGTTGAGAATTTCACATACAGAAAATATAATAAGATGGTAGAGCAGCACAGAAAGTTATTTATTAATAATGAAGTAAAATAAAGGATCTAATTCTAATTTACCACTTTGCTTTACAGTACTTTACTGACCTTGTCTCCCTAAATTTCTCAATTAGCACTCTTTATACATGCTGATTAGGAACAGTGTTCATAGAAAAGTGGCTGTTCCTAATCAGCATAATGTATAAGAGACCCTTATCTATTTTATTTCAGTGTTAATAAATAACTTTCTGCGCTGCTCTATAAAAAATGTGGTTTTACGTTGTCTGTCTGTACTCACCAAGCTCACGGAAGACACATTCAAAAAGAAATAATTGCTGTTAACACATATGCATAGAAAGTCATTAGATTTGTTTTTGCATTATTATGTCTTAACATTATTAATGAAACAGGTTTAAAATCACACAGTGAGTTAGTTGAGGTTTCCTATGACTGTATTATTCAATCTGCAGTGATAATTAAAAAAATGTTTAAAGAATGAGAGAGTCAGTCTTATTTTGGTGTTGTTAAAGCTTTTGTGTTTACTCCTATTTATGGTACTTGTGAAATGACTACAATATGAGGGTACATACCCTTCCTTGTACATAGAAATCATAATCGTGAAAAATTTTGGTTTTCAGATTTCAATGGAAATATCAATTTTGACCATCCTAAATCCATTTTGACTAGTTTCGGTGTGATGTACGTGTGTATGTATCTCGCATAACTGAAAAAGATTAGCTGTAGAATGTTGAAATTTTGGATTTAGGACTGTTGTAACATCTAGTTATGCACCTCCCCTTTTGATTGCAATCAACTGGACCAAAAGTGTCAACTGGATTCAAACTACAAAACAATTTGGATTTTGGACTTTCTTAACGGCAGTAATAAGCCTTTATTAAGAGCTTTTCAACAATATATCATAAGTAATACTTATTTTCACTGGTTCCAGAGTTATAGCCAAATAGAATTTTAATTAATTAAATATTTGCAAAGGGAAGGCAGATCAGTTTGAATCAGACTTCATTTCTTTTTTTTTTAACTTTTTTAAAATATATTAATTAATTTTTAGCAGGATTAACCTGATTGTAAACATAGTTTGCAATAAGTTATTAATGAAAGAAAGTTTTATGTACTGTTGAAAATGTGTACATGTAATTTAACAGGTGTACAAGGAAGTTATGTGGTGTCCACATCAGATTGCTTTCTACTAACATGAATTTGTTACTACTGCCAAATAAAGCTATCTGAATTTTAAAATTAGAAATGACACTTTTATTAAAGATCTACTTTTATTGACCTCAATTTGAATATTTATTATGGACTGTTAATAGTTGGGGTTCAAGATTTTAATTTAGTGTTGATTATTTTGCTTAAGTTTTGTTAAGTTTGACGTAATCTTAAAGTTCTCCTTGCTGTTTTTTCATTATATTGATATCACTGTCATGAATTCTTACCACAAACTTGTACAGTCAATAAGCAGTATTACCTAGTAATAGACTATTTACAATGAAGCAATCCTTAGAAAATGTTCTCAAATATGGGCACACACAAAATCCAAGAATAATGCCTCCAGTAATCACAATTAATTTGATTGTTTACAAGGTAATCTCGTACTGATATCATAGCATCCTTCTATTTTCTCCAGACTTTCATCCTCCAACCTTTTTCTGTTCCCATTGTTTAAGAGAGCATTAACAGAGTGATTTATGACAGTAGATTAAACTGGAAGAAACCCTGGATAAATGTATTGCATTTATGGAGGACAACTTTGAAGGAGACAATCAGTATAAAAGAATAAGTAAATTCTTTTTGTTAAAATTAGAGTTCATGTTATTTTTTGATGTCACCCACCTATAAAATAAGTATGATAAATAAGGGTGGTTTCAGTTCTAGTGCAAAGTTCAAAATATATACAATAACATTGTACATCTTCCAACACAATTTCAAAAATACCTTTGAGGTTGGGTTATGGTCAATAGTAAGATATTAAAAACATAAAGAATAAAAAAATAATAACTGTTAAAAAATGACATCCTATGAAGTCCTGCGAAGATACATTTTTAAGGAGTAAAGAGTGAAGTAAAATTGCAAATCAATTATTTCAACACAACAGGTGCCCCAAAAGAGAAGAAATTGGTCAATTAGTGGTTGAAAAATGAGAAGTCAAACGATGCATTGATAAATCAACTCTTTCATTCATCTATATCTACTGCCTTTATTATAATTTTTATGTGACAAGACACAAATTATGGCTGATAATGGGACAGCCATTCCTGGTATGACAGTCATCTTATCTACTCAAATCAATAGTCTGAGCTTACTGAAATTCATAACATATTCAATAATACTTTCACACTATTCAATACAGCTGCTGACTGTATGATAAAGGTTGTTACTCTGATAAAATTTGCTGACTTATTAAGTTTGTAATTCACCTGTTATGTGAAACAGAAAAAATAAATAAAAGTAGTATATTTCAATGAATATTTTCTATTCTTTTGCTATGTGTGCAATAACATTTTATAGAGTTAAGAAGCATTGTTAATTTTAACACTAGTGTAAATTTAGTTGTATTTTAGAACTGCAAATAGTGTAAGTTTATAACAGTTTTGTAATAATCCTTAAGCAAATTTTCAAACAAGTAGTATTTTAAATTCTTTATTCAATATAAATTAATACTTTATAGTTTGTTGTTATTTTATGGTGATAAGGATTTAATAATTTGTTGTATGTATCATTAATTTTCTAGCTTTAATATTGATTAACATCTGTTTTTATATCAATGCCTAAAAAATCTGTTACAAAACTACCCATGGGTAGTGCCAATTTTTTATGTCTTTCATTAAATTTTATTAGCTGATTTATTGTTTATATAGGTCAACACCAGCTGTTGTATTCTGGCAATGGCTCAATCAGTCATTTAATTCTTTAGTGAATTATACCAACAGAAGTGGCAACACACCTATGCCATTAGAGTAAGTAATACAAATTTATTGTTTTTATTGGCATTAATTATTTATTGTTGGATTTAATTTTTAGACGTTTATAAGTATGTTTATATTTTAATTAGTAAAAAATATTAATCTGTTAACTGATAATATGTAATCTATTAATTTATTACTCTTATCAAAGGTAACTGAAATTACTGTTGGGCTGTGAAACATTCTTCTAAAACTCTGATCAACTTTTGTCTGTCTGCACTTAATACCTTAAATGCATTACCTACAGCAAAGATACTTTTGTCTGTCTTATCTTCGTTTTCACTTCAAGCAAATTGTAAGTAGTTGTCAGGTTGTGGGTAAAGTTTTGATGGTTTTAGTTTTAGTTTTGAAGTTTATTCAAAGATGGTTAATATTATGGTTGCTGTGATGGTTATCATCTTGTTATAAAAAAGTACCTTTCAACTTGGAAATCTCAGAAACAGAGTAATTGCCACCCATTTCATGTGTTTTTAAATATTTATTTTTGTTGCGAAATATCTTTTGAGTTGTTTTTGTTTCCACATTTTCTAATTCTTGTGATATTCCAATTACAGAAGTTCAGAATTACTTTCTGCTGTGAAATATGGCTTGTTAAATTTATGTGTAACGCTATTTTAATTAAACATTAATGTATTTCTCCTATAATAATAGGTGTTTAAATTAAAAGTACAGATTTTGGTATGATATACAAATGTATAATTTTTATTTTAATTTTCCTAATTTGTATGTTGCTATTTCTTCAACTAGTGAACAATATGAATCTCCTTCCACGGCCTATATAGATGAGGATGATATGTATGACATGTAAATGAAGTGGTTTTATAATAACTCAGGCTGACCACATTCTTGATAGGGGAGGTTTACTGAACCTGAACCACCAATGTATACTGAATTATATCCATATATGTATCCATGAAAGTACTAATGACAAAATTATCCAAGTAAATTCTTGTTAAATAATAAAGAACTTGCTTCACTGTATTAAGGTTGTTAGTGGAAACATATTTGAAAATTTTGAATTGTATGATAAATGACATGCCTGACTAGGATTTGAACCAGAGACATTCTCTACATTAATGCTGAGATCACCACTGGGTCATAAAGATCAACCAGTTAGGTTTGAATGAGTTCTTAATAAAATAAATTAGAAATCAACAGACTTTAAATATGTAAGTTCTTGGTTCGTTTTTACTACAATATTTAAGTAATATTACTTAAATATGGTAGTAATACAAGGATTAGTGTTTATCTTAAGTGAATAATTAATGAATTATGAACTTATTTAATTATATAATTATAATTTTTGTTCAGCCAGGTAGCAAAATCATATTTTTCTGCAACTGGTGGTGCTTTATTCACAGCTCTCACACTCAACAGGATTGCAAAGGTCAGTCTGTATGTATAGTTTATACTATTCAAATTCAAGACTCAATGAGAGGAGATTTTTAGCTTTAATCTATGTATCAGTATATGTCTTGCATATGTACCTCAATTCTGAAAACTTCTTTTACTTTATTGATTATATTTCATTATATTATACATATAGTGTAATATATATGATCTGATGAAAAAATTCCAGCCCGTAGTTGGAATGTAACTACTTCCTTCAGAACTGTAAAGTACTCTAGCTGCAGAGAATAATTTAATGACATTATAAAAACTAGCACTTATTGTGGCTATGATCTTAAGAAAAGAAAGGAGGAAGGTTTGGCAATCTAGAACAATTTGGATTACCATTATATAAATCGATTAGGTAAATTTTCAGTTAACTGAAAATTTTCACTTAGTGTAGTTTTGGAAGAAAAGAAAATGTAAAACTTTGTGTGTTGATTTGTACTGAAAAACTGAAGTCGTAATTGCTTTGTGATAAGGTCTGTTCCATGGTTTACCTAACTTTTTTTTTTGTTTCTAGATCACTTAGAACATTTTAAGAATAACATTACAAGTTGTTATAACTCAATATCTAACTCACTGATTTGCACTAATGAATGCAAAAATTGTTATAGGCTTGTATCTAGACAAACTGAGATTATTTGAAAATGTAATTATGTAAGCTATGCATAATTATGTTGATTTCTTATGCATTTATATTACTTTGTTACTGAATTTTCTGGGGGCAACATAAGAAATAGTTTCATTTCATTGAAATGTAAATAACAATAAATTATCATTAACAATACAATATTATTTTAGTTAGTAGATGAATTGAAAACTGTTCCAAAATTTCTGGTTGCATTATTTTCCACAAATTCCATACTTTTGCTGTTTGGTCAACTGATTTTTATAGATAAATTTTTTTCTCAATAATGCTTGGAACATTTTTCTTCATAAAACTAATGTCTTTGAAGGTATATTAAATACAAAAAAATTGAAGGGCCCATTTTTGAAAATTTTAAAGTTTAAAATTTTCAGATCTATTCATTTTGTAAATGTTAGGGAAACGTATACTGAATTTCTTAACATATCTAAATCCATTCCTACGACTGGTAGGTTTTTATTTAAAAACAAAAAAAAAAGTTGCAGATGATTGAAAATAAGGCATATAGGTTAATTGTCCACATACATTTTTTTATTTTATTTTGATGTCCTTAATAATTTTTTATAATAAGTGTTTTAACATTTATGATAAATTTAATAAAAGAAGCAAAATTAAGTTGATGGGAAATTGATCAATGTATAATTTTGTAATATCTGAGGCAAGATTGCACTAAATTACTCTCGCCGCTTTCAAATAAACAAATTGCTGTAGCAGCTACTCTATGCAAATAGTAAGTTTTCAGCAATATTTCTATTTAGAAAATCACATAGACAAGCACTAGATAAATTCTATTTCCGAAGACTTGCTGTGTTATTTGTAGCACAAGAACACACTTTTACCTTTGAAGTAGGTAATTTTTGGTTAATTAAAAAAAACTAGGTTTCATAAAAACATTTAATTTATTCCTGGAAACTTTGTTGAATGAGATAAAAAGTTTAATGAGAAAACAGTCTGCGTTTCACCTGGTTTTATGAATGTTTTATTTAATTTCAGGTTATGATATTCTTGTGAATTTTATTTTGTGTGAAATTTTACAGTTGAATGTTAGGTTGTGCTGAAGATGATCTATAAAGATGTTGGTTGATTAGAAGTTGTAGTGTTGTAATTGATCTGTTCAGAAAATTATTAGTGTCATTAATAGTCTCATGGCTACTTTCATTACTGATTATAATTTTGGTAATAAGAAAGTCATAAGGAGCAAAGTCTGTGGCGAGTAGGGAGGCTGAGGAAGGGGAGTCGTCTGATTTTTGGCACAAAATTAATGAATTGACAAATCTGAGTGTGCAGGTGCATTATGGTGGTGAAGGAACCATGAGTTCTCACAACTCCTATATACAAAAAAATCCACAACTTGCGGATTTTTTTGTTGTAAAATGCCTTGATAGTATGCACGGTTCACTGTTTCACCTTGAGACAAGAATTAAAAATACAAAATTCCATTAAAATAAAAAAAAAAACAGAGAGCATTACTTTGACACTGGATTGAGACTGACATGTCTGGAGATCTTGGGGACTGGAGATTCTTTGCCAATCCACT
Organism: Lycorma delicatula; assembly: GCF_047948215.1. Classification (NCBI taxonomy): domain Eukaryota; kingdom Metazoa; phylum Arthropoda; class Insecta; order Hemiptera; family Fulgoridae; genus Lycorma; species Lycorma delicatula. Next base: position 16,452,667 of record NC_134455.1, on the reverse strand, counting down.
CTGATGATTGAACTTTTGTCTGAATGTTCAGACAAAACGAGGAACAAACTTTGCTGCAACTCAATTTATGTTCAATTTTTCATTCAAAATGTTATAGCCTGATCCAATTGAGATGCTTAACCTCTTTTGCAAGTTCTCTGACAGTCAATCGGCGATTTTAAAGTCTAAAGCCATCTTCAATTGACTTAACTACCACTTTAAAATTGAGAACCATTTGTAACATTGCAGAGGGCCAGATCATCATCTCCGTAAGCTTGTTTCAAAAGTTGAAACGTTTCTGTGAAAGTTTTCTCCAGTTACAGGTAAAATTTTACATTGTATTGTAGCTCTGAAAATTGCAATTACAAAAATCGCTACACACTTGAATAATACAAAAACTAAATGAGATGAGTTATTTGAGAACACTTTACAGAGGGATACATACAAACATATTTAGTGACACATGTCACTAAATATGTTGGTGTGTAATTAAAACTTTTCTGTTATTTATGAACAGATCTTCTAAAAGCCGTCTCGAGTAAAGGTTTTTTATACAATTTAGCACAATTCAATTTCTTCTTTTTCAATCGTACTTTGTTTGCATTCATTGACATGTCACAACATCAGTGTTAAAACGATACAGTTTGCTTTTGTTGTGGTACATATTACTGCACTTCACAGCTCATAGGATTGAATTTGAAGGCCAAGTGAAAAAAACTTAAGCTACTTTCATAGAAAATGATTTAAGTTTGAGAAAAAACTCATAGATAGTTGAACTTAGTTCCAGAAATGGTAATGAAAAAACTTGTAGTAAAATTTTCTCACTGTGAAATCCATTGGATAAAATCAAATAGCACATAGCTGTGCTATAATGTTTTAACAGTTTTGTTGAAGGACCTGCAATGATAACAATTAAAAAAATTGCAGGAATGAATTATAGCTAGTTTCAGGTTATATCCTTAATATGTGTCCTCTTGTAATTTAATGATATTTCTGCTTCTTAGAAAATGAATTATTTTTCAGAAAGCCCCACCAATAGTTGGAAGATTAGTTCCTTTTGCTGCTGTAGCAGCTGCAAACTGCATAAACATTCCTCTGATGAGAATGAGGTAAGACATTTGTTTATAATAATTATAAATAAATGAATGATAACTATCATATCTTACTACACAGCTAAACCAAACGTGTTGTAGAAGTTTTCACTTGGTTATTTAAAGAAAAATTATTTAAAAACTAATTACCTTATACTATGCCTCTTTTACTTGTAACAATTCAAATGACAAAAAAAACATATTGCACAAATGTGTAATATTATACAATATTGAACTACCAAGTGGAAATTGTCAGGATTCTGTTGAAGCACCATTAGAAAACTTAACAAATATAACAATTTTATGTAACTTTTCAGTTTGACTTCCAGGTTACCTATGAAAAAGATTAATTAAACTAAAGGTTAAGTTATTGTCTGTGATTCCCTCAATTTGTAATAATTTTTACAAAATTGAAAGCATTGTGTTTCATGCATAAACCTGTTAATCTTACAAATTCTTAATTTCTCTATAAATCAGTAAGACTGCGCCAACAAGCTATTGTTAAAAATCTTCATTGTTTCATAAGTTAAAAATCTGAAATTAAAACCAATTTGTGAAACATTATATTCTTTAAATTATTAATCAGATCAAAGTTATTTTTAATCAAAAAAGATGTTTCTATAAGTAAAACCATTTTACTCAGTTAATGTATTGTTTTAGGGAGGCAATATTGGAATATAGCATAACTGGATCAGAAATTGTAAACTCTGTACTTCTCCTTGGAAATTATTCTATTGGTAATAATTTTATTTGTAATAACACACTGACAAAACAGAAAGGCTGAAATTAAAAGTTTCTTCAAATCTAAAATGCGAAAAATTAACTTCATTCTAAACAAACCATACAGAAAAAACCCATTAATGAACTTAGAAATAAAGATATCTTTCTGAAGGCTGATAAAAATAATAATACATATAACAGAATTCACAAATGATATACAGGACTAACGTTAAAATTGATCAGGGTCATTTCCCAGCCTTTTATTAGAGAAAAAGGTTATTAGCAGTTGCAGTAATATGAACCATTCTAAGGTGAAATTCAGGTAAATTATTTCTGATCTGGTTAGTCGAAACAAATTTTTAAATGTTGCATTTAATGCCAAAACACTCCCAACTTATTTTGAGCATACTACTTACTGGACACTTAGCAAAATGATTGAGGGGAGTATATAAGAAACAAGTTTTTTGTATAAAATATAATGTTTTCCATTAAAATAATGAAAATAAATTAAATTTATGAAACAAGATTGAGTAATTCCAATCTGGATTCGCAGCCCATATTTTATCAGTAGTAACATAGAAATAAAAGCTAAAACCAAGTTTTTGAATACTTAGCTAGTTTAGTTGGGATAACATGTAATAAAAGCTTTATTAAAAAACTTGAATTAATACAAATATAAAATTTAATTATGAAATTGAATTAATGTTTTTATAAATTTAAATTTTATAATTTGAAATAAATTTCTAAAGATAAAATGATGCTTGATATCAATATTGCACACTATCAAAATTGCCCACTAATATATGCAATGATTTTTTTATCCTATGAGATAATTTTTGATTATATATGGGGGAAACTGGGGGAGCCACTTGGTCTTGAAGCTTATTACAGATTAATGATTTGTATCAGTGATAAAAAATTTATTTACAACAGTAAAAAAACCTCCTCCATACAGCTAAAGATAAAATTAAAATTTTATGTTAATTGTGGCTAGTTGTGAAAAGCCTTTTCCTTGAAAATGCTTTCAAGGAAAGCATTTTCAAGGAAAAGGAAAAATGCATTCCAAAGCCTAAGGATGAAACTAAATCTGTTGAAAGAATGAGCATTTATTATCAGATTAAATAATTTCATTTATGATATATAGGGAAAACCAAAAAGGAGCAGTATATTTGGCTTTTAATAATAAAGAAGACAAGAAAAGAACTAAGCAGTAGCTTATTTCCATTTCCTGGAAACTGTCATAAAAGTAAGTTTATCAGGGATGAAAGTTAAAAATTAAGTCTGTAATTAACATTAATTATATAGCAGGGGGAGACTATTTTTATTTTAATGAATCACAAACTTGACTGTTAGTGTAGGGATGAATTAATCTTCTAAAATTTCAAGTTAAAAAATTTGAATTTGATTTAGGCTTACATTTATCATTACCAAAGAAAAGGCTAATTTTCCAGATGAAGTCACAGTAAAATTGCGATTTCTTAAAAACTGTTTTTATCTTGCTGCTGTGTGGAGGTCAATATGAACTTTTTTTCAGTCCTGTATTATTATGAAGCATGGTTATTTTGTCATTGCTAAATTTTTTTATAGATTATTTTTGTACTTTGTTTATAAAAACCAAGGTGAAATATTTTAAAATGGAAAACAGCTGCAAAGTGATTTATTATTAAACTGATTTATTAAATTTATTTAATTTCATTCTAAGATTATAATTATTTATTTAGGGAGTTGAAAGAAGGTATTCCAGTAGTTGACAGCAACAATAATCATTTGGGAGACTCACAAATTGCTGCACGACGAGGTATTTCCGCTGTTATTTTTAGCCGTATTTCAATGTGTGCACCTGGCATGGGTAAGAAGAATTATTATTCTAAATATTAAAACTGAAGATTATCTGTTCCATAATTCTTATTTATATGGTTGATAAAGTAGTTTGATAGATTTTATAATTACAATTATATGTATGTAACTTTATATTTATTAACACTTCTGCATCTTGAATGTTTTAACAATGTTGGCCTATTCATATTTAGTATTCCTTTGTGTAATGGTGGTTGATTACACTTCAAATCTGCTAATTTCTAAAAGTTGTGTAAGTGAATAATTTTATAATTTTAAGTATATGAAATTAATAGAATTTCTTTTAAGATTGTGTTTTCTAGATTTTTTATAAAAATAAATGGAAATTAGGGAAGAATATAATAATTTTAGGATGAAATTATGTATTTACTGTTTTGTTAACCATACTTTTTTAATGAAAATTAAAACAATTTTTAACAAAATTAAAAAAATTAAAACTTACCCTGGAGCAGACATTGATAGCGACCATAATTTGGTGATAATGAAATGTAGATTGGGGTTTAAAAACCTGAAGAAAAGGTATCAGATGAATCTGTGGAATTTAGAGAAGCTTGAGGAAGAGGAGGTAAAGAAGAATTTTGAGGAGGACATCGCAAGAGGTCTGAGTAAAAAAGATAAGGTAGAAAATGTAGAAGAAGAATGGGAGAATGTTAAAAAGGAAATTCTTAAATCAGCAGAAGCAAACTTAGGCGGAAAAAAGAGAACTGGTAGAAAACCTTGGGTTTCAGACGATATATTGCAGCTAAGGAAAATTTTGGGGTACATAAATTAAAATCTAATAATGTGTTAAACAAACATGGTACACCAATATATAATACGAAAGGTAAAGTCGATAGATGGGTGGAATATATTGAAGAGTTATACGGAGGAAATGAATTAGAAAATGGTGTTATAGAGGAAGAAGAGGAAGTTGAGGAGGATGAAATGGGAGAAACAATACTGAGATCTGAATTTAAGAGAGCATTAAAAGATTTAAATGGCAGAAAGGCTCCTGCAATAGACGGAATACCTGTAGAATTACTGCGCAGTGCAGCTGAGGAAGCAATTGATAGATTATACAAACTGGTGTGTAATATTTATGAAAAAGGGGAATTTCCGTCAGACTTGAAAAAAAGTGTTATAGTAATGATACCAAAGAAAGCAGGAACAGATAAATGTGAAGAATACAAAACAATTAGTTTAACTAGTCATGCATCAAAACTAGAATTCTATACAGAAGAATTGAGAGGAGAGTGGAGGAAGTGTTAGAAGACCAATTTGGTTTTAGGAAAAGTATAGGGACAAGGGAAGAAATTTTAGGCCTCAGATTAATAGTAGAAGGAAGATTAAAGAAAAACAAACCAATATACTTGGCGTTTATAGACCTAGAAAAGGAATTCGATAACGTAGACTGGAATAAATATAATTTTTTGGAAATTATTTTCCTTCTTCCCAATTTTTTTTTGTTCATATGTAGGAAAAGGTTTAATTGTTAGAGTTAACATTACCAAAGGAGAAGATAAAAACATAAGGGTTTTAGTTTTTCATTTAAATTGGAGGGGTGGGCGTGGATGTGCAAATGTTGTGCATGTGTTAAGCTACTTACATATATATTTTCTTTGATCTTTGAATACTCTTTCTTCCAGAGAGTATTACTTAGCTGCTCACAGAATCCTATCTGCATCCATTCTGTCAAGGTGTTCATCTTTCCTGTAGAATACTATCTTTGCAATCAGAGCATTGGCATTTAGTTCCTGCCTGATATTCTCTGATCTTGTATTTTGTCCTTTGTAGAATAACCATTACTTCAAAATCTTATTTCTGTAGGTTATAAACAGCAGGACTAAAATGAATACAATAATTTACACCTAACTTCTACAATTGTATCTCAACGTTTAAAAGAAAAATTGGCAGCTTTGCCTTACTCCTTGTCTGAAAATTGTCTTTTTATCCCATCACTTTTAATCACATTGTTACTTTGTTCATCATGAGTTTTTCTCGGTGTATACTACAGGTTTGTTGACACTATCAAATGTTTTCTTATAGTCAACAAAAGCAAGGTGCATTGCAAAGTTATATTTCATTCACTTAGAAATTGCTTGTTTAAAAACAAAAGATTTCATCAATGAATTATCTTATGGTCAACAAACCTGTTTCATTTTAAAAGTAGTCTTTCTTTAAATTCTTACTTGAAAAAAATGTTGCATGCCTTCTGTTCCATTATTCTTCAAAATCTTCCCCTGTCTGTCTCTTCTAATCATGTTTAATAAAGTTTCCTAACCCTATCATTCTGCAGTAAATTTATCGTTGCTAAATCACAGTTTAAAAGCTAACGTTCATTAATTTTATCCCCTTAAAGTTTTTCAAATTCTTGATTTGATTTACATTGCATGCATAATTTGGCAAAGTACACCTATTGTTGCAGAGCAGAAAAACATGTTTGGAAATCTTTTCATCTCCGTATGATGTTGATGTTTGAAGAGGTTCATGAAGTGACTTCAGTAACCTTTTTGCACATGAAGCTGTAGAATTTATAAAAGTGGTATTTGCAATCTTTCTTTATACAATGTTAGCCATACAAAGCTCTGTCGCTAAAATTTTAAAATAAATCTTTTAGGAATATCATTGCCCTGTTACAGCAGCATACACAAACTTAATATCTGTCTGGTCATGAAGATTTTTTATTAAGTAAAAAAATGTCTGTTTTGATAAGTATTAATGTATATGTATAAATGATTTAAATTTTAGTTGTGCATGTATATCATACTTAATACAGTTGATTTCAGATTTCTTCCTGTATACCTGATACCAAGTATATTTCAGATTAAATTTAATAGTTGGGCTTTTTGATCTTTCTTAATACAGCAAGATATCCCAGAAAGTAATTGAATCATTTTCTACATGACAAGTTCACAGTCTAAACTGTAGCTGTGCTGTCCTTTAAACACCATAATTATATCAAAACCTTGTTTTTGGCCATTACTAAGCAAAATGTTTTAGCAATCATAGATGAAAGATATAAACTGAAAAAAAAACTCATTAATATAGCTGTTCTCTAATTTTTATAAGAATATTCAGTTTTGCAAAAAAAAAAAATTATTGTATGATTTGTTAGTGGGAAATCTGTTAGATAAGTGAGGAAAAATTGTTTAACTTAGTTAAGTTAAACAGACAGGTATCCAAACAAAAAAAAATTAATAACAAGCAGACAGCACTTCAAAATAAATTGGACTGATGAAAATGCCTTGTTCCTGGAATATTTTGTGCAGTACACAATTGTGAACAGAGTATGCAGTAGTAACGTGTGTTATAAAAAAGAGAGGGAACGCATCACTACACATTTAATGTAAATTTAATAAGCATAAAAATTGTTTTTAATTATTTACTGCAGTTAATTTTATTTAATTTAAATTTATATAATAAATTTGAGCTTTATCTGACTTTTTTATTAATAGTAATTTTGAAACCTAATTAATAATTCTAATTTTAATGTATCTTTTAGAGTAATTCTAAGATTGTAGATACTGATGTATGTGCATAGCTACAAAGTTTTGTTTTCCAGGAAGTTTAAAATTTCTGTATGGCATCTTGAATCCAACCTGAATTTTTCAAATAGCAAAGTTGTTTTGTGGCACATGATATTCATATATAACATTTTATAAGAAAACTATGAAGAAAGCTCTTTCTGAATAATATTATTTTTGAGCTATTAGCAATCAAATTTTCCTTAAAAATGAAACTAGAAGACACCATGTTGTAGGAATTTTTTATTCATTTCATTTATTCAAATTCCATTCAGTAATATAGTGGTACAGTTATTATTGTAAAACAGCTCAAAGATTGATTTCATTATTAAAACTATAAGGTTAATTTTAAGATAATAAAAATATACCCTAGTATATATCAGGGGTGGCCAACAAGTGATCGTGATTGACCGGTCGATTGCGAAGCCAATTTTTGTCGCTTGTTGATTGCTCACAATGTCTGGGGTGGAATTCCGTGTACCATGGACTTTGAAGCGATTGTAAAAGACAAAACTTTCTAGCAATAGTTTAATGCATTCTGGGAATTTGGCAAGGTCATAAATTCCTAGAATTCTGACAGCCTGACACCTGTGATCTCCGCCCACCCAGCACAATACATTTTGACTTAGGTGTTACACTTTTCACTGGATGCAACAGTTACGATTCCACTCATCGAAGAACACAGTCAGTTAGTTTGAATATTTGGTAGTGTCATACGGTAGCTTCTTTTCTTTTATATTAACAGTATTATTATTAATCAATATTATTTATCCTCTGTGACCACGTTGAGTTTCAATTTTTCTTCTGTTTAAAATGTATAAGTACCTTTTCTTTGTTTTAAATTAAATTGCTTTTCTTACCTATCTATTTACTTCATAAGTGAACATTCTCGGAACAGACCTCTAAACTGCAGTCATTACACTGAGAGAAAAATAAGAGACAATATTATAAATACGAGTATATTAGGAATAACAATAACTCTATTTAAATTAAGAGGTCAGTATTGTAAACCGTAATAAATATATTGTAACTTTAACATACTTCTTGTAAATTTGAATATATCTATATTAGATTTTAATATACTTGTATTGGCTGTCCCGATCATAATATGCAGTATTATTATTTCTCTCAATGTAACTGAGATAATTGCTGCAGTTCATGAGTTTTTGAATTTTCTAGGAAAATATTTAATTCATTATTTATTCTTTAGATTGTCATATTTCTTTGCATTCTAGTATACCCATGGATATGAATAGTAAACTGAAAAAATCGAAAACTTATCACTTCAATGAAGAATGGGAACTCGATTACTTTTTTACAATGGTTTATGATAAATGTTGTTTAAATGCCTTTCCTCAATAGCCATTGCTAAAAAGGGTAATCTGGAGAGAAATCTTTCAGCTTTACATAACAAGTATCAAACAGATTATCAACCAAATTCTGAACTGAGAAAACATAAAGTTAGGGATCTTGAAACTCAATTAGCAAATCAACAAAGCGTTTTTAAAAAGCCAAGGTTGAAGTCACAAGCAGTAACTACTGCATCATTCAAGTAAGCTATCTCTTAGCAAAAAAAATGTAAGCCATTTGCCGATGGTGAATTTGTAAAGGAAATTTTTTTGGAAATGTCAGTTACACTTTTTAACGATTTTAAAAACAAGAATGAAGAATGAAATTGTTTCTGCAATTCAAGATCTACAGTAGTCTCGAACGAAACACAGTGATGTGACGAATTGAAAGGATGAGTGGGAATGTAAAAGAGCAGTTATATAATGATATTAATAGAAGTTCTTGTTTTCTCTAAAGTGTGATGAGTCGGCAGATATAAGTGATACAGCACAATTACTTGTTTTCGTTCTTATGGTTTTTAAGGATTTTACATCTAAAGAATTGTTGGGTATGATTTCTTTGAAGGAAAGGACTAGAGATGTAGACATATTCAAAGCCTTTAAAAACTTGCTCAATGATTTGAAAGTACCACTTTTTAAATTAGTCTCAATAACAACGGATGGCGCAGCTGCAATGATAGGTTGCAGGATTTATAGCCCTATGTCAAAATGAAGATGAATTCACAGCCTTTTTGAGCTATCACTGCATAATTCACCAGCAAGTGTTAGCTAGCAGGAGACTAAACACAAAAGAGGCAATGGACATAGCCTATTAAAATTATTAGTTCAATTCGAGGAAGTTCCCTCAAACGCTGTCTCTTCCAACTGCAGCTGGATGAAGGCCAACCTAAATTATTACTACATACCGATGTTGGGGCAAGTTACATAATAAAATGACACAGCTCGTATTTGCCAAAAAAATTGGACTTTAATTAGAAAAATAGCAAACAATTTAACCTTAAAAGATTAAATGAAATTACGAAATAAACTTAATTCTACACAGAATTTATACAAAAAACATCAGCTGAATCAACAATATCAATTATAATAATAAATGACAAATACATAAATAAACATTTATCAAATAATTAATTTGAGAGTCTTTTGCATTAAATAAGAGTCTAAAAACAGTTTAAATAACTAAATACATATTATTCAAAGAACAAGATGGAATACAAAAGCAAAAAATATTACTAGATCGAAATCACAATATTAAATACAAAGAAGTCCAAAATTATAACTTCACGTCAGGAGTTATAATTTTAGATTAATTTAAGAAAAGTAAAATGAATTCAGTTCATGAATAAATAAGAATTAATCTCAGCAATTAACAAGTTACATTAAATTAAATGATAGTTAGTATTTAAACAGTTCAAGTAAAGTAAATTTACCCTCAGCAACTGACTTTTAAAACAAAGAAATTAAATGAAAACCAGAATATTATTAATAAGTCATTGATTAATAACATATAAAAAATGTCACACATGAACAAAAAGAGTTAATTATAATATAATCAAATTGTAATAAGTAATCATATAAAGAGTTCATTTAGTAAGCAAGCTTTCTTGAAAATATTAAGTTTCTTAGCCATTCTTATGTTAATGACATCCTTTTTATAATTTGTAAAAAAAATATAATACTTGGTTGAGCAAAACAATATTTAACATTGATTAGAATTAATAACAGCAATAATCTAACACATGAAAAATTATCTAACATAAAATATAAATAAACTGTCTCAGTAAAATTGTTATCTTCCAAATGAAATTTACAATAGAAAATATTCCTGGAAGTCACTAAAATGTATATGAGATATTAACCAACACATTCATGTCCATGAATGTTTGTGTCACACATATATTTTATAAATTCTGAAGTAGTAATTAATTAAAAGTAGATTTGATAATAAGAATATTTGGCATTAATAGCATGTAAAAATATGTTCTCCTTCCCCCTTAGACTACGCCTAAGTAGTTTGTCGATCGCGACACACTTTTAAGATAAAAAAGTCTATCTTATATACAGAAAAGTTGGCCACCCCTGGTATATATGAATTACTATCACTTAATAGAAAAAGGTGCAAGGGAAACAAGAAATATTCAAGATTGAGTTTTGTCAAAATCAAAAGAAATTACCTATCAAGGAAGAGGCAATCGATGTAAAATATTCAAAACAGACCTAAACCACTTACAGGGGTTTGTGATTTCTCTCATTATGACAAAATTTAGACTGCCAGGTCTCTGGTTATTTTTAATCATACAATTAAGGATACTTTATAATAGTTTGTCTTTCTGTTCAGTGGAACTGCTCTGATCACCCAATAGCCAGCTGTCTGAATTAATACTATTTTCATAAATATCCATAAAAATCTGTTTACACTTTTCTGATGGTAAAAACTTATTTTTGACTTGATAGCTTTGCCACAACAGTCAGTTGCTCCCCCGCAGTAGTTGTAGCTTACCCTTATCGTTCTTGGTTATTAACTGCATAAACAATTTTCTTTATTTTCTTACCAGTTTATTTGGTTTGTCAATAGCTAAGTTTGTTCATGCCTGATAGTAGACTATATCATAAAACTGCTTTTTATTTTGCCACTCTTTAACCATATATCACTACCTATTGCATTTGGAATAGAATGCTCTTATAGAATGAACAATGTAGCACATCATCTGCTCTGGTTAGCCTAATTCGTTTTGTCCTTAGTTAGCGAGGTTAATATATTTTTATAAAATTTTTTGTTTGAGAGAACAGTTAATTCTGTGGATTAATATGGTAAGATTAGAATAAATTTTTTTTTTACAAATTGCTCTAAGAGTTACCACAGATTTAAAAATTCTATTTAGAATAATTGTGCTCTGACCTAAACAGGGATTTAATAATGTGAATTGTTTTACCTAATAAAATAAATAAAGCAATTCACAATTTTAATTTCATCACCCAGATATACTTGTGTAGGTTTCTGCAATTTATACCCCAATTTCTAACACAATGAATTTTCAGAAACCATATGTTGTACCTGCCACAACAGCAATCTTGGCATTTTTGTTTGATATTCCTTCCATTATGTGAATTTTTAATTTAGCTGAGTGGGGTGAAAATGAAATTCATTTTACTACTTTTTATGTGATTAAAATAAATTGATAATTAAATATGTTTATAAAATTTAACAGATAGGTTTATGAGTGTTTTTGTAGCAAAAAATGTAATTAGTTTCTCTTTACATTAGAAAAAATTTTTTGGCCAAGTACATTCATCTGAAGTAATTGGGAAATAGTTGTAAATAGGGCTATGGAGGATTATTTAATCATCCTACAATTGCATCTAACGGATTGTTCATGAATGGATTACATCAAATTAGAAAACAATTACTAGTTGTCGGAAGAAACTTGGAAGAAAGTGAAAATGACACTAGGAAAATTAAATGTGTGATCTGAATGGGAGAAGTTGACAATTTAATTTTTTAGGGAGGAATTAAGATGCACAGAGAGTTATTTATTGATGAATATAATAAATAAGGATATAATATAATTATTATAAATTATAAGGAGTTATAATTATAACTAAATTATTATAAGGTTAATTTAATTTAAGTTGTGGGTAAGTCTATACAAGTAGTAAAAGTGAAACAAAGGAAATTAGTTGATTTGGTATTTTAAGAGTTAGTTGATTTTAGTATTTAGAGTTGAATAATTTGGATAGATAGTTGACATGTATGTGGGCTGTTGGTTAGGTTAGGAGGATTGTTATCTTTTAGATTTAAAAAATTTAATTTAAAATCTGAAAATGCTTATGTATTAAATTTTATTTATTTGCTTATACCTGATGTTTAACTGAAATTTATCTGCTAATCTATCTGACAGCCTATGGCCAAGTATTAAGAAATATTTTTAGTTAAATTCTTAATTTTCTTCGTAATTTTATGCATTTCTCTAAATTCTTGATTTTTCTGACAGTATCACACTGCTTCAGCAGTTAGCCAGCCAACATTATTTGTTACTTATTGCTGAGAGAAGTAACCAGTTTAACAAGTCTCTATCTAACATTGTAATCTAGCTATTGATGTTTTTCAAGGGTCTTGAATTTCCTGATTAATCCAGATGACTTGACTTGTAAGAATATTCTGTATAACTTTAACATCTTTATTGAATTTTTTTTTCTGTTACAGTTTTTACACCTTTTGTTATGAATGCTCTGGAAAAGAAAGGTGTATTATTACGATATCCATGGATAAATGCTCCATTACAATTTTTCCTTTGTGGAATTTTCTTAGTGTTCACAACACCTATGTGTTGTGCTTTATTTCCTCAGAAGTTTCCCATATCAGTATCAAAACTGGAAACATCAATTCAGGTAAATTTTATATATATATATATTTGTGTGTGTGTGTGTGTGTGTGTGTGTGTGTGTATGTATCTTCAAGTTACTGTGAACTCATTGTCAAAAGTTGTCCATAATAAAAATTGATTTTTTAATAATAAATAACAAAACCAATAAAATAACATTACTAAAAAACAAATAACCTTACTAACAATATATTATTCAACATTAATACTCTTATTTTAGCAGAGGAATTTAATTTTTTTTCTAATTATTTTAGACAATAGTATCAATGTGTTTCAGACAGGGAAAATTCACCTTAAATAATTTTGGTTTTCTTTTTTTGTTCATAGTTTTTATTTAAAAAGTTATAAATTTGTGTTATAAAAAGAGAAAATAAATATTATGTTGATGTAACTGAAATTACTTAATGTTAATGTCCCAAATTTAACTAATCTGTTTTTGAGAATCCCTTTTTCTTTGAGAATTCTGGTTAATAACTTAGAATCAGGTAGCAACTTGAATAATATTTTCAGTAGTGCTCAGAATAGTGTAATATGGAGTCGTGTGCCAGATCAATACACAAGCTTTGCTATACAAGACCAGGCACTTGGTGTGATCCCATTATTTTATCCTGTGTAATTATTTTTGGTATTAAATGAAAATGCCAACTTTACTAATGAAGATGCTAACTTGGAGAGACAGCTCAAGAAACTGAGATGCATGCCCAACATGAATGTAAATAATTTTATAAAATGGGCATCTAAAAAACTAATTTCTAACCTTCTTCACAGTCATTGATAGCTCTCTATGATATTCCATATTACAAACTCAACTTAGTGATAAAGCTGGTGAACGTTACAAGTGATAATGATAAATGTGATGTGGCTGGCTGCCTTTTTAATTTGTCAATGCTTAAAACCATAATGTATTAAGTTTACCTTTTTTGCATATTCTACATGCAAGTTAACCTTATTTAAATGTACATACATATTTTATTGTGTTCGACTCATTATTGTAATGTTTACTGTTACTGAGGACTTAAATATAAGGCAGCTCAAACAATCGCTGAACAAAGCGTCATATAATCCTATCTAAAGAAAAATTACATCAATTGTTATTGAAAAATCACAATTGGAAAATACAAAAATAGCCTATCAGATTTTCGTGTAATGCCTGTTCAATTTTTAGTAGTAAAGATTTTTAGTAAAGACCTTTGCAAAAGTCTATAAATAGTAATAAATTAGCCAATAATTTAAACATTTTCTGAGGAATTTAATTAAAATTAAATCAAAAACATTTTTACAGGAACAATATTATTCTGTTTACATTATGGAACAATATGATTGTTTACATTGAGCAGGTACCTTGCACATCCATATCTCCATTCTCTTCTATTCCTGTTCTATGTTTTACAAACTGTTGAGTTTATAACAGTTTGCATTTTTATTAATTATAGGTAAACCTACATTTTTTGCATATTTTGTTTATTCATTTTCCTATAATTGCATATTTTTTTGTGTTACACTTTCTATGTTTAGAATGAACTACAAGCACTTCTTTTTTATTCATTACTTTTTTACTTTGTAATGCTGCTCAAATCAAGGTTCCCTTGAACCTTCTACACAAAGCAACCTTCTTTGCTCACCAATCATGATGGTGTGATCTATATATTGTTACTAACACGTATCTTAAAATAAATTGTAATTTAATGAATGAGTTCCTTAAACACTATGACAAATTATTTGATTTGGCTACAGCCTTAAAGAATCCTGATGTTGAAGAGGATAATCCTTTATTCTGCTATATGGTAATTTCACTGAAGGTAGAGATGAGTTAACTTAACCAAACTATGAATACAACACAATAGTAAAGTTTAAAAGTAGTTTTTGTTGGATTTATTCTGACATAATTTTTTGGTTTATATAAAAATTATACATTATTAACAATAATTGTACTTAATATTATGATTTAATTTCTCACATTTTATTATTTCTGCATTACCATTTAATGGTCATGGTCACTGTCTTGGACCTCAGTCAGGCATATGCAACCGCATCTGTCTGAAAAAGAACCCGGTCAATTGCGTTTCTCATAAAATTCTATCTGGTCAACTTCATCTCTTGGAGGAAATTGTACCTTGCTTTCTGAAAGATTGTTCATAATAGGTTAGGTACTAACGTATCATATATTCCTGTGTTATGCGGTTTTAATAGCCCAGTGAAAAGTAAAAACATGTTTTACTTATATAATATTAAAGGAATTAAGTATATGTTTTGTCTAGCCATTTATCATAGTTTTGTCAATACTAAGTGACATTTATTTTACTTTGTTTGTCTAGTTGCTTATGCACTTAGATACTTATTGGTAAAAAGTTCATGCAAACACTCCTCTAGATACTGTGTACCTCAAGCTTCCATGTATACCTCAAATACATATCTCGTGCCTCTACATAACTGTATTCGAGAACAGGTTTTTCTGGTTTATTTATTAATTTTTCCTGAAGATATTATTCTTTTCTTCTATCAGTTTGTTTCCTTACATTTTCTTTGCTTCTTAATTTGATGTATCAGCCTGAGAATTTTCTAAAACAACATGTATATTTTGAACATGATATGATTCACAATTGTCATATGATTAGTTGTAACACTGAAATCTGTTAATATTCTTGGAGGGAACATGTCATTGGAAGAAATGTAAATGTAATCTGTGAATACAGGTATCTTTTCTTTTCTGTCTGGTTGTAATGCCATTAGGTTGTCTGTCTATATAATTGGGACTCAGGAAGGGAAAGTCAAAAAGTAGTTTCAAAAAACAGCTGGTTTTGGTGTTTTAATTTATATTCAGAAAGAATATAAATACCCAAGAGCTTAATTTTTTTTCTACCAGTTTTGCCATAGATAAAAATGACAACCATTGATCTTCATTGTAGACCAAACAACTTTTACAGCACCATGTTCTGCAGATTCGAAGCCCATAAACATTTTCTCAGAATCAAGGGACAAGTCATTTCTGTTTTCTGGCTTATTGTTAACAGTAATGGGGACACAATTGACTGGTTTGAAAAAGAGAATCAGGTAGTAACATAGGAATTGACAGAGCCCTGACTACCTCTAAGATTAAAAAAAAATTCAACTAATTCATGTCTTAATAATTTCTAATTTTTACTGTGAATGACAGTAGTAAGTTGTCATTCTAACTACATAAAATCATCAAAATGTTGAGATTTATTTTAATTAAAACTGAAAATATCTTTGTTTTAGGAAGCTGCTGCTAAATTTGATTCAAAACCAGAAATAGCATTTTATAACAAAGGATTGTGAAGAAAATTTTGTAAATCTAATCTAGGTTATAAATAATACGATAAAAAAATTGATCAAAATAAAGTGTTGTTAGTTTTTATGTCATTACAACATATGAATAAAAAGTAACAATTTAGGTTAATTGGTTGTTTCTCATTGTGTTATTTCTTAAATCTATTGTTTCAGGCTAATAATAATTGAGAAAATGACATCTTTTAATACAAAATGGAAAGACGTCAGTTTGTATGGAACTTTCTACATATTTATTTATAGATAGAGATTTCAATTTATTTAGGTGGATTGAGTACTGATTCTAGTTAGATTACATTTTATAATGTTTATTAATAAAAATGTTACAGGAAATAAAATCTTTGAGGTCATAACTACGGGCTTTATGCGGGTTTCTTTTGTTGACTTTGGAAAAAGGTGGGGTGGGTAAAAATTAACAAGAATCATGTTAAATTATTAGAATTCAGTATACACTATTTATGCACTTTACAAACACAACATAATTTAAAGAATCCATTTCAACTATGTATTCAACTATGTAGTGTATTCATTAATTCTTTTTTTTTTGTGTTTACAATGTTTACATTCTAACAAATTTTTTTTCTTCAGGAGTTACCAAGCTAATTAAATACAAATTAATATCTGATATAAGAATAGAAATATTCCAGAATTTACATTTTATAGAATTTAGATTGAAATTGATCATTTAAAAAAATCAGCTGTAATATTGAAACAACCCAACAAATTATTGTTGAAAAAGAAATTAGGATGACACTTTGGAATTCTCAGCTTAGTCTGAAAAAGTGTAACTATACAGATATACGAAATATTAGAATGTGGAAGATGCAAAATAAGGTAAATTTTCATCTTTCTACTTTTAAGTGTTTCATAGTCAACTAAATGTTATGGTTGATATTCAGTTTTTTGAATTATATTTAAAAAATTCAAAATATTATAAATTGCCATTACTGGTGAATCTAACTTAAATAAGAAGTAGGATAAATAATTAATAAGAAATGTCCAATTACATCTACTGAAAACTCAATTTGATGTAATAAATATATTTCAAAGATAACATTTTTGTGAATGTATGATGTGATATAATTGGTGGCTATTTATTTATTAATGGGACATTTACAATTGTGATCTACTAATGGGAAATATATATGCAGACTATTTAAAAATTCTACAGAATGTTAAATTCTCTTTTATAGTGGCTGAAAAATTTTAAAATTTGTAATTTTTACAGATGAATAAATTTTACTTAAAGATACACCATTATAGACTGTACTAGAGAAATTTTAAGTGAAACCAGTCAAGATGTACAAGTAATAATTAATTTATTTACATATGACTTTATTATTTATAGCATTTTGACGTTTGATAAATATATTTATGGAATGATATTTGTATTCTATGCAATCTATATCTTTTGACTGGCACAACCCCTGAGAAGGAATAATTCTACAATATTCTGTATTTCAATACAGAGTATTTTTATTATTACTTCTCAGCCTTTGGACTGCTAGCCTGCTTACTGAGTCTAATTTCTGAATTTAGGCACAGTAATTTTAATTTCAGGCTCAATGAGTCTAATTTCATTAGATTTTTTTCTCTTCTGTTGTTGGATGTCTTGTGGCCATTTGTCATCTAAGTGAGTTGGTGGCTGGCTTACCTCTGTTTGTGTCTTCCATCTGAGGGCACTGGTACATAATGACAATACACCTAACAAGTCTTTCACTAAGGCTAGTTTTCTATGTCAACTGTAGAAGATGATAATAAGATGAGAGTAGATAACGTTGAGTTCCAGTATTCTGCTTGTGATGTTACCAAAGTACATTTACACATGATCTTTCTTTTGTCCTATGAACAATTTAATCATTACAGAATGCTGTAATAGTGATTCTGTAATAAAGTTAAATCTGAACTCCAGTCATTTTGAAAGGAAAAATCTGATTTGCAGCATGTTAAGTGATGTTCGCCTAGGTCATAGATTCTTGTTGGTGCCACTGATATTATTACTAATAAATATTCAAAATCATATTCAAATGAAATAAAAATCACTACTTGAAAGGTAGTGATGAGTAATCCTTAGTTTATAATTATAACCTTGTTGACTTGGATTTGATATGATCCATGAGATTTCAATTACTGACAGAGTTATTAATTTGGTAATGATGATGTTGCTTCATCAAACCAAACTTCTGATGAATTCTGAAGAAACCGGGATGAAAATCTATAATGTTGTGCTCTTGTAGGCAATAGGAAAAATGAGAACAAGAGCACCTGATGTATTAGAGTTAATAATAGTACATCTCAAACCTAAGATGAACAAAATTAAATGCTAGATTTTCTTCTTCTAATTCCTTTCACGCTGAAGTATCAGCTTCTAAAAATAATAAAATATTTGATCCTAATATATGGACCATGGGTGTATACTACCAACTTAAAAACAATATTTTGAAAAGCAATGTGAGATTTTGATCATTAGAGATTTCAATGCTCCAAGATTTTTATGGTCTTAAAGAAATGGAGCACAGTAGGATCTGATTTTGACAAAACAGTACTATTGATAGTAGGCCAACAACTGGTCTAGTTAACCAGATTGCAGAGTGTTCAGGCATTGCATCATAATTTTAATTAACTTTCATTTAATTTTAAAAAGGTAGACTTTATATTTGGTGGGCGCCTTTGTGTAATATACTTTTGTGTTTTATTGTTGATGATTCTGTAGAAATGTGTTTTGATGCATTTTAAGAAAACTGTTTGTTTTCAAAAAAAATAATTAAAAATCTCTGAACTTAATTCCCCAACTAATATCTTCCATCAAAACAAAAAACAAAGGCTCATTGTAGATATAGTCTCAGCTCTTACCTGATTACAATATTTTCTCTAATCTTCGTCATAAAGTGAAGAATTTAATCCGTTTTGGCAAAAAATATTGATATCTGTTGTCCAAACCATCCAACTTTTAGAAATATATCTGTAGGCTAATTATACGTCACCTAAATGTTTGTCAGTGATTGATGGTAAAAGCGTCTCCGATCCTAAAACTTTCTCTCTTTGGCAAAAATTTCAGTCTGTTTACCCCAGGCATTTTCTGATGATGATGGTGTTCTTCCTAATGGGGAAAAAGGTAATGTACTCTGTATCCTTGGACATACCTTTCGTTTCTGCAGAGGATGTATGCAAGTCAAGTCAGCTAAATCCTAAATCATCTTTTGGTCTAGATTGTGCCTCTATTATAATAGCCTTTAATAAAATTCTCTCTTCTGTCCTTGAATTGATTTTCAGCTGGAATTTTTTTGTCTGGTACACTTCCTTCTCCCTGGAAACTAGCATCAGCCATCCATTCCCAAGCCTAGTCTCCTGTCTTAGCAGTAATTTTCGTTCTATCGGTGTCCTAATTCCTTCTCTAAAATATTTGAAATATAAATCACAAATATATATAATATTGGTATATAATATAATCTGTTGGTTCAGAAGTCTAGTCTGGAGGCTTTTGATAAGTTGCCTCATTTCTTATTACTTCGCAACTATGATTTTAGCAGCGATTTGACATGGTTCACATCTCTTATAGAGAGGCATTTTACAGTCTGTTGGTCCAATCTGACTCTTTCTGTTTCTGCTCTTCATAATTGATATTTCAAAGTCATCTCTATTGATTTTCAACTGTACACCGATCCGTCATCGTATCTGTTATGTTTATGATCACAATTACCTCCAGAGGAATATTGATGGTATTTTCAGATGGCAACAGCTGAATTATATGCCATTGAATATCGAAAAAATTCTTTGTATCACATATTCACGTAAGACAAACGCGGACGGATGACCGAAGCTCGAGTAGAGCCTGCGCCCTACATTTAATACTATTACACGTATGCACGCAGGCTATTCTAAGATGCATACAATGATCATTAATTTATTTTGAACGGTTCAAGTAGCTCTTACCGTGAACTGTTTGATATTTTGGAAAGTATATAATTATTCAACATGTGTTTCTTGCTGGTGAAAAGCTAGCTTGGTTCGTGGCATAACAGCACTATAGATGAGACGAACACCATTTGATGTTTTTTTCTGAATCGACTGTAAAACTGATCAAAATCAAAACTAATAAATATACTAGATGTATAAGAGATAACTAAAAAGAAATAATAAATTGAAACCAAATAGTGCTTGGAGTAAATGGGAGATAGTCAAATTACATGACATGTACTTATTTTTTCTATAATTTTTCATGGGTCATAAAAACTAAAGACATTACTAGTCCACTAATAAATTTATAAATACACTGATACACCATATCTTATGTCTATAGAGATCGGGTTTTTGCAATTTTATCAAACTTTCATATATATAATAATGAAACGTTTCAAAAAATCAAGCTGGTCATGACTCACCTCATAAAATAAGGCAACTGCTAAACAATATGCTTGAAAAATTTTGTGAATCCTTTGGACCAAAATGAAAATTTGACAGTTGATGAGAGCATTTGTGGTTTTAAGAGGCCAAATATGGTTTTGTGTGTGCGATAAAAAGAAGCCAAATAAATATGGCATAAAATTAAATATTGTGAGTTCTAAAACAGCATAAGTTCTTCGGCTTGAAGTGTATACAGGAAAATGCAATGAAAGTAATATTGTTATCACAGTCTTAGAGGCTGTTGAATGATTATTTAGCAAAAGACCTTACTGTTTTGACTGATAGTTTTTACTCTTTTCCAGCCGTATTTCATTTCTTGAGGCAGAATAAAAAAAGTAGTTGGCCCATGTATGCCAATCAAAAAGAACTGCCAAAGGAAAATGTAATTAGAAAGACATAAAAGAAACTAAAAAAATCATAAATTTTAAATCATTTGGTAAAAATCATAAAAAATTCATGTAGTAAATCATTTACTTTATACAAAATGGAGACATACATGAGATGTGTTTGTGTTATCACTACATAAAATTACGACTACATAAAGCGACAGTTAGGTAACTGCTAAAGTAGGTTTGACTACAATTTGAATAAAACAGGTGTAGATAAAACGATCAGGTTATAGCTAACACAAACAAATGAAGTGGAAATATTTTAGTGAAGTTCAAATGAAGTTTTCCACCTCATGCATGTTGTATGTAGCCAATATTTTATCTATACTGTATGCCCCGAAAATTAAAAAAAATTCATTGGGGATGACTTTATTATTACTTGTTTTCACTCTCAACAAGCCACACTAGGCTTGTCTTATCAAACAGGGTAACAGGTCTTCACTTTCCTGCTAAAATTCCATTACTGAGAAAGAATAGACCTACAAGTTTGTTCAGAAAAACAAAAATCTAAACACCTCAAAATTATTATCTTAAAATATATTTTGATTTTTCTTTGAAACTACCTGCTTGCTTTCAAATTTACATCTGTGATTATGTATTTTTAACTAAGTTTTGTATTAGTTAGCTAATGGTTGTTTTTAATTACGTGTTTAAATGTTAGGTTTTTACACATAAAGTGTAATTGTTAGGCACTACATGTTGCTCTTGCATATTAAGATCTTCTGGGATTTCTTTATTTACATTCTCCCTGACAAAAATACAGTTAGATAAGTGCGACACAAGATTTTTCATGACTATTCTATCTCAATTCTGGTCATTAAGTCATCCCGCTATCCTGCTCAGAGTAAGTTTGTTCACGGAGGTTGGGATGGATGGGTAAGGGGAGAAAGGAGACGAAACTAAAAAAATTATAATTATTATTAAATCACTGTCATACCGGGTATTAAATCCTATCTGTATTAAACCCCCATAACATACAGGTTCGTGTGGCAACCACAACATTGTACGAATCAGAGTTCCAGGTTTATCATCTACCAAGTTTAGAGGTTATATACTTATCAATATGCATGTGTCTAAAATAATGGTTTTCTGCAGTGGCAGGAAGAGGCGAGGTTGAATCCCAGTAGTCTTGAGCAACCAGTAAAATGAGTGCGGATTCTCTTCCAGTGCGCCGACTAAGGATACTATTTTATAACTTTTCCTGGGTCCAGACCTCCCTCACTTCCAAATACCTGTACTTTGATAGTTTCTCTGAATATTTATTCTAGATGTTAGAGGCCAATGGTATCGTCACAGTTGTTTTCCTATTTTTTAGTCACAACGATATCTGGACGATTGTCGGCCACTGGCATATCCGTCCCCAGACCCAGCGTCAGCCTTTGGTGGAGGATGCGATGCCGCTAATCACGTGTTTCACGGAGTCGTGCACTCACCCAATCAGCAGTTTATCACGAGTACGGTAGGGCCCTTGACTATGTGCTTCCGGTAATTGAGCATGCTGATAATCGTAACCTAAATTACGAACAGAAATCCCTCAGTTTCAACAACCAATTTGGCATTCTTTAGGCATGAAAAGGAGGCAGCAAAGCCAATCCCTTCATCCAGCACGGAGGCGGCAAATCTCCTGCGAAGCTCACTCACCCGTCACGCATCTTCCATCTCTCACTGGGGACTGACTTAGTTCAGGTTGGCATAATCAGTGTCACTAAGACGGAGAGGGTAGATCTCTACTCACCACCTCCCTATGGAGCATGGTGGATTCAATTCGCTCTTGAAAGTAGTTCCTGAGATTTTGCAATAGTTTTGCATGAACCTCAAGGAAATCTGCGACACCCCTTACTCCGTTGCCTCGAGACAGATGGAAACTAGCTGCAGAACTGCGCGGGTGATGCGCTTGACGCTTAGTGAGTTCACTCCTAAGAAGTCTATTAAGCCCTTCATTACGTCAACGTCCATCTCAGAACCCCGAAACTGTAGGCAACCAGCGACACGGAGTAAATATTGATGCTCTTCATTTTATTGTCCCCATTTAACTGCGACTTAATAATACTTGATCCAGATGTAAGGGTTTATTTTGAGTGGCTGTGGCTTATACCCACAGCTTATTTCTGAAGCAAAGAGTGGCTGGCTTATATGTGCAGGAAGCAAAGATATCTGTAGATTTCCCCAGGCTGCGTAGCTGTCACGAATGCAAGGGGATCCATGAACAGTACAGTACACTACAGATATCTATCTTTTCTCATGGCATATTAATCATACATTTGCCAAAGCCAAACCGTAGTACTTGCACAATTATTTTCTTGACCAGCTTGACAAGCTCTCCGATAACCTTTTCAGCGTCAAAGAAATTCTATATTATCCATGTACATGAGGTGACTAAATAAGAGTATTGACCAATAGCAAACCCTCATTGACTGATTTTAGTTTGTTAGACCGATGGTTCAGTATCGTACAGAACTAGATCATCACCCTGAAATATGCCGTGGTGAATCATCATGTCGCCGATGGTTACGAGTTCTTTATTAGGGACAGTAAACATAAGACAGTAAATATAACTACGGGATCAGCCTTGTACAAAGCAAGCAACTTCACGAGCTAGGAATGCGGCACAGAGTCAGACTTTTCTATAGTTCATTTAAGCTGTATATAGAACGCTCAGACTCTTTTTAGCTGAGACAGAAAGAACACTGTACACCATAGACTGCTCCTTGCAACCCCTGCTGCTGTTTCGCGATAATTTGGAGCCATTCTAAATGGTCAGAAATTTTGGCGCACAGCATAGATGCAAAAATCTTATAGATTTTTGAGTCAGTTAATAGCTCTGTATTTTGCAGGACCTGTCTAAACGTCCTAACTTGTGACCGCCTGTGATGATCCATTCTGTCTTATTGCAAAACTTTTCTAATGCCCTTTTCATATGTATTTATTGAGGATAACTGTATTTGCATATATAACTATTGAGGATAAATTGATGAAAACTTATACACATGTTATTCTTACAGTGTAAGTGCACCCTATGAAAGCATTTTTTGAAATTCAAAAGTCAATCTTTGAAATCAGGTAGGTCTCTGCCAGGGTGAAAAAGTTTGGCATAAGACTCCCATCCTGTAATACCGGCGAGTAAAATTCAAAAAGTTCCCCATGTATGGCTGATTAGCACATGAACCAAATGTTCTTCACTCCTTATCCCCCACCACGATGCTGTGTGAGCTCGACCAGATTGGAGTCTAGTAATCCAT
The DNA here is from genome assembly GCF_047948215.1 of Lycorma delicatula. NCBI lineage: Eukaryota > Metazoa > Arthropoda > Insecta > Hemiptera > Fulgoridae > Lycorma > Lycorma delicatula. Next base: position 16,428,448 of record NC_134455.1, on the reverse strand, counting down.
AACGTCTGTGCAGGAAGGATTTGTTGAAGCCTGGAATTGCTGCTCAACTGGTTTTGCAGCCTTTTATAGAACTCTTGCTGGTTGGTTCTGAATAAATGATCCTGTTCATGTCGCACATTACTTAATTTGTTACGGCGCATCCTACAGTGTAGTACTTGCTAGATTCAATAAATCAATGATTTCAACAATTGAGTTGTTTTCCAGGCTCCAATGGACATTGACAACTCACACTCTGCAGCAACTAGCACTTTCTGGCTGGGGTTCTGAGTTGTCATGAATGTGGTCAGATGATCAATTTCTTTCCGCAATTTGTTGACTTAATAATCAAACTGAACTCCCAAGCTGACATCCTAGGTTTATCTTGCTTCATATCTCAGGCAACCGTCACTGTGAGACCACCGATATAATCAACTTGGGAAGTCCTTGGATTGTTGCCATGTGATTAGAAAAGGCTGATTGATGTGATCGATCATAATTTTCGTGCAACATATTGTCAACAACTTAGGAATTCTGGATTTTAATGAAGATCCATTCCGCCATAGCACAGCAAATTTTCCACAAAAAGTCAACCATAGGATTGGAGGAACTGTAGCTTCTGTCATCGTGCTATCATCAGAAAATGGGCAGGAGAGCAAACTGATCTCCCTCAAAACTTCCAACCTGATCACTGTGGCAATATTGGCAGGCACCCTATGCAATTTGAAAAGGGATCTGCATTGGTCCAGGATGTTTACATTGTTTTACCCTGCAACTCAGGGAGTTGCTCAACTGTGATGTGATGCAGTTCAATTCTGATTGTTTCATATCTGTTGGCATTTTTGTTGAAGAGGAGAGTGACAAAGGAAGGTATATATTTCTCTTGTCTATTTAAACTACTTCCTGCCTGGACACCTGAAGAGCACATACAACATTGCCTACAACATAGATTATGTATTTTGGTCCAAGGTTGGTACCTGGCATGTCTGCCAAGCAACTCCTGATCTGCCACCTGGGAACAATGGGGACAGGTAACCCAACATGGGTTATTTTATTATAATTATTATTAATCTCCCTATACGAATCATGAGATCTTACTGTTAGTGAGGGAGCTTGAGTGCTCAGTGATAGAGTAGCTGGTCCTAAGGTGCAAACATATCGGATATCTGTTGAGAGCCAGACTAAGGAATAATTCCTGAAAGATGGCAGCAGCTCTTTTAGTAGTTGTTAAGGGTGTAGGTCAGGACCACTTAAATGGCCATATCAACATCACTCGTTCCTCTGAGTACTGCACAGCTGAAAGCAATGGAAAACTACAGCTGCTGTTTTTTCCAAGAAAAGTAGCTTTCTGAATTTTCATATAGCAATGATGGAGGTGCCTTCCTTGATAAAATATTACAGAGGTAAACTAGTCCCCTGTTCGGATCTCTGGGTGTGGGCTACTGAGGAAGGGGTCACCAGAAAATTAAAAAATAACATACGAGTCGGAGCATGGAATGTTAGAAGTCTAAAAATGTTTGGTAGGTTAGAAAATTTAAAGAAGGAAATTGGTAGGATAAATGTAGATGTAGTAGGAATTAGTGAGGTTCGGTAGGAAGAGGAAAACGACTTTTGGTCAGGTGATTTTAAAATAATTAACTCAGCTTCAAATAATGGGCAGGTAGGAGTAAGTTGCGTAATGAACAAGATTATAGGGAAAAGAGCAGAGTATTTCAAAATGCATAGCGATAGAATCATTGTAATAAGGATAAATTCAAAACCTAAACCAACAATGATTTTTAACGTCTATATGCCTACAAGGGCCCATGTTTGATGATGAGGTAGAGTATGTATACAAGGAAATTGATGAAGCAATTTCTTTGTAAAAGGAATGTGTAAACACATAAAAGGAGATTAAAATTTAATAATAGTTGGAAATTGGAATGCAAGGATTGGAAAAAGCAAGGAAGGAAATGTAGTGGGTGAATACGGACTGGGCAAAAGGAATGAAAGAGAGGATCGACTTATAGAGTTTTGCACAAAGTATAATTTAGTAATTGCCAACACCCAGTTTAAAAATCATAATAGAAGAATATGCATATGGAAAAAGCCAGGAAATACTGCAAGGTATCAGTTAACTCAACTGAAAAACTTACCCTGGAGCAGACAATGATAGCAACCATAATTTAGTGATAATGAAATGTAGATTGGGTTTTAAAAACCTGATGAAAAGGTGTCAGATGAATTGGTGGAATTTATAGAAGCATGAGGAAGAGGAGATAAAGAAGATTTTTGAGGAAGACATCGCAAGAGGTCTGAGTAAAAATGATAAGGTAGAAAATATAGAAGAAGAATGGGAGAAACTTAAAAAGGAAATTCTTAAATCAGCAGAAGCAAACACAAATGAAACAAGGAGAACTGGTAGAAAACCTTGGATTTCAGACGATATATTGCAGCCAATAGATGAACGTAGAAAATATAAGAATACTAGTGATGAAGAAAGTAAAAGGATCTATACAGGAAGTGAAAACTAGCGAAAGAGGGGATTAAAGAAAAGTGTTTGTAAATGAGACTGAGCACACAGGAAAGTTAAGCAAAATTTTGGGGTACATAAAATGTGTTAAACAAAGATGGTACACCAATTTATAATACGAAAGGCAAAGTTGATAGGTGGGTGGAATATATTGAAGAGTTATATGGAAGAAATGAATAGAAAATGGTGTTATAGAGGAAGAAGAGAAAGTCAAAGAGGATGAAAAGGGAGAAACAATAATGAGATCTGAATTTAAGAGAGCATTAAAAGATTGGAATGGCAGAATGGTTCCTGGAATAGACGGAATACCTGTAGAATTACCCACAGTGCAGGTGAGGAAGTGATTGATAGATTATACAAACTGCTGTGTAAGTGACTTCAAAAAGAGTGTTATAGTCATGATACCAAAGAAAGCAGGGGCAGATAAATGTGAAGAATACAGAACAATTAGTTTCACTAGTCATGCATCAAAAATCTTAACTAGAATTCTGTAAAGAAGAATTGAGAGGAGAATGGAAGAAGTGTTAGGAGAAGACCAATTTAGTTTCAGAAAAAGTATAGGGACAAGAGAAGCAATTTTAGGCCTCAGATCTAATAATAGAAGGAAGGTTAAAGAAAAACAAACCAATCTTGGTATACCAAGATTGACTTAGAAAAGGCATTTGATAATGTAGACTGGAATAAATAAAATGTTCAGCATTTTAAAACAATTAGTGTTTAAATACAGAGATAGAACGATTGCTAACATTTACAGAAACCAAACAGCAACAGCAACAGAAATAATGAAGGACATAAGAAAGAAGCCATAATAAGAAAGGGAGTCCAACAAGGATGTTCCTTATCCCTGTTACTTTCTAATCTTTAATGATGTTAAAGAATTTTAACATCTTTAATAAAGTTAAAGAAAAATTTTGATCTGGAGTAACACTACAAGGTGAAAAGATTAAGATGCTACGATTTGCTGATGATATAAAGCATTTAGAAGAAACAATGACTGGCATGAATAAAGTTCTACGCAAGAACTACTGCATGAAAATTAACATGAACAAAACAAAAGTAATGAAATGTAGTACAAATAACGAAGATGGACCACTGAATGTGAAAATAGGAAGAGGAAAGATTATGGAAGTAGGAGAATTATGTTATTTGGGAAGTAGAATTGCTAAAGATGGACAAAGCAAGAACGATATAAAATGCTGATTAGCACAGGCAAAACAAACCTTCAGTCAGAAATATAATTTGTTTACATCAAAATTAATTTAAATGTCAGGAAAAGATTTTTAAAAGTATATCTTTGAAGCATCGTTTCATCAAGGATGATCAAACTGTGATCATCCGAGTTTCACTTCCATATAGAGTACCTGAGAAGAAAAGATTAGCTTTTGAAATGTGGTGCTATAGGAAAATTTAAAAAATCAGGTGAGTGGACAAAGTAACAAATGAAGAGGTGTTATGGCAAATTTATGAAGAAAGAAGCATTTGGAAACATAACAGAGACAAGACTCATAGTCCGCATATTAAGGCATCCTGGAATAGTCGCTTTAATATTGGAGGGACAGGTACAAGGAAAAAATTGTGCAGGCTGGCAATGTTTGGAATATCTAAAACAAATTGTTAGGGATGTAGGATGTAGGGGGTATACCGAAATGAAACGACTTGCACTAGATAAAATAAAAATATTATTAATGATGTTTTGTTTTTATTAGTTAGTATCTTTATCTACAGAATGTTAAAGTGTTTTAAGTGGATACTTGAGTACTTTTGAAAAAAATATCAGTTACAAAAATTATACTCTTATACACAGTAGTTGTTATAATATAATAGAAAGAAATTCAGAATTCTCTATTTGAATGAATAATGAAACTACATTAAAAATAACAATAGGTGTTAAAATTACAATACCAAAAATATTTTTCAAGTTAAAGTAAAACTAACAAATGTGCATTAATAATGATGAAGGATCATTTAAATTCTATGACTCATCTATATCTAACAACATTTATGGGTAATCTTTTGTTTATTTAATATTTTTTTGAAGTTACTATTTTGATACACTTGGTTCAGTATCTTTATAAAGTAAAGAAATATGCTTTATTAATCTACCTAATAATAAAAATGTGTTCTTTTAATAGGTTCAATTTATTTATATTTTATATTTTTACTTACTTGTTTTTATTAACTTTGCACATTTATTTTGTGTGTGTATGTGTGTAAGGTGCACGCATGCGGGTGCACGTCTGCATTACAACATTTCATGTTCTAAATGGCACCCATCCAAAGAGGTGAGTGAAATCCAGAATTTTCTAATTGTGACAATCTATAGAAATCTGTTTATATGAATCTGTTTATATCTGTTAATATGTTTATTATTTGTTTTTGCTTCTCACTCTTATTTTGATGATGCTACTGCTTGAGATATTGTAGAAACATCAGGTGGTGCAATTGACTAAAATATTATGACAAAACTATATGTCTATTTTGGAAAATTGGTTTTTATCACCTCTTACTTTCTGAAAGAGATTATTAAAAATTTGAAAAGATAAAAATCGAAAAAAATAGTTCAATTCTTGGCCCAACCTTTTTTTGAGATGCTGAGCTGTAAGATCCTCTTACTATCTTCTAAGAATTTTTTTTTGTTTGACATTTAACAAGTTCTTAACACTGGTATTATTAATCAAATTTAATGGAGATTAAATTTGAATCAGTTTATCTATTTACTGTATCATTTTTTTGTAGGAACATTTATGGTGCTTGTATGTTAGTCCTACACAGCAGTTGAATCTAATTGTAAAATTATGCACAGTATTTACTTTCTTATAAATCTTGAAAAAGTGTGATTGATTTTGGTAAAGATATTGCTTCCTCTGATGATGATGTTCTTTGAATTCTCTTTTTTTGGGAAAATGTCATTATGAGTGAAAAAGAGTTTACGAATTACTATTTCACATTAGTGTAAATACTTGTAACTTTTTAGCTGTTATAGAAATGTTTAGCTATAGAAATGTTTTAGATAAATAGTATTAATGGTATTCTTCTGTATTTTAACTATTACTCAAATGTTTTCTTTCTAGTGTTAATCAGTGGCATCATTAACTGGATTCCAAGGTCCATAGATTAGTCGTGAAGGTTCAATTGCATTGCAATCTCACTCCCCAGATTTGACTCGCTAGAATTTTTCTTGTAGGGTTTCATTAAAGATTGGATTTACATACCACCTTTGCCTTCTGATCTTGTTAAGCTAAGACCTTGAATTAACGCCACAGCTACAGAGGTAATGCCTGACTTGCTGGCTAGAGTAGGTTTCCAAATATAATTACTTTTCTGCTTGAAGTCCTGTATGCAGCTTAAACAATTTCCTTTTTTATATTTATCCATTGTTTTCAACTATTTTTGTGGTAGTTGTAGCTTTGAGTCTACACTTTGTTAAATGTTCTCTTTTAATGTATATTCTCAACTTTTTTACGCTTCATGATTGTAGTAAGAGCCAACCTCTACTCTTTGATATACTTTAATTAAAATCAATCATTTTAAAATCACCTGCATGTATTTTATTTTATGGTTTAAATTGAACTACTACCATTTAATGGTTTTAAAAAATTCTGAAAGCATTGTTTTTCTTTCATTTCTCAGATCTAGCCTGTACTTTATTTTCCTTTCTTTTGTAATTTTGCATTCCTGTTTTCCAGCTGTCATATATTTATATATCACCTCAACAATTTTAAAACCATTCCAGATAGAATACTGTACTGTAACATTTAGGGTAAGGTATTTGTCAACTACTTTAACCTTTTGATGAGAAATAGAATGTCTACCTGTTCAAATAATAAAATTGAATAAAAAGAAATTAATCTGAATTAAATTAAAATTTATTTTATAAGTTATATATAATTTTAAGAAATAAAGTTTTTTACACAAATTGGTTTTGTTTCCGATTTAATGAGTAAATAAATACAAATATTGCCTCTTAATCATCCTGATCTGCTGATTATATTGATGGTCTCTTATCGTTGCAAAAATGAAGCTTATTTCATTGTTGTGTAATATTCCATTTACAATGTTTCGTATGAGAATAAGTTTAGTTCCTTATGAGAGTTTATTGCGATTGGTTGACTGATTGATTTTATGTACCTACCTTTACCACACTTGTAAGCCACTTTTGTTATTTATATCTTTTTTACCTTTTTTGTAACTGAATTAATCTTTTCTGTCTACCTACTAACATTGCCATAACTTTTAATGAACATGCTTGGGGTATAAGCCCATATGAAGGTTGTGAATTGTTCAGTGCATCATTTAATAATTGTAACCGTATTTCAAAAGGTACAGTGTCAAAAGCCACCAAATGATTGATAAAACATTTGACATTGATTGACAATTAATTTTTACAATTAATCTGTAAAAAATATTAAATCATTAGCGATTTTGCAAGAGTTTTTTTGAGAATCCTCATTCCTTGGCCTGAACAGTAGCATGAGAATATAAGATTAGCCAAATCATTAGGAATCAGTATTATCACTTTAAAATGTGAAAATCCTTAAACCCTTCAAAATTTGTCTGGTGTAAGAGCTTAATGAAGATGACTATGATTGAAGACACCTTAAGTTCTGGAAAATTAAGAAAAAAATATTTGTGCATAAACTAATTTATTAAACAATTTAAGTTTTAGTGATGAGGCCACATTTTTTTAAAATGACAATGTAAATCACCATTATTATTAATACAGGACTGATATTTCAAAAGGTTCCACTGGTATCGTGAGGCACATACACAGTATCCACTCAAAGTAAATGAATGGATGGTATTGTTGGTGGAAAATTGATATAGCCTATATGTATGGATGGAAATTTAAATGCAGTGAAATATGAGGCTTTGCTTCTCAACCATTCAAAATTTTGTTAACCCTAACTTCCAAAATGTTGTTGGCTCCCAACTTGCAAAACATTGGTTTCAATAAAATGGTGCCCCACCTCAATTCAGTCTTCAGGAGTAATTAAGTTTCTTAGCCTTTTTTTTGTATTTCTGGATAATTGCAAACTACTTTACATTGGTATGAGAGTTCTGTCCAGTGCCGGATTGGATATCGATTTGCCCCAAGCAAATAGATATTTTTGAGGCCCCCTCTGGAAGTTCCAATTGCCTATTATCCTACAAAATTTCATTTCATACACATATAGGTTATGATAACAGATATAATCAGACAACCTGATACATTTTTTAATGAATTTTATTGACCTTAATTTTTCGTTTGAATTTTTAAATAGTAAGATTCGAATACGTACCTTGTATCTTTGACTCAAGCAACGAAACAAGATGCATCAAGAATCTCTGCCGGTTTAGACAAAGACGAACAAAACGTGTGACCAAGGCGCCATCTTCTTGTGCACATGGGAATGACGCGCGGGAAAAAATGGTTTGCATGACAAACCAGTTTTAAAATATACTGTCATAATCTACGCTATAAATATAAATTAAGCTTTTACATAATTGAAGAGAGCAATTACAATTATACATAAGTTATAAAAGTAATACATAAAGTATTATAAATATATTCTTTATTTTTTGTTAATTTTACTTTTATTTTTCAAAATTTTTTACTTCGAGGTCTCTGTCAAAGTGAGGCCTCAAGCAGCTGCTTGTTTTGCTTTATGGTAAATCCGTCACTGGTTCTGTCACATCTCAAAGTATTAGTATATTACAATATTTAAAAAGAAATTTAATTATGGCTTGTGCATGCTGTGCATATGTTCAGTATGCCTTGCCTATGTTTCAGTTGCATGTACATGGGCCTGGACTTCACCTGTACTACCTCGACTGAGGCAACCAGGATCATGGCTACCTATTACAGAAGAGGAAGGTTCTTGGATCGGTTCATTTTTGGCTATTGGTGGAATTATTGGGCCCCTTACTTCTAGTCAAATGTTAGACTTAATTGGTAGAAAGTGGACGTTAATTTTGAACTCGGTCCTTCTTCTTATTGGTTGGGCAGTTTTAGGATTTGCATCAAACCTGAAGCTTATTTATGTTGGACGAATTTTATGTGGCATATCCCTTGGTAGTACTTATATGGCAGCTCCAACTTACTTAGCAGAGGTTTCAGATGTAAGTTGAAGATTTTCTTTTATCTATATATATTTAAATAATTGTAAACTTTAGTAGTTTGATGTTAAAATATTACATGTTTTACTAATGCTTGGTACATATAAACATTACACACTATAAAATTAACCTTTATAAATTTTGAGATAGAATTTGATCCTAAAAAATATATTAACTTTATCATGCAAGTATTACAAGTAGCATTTGAAAATGCCAAAATCAACATTCTTACAAATTTTAAATTTACACATTTACTAAATTTGGCAAAAGTCTGTATTAAATGAACAAGTCAAATATTCTACTCAAATACATAATAAAGGATCTCCTAGCCACTTTTAAAATGGAAAACATTAATGATAGCATTACCTGCACATCAATTGGTGTAATAATAACACTGATATGATATTCTGGATGCATATTTCTATGCATTAACAATGTAAATCCTCTTAAAAATTAATAAAAGAAGATGATGATATCAATGAGAACCACAACAAAAATAAATAATAAGAAGTAAAGAATAAATGATACAGAGCCTAAAATGAAATTTCTATTTGTAAAACAATTAAGATTTTTTAAAAGTAAAACAGTCCAAACTGTAACCGGGAAATAACTTCAAATTATAATACAAATAACTCCAGTTAACTAGAGAACAGCATAAGTAAGTTGGGTATGGATGTTTTGTTTTCAATAGAGTCTTTATTTTCATTTCTTAATTCCTTATTTTAATTTTCTTATTTTGACTCAAGGTTCAGGTTTTCTAATTTAAGTACGTCTATATCGGTTTTTATTTAAATTAAAACTTTTCAAGTAATTTGAACAGCCATTTACAGTCATTTTTAATTTTAAAATTATCACTAAATATATTTCCTCAAAAATCAAATAAAAAAATATGTATTATTGACTTTTTTGTCACTTAATTTTTCGTATGAGAAAATTTAATAAATCATCTATGTCCAAATTATTTTCTAAATCTGTTTTTAAAACTTTGAATATATTTTTTATTTTTTGATAAATTTTTAAATCAATCAAAAAATTAATAATTATAAACAATAGGCCAAATAATGTTTTTTTATAATTTTCTCATACGACAAATTAAGTGACAAAAAAGTCAATAATAAAAAAAATTATTTGGCCCATTGTTTATAATTATTAATTTTTTGATTGATTTAAAAATTTATCAAAAAGTAAAAATTATATTCAAAGTTTTAAAAACAAACAGATTTAGAAAATAATTTGGACATAGATGATTTTATTAAAGCTTCATTGTCATTTAACTATTCATTATAAAATTTAATTGACACTGCAAATGACAAAATTCTTTTTTATTCCTTGTAATTGTAGTTATTATTCTTTACAAACCTACTGTTAAATTTTTGTACAAACTGTTCACAACCATCTCAGTGCATATCCGATGAAAATAATAAGAAAATAAGCAAAAATTTAGGTATTTGTTTTTGGTTATAATTTTCATGTAGTCTTAATCCATGTCTTTTCTGTCAATTAAGTTTTGATGTAGCAAAATTCTTTTAATCTTTAAATTAAATTAATTTTAATTTTTTAATTAAAATTTAATATGTAATATAGATTCAAGATATTAATAAAGAAAAGGTTTCGTTGATAATTAGCTCCAGAGTCAAAACAAAGGCAGACCATTTTGATGACAGGTCCAGATCATAATCCTTAATAACATCAATAAATTTGAATTATATTTTAAAATAATATTTTTTTACTTATGATTTAAAAAACTCTAGTTTATGTTTGTCTAGTATTATCATAAAAATGTCGCAAAGTAGTTCTTTGCGACATTTTAAGTCGTGTTGTTAAGATAAATCTGTTAATCTGATATCAGATCTACTAATATTTTTCACTTCAATGAGTCTCATGTTTGGTCAGTCAATTTTTGAATCATGTAGTCAATTTTTTATTGTTAACTTTAATAAAAATATTTATTTTTCCCTAACAGAATAAAATCTTGATGTTATCTATTATTACTACGTTCTTATTTAATTCACTATTAGTGCAATTTTTATTTATTTGTCTGAGACATTTTTTTTATTTTCGCCATGTTTCACAATGTTTCAAAATTTGGTTACAAGAAAACAATTTTTAAATTTTGTTAATCAATTTAATTTTATTTTGTTTACAAAAATTTAGTTTTTATTTGAAACAAATATTTTCTGTTAAAGAAATAAGCCAGAATTTGTGTTATTTAATATACAAATTAGAAAAATGTGAAGATTAATAAATTTATGAAAATTGAATGTAAGATTACAGTTTTTTTAATTTTATAATAATAATAATAAATATAATTATAATAAAATTTGTAACTGAATAATTACTGCTTCTCTTGACAAAGGCTTGTGAATATTTTATGGAGATTATCATAAATGTATAACATATATTATATAATTTCATAAATCTATTAGTAATAATGTGATATAGAATGCAGTATTATTATTATTATTTTTTTTTCTTTTTTTTCTGATTTTTTTACGGGCATCGACCGCTAAGGTCATTAGCCCTCGTCACATTCTTTAAAAGAAATTATTATCTCCATCAGGATCGTCATATGTAAGGGTGTAAAGGGCCCTTACATTTTATTTAAAAACACAAACTTCACAATAAACATTAAGACATAAAAGACAAGGACAATCACAAACACTTACGGGGTGTAAAGGGCCCCAATATTAAAATTTGAGATAAGGTTCTCAAAAGACCATGAAATTAAAATTTCAACTTATCAATACCATTTCTTTCTTTATATATATATATATAAAACTACCGCTTAGAGATTCTTTTATCACAGCTTTAAACTTTCATTTTATAGACTTTTAAGAAGTCCACTGGCGTGTAAAAATGCAACTATATTTTCTTCATTTCCATTATCCAGATCAGCACTAATATTATTTCTAAGGCGGAACCTCTTTCTGAGGTCCTCATATATGGTACACTCTTCTATTAGATGCTTGATTGTCAGTGTTTTATTACAAACACCGCACATTGGTCTCACTTCGCCGGTTAACATATATAAATTTGTTAATCGCGTGTGACCGATTCTAAGTCTGGTCACCGCTACTTGTTCACGGTGAGTCAACTTAAAGTCGCTTTTCCATTTATAAGGAGAAGTTTTTACTGAGTTTAATTTTGTATTTAAACTCCTCCATTCAGCATTCCACTTGTTTTTTAATATGTTTGTTAGACGGTTTTTAACATCTGCCACTCTTACAGGAAATGCATCCAAATCATCGCAGACTGTTCCCTTTCTGGCAGCTTCGTCTGCGATTTCATTACCTGTAATACCAGCATGCCCCGGAGTCCATACAAATACGCATCGCTGTCCTCGTTGTTTTAGAACGTATAAAATGGACAGGATGTTTGCAATTAGGACATCCTTAATGTCTTGTTCCGAATTGCGACAAGTGCACTTAAAGAATCGGAACATATTAACACTCTCTCTTCGCAATAGTGTTCAGTGTAGCGAAGAGCTTGCTGAATTGCAGTAAGTTCTGCCGTGTAGACACTGGCCACATCTGGCAGTTTCTAAAAGTGGGCTTCTCCATTTACATATATTGAGCATCCAACACCATGTTCGGTTTTAGAACCGTCAGTATAAATTCTAATATGATCTTCGTAACTACTGACGGTTGCCAAAAATTCCTGTTGGATGATCACTGCTGGTTTCTTTTTTATTTCTCCTTCAGAGAGATCCAAACTTGTATTTACCGCTGGCAAAAGCCATGGCGGTATTTCTCTAGTAGAAATTGCCAATGTATCTGGAATGGCAATTTCGTATTTACTTCTTAATTCGTGGTACCTAATTCAATTTCGTATTTACTTCTTAATTCGTGGTACCTAATTCCGGCTGGTCTGGAATAGGTAGCACGACGTTCATATAATGCAACCATAGGATGGTTATTGAAAAGTTTATTATTTATATGGGCAGGATAAGCCCATATATTTGCTTCGTATCTTAGTAAAAGGATCTCTCTTCTGTAATGTAGTGGCATTATTCCGACTTCAGACATCAGATTAGCCGCCGGACTTGTGCGGAAAGCACCAGTTGCATATCTTATTCCGCTATTATGAACAACGTCTAACTTTTTAAAATGCGACTTTCTAGCGGATGAATATACGATACATCCGTAGTCTAGTTTAGATTGAACCAATGCTTTATACAATCTCAATAATGCCTCTTTGTCTGAGCCCCAATTTAAGTTCGATAGACATTTTATAATGTTTTGGGCTCTTTTGCATCTATCACTCAAGTCCTGTATATGTAATCCCCATATAAGGGATTTATCCAATACTAGTCCTAAATATCTTACACTGTCTGTATTGTATTGGATTATCATCAATTGTCAACGCAGGACTTTGATGAGGAATTCTCTTACTACAAAAGTGTACACAGCACGTTTTTTCTGGTGAGAATTGGAATCCGTTATTCCTTGCAATTTCATTTAGAGCATTGATCGCTCGTTGCAATTTGTACCTCACCATAGCAGTCTTGTTGCTGGCATACACAATTGCCAGATCACCAACATAGATGCTTTTGCTGATTTTTGCTGGAATGGCTAATATCAATTTATTAATGGCAATGGTAAACAAGGTACCGCTCAACGGCGAACCTTGTGGTATGCCATTTTCCAAATTTCTTACGGATGAATATTCGTCACTGACTCGTACTTGAAAAGTACGGTCATTCATATAGTTACTCAGAAAGACTGGCAGGTTGCCACGAATGCCCTATTCATGTATCTGGAGCATTATACCATGATGCCAGGTCATATCGAAAGCCTTCTGAAGATCAAAGAAGACTCCGACACAATGTTTCCTTGAAATGAAGCTGTTATATATAACGTCCTCTAAGCTGTTCATTTGATCAGTGGTAGAATGGTATTGCCGAAAACCTGCTTTATACGGTGATATCAGGTTTTCTTTTTCCAAAACCCAGACGAGTCGATTATTAATCATTTTTTCAAATATTTTTCCCATAGCACACGTTAAAGAAATAGGACGGTAGCTATTGGGATCTGTTAAATTTTTATTTTTCTTTGGTACTGGAACAACGTGAGCTTTTTTCCACTACTGCGGGTACGTTCCATCCCGCCATATTTGATTATAAAGTTCTAATAATCTGCGTTTTGGAGTGGTATTCAGCTGCCTGATCATATTATAATGGATTTTATCCGGACCAGCAGCTGTGTTACCTGCTTTTTTCAACGCTTTCACAAATTCTTCCATTTTAAATGGTACATTATATGAGTAATTATACTCAGTTGTAAAATTTAGTAGACCTTCGAGTTCTTCTTTTTTGGTTCGAAAACCTTCATCGTAGTTGGCCGTTTTGCTGGCCTTCTCGAAGTGATTGGACAATAGCTCTGCTATTTCGTTTGGAGTATCCTTAATTCCTTAATATTATTAAGTATCCTTAATATTATTATTATTATTTTTATTTGATTGGGTACGCTGACAACGTTGCGCTACTTGTCGCAGACCGTGACGTGGAGCACGCCCCGCCTAACTGAGGCTCAGCCGAGTCATGCACAAAGTCGGTGCCTGGCTGGACGACCACGGGTTGTCCCTAGCTCTCAGCAAAACAAAGATCGTAGTTCTAACGAAGAAGCGTACCGATACCCTTTTCTTCCTGCGGGTCGGGGTGGAGGTTGTGAAGCCCAAGTCGGCCGCAAACTGACTGGTTGATTGACAAGCCGATCAATCACCATACTGATGTTTGACCGGAAACTCAGCTTTGAGGAGCAGCTTTGGAGAGCCGCCGACAAAGCTGTGTGAGAGCCGTAACTGTTCTCAGCCGGCTCATTGAGAATGTCGGCGGACCGAAAGCCAGTAGACAGCGATTGCTGATGTCCACGGTGCATTCCATCCTGTTATACGGTTCGGAAGTGTGAGCTCGGACATTAAAAGCTGCAAGAAACTGGAAGCGGCTCGTGCAGATGCCACGCACCTCAGCCTTGCGAGTTGCTTCCGCGTTTCGAACGGTTTCCGAGCCTGTGCAGTACTGGTGGTTGCCGGCGTCATACCCATTGCTATTTTGGCAAGGGAGCAAGAGACCTGAGACCAGAGGACGATGGACCGCAAGGCTCATCCCTCTGATCAGACCGTGGACTGAGCGGCGGCATAGAGAAGTTGAGTACTACATGACCCAGTTTTTAACGGGTCACGGGGTACTTCGCGCTTACCTCCATGTCATAGGGAAAGCGCCGTCCCCCGATTGCCCCGGTGTACGGGACGACGGTGAGCACACCTTTTTCAAATGTGCTCGGTGGGCGGCAGTTCGGGGGGCAGTAGAGACGGATCTCGGAGCTCTGAGCCCCCACAACGTGGTTGCGATGATGCACCTTACCCGAGCAACTGGGAAAGTTTAGTCCAATTCGTCGGCATCATTCTCAAGACCAAAAAGGGTGAACTGGATTGTCCTGAAAATTAGGTAGCGGCTTCTCAGGGTAGTGTAGGACTCGATCGGAAGTAATGTGTTAAACAGTTCCGGGTCGAGTTCTGGTAGAAAGGGCGGTGGTTTTAGTCGGTAGTCTGCTGATAGTGATCGGATAATACAATCAGCGGGAGCCCGACACTCCGTGCGTAAATGCATTTCCACCTCCCTCTGCAAAAAAAAAAAAAATAAATAATTACATTTGTTGTATTTCCCTATACTTGTGCAGTTTTTATGAAGAGCAATAAATAAAAATAATACAAGTTCATTAACCGAACGCCACATAATTTGAGTAGAAAAATGATGCTATCATCTAAACTATTCATAAAATTACATTACATTTAAATATATTGAGATATTCAAAAATACTCCAATTTCATATTTTGATGCATAACCTAAAGTTTATGTTGTAAATTAATTTAAAAGAAGAAATTAAATGGAAATAAATATTTAAAATTAATTGATTTCTGTTAAAAACATAAATTACATTATTAAAAATATAATAGTAGCTGTAAAAATGCCTTAACAATGCTCATGTTATTCTAATAACTGAGAAAAAATTTGAATAACAGTATATTCCAGTATGTATTTAAAATTTTTAATACACATGCAAATATTCAAGATAGTTGATAAACGCTATAACTAATGTTTGTTTAAGTTATATTTTTCCAAGAAAAGCTGAAAAGAATAATGATATGAAGAAACTCACTGCTCATTTGAATTTTGTGAAAATTTCACTTCTCTTTATAATTAATTAAATCAAGTTACTGATTTTTCCTAACACCAAATTCAATTCTTACATTTTTCTGTGCTGATACCTAATGAATTTGTTCTAATTTGGTATCATTCTCTTTCCTTACCTCAACCATAATTATATGAGTATTACCTTACTACTTCCAGTTATTCTTGGTTTATTTTCGTAGAGGCAACAAAATCAACATTATTGTGATATTCCTCATAAAATCATTTTGAGATTTTGCAGTTAATTTACTTACAATGGAACATTTTATTTATATATTGTAGTAAGAAGCAAGTCTGTCATAGCAATAGTCACTTGCCTAGAAGCCAGGAAAAGTCATAGAATATGAGGATAAGTGGAATAAGCCATATAATTTATTTAACAGAGTTAACAGTTACAACATAGAAGACTACTTACATTTGTAATCTACAAGACAGTAGGTGTAACAGGAACTCTATGGTGTAACCTGCAATACTTATTTCAATTCTGACTAACAATAGTTTCTTTGCCAAAACCTCCAGTTGCACTTGACCAACAGTTTTTACATGAAATACAAAAACAAAATACAACTTCACTAATGCTTTGTTGGCTCCATTATAATATGTGGTATGATCGAGGAATTAGGAATGATCTATGAATATGGTATAATAAGGAAAAGGAAAACAGCAAAGACACTTTGTGTGTATTAAATGAGACTACAGTGCAGATTTTAGATTTTGTGAAGATTTTCTAGGATAGACATAATTGCAAAGCACTTAGAAGAATGACAGAAGATCTACAATTATTATTAATAACCATGAAAAATGGTTAAAAGGAAATATAACATAAATAACAACATTTAGGCATCTCAGCCTTTCATCCGGAGGTCCTGGGTTCAAATACCGGTCAAGCATGTAATTTTCATATGCTACAAATTTCCCCTCCTTGAGTACTTAGTGATACAGAGTAGCCGGACTGAAGGTGCTACCATATCGGAGAGGTATCTATATTGAGAGCCAGACTAAGGAGTGATTCCTGAAAGAGGGCTGCAGCTCTTTCAGTAGTTGTTAAGGGCGTAGGTCAAGACGACTTAAATGGCCATATCAACATCAATCAGTCCTCTGAGTGCTGCACAGCTAAAAGCAACGGAAACTACACCTGCTTTTTTCCAAGAAAATGTAACTAAGATGGAGGCATGTAACAAAAATAGAGGCACCTTCTTTAGTAAAATATTCCGGAGGTAAACTAGTCCCCTGTTCAGATCTCCATGTGGGGACTACTAAAGAAGGGGCCACCAGAAAATTAAAAAATAACATTCTATGAGTCGAAGTGTGGAATGTTAAAATCTAAGGAAGGTTGGGAGATTAGAAAATTTAAAGAGGAAAATGGATAGGATAAATGTAGATGTAGTAGGAATTAGCGAGGTTCAGTGGGAAGAGGAAAATGACTTTTGGTCAGGTGATTTTAGAATAATTAACTTAGCTTCAAATATTGGCCAGGCAGGAAAGAACAAGAAGATAGGGAAGAGAGTAGATATAGTAATAACGATAGAATCATTGTAATAAGGACACAATTGAGACCTAAACCAACAATGATTGTTAACGTCTACATGCCTACAAGCGCCCATGTTGATGATGAGGTAGAGTGTGTATACGAAGAAATTGACAAAGCAACACATAAAAGGGGATGAAAATTTAAAGGCAAAAAAGGTAATATAGTGGGTGAATACTGGTTGGGCAAAAGGAATGAATGAGGGGACCAACTTATAGAATTTTGCATGAAGTATAATTTAGTAATTGCCAACACCCAGTTTAAAAATCATAATAGAAGAATATACACATGGAAAAAGCCAGGTGATACCGCAAGGTATCAGATAGATTATATCATGATTAAGCAACGATTTAGAAATCAACTCGTAGATTGCAAAACTTACCCTGGAGCAGACATTGATAGCAAAGGAAATTCTTAAATCAGCAGAAGTGAACTTAGGCGGAACAAAGAGAACTGGTAGAAAACCTTGGATTTCAGATGGATGAACGTAGAAAATGTAAGAATGCTAGTGATGAAGAAAGTAAAAGGAACTATTGACAATTAAGAAATACTATAAACAGGAAGTGCAATCTAACCAAAGAATAGTGGATTAAAGAAAAGTGTTCAGAAGTGGAAAGAGAAATGAACATTGGTAAAATAGACTGAGCATACAGGAAAGTTGGGGTACATAAATTAAAATCTAATAAAGTGTTAAACAAAGATGGTAAACTGATTTATAATACGAAAGGAAAGGTAAATAGGTGGGTGGAATATATTTGTGAGTTATGTGGAGGAAATGAATTAGGAACTGGTGTTATAGAGGTAGAAGAGGAAGTCGAAGAGGATGAAAAAGGTGAAACAATACTGATATCTGAATTTAAGAGAGCATTAAAAGATTTGAATGGCAGAAAAGACCCTGGAATAGACGGAGTACCAGCAGAATTACTGTGCAGTGCCGGTGAGGAATTATAGATAATTACAAACTGGTGTGAATATTTACGAAAAAGGAAAAGTTCCATCAGAGTTCTCAAAAAGTGTTGCAATCGTGATACCAAAGAAAGCAGGAACAGATAAATGTGTACAATACAGAACAATTAGCTTTAACTAGTCATGTATCAAAAATCTTAACTAGAATTCTGTCCGGAAGAATTGAGAGGATAGTGGAGTAAATGTTAGGAGAAGACCAATTTGGTTTCAGGAAAAGTATAGAGACAAGGGAAACAATTTTAGTGCTCAGATTAATAGTAGAAGGAAGATTAAACAAAAAAAAACCAAAATTCTTGTCATTTATAGATCTAGAAAAGGCATTTGATAGTGTAGTCTGGAATAAAACTTTCAGTATTTTAAACAAAATTACGGTTCAATTATAGAGGTAGAAGTGCAATTGCTGACATTTACAGGAACCAAACAGCAACATTAATAACTGAAGAACATAAGAAAGTTGCCGTAATAAAAAAGAGAGTCCGACAAGGATGTCCCCTATTCCCATTAATTTCTAATCTTTACATAACTAGCAGTTAATGATGTTAAAGAACAATTTAGATTTGGAGTAACAGTACAATGTGAAAAGATAAAGATGTTATGATTTGCTGATGATATAGTAATTCTAGCTGAAAGTCAAAAAGATTTAGAAGAAACAATGAATGGAATAGATAAAGTCCTACACAAAAACTACTGCGTGAAAATAAAACAAAATGAAAGTAATGAAATGTAATAGAAATAGATGAACCACTGAATATAAAAGTAGGAAGTGAAAAGATTATGGAGGTAGAAGAATTATGTTATTTGGGAAGTTACTAAAAATGGACAAAGCAGGAGCGATATAAAATGCCAAATAGCACAGGCAAAACGAGCCTACAGTCAGAAATATAATTTATTTACATCAAAAATTAATTTAAATGTCAGGAAAATATTTATGAAAGCATATGTTTGGAGCATAGCTTTATATGGATGTGAAACTTAGACGATCAGAGTACCTGAGAAGAAATGATTAGAAGCTTAACTTTTGAAATATGGTGCTATAGAAAAATGTTAATCAGATGGGTGGATAAAGTGATAAATGAAGAGGTGTTGCGGCAAATTGATGAAGAAAGAAAAATTTGGAAAAATATAGATTAAAGAAGAGAAAGACTTATAGGCCACCTATTAAGGCATCCTGGAATAGTCGCTATGATGTTGGAGGGATAGGTAGATGGAAAAAATTGTGCAGGCAGGCAACATTTGAAATATGTAAAACAGATTGTTAGGGATGTAGGATATAAGGGGTATACCTAAATGAAATGACTGACAGTTGATAGGGAATCATGGAAAACTGCATCAAACCAGTGAAATCATCTCAAAAAACAACATTTAGCTTCATAAAAACAATATATCTTCTTCTTTTTATAACTTGTACAGTAATCCTGTAAATAAATTATTTGAGTGAAAAGAAGAAAGATGACTTGATTGAAAAATCTTATGATGAGATGTTCTTTAAAATCTACAAAACTTAGATTTATTACCATAATAATAGTTGACATCTGAAAAGTGATAGGCATTAAGTTCATTTGGTACAGAATCATATTTTTAATGAATGATATTCTTATTACAGCAAAAAATTATGTTATTCATTAAAAAGTTACACTTTTAATTAAATCTAAATTAATCTGTTTTTTTCTTAAGTGTAATAATTTGACAAGCAGGGTAAGCTTATTCTGATATATGTTGAATTTTTATATTTTACAGGATTCCTCCAGAAAAATTCTTTGTTCTACAATGGAAATAGCTGTGGCAACAGGCCTGACCTTACAATACATAGCAGGACCGTACCTCACTTACTGGCATTTAATTATGGTTTCTTCTTTGCTACCTTTAGCCTTTCTTCTGATTTTCATCTGGTTTCCTGAATCACCATATCATCTTGTTGCCAAAAAGAGAAAAGAATGTGCTCTTAAAGCTGTATCGTGGTTTAGGGGAATTTCACTGGAAAGTGCTGCTGATCAATTGACAACAATTGAGGTAATACTATTCATTTAATTACTTTGTTATTATAATTATTAAACAATAATTATAAAAAATAAAATCACTAGTATATAAAAATTAATTCATTATTATAATATGCATAGGAATTTTAAGCATACCAAATGAATAAAAAGGTAGCTCTAACAGTTCTATTTATGTAGAATATTTTAATATAGGAGATAAAAATATTTGGAATTACTGCTGAGGTTCTTAAATGTTACTTTTAAAATTACTTCAACATTTTTATTTTAATAGAATAAATAAACCTATATGGTAAGGAGTCATTTTGTGATTATTAGGAAGACTAAGGATGTTTACACGTTTTGATCTAGATTTCTGCAGTCAAAATGTTAATATAAAAGTACTATGGAAATGAGAAAACTTGCCATCATGATTGTAATATATGCCTTATAACATAAGTTAATGAATATGCTAGCAATAATGAGTTAATGAATAGCATCTGCTATTCCAGCACATTATAGCATACGCTATTCCAGCTATTATACCATATTTCCAACGAATATGCTATACAGCTATTTCCTGTTTATAAATAGGACAAGGAAAATTGTGCTTGTCAGAACGCCAAAGACAGCTTCATGTTCGGAAGTTGTGGCTGCTCCTACAGCTTCTACAAAGTCACAAAATGTGCTGGCAGAATTAGCACCAGCCTTAGCTATGATCAAACGTATTATCGAGAATAACATGAAGTCAACCATCAAGAGGAATCATTCTGAAGCCATTGCAGAAGAAAGTAGATAGCCCTGTTGAAAGGAGCATCGTATAGTCAAAATTTGATCCTACAATTAAAGTAATAACTGAAAAGAAGATTGAACCTGCTAAAGTAAAAGTGCAGGAGGTAAAAATCCCCACCAAGGGAAACCAGAAGTGATGATTTTAGAAAAGGAGGACTTTAAAAAACAATAGTGGAACCTCCAAAAGTACAGAGGCCTTTAGCAGAGAGGGTGAAACAATCGACCACCCTACATACTCTAGCGGTAAGTACATCCAGTCTGGACTGCGATGTACTTTTGTCTGCACCAGCGGAGTCAGTGTCATCCAATGCTGGGAGCAGGAGATCCTCTGAGACTTACAGCGGGTGAACTGAAGATTCCATCTCAGAGGATTCGGACACAATGGATGTCAACATCAAGGCCCTTCGGAAGATGGAAAAAAGGAGTAAAAAAGGATGGCCGAAAGGAAAATCAAGACAGTAACATAGATTGATTTTATATTTCTGTATGGAAATTATTTCAATATAATTTGTATTTTTATTTTTTTTATTTTGTATAACTGAGAGTTTTTAAGATGTGTCTGATGTTCACTGAACACCTTCTACTGTAAGTGATGTGAGATATTAAATGGCAAGAGCCCTTTACAACACTCTTATTATAATATAAATTAAATTTTTAAGTTTTAATTTAAATTTATTTTATTATATCCTCAAATTTTGTAATGATGATTTTAATGGTATTTTTACTAGTGGCAAGGACTACCTACACCCTTGCCATTTTTTTGTGTTTCTTTTGGGTTTTAGTCCCATGACGTCTTTTAGATGATTCTTATTGACAAGACAAGTCTATTGACAATGTACTAGCATCTTATTACCGGGAGGGAATAACATTCTTTTTTGTTGTGGAAGGGGCTAATGACCATAGCAGTTGATGCCTCTAAAGCTTAAAAAAAATAATAATAATATGGTATTATAAAACTAAGGTTGCGTGTTAAAAATGTAATAATTTGTTATATCTGTCATGTGGAATAAATGTTCCTAAAGTTTATACCATGAAGTTTAGATTGATTAATCTTTTATTTAAAAATGAAAGTAAAATATATAAAAGTAAAAAAAGAAGAAGTTTGCAAATAAATGAAATGATTAAGCAGTAATTAGACTATGTTGTGATCCATAATGTAGAATCATGACAGAAAAATAAGACTTAAAGTAAAGTTTGTCATGGATCATGGGTAAAATCATAATAAATATACTTTTGACAAACATACCAATCTTAAGCAAACCCAGTACTCACTTCATTAGAACCTCATCATTTGATTAATAGGACAGATTCCTTTTTCAAATTTTTTGTGACTGAATCCTAAGTAAATGTAGCATATTTTCATTTGTCATTTATATCACATATTTGTAATTTTGTAAATTAAAATATGTATGAATTACATACAAGATCATAATAAAAAAAAATTAAGACCAAAAAATAATGGTTCTATAATACCTGAAATGTTTCAGTAGGTATATGGTTGAAACCACTCATTGAACAGTTATTGCAGACACTGGATGTAATTTATGTGATGTACTGAATGCTGTTCCAATAAGATAGGAGTTGCTGCTTTCAGCATTTAGTAGTAGTTATTTAACATAAATAGGTGTGAATAAAGCTAGAGTGTAAGACTAGGTCATAATTCACTTCTTATCTCTTTTTCAGTCAGCTGTAGAAGACTGGCAGAAGTCTAATTCTGGTATGAAAGATCTATTTAAAAGTGGTAACCTAAAGGCACTGTACTTAACATGCGGGTTGATGATTGCTCAGCAATTTTCAGGAATAGCTGTTGTGTTTCTTTACTCTGAGCCTTTGTTTATTAAGTCAGGAACAAATTTGTCACCTACATACTGTGCTATGATAGTTGGAGTGGTGCAGATATTTTCATCTACTTTTGCATTACCTCTCAGTAAACACCTTGGTTATAAAATACCTCTTATTTATGCTAGTGTAATTATTGCAGTTGAACAGGTAAACTTAATATTTTTTCTCTTCTTTTACTGATTCAGAATTCAATGTATAAATACTAATGAATACTTGAGTTGGGAATTTAAATATTTATATTTTATAAAATAACATTTATAATAATTTATTAATAATTTTTTAATTTAACTTATATTTTTATAATGGAATTTGTAAGCAATGTTTGCAATGTTTGTTTTATGAAAAAGACATCAGTATCATCAAAACATATCCTCAATAAATCATTAAAGTTAAATTTAGATGATCAATTTGTTAAAGGCAATACACAAATGAATAAACCCAATACAAATCAAATAAACCAATTAAAAGTGTTTCCTAACTAACTTCTAATTTTAGAAAATTTTACAATGTTTTAAATAAGAGATCAAAAGATGTTGTTTCTCAAAGTTAGCTTAAATGTCAAGCATTGTAATGAAAAAAAAAAAAAAAAATTATGAGCGTGTTAAATTTAAGTCAAATCCATCTTGCACACTCTATTAAAAAAAAGATAAAACTCAAAATATATATGGCAAATTTCAATTCCAAACAAAAATTTTCTCTAATTTGTTACTGTGTGGTGTAAGAGGACATTATGAATGGAATTTGTACAAATTTTTATTTTAAAAATAGAAATAATAAATTTATCAAATAATAAATAAATCAGATAATAAATTTATCTTGTCATAATTTATCTGATGTGGTATTGTTGGTGTTTATGGGAATTACTACTTTAGATTCTTTAAAAAGAAAATTATTTTTAACTTATAAAAAGGAAGCTATTTTGCTTTTGCAAACTTGCTAATTAAGTCATAGGTGGACTTGGGGAAATAATTCAATTATTGCATGTGTTCCAATCAAAATTGGTGCTTGATGTTGCTGTACACACAGGTTCAAAGCAGTTCATGGTACTACATACCCTTCCTAACATAAACATCATTACTCATGACATCTTCATGCAAAATGAAACTCATTTTTAATTATCAGAATTTCAGGTACTTATGGTTTAAATGAAAAATATAAAGTTAAAAATATTTTTTGAATATTTGGCTACAGCTTTTAAAGCCATAGAATTTACATAATATTTTTTGTTTAAAGCAAATGTGTGTTTAATTTCTGTTTGTTAAAGATAATATAATGCACATATTATTTCTGAACTTGTGTGCATGGCTGCTGAAGGCTAAGTATGGATTTGGACAACTTTTAAATAGTACAAGTATATTCATAAAGCAGATATATGCATGTAAATATAAAAATTTACATACTGTGTATGTGCTTTTGAGCCCATTTGTACAGGCCACTGAAGGAGTTCTATTCAAGCAGAGTAATTATAAATCTAGAAAAACTGACAACAAAGTTGTTAACTCTTTATTGTTTATTTATTCTTATATAGTGGAAAAATAACAATACATGAAGAACATTTACAAAATTTAAAAAGATTTGATATTTTTTTACTTTTTTCTGCTCCCCCACCACTATAATCACCTCCCAAGAAAAGTTTTTGATTTGTGTTTGTTTACTGTGTTAAAAGGAAGAAACTAAAAAAAATCCATTGAAAAATTAACAACCAATAAAAAGTTAAATAAGATGTCTTTTAGGGGGTGGCGAGGATGAATTATGATAAAAATTTTGTTATAATATGATTACCATTACTAAAAGTTAATAATATTTAAACTTTTAATATTATTAAAAGTTAAACTAAAATCAAGAACAGTTTTTAAAAATTAAAAATTGGATATTTTTAAACTTTGATTGGGCACCCACACCTTGATCCCCCCTCACATATTACCCCCAACGTATTTTTGGGGGATGCTTTTACTATTACTATGCGTTGGAAGACATGAAAAAAAAACTGTTAAAAGATATTCAATAAATAAAAAATTCTTTATTAGGCTTTTGAAGAAGGGGGAATTTTGGGATCATTTCCCATGATTCCTCATGAAAAAATTTTCTAAATTTTCTTGCCACATTTGGGTCAAGATCGCTGATCGATTTCAAATTTTCATCATAAGACATCAAAAAGTTCCTTTTTTATCACATATTTAAAACAAGCTTTAGGATACGTTGCCTATTTTTTTTTTACATATTGAGGGTAATGGAAATAATGTTTTTATTATACGTAATCAAATTATTCCTTATCCACAAGATTTTTTTTTTGCAGATCACATACGTGAATTTAACAAAAATTGAAAAATAAGGTTAAACAGGTTATGTAGAGTTTCTATACTTTCAATGTAATTTATTGAAAGGATTTAAACCTTAGGTTAAGATTCAACCATTCTTTTTAGAAGGTTGTAAATTGCATAGGTTTAAACAAGTTGTTCCTTCATCTTCATAGGTATCAAGCAAAATAACTTTTAACAAAGAGAATAGTAAAGGTCCACTTAAAACTAGAGAATAAATTCTAACCAAAAGAAATTCAAAATTTCATTTTTTCCCAATAAAATTTTATAAAATAAAATTCAACAAGAATATGGCAAAAAATCATTTCCTATCATTATTGTCCCACTTTAATTAGAAAGAATGTTTTAGATAAAGTTACTACAAATTGATACTAGAATTTTTTTCCAGAAGTTTTGAGGAAATAAAAATTAAGCAAGAAAATGACAGAACCATTATTAGTAAAACAGGGATTACTCAGACATATTTTCAAAATACTGTAATAGCTTGTTAATAATAAAAGATGCTTGTAATAGCTTGTAATAATAACATTTTGTTATTATCAAAGTTTCAATAAAATACCAATTAATGTTCATAATGTAACTGCTTAGAGGAATATTATTACATTTGTTTGTAATTGTACAATATGAAGTGTTACATGCATTACTTTCTCTTATATTTATTTTTTTTACAGTTTGTTCTGGGAACATATTTTCTTTTAGATGCTAAAGGAAGCAGTATCCTGAAATTTGATTTCCTGCCAGTCACTTGTCTTGTTATATACGTATTCACTTACTCAGGAAGTAAGTAAAAAATCATTTTTGAATTGTCTACTTCTAAGTATTCAACGTATAATAAATTTGACTTTTAACAAAATTTTATTTTATTTTACTAAATAAAGATACATTTTTAGATTAAATTTAGCCTACACATTTTAAGATGTGATTCATTAAATAAAAAACATTTTTTCAATATTTTTCATCTGATTTAAGAAGTTGTCATCTACGTTTTACTCTTTCACAAGATATACTTGCCACTTTGTTCATGACGAACTACTATTTTCTTCTAACCATGATGAATACGTTTTGAAGATTTATTTTTTTAAATAGCTTTCATTCAAATTTAAATTTTGATAACTGAATGGATTTTGAAAATTACAGTTATATGTCAAAAATTTCTATCCTCACAATTAACTAAGGGACCCAAAAGATAAAAATTCTTTTTGGGGTTAAAAATCTCAAAATTCTAATCCCTTGAAGTAAGTCTATTTCACAGGTTTCTGTGGTATCAGTATAAAACTGAATGAATAATTGACAAGACTGGGTAATTTTCATTATTAGATAGATTAGAAATTCAATGCCAAATTAATAGTTGTTCAGTGGTATAAAAGTTATTGAAATTCAGAAAAAAACTGTTTTAAATGAGATACAATTAAAATTTTACTTGAATATATGTATGAAGCATACAATTTCATTAGATACACCACTGAAATGTTTTAATTTATCCAGAGTGTGAAGAGTAAACAGTATTAATCTTTTAAAAAGAATTAATAGTCATGCTTAAGCATTTAGAGTGTACACTTATAGTGTTACTAGAAATTTCTGCTATTGTTTAATGGGCTTATCCTACTTGTCGAAATAAAAAAAGTTAATGAAAACACAGAGGTGGAAAAGCTTTGTTTTTTAGTTTTGACTAGTGAACAATTTCAACCAGATTTTTGTTTTAAATGTAAAATAATACTATATTAACACTGTAAAGGACAGAAATTAAGAATAATTAATTCATATGCAATCTTACAAGAAAAATTAAAAAAAAAAAAAAATGGTTCTCAGAATTGTACCTCCTGTAGTTTTTGAGAAAATTGATATAAACCCCAAAAACTGTAAGTCTAAGAGTATGCGTTTTTTAGGTTTGGTATAAGCTTACTTTGTTAAATTACCAAAAATTCAAATAACACTTCAAATTAGAATTGGTAGAGAATTTAATTCACAGAATATTGGTCAAATTAAAGTTAATAAAAACTGAATAAGTTAAGTAAAATGGAGTAGAATTTTATTTAAGATTAATGAATAAAATACGGTGATTGAGATTATTATGATTTGGTAAAATCAAGGCTGTTTCATATTAAGCCTTAATTTAATGTGGACAAGATATGCAGATGCCAAGTTGTTATGGGCAGTAACAGAGATTGCAATCGAAGGATGCTGCTGCACTATCAAGTGAATATAAGCAAATTTGTTAGTTTTTGAAATGTTGTTAATCAGCTGGGTGCATATAAACTTATTATTCATACAGAAAAGGACGCTTTTTCTCATACAAAATATAGGGAAATTATCTGAAATGGAAATTAAGTTCATATTCAAATTAATTTATACATAAATATAAATATAATTTATGTGTTATTATTATGTGATTCATTATGTGTTATTATTTCTATTAGTTTTGATATAATATTACTTTCTTATACATACTGAAATGGAAGTTTTGTATTTAAATAAAATATCTGGAAAAAATGTGTTATGTGAGGTTTGTATAAAAGTTTTATCCAAACTAAATAAAAAGACCATGTGTAAGCTGGATGTCATAACCATAAGTGGGACAACTTAACATGAAATAACAGTCATTCTTAAAAAAATAGTATATCTATTTCCAAGATTATCAAGCATTCCTTGACAGACCTGTTAAATAGATGAGGGATGAAGTGGTTTCCAATTGACTTTTCACTGAGATGAATGTAATGTCGTATTTCAGCATTCGAAGCCCCTGACGTGCAGGTGATGTTCTGTCATGCAAGTGAGAGATTCATATAGTACATTGACTAATAATTACTCTCTGATAAATCATAGCTGATTACTGTCACTTTATCCCCAGATGTTTTGCATTTATCATAGCTATAAGAAAGACTGGGATGGGTTGTATAAACAATAGATAAATAAATAAATATATGTATATATATATATATATTACACACACATATCCCTTCTATGTGGAAAAATGAGATATATCCAGTTAGTGGATAAGATAATTAAAAATCCCAATCTTTACATCTATGCAAGTATACATGGTTTTATGCAAGATTGACCTACACACACACACACACACACACACACACACACACACACACACACACACACGCACGCACACACACACACACACACACACACACACACACACACACACACATGTACACACACACGCACACATGTACACACACATGCACACATGTACACACACATGCACACACACACACACATGTACACACACACGCACACATGTACACACACATGCACACACACACACACACACACACACACACACACACACACACACACACATGCACATGCGCACACACATGTACACACACACACACACACATGTACACACACACACATGTACACACACACATGCACACACACACACGCACACACACACATGCACACACACACACACACACACACACACACACACACACACACACACACACACACACACATGCACACGCATACATGCATACACCCACACACGCATACGCACGCGCGCGCATATGCGTGTGCACACACATATACACATATACACATACACATAAACACATACACATACACATATGTATGGACAGATTAGATTAAAATAATTATATTTGTATTTGTATTTTATTTATTTATTTTTTTTTTTAACAAACAATCCATGTAGGATGTAGAGTATTTAAGAATATTGCAATTTGTTGTTTGTTGCTGTATTAATTTATAATAAAATTTAATTTAAAATAAATTATATTTATTTATTTTATGTTTCAGCCTTTGGACCTCTGCCATGGGCTGTAATGGGAGAGATGTTTCCAACAAATATAAAAGGCATGGCATCAGGAATTGTTTCTTCATTTGCTTTCTGTTTGACATTTTTGATGACTAAGTTTTTCACAAATGTGACAAATAATTTCGGCATTTATTCAAGTTTTTATATATTTTCTGCTTCATCAGCAGTTGCATTCTTTTTTATTTTGTTCTTACTTCCTGATACTAGAGGAATGTCTTTACTACAGATACAAGATATTCTTAACAAAGGATATATGTAAATAGGTACAGTAACAACTTCTAAGAATTAAAGAGTATTTTCTATTTGTGTGCTTAAACAATGATTCAAGTGTAAAACAATTATTGATATTTATTTTTTTGTGAAACTATTATGGAACGGTTAATGAAATATTGCTTAAAGTAATATTCTATATCATGGAGCAAGAATTACCATAAAAATTAAGTGAAAATAACTTTATATATGAGTACAGTCTGGAAGAGTAATTCAACTCTGTAATTATTTCTTATTGATTTTGTTTCTATAAATATTTTGCTATTTTTTAGTTAGCTGGTTAAGTTATTCATTGAAATTGATTGCTTACCTAGATGACTGGAAACAATCTTCAAGGGCTTTGGATGCAGTGGCATAAACAAAAATGAGGATCTTTGTAAATGGAAAAGTTGTTGAATGTACATAATTATAGTTTGATTTAATGGTTTACCAAAAGATAAATCTGTTAATTGCTTGGTAGAGTCAACTGTCTGTTAAACAGAGCAAAGCATTTAGTATTTTGAATAGGCATACAACAAACTGATAAATGCTACACTAAAACAAAAAAATAGAATGGCTAACTATCAAAATTTAAAAAAATAATTTGAAGTTAAATCAATAATATCAGTGAGTAAGAAACTATTATTATGTTTACAGTAACCCTTTTATTGAATATTCTTTCTACTGATTTATATATATGATTTAATGAATGATATTTGAATTTAATATCTTAATAATTTCTCTAATATTTCCAGTAAATGACTTCTATTTTTTTTTTTACAATTGCTACTTTTTTTATGTACATAATAATGGCATAGAACTTGTAATATATACATTTTTGAAAACAATTTTTCAAGCTTTTACTACACCTGCATTTTTCTCACTTTGCATTTAAAACAATACCGGTTTTTGAGATTAGAGAATATAGCATCATTTACCATGTAAATTTTCTTCAAATCATTGTGTCTTAAATACACTTTAGTTATATCCTTATTGTCACTACCATAATTGCGCAAAATTACTTTGAGACATGTAATATCAACTTCCATGCTTACAGATACAGGAATACAAATATATACAAATGAATGAAAATTCCCTTGAAACATTACACTGCTTCAGACATAGTCAGTGCAACTGTTGTTTCTAAAATATTTAAATTCGTGTTACAGTGAAAATAATTATGTAATCTAGTTTAATGGAAAAAAAAATTATGTATAATAATTATAATTAACTGGCTATGACTTCAGTAATATCAATAGACAGTATATTCTCTTCAGAAAAGAGTTAATATCCATTGTATAAAGATAAAATACACTTAAGAATGTAATTCCTCTGTTTCAGATGAATAAATTAAAAACTGATGGTATTATTGTAAGATTGTTATTTTCATATAAATAGAGGAGATAGGTCTGTAAAACTTTAAGCTTTTAAGTTATATTAACTGTAAAAAGATTTTTTACTCAATAACAAAAATGTTATTATTGTAAATAAATAAATGGAGTAATTTATTTATTGAATTTTTTTCATAATTTATACTTAATAAAAATAGTTGAAAATAAAATTCATTTAATTCAGTCAGCTGTGATGAAGTGAAAGTGAGATATAATGGTAACAAACTGTATTGTTGTGTGGCTGGTTAGTTGATAGACAGTGAATCTGTAAGGTTAAAAAGACAAGAAATTCAAAATGTTCTGAGCCTATTCATTATTATTACTATTTAAGTATTAATTTGTCGTAACATGTATTACACATCAGTAATAAATACATTCTTTATACTAATATCAGGTGCAATAGTTATTTGTTAAAATTGTGAATATCTATAGCCAGCCTGAACAAAAATATCTAAGTTATTCCAAATTTAATTTCATTACCTCAATGAATACTGTTTTATAATAAAATAAAATAACTTGTTTATAATCTTTAGTTACACAATTAATAAATAATTAGTCAGCAAATTTTTAACTATTGGCTGAGAAAAAAAAATAGTAGCACCATTCCTGCACCAGTTCTCAATTTTCTCTCCAGTGCTTAATCATGTTTCATTCTTAGCTATGGTACTTTATATTCTTCTTGGAATCTAAATGTACTATGCTCCATTAATTTACTTTCATATTGTCTTCTCAACAAACCTTACAGTTTCTTCTTATGCGTAACTTTTCTGCACACAGCTTATTTCTTCCCCCTTATATAGTTTGATATTAATACCTAATGTGATTTATACCTAGGATCTATTAATTTTTTACTAGCCTGTATGAGGCAATACTTTCATATCTTAAACAATTTTATTGAGCTATTTTCACTAATATTTTCTACTCACTTTGTTCGATATATGTTAAATTTATTATAACTACTAAATTACTTCCCTTTACCTATTAATTAAATTAAATAGTGTTGATCTAATAATTTCTTTAATAGGTGTTATACAAAACTCAATAATGTAATTAATTAATTTGGATGGGACTTTCCAACCTTTTCTTATATAGTAAATGTTGTATGTTTTGTAACTTAGAAGTGCATTCAAAAGAATAAAATATGATTTGTTACTTCCTTCCAGCTTTTACATCTAATTCTTTTTATAACTTATCATCATCTTTACTGTCAAATATATAAATTATCTCACCTACTATAGTTGAACTCAGATAATTTCAGACTCTCACCTCAATTGATTGTAACAATACTTCATGTTTTTCTTTACAAATTGCTACCAGACTGCTTCATTGTTACCTCATCCAATAAAAGCAAGGCTAAGTTGTTGAAGCAAGTGACAATTGTTAAAGCTGATATGGGTAGTTTCAAACTCATTTAAAATTATAAATGCCCTGTTCCACCTGATATAAATGATCAAGGAGTGATAGTCAATTATTTAAATTTATGTTCATAAGAAGTATTCTTTTTTCTAGATGATATTTCTTGTGAGGATCTTGATGATGACAAATCAGTTTTAGCTCATCAATAAATTTAACTACTTTGTTATTAACACATCGAAAAGAAGTTGAAAACACAACATTATTTCATAAAGCTCTTAACTAAACTCTCAATAAGAAATCTCCCTATATAATTTCCTGATATATTTCTTTCATGACTAATGAATCTCCTGATAGAGTAAGGGTTGTCATTATCAGAGGTCAACTTGTTATTTGTTATTGTTGATATCTGAGGCCTTGGATCTTGGAATTAGTTAATATGTGAAAATTAATTTTCTGGGATAGGGAATTTTTTGATTGGGATAAAATTATTATTAAAACTCCTTAGATGTGTAAATACACTAAGACAGTTCTTCACAATTTAATGATGGTGATAATTTTTTATTTATCACAGTCATTTGATGACTGTCAACTAATTTATTCTGTCCAAAATTGTGACATAGGTTTTCTGTTGATTTTCTCTCAAGAAAATCTCTTGGTTGGTCCAGAAGAGGAAAATAAAAGTGTTTGCCTTTATCTCCAATCTTTTTTTTTATTCAAGAATCTACTAAAATTAACTGAGCTTTAACATTTTATATGAAAATGATACATTTTTTAATTTCAGGATCTGATTTATTAGAATAATTAATTTTGAAAAACAGTGCATGAAAAATACAAGTAAAACTTAAAAATACAGTACAAAACTTAAAATACAAGTAAATTTCGACTGTGCACTTAGGTTCATTGTCATTTGACATCTGTATCATTGTGAATTCAGTACCATCAATTACATCCAGTGCATGAAAAATACAAGTAAAACTTAAAAATACAGTACAAAACTTAAAATACAAGTAAATTTCGACTGTGCACTTAGGTTCATTGTCATTTGACATCTGTATCATTGTGAATTCAGTACCATCAATTACATCCAGTAACTGGTTATTATTGTGGATCATAATTACTTATGGTTCCAATAGTGAAACACATCTGTATAATTTCATTGAAGCTGAACTCTACTTTCTTCTACTGCTTATGCTATCTGGTGACTAGTTTGTGTTATTAATCGAGCAACTGTGATGACCACTTAATATAGCTGTTATGATAGTATAATGAAATATATTATGTTTTGGGGTATTTCCTCTGATTCTGGGAAAATGTCTTTAGAATTTAAAAGAAAATAGTAACATGAAAAATATTTAGAATTCAAAAGAAAATGGTCAGGTTATATATTGTATTATGAACTGTAAACCTCATTCAAATCAATAAAAATTCTTTCTTTATACATTTTACATTTAGTTCATGACACTGATGTTTTACATTAACATCTCAAATAATATGGAGTACAATTATTTCATACCACAATACAAGTGTTATTTTGTCATGCATGATTTAACTGATATAATTACTTATATTGTATTAATTATGATTCTATTATCTCAAAATGATTTAATTTGGAGTAAGCATATAGGATTTTTAAAGAAAAAGTCATTAAAAATTTTCATACTGTTTATTAAAATAACTTAAATCTTCATAGAAGTCTTGTTAACATTAAATTAAAATAGAATCAAGAAATTATTATTTCTTGATTCATCTTTTTCTATTTTTTAAAATGTTTCTAAAAGGATTTTCAAAAAAATGAAAGAAACTTTATTTTTTAGTAAAGGTCATGAAATAATAAATGGTGATTGAAAAATGGGATTGAGAGAAAAAACAAGTCAAAATGAAAATTCAAGTCAAAATCCTTAGGAATTTCAACACTCATAGAAAGCATCTATAAAATCTACACCGTAATACATATCCACGTCCTCACTAATAATAGATGGGGCCAAAAGACTGTAAAAAAACTGAAATTTGAAGGGACCTACTCAACCAGATCACAAATAACATTCACAAGAATCACATTAAACAACTAACTGGAGATGAAATGCTCAACTAGGCAGAAAAGAAGATACTGCAACATCACTGGAAAATGGCCTACCCAAAGGAGAACAAATGAAAACAGACTGAGATTCATTGATCTCTACAGAAACCACAACCTAATTGTGAAATCACATATTTCTAGAGGAAATCACAAAAACTCAAAACCTGGTGAGACCCTGACTACACTAAAGGAGAATGGCAACTAGATCATGTCTTTATAGACAAAACCACCACAAAGAGGTATACAATGTAAAAGTCCTCCAAGGAGTAGACAAAAGCTCAGATAACTACATATTCTAAGAATTAAATTTACTTTTCAAAGGAAGCAACAAAACCAAGAAGAAAAACAGACCCTCAAATTAATCAAGAGTGAAAACTACCAAAAAGCAATTGAAAAAAATAACAAACGTGGATAAACTCGAAGACAACAACCTTAAACAAATCGTAGAAGAACTGGCCCAAATAAAACTCTGTAAAAGACACCAATGGTGGATCAGCAAACGTGACGAATAAGTGAAGAGACATCAAGCATGGCTATTACACCCATCTCAAAAATCAGAAATATCCTTCCAAAATGTAGTAAAACAAAGAAAAGAAACTACCTAAACCCTAAGGGAAATAAAAAGTCAACACCATAAACACACACTGATTTCAATAGAAGAATTCACAAAAATGCTTTCAAGTGACAACCACAAAACCTTCAAAAAGCAACATCAGAAATATGAACCCCAACCAACTATTAAAGGATGAAAACCATAACTTGGCCCATAACCATAAAAACAATGTCGAAATTCTAGCTAAATATTTCAACAAACTCCTAAACTGCGAATAACCTACAGAACTAATAAACCTTGACACCAGAACACAAATAACAACTCCACCAGAAAAAAATCATCCCTCCTACAATGAAAGAAATTTACCAAGTCCTTGGTGTTACGAAGAATTATAAAGAGGCAGAAAATTTCAGACCTTTATAGCGATATGGAAACATACAGGAAGACCAGAAAAAATTGCCTTTCATCAATGTCAAATTCTTTAAAGAATCATCCTCCACAGGATAAGTTTAAAAATCGAGAAAGAACTAAGAATACCAGAAAGGTTTCAGACCCTGGAGGAGCTGTCCAGACCAGATAATGAGTCTCAAGCTAATAATGGGTTACAACAGAAAAAGTAGCGGAGACATGGTAACAATATTTGTAAACTTCAAGAAAGCATATATACTAAAAATTCTAAACACCTGGACTACATCCCAAATTAATAAACATGATAAATCTGACCTTCACAAACACTTAATCAAAAGTGAAATTCAAAGGTGAACTCTTGGAACCATTTGAAATCAAAACAGGACTGCACCAAGGCGATGGAATCTCACCACTACTATTCAACTGCACTGTGGAAATTATAATTAGGGAATGGATCAAAAAATGCCCCCAAAAATAAAAGTAGACCAAAAAATCAAAACAAACTGCCTTGGTTTTGCTGGCAATTAGCACTAACAAACAGCAAAAGCTAAATTACAGATATATTGGCTTCAAAATATCATTCGAAAATACAGAAATTATATCCCAAAAACCAGCAAAATTAAAAAAGTAAATATAAACTGTAATAAAATCAAAATAGTAACCCCATTGAAATACCTTTGAGAAATACAAAAGGAGACTAGGATTCTTTTGGATACGTCATGAGGATGCAAGATTCAAGGCTTTTGAAACAGTGTGTACATACAATCTTGACTTGGAAAGCATTAAGACAGGATGCAGATGGATCAGAGAAATAAGAGAGGATCTGCGGGAAATAGGCCTTACACTAGAAGACATTACAACAAGATAAGACTAATCTTAAAAATCAGTGACAAAAAGACTCGCTTCACACTCACAAGACATTCAGAATAAATGAAAGTACTAGGATGTCTCCACAGCCCAAACAGTCCCTCCAAAGATACTTGGATAATTGACTCACTAATGTGATCCTACATAGTCGAAAAGACAAAAAACATGAAACAAAAGATAAATAAAATACATATACTACATGTGGAGTGATAAAAGAATTGGAGAATTTTATTTTTTATCAAAAAAGGATTTACTTGTTCTATACTGATTTCATCCCCCTCCCATGAGATGCGCCACACTTTCAAATTAAATTCACTTTGTGATTTTTTATTTAATTCATATATTGTCACAAATCATTGTTGTTTTAATGTTTTCTTAATCAGTGGGAACAAGAAAAAGTTGCCAGTTGTCATCTCTGGAGAATGAGGAGACTGCAGCATCAGTATGGTGTTAATTAATACTGAAGTCTGAGCCGGACTGTTTTTGTGGAGTAAAATCCAAGAAGTGTTTGACCACATATACACTCATTTCCTTCTAATGACTCACCAAAAATGGGTTAAAACTGCAAAATGTACTATTTTCAGAATGTACAACTTTGTTGTAAGTTTTCATAATGAACCAGTCATTGTAATAAAAAAAAAATAAAAAAAAACAGTAATGAGAACCTTCCTTAACATTTGATCAAAGTTGGTGTACTTTTTACAATCTTGTTTCTTCAGAAAGCTTCATTGGGATGATTGGAACTTTGTTTTAATATCATAGCCATACATCCACTTTTCGCCATAAGAGGTTTGTACCTCTTTAGCAACTTCTCAATCACAATGGATTCGTCTATTACTGATGATAACAGTGACCTTTATTTTGTCTATATTTTCATCGGTTGTTTATGTATTTTGATGTCCATCCCTTTGACATCTTCAGCATCATCACGACTTTCCTGAACCTGTACAATGATCATTTCATTGTACTTTATTCTTTTTTTAATGCAAATTTTAATATAAATTGTTTGTTCCATCATTTTTAAACAAGATAAATATCAGTTTTATTAATGCATATTAATTATTCAGCTGCCAAAATTGAACTACATGTCTAGTAAGCCTGACAATATTGATATACTTTAGAGAGTGCTTGCTACCATTGCGTAGGAAAAAGAGATGAACTCTGTCAAAAAGATATGGTTTACAGAATTAAAAGTTTTTATCACACTAGTTTTTAATCACACCTCATACACACACACACATGCATAATTTTTTTATGTACAGTGAGAATTCTCTTCAGTTCAATCATAACATTGAAAAAAAATTCCATTATTAAATTGAAAAAAAAAAAATTGTTTTATAGTTTTATCTTACTTTAACAACACTCTTATATTTGGGATTATGATTTTTCCCATTCTCTCAGGTGATAAAGAAAAGGAAGGTAAACAAATTATTATATGGGTTTTACTAGGCCCATCTTATCTCTACTTAGATGATATCGTTTTAATTTCACTAAAAGTGTAATTATTTTTCACCTGGAATATAAACTCAATTACTTGACCTTGACAATGTCACATTAGCAGTAAACAACGCAAATATACCAAACACTGCATTGCTAATTACTTTTAAAAATTATCACACTTTTCTTTTTTTAAGGCATGAAAAAATGTGGAGTGTTTTTACTATGCTAATCATTTATTATAATAGCTATTATCATCTGAGAGCAGAGTACTATTTAATTATTGCTTTTATTTTAAGAAGTGCTCTAATAATTATGTAACATATCAGAACTGGTAATTTCTAGAATGAGGTAACATTTAGATAAAATGATTTGTAAAAAGTATTAAAGATTTGTTACTGATCAGTTCACGAAGCTGGATTCCTACATCTCCTTTAATACAAGGGAGTCAACTCTTTTTATAGAAATTTTCCTTTAAAATATTACTCTTTAAGATGACTTACTTTCAAAATACTACAATTTTTTCCTCTAAAGAAATTTTTGGAGCTATTTAGCAACTTATTACAATGGAGTTACTGATAGTAGTGTTATTATCATATGTCTTCAAAATATTAGGAAACCTCTAAATACGTAGTTAGATAATAAAATCAATTCATGCTGCTTTTTTCTTTAACATATATATATTAATAACACTACTATCAGTAAATCCATTGTAATAAGTTGCTAATTAGCTCCAAAAATTTCTTTAGAGGAAAAAATTCCAAGTACTTTGAAAGTCAGTCATCTTAAGAGCAATATGTAGTTGTAAAGGAGTAAAAAGTTACATATTTATCCTATATTGTGATTAAAAGTGTTGTGGATAAGTGGACAAATTGGTGTGTTTTAACATAATAATATTCTTTGTCAGCCCAGAACTACTGAAAAGAATTTAATAGAATTATATACTCAACAGAGATTAATGATTACTCAAACATATTAAGGCAACATAATAGACAACAAAATAAAACCTTAATATAAACATCAACCAACAAACATAAAAAAATTTCCCACATGGTTTTGTGAAACCAACCAAAAAAAATCACCAATAAGATCTTTGAGAATACAGCAAAACTGACCCCCCCCCCCCACACACACACATATATATATATATATATATATATATTTCTTTTGTGTGCGTGTGTATGTCACTGAACTCCTCCTAAACGGCTGGACCAATTTTTATGAAATTTTTTGTGTGTGTTTAAAGGGATTCGAGAATGGTTTAGATTCACAATTTGATACGATGGAAAATGTTTTTTTAATTAATTTATTTATTCATGTGTTGTGATCTTGGGATGGCTAAGGTTCACAGCTGAACCGGTAGGCAGCGCTGCAACCGCGTTTTAAACTTTTTTTTCATTTTTGGCATATCAGTCAGACCCAGTAGTTGGTGCTGCAATCAGATTCTAGTAAATATTTTTATTTTGTTGCTTTTTCTCAAATCAGTTGCTTGCATCGTATCTTAGTGTTGTTATTACATTAAAATTCGTATTTTTAACGGGCTACTGTGTTTAGAGAGTAGTTTGAATTAAATCCGACAGGTAGTGCTGTTCTGACAATTGGATTTATTTACATTCTGAGTTTTATAAAGTGAAAGGTTAAATTTTATGATGTTCTGTAATGTGTTGTAAGTTTCTTAATGTTCAGTATTAATTGTAATGATTGTAATGATAGTCACAACTCTTTTCGTTAAAAAATTATTTTCCACCGAATACTGTGATTAGAGAGTGGTGTGAATTAAATCCGATAGGTAGTGCTGTTGTTTTGCCATTTGGATTTATTTACATTCTGTGAAAGGTTAAATTCTGTGAAGTTCCTAATGTTCAGTTTTTTTAAGGTTTTATGAAACTTTCAATTGTGTTCATTTAATCTGTATGTATACTCAAATCTAGTGATAGTGAAGCATTGCCGAGTCTGATAGAATTGCGCGCTTATTGAGAATATTATATTATATTATTATTTATTGAAATAACGTTTTAAAGTGTAATTAAAAAATACACATCATGCAAATTTGTAAGGTGCAGTATTGAAGTGAGTATTTTACATGATTTTTCATGAATTTTAATGATGTATAAACGTGCATTCAATAACAATCAACTTAATCTACAAATTTAAATTGTCAGTTCTCATTTGATTCTATGCAACTTATGAATATTGAACGGCTCTTTGAAAACAAAAATGTAAGTTCGTAAAATAAATTATAACATTTATAAAATAAAAGTAAAAGTTACTTTAATAATTATAGTTTAAAGTATATTTAAAAAATTTAAATTATAATTTTCGTAGCTGATTAATTTTATAAAAAAATTTCTAAAATTGTTTTTAATTTACAACTATCTGAAATTTGGTAAAATAGCTGTTAAAATAAAGAATGAGAAAAATTATAAAAATTTCTACTGAAATTTTAACTACTTTGCTTTTTTTACAGTGCTTTAATTTTTATATTAATTGATTAATTAAGCATGATTATAGAACCTCAAAATTATTAAACAAAAAAAAAATGTAGGAGGTACTTTTTTAGAATGATTTTAAGTGAAAATTATCAGTAATGTGGATGAAAATTTATTAATTACACTAATTATTAATTTTACAACATTTTGATCTTTGCCACGTCTGTCGGGTCCGCTAGTATATATATATATATATACAATACATACATACACACACACACACACACAGAAATATAACTAACTAAATATATTTTCTCCTGCACTGATGTAAGGAACACAAAAACGTACTGAACACAACAGCAGAATTAAATGTTCTAAATCCTCACTTAGAAGCAAGTCTGTTTCAACAATATTTACTACAACATGTTAATTTTAGAATTTAGACTGGCTTTAGTATTAAATTATTTTAAACTGTTACCATGTTTTGTCATGCTGTTCTATAAACATACAATCCACGCTATCTGATTAACATAAAAGTAAAATAAATAATTTAGATGGTGGAGACAATATTTTGCTTCTGCTAATAGCTGATTACACACTGTTGTTCTTTCTAAAACTAGATTTCACATGAGTCAGAAGTTTAATCTAAGATGAAATTCAGTCTTTATGATTTATGTTAAGTAAATATACAAAAAAGTTATTATATGCTATTTAAAGGAACAGGGGATAGCCCTAAACAAAATAAATAATGCTCCAAATCTACTATGATCCCTGAGAAAAAATCCTATACAACCAAATTTGGAGCAGAAGAGTCAACATGTTGAAAGCTGGTTTTTAATTTTTAGAAATTCAGAACTATAGAATTCTGTAAACTGCTATGTGTAAACAGATTCATAGGCAGTAATTTAAATAAGCTCTGACATCAATATTTGTTTATTGTGGTTAAATATATTAACCACATATCATAAATTAACCAGACTCACTTAATTTGAACCTTAAATTTTTATATAAAAGAATTTATTCATAAATGTTATTTGCCCTGAATCAGAGTCCTTGCCCTTCATCTCCAACTTTTTAATTTTTTCTGGATTCTCTCTTCTCATCATTTAGCTCTGCTTTAATAATCCTTCTACCACAGCATACCCTACGAAGTCATTTTTATGCGACTGATATACTGCTTAATGGCGGTTCTGGTCGCCCCGAGGGTGCTAAATTAATAAATAAGCCAGACAGGTAGAAGAAGATAATGGTATTGATAACTTGTATTTTTAATTTCATGTTCTTTGAGAATTTTATCTCAAATTTTAATATCCGGGCCCTTTACACCCCATAATGTTGTTCTGTTGTGTTTTAATGTTTCTGTGTAGTTTGTGCTTTTTATTAAGGGCCCTTTACACCCTTATATATGATGATCCTGATGGTGATACTAATTTCTTTTTAAGAATGTGACGAGGGCTAATAACCTTAGTAGTCGATGCCCGTAAAAACACAAAAAAAAAAAAATAATTTTTTTAATAATAATAATAATTATTATTATTATTATTATTCATAATAAAATAATTATTATTAATTTTTATGTAGTTGTCTTTATGCAAACTCGCATAATGAAGCTTTCATTAAATATTATTACTGTGAATATGACAGTACACTTGTTATGAAATTTTTAGCCTTGATTACTAATTTCATATTTAACATTCTGTTGCAGTTCTTGTTGAATTAGCTGAATGACTATAAGCTTTATCTCACAGTTAGTTTCTCTTTCACATAGTCTAGTGCTTTCATTTAAGAGAACTGAAGTTTTACTTTTTATTTACTTTTATATCACAATTTTATCAATATTTTGCTATAAACTTGATATGAGAAGAAAGAGTAGACAATATGTGTATACAATAAAAATTAAAAGTATTTTACAAAAAATGTATTAAAAAAATAAATTAAAAAATTTTAAACGTTTCCAGATTTTTTGTATATTATATTATTGAGTAATTATATAATATTAAATTTATTGCTTACGTGATCAAAATCTAATAATACTGAAATTTTAATGTTTCATTAATTCTGATAATAATAATTTTTTAATAATACAAGAGATTTGTTTATTGCGACACATTAGAATAATATTCACACTTTTAATTGCAAATACGGTACACAAATAGTAGTTCATATATGGTACTTGCTTTAGTAGTAATTTACTTTAGTAAATTTCTACCAAAAAAGTATTTATTTTTTTTTTGTAGTAATTTACTTTATTTACTTTAGTAGTACATGTGACAACAAAGTGCTGTTAATGGACTATGGATTAATTTTAATAGCTCCTTCATTGTGGTAAGTTCATTGCCAAGTTCATTTACTGATTACAAACAATCACTTCAAGAGTGTGGAGTTGATTAAACTGCTTGTACATATATCAACTGAGATATTAGCAAACTATTCAAGAAAGTTTTTTTAAATGAAATTAATGAATTGTGTGTTACGCTTTTTTTCGTACTTGGGAAAGCTTGTGTAAATACAAGGTAAGACGATTATCAAATTATATGATTTTTTATACGTGTAAATCATTTTGTTGTATTTCTTGCTTGACTTAATGCATAATTAATCTGACAATTTTTTAATTTATTTATTTAATAAATAAGAAATAAATAATAATTATTACTATTTATTCATTTTTTTCCTTTTTATGTTCTTTAGATTAGTAATAATTTTTCTAGTCCAGTGATCAATCGTTTAAGAATAATTTTATTTTTGCTATATATATTTCCTGGCAGGTCAGATGTAGTTTAAGGTTTTCAACTGCCCTACTGCATTTGTTTGTACATTATTAATTAAGTCACTTCAGTTCCCTATTTAGAGTGTTAGGTACTCTTCATGGAGGTCAGGCTTGCTATAAGGGATGATGTTGAGGACATCTAAAAAAAAAAATTATTATTATAGTCGTCTTTCATTGATTTTTCAGCAGTTAAAAATCAAATTAACAACTAATTCAAAACAAAGCGTTAAAAATAAAAAAATTATAACTTTATAAAATTCTATTAATTCTAGCTTATGAAGTTTATTCCAAAATAAAATCAACTACCAACACCTTACTAATCTTTAGTTTTACGCAAAAGTAAAAAGATATAAGATTAAAAAATTTTTTTATACATTTTTTATGTCTGTTTTGCTATTACAAAAAGACATTAGAATAGGCTTGTAAAAACAGCTCGTTAAAAACAGTTCCTTGTAAGAAAGAGATACTCACTAAACACAAAGTAGAGTAAGGTATATGTTTATTAGAAATAAGAAAAGGAATGAAATTTGGAGTGAAAAAAGAAATATATAATTATTTTCTATTAATTTTCTAAATTATTTTGTTTAATTTTCACAGAAGAATATTTTGAATATCAGAATGACATTAGGCTGTTTTATTATTAACCTTATAAAAAACCAACACTAAGTGGTGATAATGAAAAATGGAAAGCTGCAGATATTGAATTTTTCTTTAGCAGGCGAGTATAGTTTCACCAGCGTGCTGATCATATACTGTATTCACTCACATTGTTCTCAGAAAACATTTATGAACCCAAACAAATATGAAGTACAATTTTTATAGCTTTCATTGTGCACATGAGATCATTAGAAAATTACTAAGAGAACTGGTTTTACAAAAAAATCTTTGCTTAAATATAGAATACATCTAAAACTTGGTTAATGATTAACTTCTCATGAAAATTTGATTAAAACTGGTATTTCTACTGAATGATAAGAAAAAACTAATGATAAAATTGTATAAAATGAACAAATGAGCTTCTTTTTATCAGGTTTAAACAATAAAATATTATATCTCATATTGAAGGGAATATTATACACACACAAGTTTAATAAATCCAAATTACAGCAACTATTTTTGTTTTCTTATTGAGTGAGTGCTGATTAAGGAGAGACCAGACATGACATTGTTTTACTTGGTCCAAAAAAAAAAGGTTTTGAAAAATAATTATTAGAACATCAGAATATTTTTTACTTTTGTTATTTGAAGATGGAACAATTAAATTTTAATTAAATTAAGGCTTGGTTTGCCAAGTGATCTCCATCTTCTTTAACATCACTGCGGCTTTTATGTGTTCTTGAAGAACGATAGAGGTTGAAAATAAAGTTTAAATATTACATATATTTTTCTTCATAAAGAGTCTTACCTGGCCAGGCAACAACATTAAAATAAAATAAAAAAATTATATAATAAACAACTTATAAATTTACAAATAATATTTCCTTGATAACTTCATTTCTTATATGTTCTTTTCTGGAACATTTCTTCATTGATTTTAAAAAAACTAACGTTAATTATTTGAATTCAATACTTGTCTGTTCTATTTGTTATTCATCTCTTGATCGATATGATAATACAGGTATGGCCATCACTATAAAATTTTATGCTTCTTTTTTGTTCTGGTTAACATTTCTATGAATAAGTCCACACAATATGCTGAATTTATTTACAGCGTACTAGATCAAACAATAATTTATAACTCTAATATTAAAATGATTTACCTGCTCTGGAATTTTATCCTGGAAAACAATTTTAGAACACCAGGTTTGGGTTTCTAATAAGATATCTTTATCCTAAAATCTTGACTCACTAAATGCAGTTGGACTGATTTATCCAATACCTCCACACTATCATGTATGAACTCCATGTCACCCTCATATAAAAGGAAGTTAACGTTCATTTTTAGTTAACATTTTACCTAACTGTTTAAAAGCTTGACAGTATAGAAGTTAAATAATGTAGATGATATTGGACAAACTTGATA
This sequence comes from Lycorma delicatula, assembly GCF_047948215.1. Classification (NCBI taxonomy): domain Eukaryota; kingdom Metazoa; phylum Arthropoda; class Insecta; order Hemiptera; family Fulgoridae; genus Lycorma; species Lycorma delicatula. Next base: position 16,383,909 of record NC_134455.1, on the reverse strand, counting down.
ACACCTTTATTTAAAAACAGTTTTACAATTTACATTTTTTATCTTAGATAATAAAGGTTTCTTTTTCAAAAATTAGAAGACATTTTAAAAAGAATTGTTTCAGTTTTGCAACATTGACATTTTTATTAATTAAGGGGAACAGGGAAGGTATAGGATGTTTAAAGAACAAAGTGATGTGAATTTCTTCTTTTTCTACAAGATTGTTAGTTTTTTCCTAGGTAGAACATTTTTTTAAAAAGGTCCTAATATCACAATACTTCAGTTTCAGTTAATTTAAGAGACTGAAAAGTAGACGTTGGAGGAACATGAAAGCCTGAAAATCTTTGAGACCAATATGAGTTTATTTTTTCTTATTACTAATACATTTTGAAAGTCCTCTCTGCCTTCAAGAACTTTTAGCTCATTTAATTCAAAATTAAGTCTTGGGATATTCAGTCCCTTCATTTTCAAAGCTTCATATTTCTTGGGGGCCAGTATAAATTTTTTTATTTATAAAATAATTTTCTTATTTTTATTTTTTATTTTTTTGTTTTAAATGTTGTTGCTTAGCCAACAGTATTTTGCCCATTATTAACAAAAATAAAAGTAATATTAGATGGTAGGAAAGCTGCAATATTTAATGGTATATTAATACAGGTTTTAGGGACTAAACCTACAGTGAAGACAAGAAGGCTCTTAGAAATTTATATCACTTTTAATTCTTCAGAAGATGGAATACAATTTGAAAAAAATATTTTGAGGTTGCACTATTTATAATAATGTTGCAATATATATGTAAAAGGCGGCAATATTCGTATGTGTGTCCGCTGTAGACTAAAAAATTGCTGGACCGATTTACGCGAGGGAAAATAGTAAAAAGGGAAAGGGGGAAAGAAAGAAAGGGAGAATAAGGAAAGAGAAAAGGGGGAAGGATAACGAGAACACGGGAAAGTGGAAAGAGGAGAAAGGGAATATTGAAAAAGGAAAAAAGGGAAAGAGAATGGGGGAAATGGGAAAACAGAAAAGGGTGAAAGAGAAGGGGGAGTTAGGAAAGAAATAGGGAAGTAGGGAAACAGAAAATAGAGTAAAAGTGAAAGGCTAAATTTTGTCAAGTCCCGTAATGTTCAATTTTTTAATGCTTTATCGAATGTTCAATTGTGTTAATTTAACAGTGTCAAGCCAGGCACTGTCTCTGTGCATGGTTCGCTGAGCCTCAGTTGGGCGCACTCCAAGTCGCGGTCTGTGACAAGAAGCGCGTCGTCAGTGTACACAACCAAGACCGATTCTTCAGGCATCTTCAGCCTCAGCAAGTCGTTCCAAAGGTCGGGGCCGTGAATCGACCCCTGCGCCGCTTCTGACGTGATTGCAGTCCTACGCTAACCTGCCGCGGTTATGTAAGACCGCGGTTCCTCAGGCATGCGTCCACCATTTTGAGGAGGTATCGAGACACATGGAATGAATGCTCCCGGGTCCGAATCATATCGCTCCATCGTGTACAGTAGAAAGCGTTTTTAACGTCCAACGAAGCGAGAAGGACCAAACGGCGCGAAAAATGGTTGTGGTCCTCTGCTCTCCGCACTGTCTCAACAACCTCTTGAACTGCATTTAGGGTCGACAGACCCTGCCGGAAACCGTACTGCCTGGATGACAGGCCACCTCCCTGATTCATCACCGAAGCTAGTCTTTTCTTTAACAGTCTCTCCAATACCTTCCCAGCTGTGTCAACCATACACAATGGGCGGTAGGAGGACGGCTACATTGCCCTTCTGGGTCTCTTCTATTCTGAGTCTCCATTGCCCTAGGGAATCAGCGCAAGCCGCGCGGTCTTTTATCTGGCGCTGAAAGTCCCAGCCACCAGACATATATTATACACGGCTAGAAGCAGACGGGGCCTGTAGCACCCCACGGGCTTGAGCACTTCACCAGGTATGCCGCCGGGAACAGTGGCTTTTCTGGCCTTCAGCGATCTTAGGACTCCCTCCAGTTCTTTCATTGAGAAGAGCGGGAAGTCGCTCACGTCGCCGAAGTTCCGCTCGGCACGGACCGAGTAGGCCGGGAACAACAACTTAACGTGCTCCGCTTTTGCTTCGTCTAGTAGAGCTGGTGACCGCGAAACCCCCAATTGCCGAGTTACTATGTTGTATCCCAGCCCCCAAGGGTTTGCATCTACGGTCTCCGTCAGTTCTCTCCAGCAGCTTGCGTTGTCACGTTGATGGCTGGACGGAGCCGCTTCTAATTGCGGTTTTAGTTAGATTTGTAATTTGTGCAGTGATTGTTCTGAAAAAATGCCTAAGGCAAAATTATCATACTGAATAAAAAGAAAGTTTAGTAGTAGTAAAGACACAAATTCTGTACCTATGCCTACAACCGCACCTGCTCATCTAACCACGCCGGCAAAATCCAGTTCACCGGAAAAAGTCAGCAGTTCATCTAAAAAGCTTTCATTTAACGAGTATGATAACTATGAAACCTCAGGTACAGGGAATTGCATGTTTTATGTAACTTTACTTAGTGACATGATCTAAAAATTAAAGTTTTGCAATAATGAAGATTGTATTGAGCTACGTACTTTGGATTAAGGCAAGCAAGGATTGGCCGTGAAAAGTGAATTGATGTGTAATTCTACACAATGTGAAATCACAATTCTACTTTATATGATAGAAAAGTATGATATAAATATAAAAATTGTTTGCTTAATGAGGTTTATTGGCAAACGTTTGAGTGCGACGATTTTTTTTTGCGCACTGATGGACTTTGTGTTACCTCCTCAAGAATTTGAAATAAAAGATATTAGCTAAGGCAGTACAAGATTCTGTCAAAGAATCTATGAAACAACCCTCTCAGGAAGCTGAAAATATAAACCTGCTTTAAATGATACCTTCACTTTTGAAAAAAATGTTTATGTGGACATACACAAAATACGAATGAAAGTTTTAACAGTTTGGTTTCGTGAAAAATATCAAAAAATGTTTTTGTAAGACTGAATACTCTAAAACTAGGTGTGCATGTTTCAGTGCTATCTTTCAATGATAGTTTCAGTTCTAAATTAAACATTAACAAAATATTATGTCCCAAATAGTGTAAAAAGTTAGTTCTTTTGCTACAAGAATTGACCCAATTTTTTTTGATAAAAGCAGATAAAGCAGCCCAAAATATGACCACAGAAGCTAGTAAAGCAAAAAGATTGAAAAAAAAGCAATAAAAGATTAGTGTTTAGCCGTAGAAGAGCAGGGAACCTTTTAAAAGAGCAGGGAAGTTTTAAAAATAAGTTGCTCTTAAAATGTATTTTGTGAACTTTGTTGCTAGTTTCCCGAAAAATCAATTACTACACTTTTCCTCAAAACTATTGTAGACAGAGGACTGAAATTTTCAGGATACATTAATTATTCTCTTTTCTAGATGTAGGAGTAAAATTATATCTGCAGCTTTGGTACAACAGGTTTTAGAATTGATAAAAATTGAAAAAAAAAAAAAGATTTTTTAAGTACTTTACTAAAGAAGTACCAGTAATGGAAATTTGTAATGCATTTTATTGATTTTACCACCAGTTGCTCATAATTGTAAATACAAAGGCTTGGAAAAATTTCAGCATCACAGCTTTAATGGTTTCTGAGAAAAATGGACCAAAATTTGCTTAACTTAACATGCAAAGCATAAGCCTTTCCCGCTACCGTTAAAAAAACATGAATTTAATTTTATTCAAAGATGATAATACAGTAAAATCCTGAATTATATTTACTTATATACTAGATTTATTTTATGATAATTCTAGCACTGGAATAATGAAACAATTATTTTTTATAGTACTATACAAGCTGAATGCATTTCCAGTTTTAACTTAATTTTGTTGAGAAAAAAATTCCATTGTGATCTGTGTCGGATCTTTTCTTTCTCTGTCCCCATTCTTCTCTATAACATTTAAGTTAGATGGATCAATTTTATCCTGTCAACTTTCTTTAACCACTTACTCTTCTACATGATTTCACTAGCCTAGTTCTAAACCAGTTTTTTACAATCTTATTTGAATCTCATTTTTTACACTAAAATTTCTGTTCTGTCTCTCTCTCTGACTGTTAATCTTCATCAGTTTGCTTTTATTTAGATCCTATTTCTTGTAAATAAATATTGTCTATTTTTACATAATCGATATTAGTAAAGAAAAAAATTTTGCAGATAGCTTGGAATAATTGATATTAATTAATAGTCATAATTAATTATGAGAATCTTTTAAGAATAAATCAAACCTGTGAGGAGTATGGGATGAAGATAAGTACAAAGAAAACAAAAAAAACATGATGATTAGCATATCAACCAAAAGGGCAAAAATTAAGATTGGAGAAAATAAAGTTGAGCAACATCCTTCAAGTACCTGGGGTGCAACATTAAGGAACATATGAAGTAGTGTGATCAGGAATTGCTACGGCAAAGGTAGCATTCAGCAAAATGAGGAGAGTGCTATGTAGCAAACTACATCTGCGACTAAGGAAAAAACTTGCGAAATGTTTTGTGTGGAGTATGGCCCTTTATGGGGCAGAGACATGGACTATTAGGAAGGGAGAGGAGAGAAGATTGGCGGCCTTTGATATTTGAGTTTGGAGGAGCATGGAAAAGATCAGCAGAACAGAAAGAATACGGAATGGGGACGTGCTTCGTAGAGTGGGAGAAGAGAAGGCGAGTATCCAAATAATAAAAAGAAGAAAATGCAGTTGGTTGGGTTATTGGCTGAGACGTGACTGGCTGTTGCTGACGGCATTGGAGAAATTTGTAAGGGGAGGAAAGCAAGAGGTCTACCATTTTCATTCGTCTCCAATATAAAAAGGGAAGGAAGTTACTATAACATGAAACGGATGACACAGAATCGAGCAGGATGGAGGGCGGCCATGTGTAAACCTGTCTTTGGGTAGAACACTCTTTTAAAATGTGCAGTAGAATAGAGTAAAATACCTACTGCGTATAGTACAACAAATATTTTTATGTTTCGTGTTGTGTGTTGAACTCACTTTTACCTTCTACGGGTTGGTAGGTATTTATTCTACGGGTTTGTTAGTTAGGTATTTTTAGTCTTGTTCAAGACTCTGTGAAATTGTTTTTAATTCATTAATTAGTAGTACACCGATGGGAATGTCACTCGTGGCATTCGCATCGGTGGCATCCTGGCCTCGGCCAGGATGCCACATATTCCAACTGGACATATTCCGACTGCAATATACAAAAGCCCATAAGAACTCGTAACGAATGGGATGGCGGAGGGTGTCTTCCCCTACGGGGTTAGGATGTAGTACAGCAAAATTAAAGAAAAAAAAATATTTCTAAGTAGATCCTTTAGGTTCAGTAAGATATTTTAAATTTATTATACAGTTCTGTAACCAGTAAAGTTTCGGATAATAATGGAAAGAAAGATGCTAACAATAATATGAATTTCATATACAGAACATAAAGCCATAATTCATCATAATTGAACAATATGAAAATTATTAGCTCACCAAGTTAAAGAGAAAAACACATTAAATGAACAACTTACGACTCATACCAAATATATGCTATTACTTGTCACATACCAAAGGGTAACAACAAAACTTAGGGCAGATGTGGTGAAAAACAGTGAAATCTGCTTCTCCACTGAAGAAGGAGTCATGTAACAGCTCCGAACAGCTCTTGAATCTCAATTTTACATGCGCTCAAACTATCCACCATTTTCTAATTTATTTAAAATCAATATTTGTTTTTCATCGTCATTTATCATGATAATCATAAATATTCTAAGATAATAAGAAAGACATGATATTGAGTAATAAATTGGTAAGAATGTAACTGAATCTTGCTGGATTTGAATTCTTAGTAGTTAGATATGACCGTTTTGAGCACAGCAACCAATCAGAAAGCGGCATTCTGATCACGTGAGTTAAACCACGCCCACTTTATTCTAGAGAAAAATTTACATATTATGCTGCATTTTACAAACAAATTCACATATTTCGCAAGCATTAAATTCTCTCTATTCTATTCAGTAATTTTTTTGCTATGAAGTAATTTTCAAAGTTTTTAATGAATTTTATTTCATTTCATACATTTTTACGTTTCTATTACGTGATTTTAAGATACTTTTCTATTCGTGAATCTGTTTTCCTATGCCTTCATGGCATAGTGGTTAAAAGTTAAATAAACAAAAGCAAAATATATTCTAATCTATATATTTCATTATTACTACTGTGTGATCTAATTTTTGATTTGCCATCCATCACGTATGTAAGGTATTGACTGATAAATTTAATATGTGATGGCTTTTTCTTATTACAGATATGCATTCAAAATCAGCAGTGAGGCAAAGTTAAAATTTACGTAAATATATTTATTTTTATTCATAAAATGTTTGAAAATATTCAAGGAAGAAACCAGATTTTCACAGCAATTGTTGGTAAGTTTACAATAATTATTTTGAATAATAAATAAGTACCCTATTAACTATTTTAATTTTGCAACATAAACTTATCCGAGTAACAATATACAGAGCATTTTAAAAAAGTTAAATTTTTTATCAGATTATAGGAGTGTAGAAATAACTTAAGTGTCTGTTTTTCTGAAGATATGAACTTTACAAATATTTCTTGACTAGTTCATACCTTTCTGATTTCTGCTAATCTTTCATTTCAGGGTGGTATAATCAGGGTATAAGCTGCTATTCTGAATTATTTATGTATTTTAATTTTAATTTTCCTTTCGTTTTACTCCCTGTGTTTCTTTCAATGATTAAACCCAAGATGGATTAGTAAATGGTCTACCGACAAATTTTTTCATGCAAAAAGAACTTGTATTCTTCTCCTTCAAATTTCTGTAGTTAATCTCATCAACTTTTTATTAAGATCATTTTGAATTGGATTTACCCTTCTTGTTTTCAGAATTTTCAAAGCGTATTTCAGAAGTCTTCAAAAAGTTCTGATGACTTTCTTAATTTTTTGTTTTTATTTACAACTGGGAATTATAGTAGTAGGTATTTTATCAGAATGAGATTAACATGATCGATATGATGAGTATATGGTCTTTTTATTTTTGTTTCATAGTGGGACGAATTACAATTACCGAGAAAATTTGTTAATTTTTAACTTAAGGAAATATAACAAAAGATTTCAATTATGAAAATGCTGACTCCAGAAAAAAAATTGTCAAAATTTTCTAAAAGTGTATTTTAGTATGTTATAGTAAACACTACTAGTATAATGATTAACCCACCGGGTTGGTCTAGTGGTTAATGCGTCTTCCCAAATCAGCTGATTTGGAAGTCGAGAGTTACAGCGTTCAAGTCCTAGTAAAGCCAGTTATTTTTACATGGATTTGAATACTAGATCGTGGATACCGGTGTTCTTTGGTGGTTGGGTTTCAATTAACCAACCACACATCTCAGGAATGGTCGAACTGAGAATGTACAAGACTACACTTCATTTACACTCATACATATCATCCTCATTCATCCTCTGAAGAATTATCTAAACGGTAGTTACCGGAGGCTAAACAGGAAAGAAAGAAGTATAAAATGATTAACCCTCCGCTAGTGACCTGAACTTTTTTATCAAGTTTAATGACGTGGATCTCTCAGACCGAATATATTAGGGAAGCTTTTTTTAAGCTAGTAACAAAATATTTAATACACAATTTATTTATTTAACTTTATTTACTAAATATTCATTAAAAAATGAAAAAAACAAACATAAAAACAACAGGAAAAATGAAAATTTAAATATAGAAAAAAATCAAAATAAAAAAAATCTACAAAATAAAAATTTGGAAATAAATCTACATTATAAAAACAAAAGATTTTGTAATTTACTTAATAAAATAATTTTAAAATTATTAAAAACAAATTAAAAAATTAACAATCTTTGTACAATAAGTTAATGTGTTCAAGGCACAAACGTTTATGACATTGTTTACAAAAATACTTTGTTTTTCGATATTGCTTTAAAGTGCATTCTCGACACCGGCCAAACCCTTGAGGCGGTTTTTATTGTTGTTGTTGGGGGTCTTAAGTTTGATAAATACTTTTAATTTGCCGTCTTGGCAATCTTGGAATATGGGTATCTGTAACGCGGTGGACAACATGTTTCTTCATTAATCTCATGGACAATGCGGTCAGAAACTTTCTACAGTTCAGGATTATTTTAGCAAAATATAATTTGAGTATTGATGCCGACTATATTATCAAATTATAAAAAAATACCATCGGCCACTGTGAAGTGTTTCTAGCAGATTCGCGGTTTGCACGAGGTTGGTTTTTGGAAAGCAGTGTCTCCTCCATTTTGCTTTTATATTTTTGCCAAAATAAAAAATAGAGTTATCACCTGAATAAAATTGTCTTATCACTGACAAACGGTTATCGTCTTCGGGAACTAATTCCTGTTCACTCTCAAAATCTCCTTCACGTTATTTAACAGAATCTATTTCATCACCTACATCGTTGTCAGCAGCAGCATCATCAATACAGGGTGTCCCATATAAAACGCAACCCATCAATCACTCATCCATGAAATTTCAAAAGTCAAGCTTACTCCCCTACTCGTTACTGAAATGTTCAGTGTATTGCTACAGACAAGATGGTGTTTTCGCTAGATGAACGTGTTTTCATTGTTGAGTCGTACTTCAGTACGAAATCAGTGGTTACAGTGCAAGATTTGCCATAAGTACCCAGATAAACCAGCTCCTAACAAAACACCAGTATTAAGGTTAGTCGCAAAATTTAGAGAGACTGGTTCTGTTAATAACAAGGAACACAAAAGATCTGCGTCAGAGTTGAATACAGATACAGTCACTGAAATCAAAGACCGATTACTCGCCTCGCCAAATAAATCGATCAGACGTTTGTCTGCTGAAATTAATCTGTCTAAATCGACTGTTCATCGGGCGACCAAACAATTACAATTACGACCTTATCGCATTCAAACGGTTCATCGACTTCTTGAGCCCGACAAAGAAAAACGGCTACAATATTGTTAACGGTTCCGTCGATTTCTGCGTGAGGGAATTAATGTTATGGATTCGTTATTTTTCACAGACGAAGCACGGTTTCATTTGGACGGCTACGTTAACAGCCAAAACAGTAGAATTTGGAACGCTGAAAATCCCCACGTTTATCACGAAAAACAATTACACCCGCAGAAGTTGGGCGTGTGGTGCGCGATATCGCGGAAGAAAATAATCGGTCTTATTTTTTTCGAGTACACCATTAATGTAGAACGATATCAGGATATTTTATTTCAGTTCATCGCACTCTTGGAAGAGGAAGACAGACACTGCCGGCTACAATATGACGGTTCGACATCGCACTACGCAGGTTCAACTTCTGATTTCGTCGAGGAATTCTTTGGTAATCGTGTTATCGGTCGAGGCTTGTGGCCACCATGATCTCCAGATTTGACTGCGGCGGTTTTTTTTCTACGGGGTTACCTCAAAGAAAAAGCCTATAGCAACAAACCACGAACACTTGAACAATTGAAAGTCAATATTGAACAAGCGGTATTAAATATCCAGCCACAAACTTTGAAAAAAGTTGCAAAAAACGCTGTAAAAAGAATTGAAACTTGTATTCAAGAAGATGGCGGCCACTTCCAACATTTATTCTAAATGTAAGGTAATGGATGGTAATAATAAAAATTACATTTACATTTACACATACCTTTTTATTATTTCAATACCTACCAGTATAAGGTTGGGTTGCGTTTTATATGGGACAATCTGTATTATCATCCTTCAAGTAATGATCGAATACGGGATTGTTCCCGTAATCCATGTTTCTTGAAAGAAAAATATAAATCGTATTTTCATTGCGATATCTTTAAAAAAATTAAATATAAATAAAAATAAAAGAAAAGAAATAAATTTTTTTTTGTAATATTTAATAAAAATGATATATTCCTTTAATTTTTTAAGTTATTTTTTGTCTTCAAAATACGACTTCAGTGACATCGGTCTTACATTTCATATACAAAATTAACAATCTCGCTCTTACGTACCGAAACTTCTACTATAGATCGTAGGAGAAATCACAAGTACCATTTCGTTTGGAAGGTGATAGAAGAGATTATGGTAGGAAGGTACCTGCTAGCACACTAAATTGAGTAAAATAAAAATTTCAATCACTTGCTCTGTGACACCGTAGAATATTAGCGGGGTGTTAATAATGTAAATATGTCATGAAACTTGCCACTGGATGTGAAGAAAGGTAGCTATAGTGAAGTTGACTATAGAGATCATGCCTTTAAATAACATTAGATAAACCACAATTCCAACAAGGCTTAGTGTGTTTTATTTGAAAGTTTTAATGAAATGATATTTAGATAAAGTATGCTAATAATAAATTTATGTCAGTGTAGGACAAGAAACGCTCTTATTGTTGGACTCTTCTTGTTAATTAATCAAACCACTAAACCAAAATTTATGTTGTGTTTTAACATTCTATGAATATTGAGTATTATTTATGTACTAAATGAATATAATTAGGCCTATAATAAGTAAATATTATTCAGGGTACAATAATTGTTGTATCCTGATAATATAAAATAAGATATGAGTAAGTTATGCTTTAAAAAAAATTAATATAATATAAAAAATAATGACAATTTATAAGCATATAAGTAATATATAAATAATATTTTAATACGTAGGAAAGAATTCTCTTTAGAATTATTTTCATATTTTAGAATGAAATTAATAGTTGGTGTTTGATCAAAGAAGCATGTGTATCATAACTTCTTTTTAATTAGTTGTCATATGTGAATTAGTTCTTGACTGTTGTTTTCTTTCTCAAGAACACATTGTTGTTCAGTTAATAATGTTATTTTAAAGAGTGAGATTAAACATATAATGAAATACAAAATTAATATGAATATTCAGACAAAATCATCGTGGAATAGCTACTCTTCGTTACTAATATAAACAATAAACTAATAATATGAAAATAAACATTGTCTAATAATACTGAATATTGTACCTTTATTGATGAATCCAGAACCTCTATAGTGCGATGAATCAGCCTCTCATTACATAGAGAGGCACGATTTGCACAGGTGGGTCACCAGCAATCTCATAGTAGGTGCTGGTAACTTGTTCCAAAAGGTCCTTTGTAGGAATGATTTCTTCTATAAAGAATAATTCCTGAGGAATTTCCAAGCAGTTATTAGTTCTTTATAATTTAAAGATGTTATTATAATGTTTTTTCAAACTGTACAATAATAATACATCATTACACTTGTTTGCAAGTAATAAAAAAAGTTTACAGTAACTATAATGTTAATAAAATGTAATTTTACTGATAAAAGTTAAGATTAAAACTGCTATAGAACTTAAGAAAACATTCTCTGTTCTGTACCATATTTTTGTAGTATGGACATCTAACATGAGATGTAAATCACTTACAAATTTGGGTGTAGCTATTTTTAAGAATAAGAATCTTCCTAAGCCTGGCATACTGGAAAAATTTGGAATAAAGTAGTTTCACATTAAGCATTTCAAATTCCTTTGATTTTGGAATGCTTAATTGAGTATGTAATTTTTTTAAGTTTCTTGCCCATTTTTTATTACTCATTGTTATATAAATTACTTGTTTATTGTTATATTTTTCATTGTTTGTTATTACTCATTGCATAGTACTCATATTGCTACAATTTAAAATTGCAAATTATCTTGAAAAACTTGTCCGGTTAACTATTAAATGAAGGAAGAAGGTAACAAAATTATTTCTCAAGTTACTTACATACTTTGATAAAAAGAACTGTATCTTAACTATTCTTAAGAAATAATATTCATCTTTATCTAAACGGTTAACATAACTATTTTAATGTAACTCAACACAACATTTCAGCTTATAATAATGCCTTAATTAGACTTCCATTGCCATGTTTAATAAATTACGTAATAATTTTTAAAAAATTTCTCAACAATTTGTTTAAAATAGTACTAAAAGATTTTCTTTTACAGAATATTATTCTGTTAATGAATGGAGTGTCATATCTGCTCATTTTTTAGCAGATAATATGTATTTTAATTTACTAATCAGAATAAAAGATTTATTTATTTATTCAATGCCACTCTTGAATAAATTATGGCGTTTAATAATAATGTATTTAATATACATCTTATGTGTAACAATTTTCAACTGTTGTAACACTGTTAGGTAACTATTTTAATAACATTCACGTTAATATAAAACAGAATAAGATCTTGTTACTGTTCATGTTACTTATTCATAAAACACTGGCTTCATTTAAAAATACACAAATTTATGTTTCTAGTAAGTTTTGCTTATGCATCTGTGGGCTGTAATTTTGCTTGGACATCACCAATATTACCACGGTTGATGGAAAAAGACTCAAAGATACCAATAACTGAAGAACAAGGTTCTTGGGTTGCTTCACTGCTTGCTATTGGTGCGACAGTTAGTCCGTTGATGTCATGTAAATTGCTAGACTCATTAGGAAGAAAAAATACGTTATTACTAAACACTGTATTACTTCTTCTGGGATGGACATTGATATGGCTTGCTTACTGTCTTGAAATACTTTATGTAGGAAGGATAATAACAGGTTTGGCGTGTGGAATTTTTTTTCTTGGTCTTCCAATGTACATAATAGAAATAACTGAGGTAAATACAAATATTTTTTTTTAGTAAAATAATATCCCCTTAATATAATACAATTTAATTAATAAATAACACCAGTGTTTACAAATCAAGAATCTTTACTGGTTGAATATGACAAACAGTTAATTAAATGAAGGAAACAGCAAGAACTTTTGTGTTCATATATAATGATGAATTTTACAATAATTAGTAATATATGTATTTTAACACTACTCTGGTTTATAAGAATGAAAAGAAGATTTGAAATTTCATAAGACAATTCTTTTCTTTTTTATTCTTTAGTATGGCTGATAAACATTGAAAAAATACAGGTAATTAATAATAGTTGATGTTATTTAATATAATCTTTGAAGGTAACTAGAAATATCTGAAGTGATTGGATTATTGATGTACTGTTTTAACTGTGGAAGTAGTTTTTGGCATTTAAAGTAAAATAAATTTTGAATCGTAGCTGTAGAAAGCTACAGTTCAAATTTACTGTTTACTGTAAACCCTATCCTGTAGAGGAATTCAAAGATTCCTTAGATGTGTGCTGACTACTATAGAAACCACAAAATAATTCTTATGCTTCTGGTTGTTTTTTTTTCATTAGTTACTGGTTTAACACTACTTATAATTATTTTCTGTTCTGACTGCGTTTTTGCTGTTTTATCTATTCCATTTTTTCTTTCTTGACAGTTTACCTTTTATACATCCTCTCTAATACCAACTAACCTAAATCTTAGAAGTCTAAATACATGGCCTATCTTACTCATTTCTTAACTTGCTGTTTCTCGACATGTGAGTACTATACTCACATTGATATTTTTTTCTTTCCTATTATCTTTATGCTTACGGTAGATTCTTGGAACGCCATCTAGCTGCTTATGCATGTGTTTGGAATGCGATAAGCAAGTTTTGCATTTCTGGCTAGCAGGAAGGAAATCCTTACTAATCAGTTAATTTTATTAATAATTCATCAGAATGAGTGTGGCACTCACACTCAAGTAATCGTGATAGCATTTATCTGTGTTCTTCCTCCGATTTTTGTTAGCTTAATTCTGATTTTTTCGTTTTCTTAAATCTAGACATTTTATTTTATATTTAATTTATAAAAAATTTAAGTTTATTTCAATGAACTAAGAACAGCAAATACTCACATAATTAGATGGATTTGAAGATAAGCAGTGTGAAAATCGGTTATTAGCTAATAGATAAAATGAACTTGATTCGGATGGGTCTGATAGTGATAGTGACACAAGAGTGAAAGTGTGAAGTCAACTGATGAAGATGATCCATTGTATCTACCCAATCCTGGACCTCATACATTGGTTACGACAGCTTGGGATGTTCACACACCGAGTCAGTGCAGACGTAAACCACGGAGAAACAGTCATCCACTCTCCAGGAGTCAAATCAATTGCTAGAAATGTGAGGACAACATTTGAGATATGGAAACTATTTTTCCAGATTTTTTAATTGATGAAATAACTCATCATACAAGCAGTTGACTGAGAATTATCCAACAAAATTATAGTAGAGAGTGTGTTGTGATTTTTTGTTCATTTTAAACAAACAAATAATTTGTTAATAAAAAGTAAAAAATAAAAATTGAACATGGGCATAAACATACAACATTAAATATGAGTAAATAAAAGGAAATTGATGTGTGAAGACCCCTCACACATCGAATAATGGCGTTACTCTTGCAGGGTCGAGTTACGGTGGATTAAAAAATTCTTATACCAATTTCTTTCCAATTTTGTTTGTCTAAATTAATTTATTAAAAATTTGGTTGCCACACTAATTTTTAATATTTTTCTTTAACACCAGTTTTCAAAAGCACATTTCTAATCTTTTTCATTTTGTTTTTCCAATTATCCATGTTTCATTACACTACGAAATACACTTCTGACAAATATTTTCAAGAATTTCTTTCTAATTCAAAGATCTATGTTTGAAACTAATACATGTTTTCTTTTTTTATGAAAGACCTTCTTGTTTGTACTAGTCAGTCTGCTTTTGATTTATATCCTTCTTTACTCATCCTTTATAATTTTACTTTACTAATAGTAAAATTCTCTAACTTCTGATGTGCAACTCTTGTATTCATCTATCAGAATATTTCATTCTTCATTATTCTCCTTTCTGTTGCATTTCTTCATTACCTTTGCATTACTCCAGTTTATTTTCAAACTACATTTGTCTCAAAAAAATAAGTTTATGTTTTCCATGCTTCTCAGTATATTTTCTTATTTATTTTTATTTTCTGCCAAAAGCCCACTAAATACCACTTTAAATTTCTATATTGCTTCCTGTACGTACAAGTTGAAAAGTAATAAGGAGACTACATTCTTGTCTTATTCCATTATTCCTTCACAGCTACCCTTTCTTTTTCCTTCTATTCTTACAGCTGTAAGAATAGAAGCAAAGAAGAGGTAGGGATGTTAGTTCACATTCTGCACAGGATTTAAGAAGAAGGGTACAATAGCCATCATTGCCATATTTCAGTGGCAAGCCAAGATGTATTTCAGTTGAATATTTTTTCTAACTTTCTTATTATTGGTAGATGTTATCAGATTAGTTGTCATTGCTGACGATAAAGAGACCATGGAGGTCACCTCAGACTCATTCAAGGTTGGTAGCACCGACATGAAAGTCGACTTAAACATAAGTGGCGACCCAGATTATTGTGTGTGACAGATCAACAAATATCTGAGGTGGAGTTAATGACTGTTATTCAAGAGCAAAACACTCAGATGACTGAGGATACCTTCAAGTTTGAATATAAACTATTGTTGAAATCGAGTAGATGCGAGGCTGAGTACTACCTTGGAATTTTCACGGTCAGTCTGAATTTTTTCCACAACTTTATTGACAAGGGCAGATTATTTGTAAATTTTTCTTCATGTAGAGTCAGAGTCGGCAGAGTTTTTAGATATTCAATGATGCTTCAAGTGCTGCAGGTATGGTCACAGGGCTAAGTTCTGTAATCATCCAGCAGTCTGTGCTCATTGTGGTGATTAGGGTTACAAGTGTGAGTGTTCGAAAAGATCAGAGGGTCCAACTTGTAGTAATTGCAAGCATGTTCGGAAGGAGTCCAAGCACTCTGTGAGTAATAAGGAATGTGGTTTTTATCAGAGGGCTGTAACAATGTACTTGAATTCTTTAGCGTTAATTGTTAAATTCAGGCAATTAAATGCACAGAGTGCTTACATTTTTCAGATTGAGCTTGGTGAAATTGCTCTTTGTAGAGGGTTGGATGTTATTTTATTTCAGCATCCATATATTATGTTCGGAGAACTTCCAGATTTTTGCTATTGTGGTTCCAATAGCATGTTCGCTGTTGTGTGCAGAAGGGAAACGATTGTGTCTTCATTCAACAGCTCCGTGTCTGTGTGGATGTTCAGAACTTTTATCTATATGTTGCAAGTTCATATTTTCAGTATAGAGACCCTGCTGATTGTCATCTTGAGATCCGGGATAAAATTCTTAGATTCTCTGGTACCAGTCCAGTCCGCACCAGTCCTTATTGGTGCGGATGTGAACGCTGAGTCTCTACTGTGACTAGTGGTTTCACCAGTGATGGCATAAATTAGTAGATGCTTTGTAGCTCAATATTCTCTACAGGTATTCAATGTGCCTGGTGAGTTGCCCACCTATGCAGGTATGGTAGATGGGCGTCGGTTGTTTGGTGGAACGAACATCTGTGTTATTGTTGGTAGGTTTTTCGTGCCTGTCTGTAATTGGAAGATGGTGGATGATTGCTCGAGCGATCATCGATTGATTATTTATGAAATTGTTGGTGGTTTGAGTGAGTACTACCGATGTAACTTTACAGCTCAGCAAGATCGTTTCCTTTGCAGGTAAGCGGACTAGAGGAAATTTATTGACTTCTTTCGGCCAGACTTCGAGTTTTGGATCGGGGTCTGAAGTCTTTGGTATTGGCAGAGAGTTTGTCGGCTGCTTTCATTGACTGCTCGATTTCCCGCAGTTCAGGTTAAGAGAGGCTTGCTCCATAGTGGTCAAGGAATTGTCATTCTTGAAACAGGTTGTCTGTCATTTAAGGAGAGCATTTCAACATCAGGATGATCCTGAGCGACGGGCAGTCCTTGTTGCTGAGTATCGGAACCGCAGATCTCATTATTTTCATAAGATTTGTATGGCGAAGAGTGATTCCTGGCGTTCTTTTGTGCATGAGTAGAGGAACAAGGATCCCTGGGGAGTCGTTTATAGTGTTTTGGGACACAAATGAAGGAAGGATGGTCTTCTGTCTGTTCTCTCGACAAGGTTTGGTGTGATTTCAGATACGTCTGGAATCTTGTACAGATTACTTGAAGATTTTCTGCATGAAGATGATGATGCTGGAGAGACCGCATACTATCTAGAGTATTAACTATTAATCTTAACTGCATTTGAGTGCCTATTTTACCACTATAATATGCTTTAATTTTTGGCATTCATTTTATCACAAAATCTCTAATCCTTACTGAATTTTGACTGCCAAAACTCTAATATAAGGTTAGTACTTTAATATTCTAGATGTAGGGTGGTGAGGGAAAGTGTTCACTACTTAAAAGAAATTAAGCAATGACTATCATAATTTATTTTCACAATTCATAACTACCATATCTTAAGAAGCTTTAAAATATAAAAAAAATTCAGCTTGCTTTTAGAAACTAGTTAACAAATAAATTTCAATAACAGTTATTTGTATAACTTAACCAAGTTAAATTAACCGATAAAAGAACGGTAACTTCTCTAACTTATACCAAACAGTGTAGCACTTAGAACATTGTAGCATAACTATTGTAAGGTGGTATATGTTACAATAGAAGAAAAAGGCATAATATCCTCTTGTTAGCATAATAAAATGCAGGTTAATATAATGAGCACCAATGTGTTTATTGATGTCAGATACTGATGAAATTATTTCAAGAGTATTACTAGTTTTGTATTTTTACACATCACCGCATTAGAAAAAACAAAGTTAAGAAAAAGGTTAAACTTTGGACACAACCTTCTACAGGAGTCTTTAAGAATTTTATTTTTTATTAAATTATCATATTTTGTAACGAATGAAACTCAAAGTAATAAAATATTGTTTGATAATTTAAAAACAAATTTTTGTATTTATTGTTTCCAGGATTCTCTACGAGGGGCACTTTGCTGTGGAATAGAATTATCTATTGCTTTTGGCTGTAACTTAGAATATTTTGCTGGGCCTTATTTGTCATACAACAGTTTAGTAATGCTATCAATGGTACCTCCACTGATTTTTCTTTTGGTTTTCTTATGGTTACCCGACTCTCCATATTATCTAATATCAAAAGGGCAGAAAGAAAGTGCCATAAAATCACTTCAGTGGTTCAGAGGAAATATATCTAAAGAGATGGCTGAAAAAGAAAGTGTCATAATTTTGGTAAATTAATATTTCTGTCACAAAAATCATATCACTCTTTAATGAATAGCGGTTTTCTGTGAATCGATTTTGAAAAAATCTAAAGTAAGAAAAATGATAAGTTATTTAATCATCTTAATTCAGTTTTATTATAATATTAATATTAATTTAAGAAAAATAGTTAACACATCCTTTTTATTTTATTTATTTTTTCAGTCAACAATGTATGAGCAGATGCAAAAAAAAGCTGGGATTAAGGATCTCATTAAAGTTCCTGGAAATAGAAAAGGTCTTTGGATTAACTTCTTTTTAGTAACTGCTGGTCAGTTCACAGGAATTAATGTTATTCAATTGTATTCCGAATTAATATTTATGAAATCTGGATCAAATATCCCACCAAAATATTGTGCAATGACTGTTGGAACGTTTCAATTTATATCCTCTCTTTTTGCTCCTTCAATATCAAAAACTTTTGGTTACAGAAAACCACTTTTACTTGGTGCTGTTATTATTGGAATTGAATATGTACGTATAATCTTTAAGTTAACTTAAATTTAAATACTTAAAATAAAAATGCAGAAACTTTAGACTTACATTTAATTCTGCACGTTTTTAAAATAATGATTTTTGAAAAGAACATTTATTTTTAATGAATCAAAAGATTAATACTAAAGTAAAAGCTAAATTTTTATAGCTTTAGATCTGAATTAAAATACCTAATTACATGCTAGAATAATTGAAAATAAATAACATTTTTATCAACTGGTAGAAAAACAGAGAAACTTTTATTTACATGTTAATAGTTATTTTAAAAAATAACTTTTGAACAAATTGGCCTCATATTCAAACTAAATTGAAGATGATATTTTTGCTTACATTGTTGTTTATTAATCTTATGATTTTCAGTAAGGCTTCCAAGAGTTATGTAACAGGCAAGATACAACTATATTTTATGGATTTTAAAATATAAAAAATAGATATCTTTACTTATAAAGCAACTTGTACTAAATGACTAACTTACTGATTCATCATCGCTCAACAAAAACTACTAAAGAAAACTATCTAAAAACCGATTTATAAATGTTTTGAAATTCGACCTTAAACGGGCGAAGAAAAGTAAAAAAAAAATTGAAAATGACTACAAATTTTTTTCAACTATACTAAACAAGATATTCACTAGATTAGAACTTGAAAATACTCTTGAGATAAATAACTAAAATCCATTTTCGGGAATTTTGAATTTCGAATTTTTAATGGGTGCGACAATGTGGCTCAACCAGTACAGCTACTGTTAACTGTATACGCTAAGCGACTGGCTACATCTGCCTCTGGTTACTAGACTAAAAATACAAAATAAAAGTAATTAAAAGGTTTAAATAAAAAGAGAAACTAATAGGGTCACGGTTACCCCCTAGAGGTATATGTCGGTTAACTCTAAGAACCGTGCAAAATACACCTTTACCCGTACTATTTAACCGGTTATAATTAATATTTTTAAGATGGACGATGTTTTGAAACCCACATCTTTATTTAATTTTTATTTATCATTATTATTCTCAGAAGCGTGAGTTTTTTGAACTCGGCGAGGTCCAAGGGGCAGAGCCCTCTGGCAAGTGGAGAAGGGCAAGCGAAGCGAATATGGAATATTCGTTTCGCGAATATGGAATATTTAGCCGAACCATGTTCGGCTAAATATTCCCTGGCCGCGACAGGAAACGCAAGTAACCATATAGGGCGGACCGGGCGAAGACGCGACGGGGATGCTAGAATGTAGCACCGAAAAGTGCTGTTTGGGATATTTTTATTAGTTAACAATTGTAAGAGATAGTGCGTATCATTTGCGATTTCTTTCTCATGCCATGTACTATACATAGCTGTTGTCGACCGAAGTGAAGGAAATAATTACCACAAGTGTTGGAGAATTTGGAGCTATTCTCAACTATGATGAAAAATAATCTGCGTCACAATATTCGAACTACAATATATTCGTTCAAATCTCTAAAGGTTCGACTTATGATGGATTGTTTAATCTGGTAGCGGCTGGTTAATTATGTTCATTTGTATTCGAGGTTTACCGCAACGGTGAACATTATACTACTTTCGGTAACGACGTTCACTCTGCACTAAGGATGCACTTCTCTGGTGATTTATCCACTTATCCAAATTTAGCCAAACCTTTGAGGCAAACGAACCTTTTCAGTTAAGTAACCACCAACATTGGACAGCATACCTGTTATCGGGGCAACATGTAGAAAACGACGAGCGAGATATACAGATTCTAAGCAAAATATCTCAAATAGCACTTTTCAGTGCTAGATTCTAAATGGCTTATCAGGGCCATATACAAAGCGATTACAAATTGTACGGCAATCTCTCAGGAGATAATTTTATAGCCAAAAATAAGAAAAAAGTTGATAAAAATATAGGCCAGAAGACGGTTCGTTAACGAATTTTGGCTCGCGAAACATTTAGCTTTGCTTTCTGCTCCGTCTGTAAAATTAAACCGTACCTTAATATTTGCGATACAAATCGAGGGATACATTTGGTTCTTCCTTACGTTTTTGGTCTAAGAAAGTGTATAAAAGTATTTCCTGACTTCTATTTCACTTAGGTTTTAAGAAATCGGGATAAAACAAGAAAACATTTTGTCGAAAAACACACTTTTTTAGGTTTGGAATAAAATAACTTTGTTAATTTTCCAGTAAACAAATAAAAATTTCTAGTTATTTTTGTTGGAAATTTAATTCTGAAAAAGGTTATATAAATAACATCAATTAAAATTTAACATAAATTTGAGAAGTTCAACTTTAATTAGAAACAAAACACACAAATTGGATTGAAAAAGTGATACGATTTTAAACAGAATAAACAATTTTTATTAATGTTTGAACACAATAATGTAAATGAAAATAAATAGAACAAATTATAACCACCGACTGAAAAAAATTAATAAAAAATTAATAATAATCACATACCTTTGTTTTGTTTTTTATAAAAATGTTGAAATATCAAAGTGGTTACGTGATAAATCTGCAAACATTTCTTCAAAGTAGTTGCTCAATGTGGCCGCCATTCTGTTCAACGCATAGTACAGCTCGGCGAATCCATGCTTATCGGGCTTAATTAATAACATTATTATTATTCCTAATAGTAGCTGCAGCTACTATTATACGATGTTTCAATTCTTATGAGCCAATACGAGCGGAATAGAAGACTTCATCCAACCCCAAAGGAAGAAGTACGCTGGCGTGAGATCCGGGAGTCTAGGTGGCTAAAGTTTGATCAGTTTAGATCAATCCGTTACTTACTAAATGTGTTATTTAAATGAACCACCACATCATGATAGTTGCGAGCAGATGCGCCATCATTGAAAACCACATCTGTAACCTATTTGCAAATGGAATATCTTACAGGAGTTCAATCAGATTTGTTTGCAAAAAATGCAAGAAATCCTCCCCATTGAGCCTTGAAGGTAAGAAGAAAGGACCTATGAGATTATTACCAAGAATATCACACCACAAAATCGAAAAAGTGCGCTGGAAATGACTTGTAGCATGGGTTTCTTTCTGCCCATGTGTCAGGGTTTCGATAATTACATTGACATTTTTTGTAAAACGGAATTCATCGGTAATTAGATGAATTAGTATGTTTGGAGTGTCGCTTTATATGGAAGTGAAACTTGGACGATCGGAGTATCTGAGAAGAAAAGATTAGAAGCTTTTGAAATGCGGTGCTATAGGAGAATGTTAAAAATCAGATGGGTGGATAAAGTGACAAATGAAGAGGTATTGTGGCAAATAGATGAAGAAAGAAGCTTTTGGAAAAATATAGTTAAAAGAAGAGACAGACTTATTGGCCACATACTAAGGCATCCTGGAATAGTAGCTTTAATATTGGAAGGATAGGTAGAAGGGAAACATTGTGTAGGCAGGCCACGTTTGGAATATGTAAAACAAATTGTTAGGGATGTAGGATGTAGAGGTTATAGTGAAATGAAACGACTAGCACTAGATAGGGAATCTTGGAGAGCTGCATCAAACCAAATGACTGAAGCCAAAAAAAAAAAAAAATATTACATGCCCAAGAAAAAAACAATGTTAGTCCAAGCGCATAGTGAAAGAACAAGGAATGCAATTTACTGCATTCTCTGTCCACCCGTCTTTTTGTTTTAGTATTGACTTCTTGTATATTGTGATTAAATTTGAGATTATATTAGTGGTTGTTTGTATTATTTAGTGAGTGATATTACGTTGTAGTTATTTACTTGATGGAAGAGCCTGCTTCTACAAAACGTAGGTCATGAAGGAATGTCGGAAGTTAAAAATAAACTGAGGCTTCAAAGTGAGGTAGGTGAATCATAGAACTGTAAGCCGAATGCTTTAATAACATAAGCTAAAGTGAAAGAGAGCAAATAGTGAAGTGTTTTAATTCCTTCCCTCTCCAAAGACTCAAATGTTTTACGATTCGGTACTCTTCGATCTGGATAATTTTCCCGGTATTTACGCACAACAGCCAACTTATTTTAATTCCTTAACAACCCAAAATGATCAGAACGCCTATCTGTCGGGGTTAATTTCACTTATTCCCGATCGGCAGAGAGATTTTGAAAAAACAAGATCAGTCTCTACATGGAAAGTAGTTTCTTGCACAGGTTAAGGTTTCAGAGAAATAATAAAACGGAGGAAATGACAATGTGTGTCAAAGCATTTATTTCATTCCCTAAAATTACAAAAAGAAAACTTAAGCATTTACAAACAGGGTTGAAACATTGATGCTCGTGCTTGTTCTCCTAAAGACCTTCTTCTCCTAAAGTGTGGCTTGCATGGTTCCATTCATCGAAAATTGAATGAATCTATTCAGAAGGCAATATCTGATCATATTAGCAGTTTTTGCAGCAGGAAAAGTCACTATAGTCTCCATGATAAAAAACTATTCTTATTTGAAGAATTAAATATTAGTAAAATGTTTCGGTTATTTAAAATAAATATCATAACTGTGTCAGTTATGAATCATACTGAAACATTTTCAATATAAAATTTAATATAGGTTTCCAATATCCAAGAACTGACACTTGTTCGATCTGTGATGAGTATGATGAAAATTAATAACTAAGCAAATTTCAAAAACTAAATTCAATCTAGGAGGGCAAGACATATTCATTACACAAAATAAATATGTTGGATTATTCCAACAATTATAGCAACAGAAATAATTATTTTAAAATTAGTAATAACGCCAATAATTATTATTAGACGTATTACCGGAATAAAACATAATTAACAAAAATTATAGCATATTCATAATAATTTTATCAAACATGACCCGTTGATATGATTTTACAATAATAATGACTTATAAAAATAAATAAACCACCAACAACTTTTTTATATGTGTTATAGTACTTTTGGATACCAAATCCATCTTCAGGAACTCAAAAAACTTTTATATTATTCTTAAAATAAAACTCATTCATCGTATGCAAGTCGTTATGTAAAATTTAAAAATGTACAACAGTGGACGTCGTGTTTTAAAAGAAAATTATGTCGACTTTAGCGTCCAGTCACAATAAAAGTTTCCAAATACTCGATTTTAACATAAAATCGAATTTATAATATAAATTATAAAAAATTTAACAGAATATTTAAATTATTTGGTTTAAAAATTGCATATAGTCGTATAACGAAATAATAATAATGAAATAATAAAACATAAAAATAATACAGATCCATCTAAAATAATAAAGACCGGAATAAAATTAATTTAGATGGACGAGGAGTATGTAGTTTAGAATGCGCCAATTTTGATTTAAAATACATTGGTAAGACCAATCTATCTTTTTCAGTTAGAATGCGACAACATATCAACGGTATAAAATAAACTCAAATAGGAAAATCTAATTTTGCTAAACACATTATCAATGATAACCATAATTATAATTCGGAAAATTTTATTGAAATTCTTGATTTTTCAAATAATATACAAGGTATTATTAATAACTTAGAAAAATACCATATATATCTTAATAATAATAATAAATTAACGAATGAACAAACAAGATTTAACAATGACATATAAGCAAGTTCTAAATTATAACTACAGAGTGGGTTGACCACGCCGTTTGCTTTCAATTTTACCATAACGGTGGAAACTTTTATTGTGACAGAACGCTAAGTCGACATAATTTTCTTTTAAAACACGACGTCCACTGTTGTACATTTTTGTTTACTATTGTACATTTTGTTTTACAAGCGGGAATTTAGTTTGCAACATTAAAAGTGCACATACGTTTAGGCAATGTTGAAATAAAAAGTTCTCGTACAAGAAATTTAAATTGACACACGTATAATATTACATTACAAGAAATGCTGTTTACTCTCAATTATTGTTAATTATTATAACTAACCTCAAAATTTTGACAAAATGTGCGGTCGATTCCCGTCATCTAGACGCACCGTCGGATTTTTTTATTTCTCGCGCCTTTTTTTTTGAATTTGTTAGTAGGGTTGCTCTCTTACTGAAAATGGTACATTTCAGCGTCTCGAAGTTCCGAAGCAGTGTTTGGGGACAACGGGACAGGCTAGCTAAAAACGGAACTGGTCCCGTTCAAAACGGGACCTTATAGTAACTTGCATACATACCATGTTATTTATTCACAACAGGAAAAGAAACATTAATTCTTTTAACCTTTTGTTTTTAACTATTTGACTGAGTTTTTTTTAGGTCTGTTATCCTATTAAAGCACTTGATATAAAAAAATTCAATCAATGTTGCTTTCTTTGAAAGTATGATGTTTATTTTACAGCCACATTTTGTGGTGAGAAGAGTGAAGCAAGCTTGTAGAACTGAATACCTCCTACACTTCGGTGTCTATGTGCAACATTTTAATTGGCCCAGTGAAAAAGATAACTATATCCATTTCATATTTTACGTCACTAGTGTCTCATGTCAAGTTGCTTACGATTAAATTTGTATGTTAATGAACAATTTTTACTTTAATGAACATTTTTTACTTTAATTGTATGAAAGGATGTTGCATGTAATTATAATTTAAGACAAGTGTTCACATTGCTTTGTTAAATTATTTCGTCATGAAGGAAGTAGTTGAATACTTGTTAAAAAACGTCAAATACCTACTCAAGTTGTGTACTAATTTTAGTGCTATCAATTATGTTTAAAAATTTACATGAGGCAAAGTGATTGCAAAACTTATTTTCACTTATCAGGCTGATCTCATAATGTTATTGTTCTTTTACATTATTTATGATTAGTCACAATTATTTCTACGAAATCTCCTTTTTTTACTTGCATTCTATAAATACACCTCTTTAACATGAGTGTGTTTCACTTCCTTGTAAATAAATGTTCATATTTTTTTATTCTATTAGTTCATTTTTCTTTGAATACTTACAAATTGTTTTTAGGAGACAGTAAAAATAACACTTGTAAATAAAGTAACATTTTTTTTACAATTTATTCAGTAAGTTTTAATTCATAAGCTTGAAGCTTTTGCATAGAAAGATGGAATAAAAATTTTGTACTGTAAAAAAAAATCCCATTCTTGGTTGGAATTTGAAATGAATTCTTGACTGAATGAATCCAAAAACTTTATAATCAGTCAATACATTCATTTTAGGTTATAGATGTCCCCGAATTAAGCCATATTATTTGTATAATCATCTTCGCTAGTTTTGCTACATTGTGGCGTAATACGGATAGGAAATAAAAATATAGGGCCACAAACAGGAAAATGTAACGATGTGGAATTATAGGATATTGTTGTGTATTTTATTATTAGAATTAAGCTGTATTACGTTTATATCACTGTGTTAGGTTAAAACTAATCATATTATAGCCACGAATCAAGACGAGAAGGGAAGCACATAGTTATGGTGCGGCCGATGTCCTGCACACAACGATGGGAAAAGTGATCCAGGGTGGAGGCACCCGGATAAACAGGAATGCAGGTAAGGGGAACAGAACAGCATTGTTCCCCTGCTGGTTGAACGCAGAATTGAAAATTACTTTAATCCATTTTAATATAAGAATTGTCACCAAACTATGTAAGTGTTAAGAAACCTCTCAACATTGTATTTTATTTACGTTCATCTCAATGTTTATTTACGTGTATTAGATTAAGTCAATTACTTATTTTCAGTGAAGCGGGAGGAATCCCGACGGGTAATCTCCTGGGAAAGGAGCAAGATAGGGTGGGCAGAAACTGCTGCTACGGCACTTCAAGGTGATAGTGTTATGCTTAACAGCAAAGACCAATTGCCTTACGGGGTGCTTAAAAAATTCATGGAGGTTGGGGATGGCTATGAGAGGAGTGAGGAGGCCATTTTTAAGAAGAAAAAAGTTATAGATGCCCTAAGATATGATTATTAGGTTGTGAATACCCAATAAGAGGGTACTTCTAAACCTTTCTCATATGAGAACAGGAATTAGTGAAATTAACTCGCACAGATTGGCGTAATATCACTCACTACTTAATACAAACAACAATTAATATAATCTCAAATTTAATCACAACATACACGAAGTCAATACTGAATTAAAAAGGCGTGTGAATAGAGAATTATTATTCTTATTCTTTTACAGTATACTCGGACAAACCTTGTTTTTTTCCTGTGCTTGTCATGATGAAAGTAACAAGGTGCGAAGAAAGTATCATGTTGAAAAGGATCATTTCAATACACTTTTTAATATGGGATTTTATTTTTAATTAATCACTGTCACTGTCAATGTCTGTAGAAGAGTTACCGGTAATCTCCACGTCGCTCTGCCAAAGGTGATCGTCTTCACTACCATCAAGTTTATTAGATATTCCGCATTTTTTAGAAGCTTTCCTTACTAATTCCGTGGAAATACCTTCCCAAGCATCTTTTATCCAAACACAAATCTGGGTGTTTGATTCTTCCTGTAGGCGTGAGAAAGAAATTTTCATCAGCCATCCATTTACTGTACAGTTGTTTTAATGCAGATTTGAACGGTTTATTAATGCAGGCATCTAGTGGTTGCAATAGAAACGGTCGTCTTTCGTCTTATTGACAAATCGTTTCGTGCAAAAAATCGTGTTATCCATCTACGGCTTGCTTTAAAATCAACTTTATTCAATGATTTAGCGATTTCACGAGCATATGATTGACATATTTCTGTCGTGACAGCATAACCGCATTTCCTTTTTTCCATAACAAAGTTATACAAATTTTTTTCTATGTCTGTGTATTTCGGTTTTAAGCCACGAAAGCCCTTTTATTACCAGTGCCTTTCACCAAAAGTTGTTTCTTCTTACGCCAGTCTCGAATGCAGCTTTCATTTAAATCAAATTTTCTTCCTGCCGCCCGATTTCCAATTTTTTCACCCTCTTCTATAACGCACAGTTTTTCATTTACTATAAAAGATCTTAGACGCTGTCCTTTTGTACTCATTTTAATGTCGTAATTAAAATAAATCACCGTATTAAACTTTACAAGATAAACTAAACAGATAAAATGCATATAACCGTCCAAATACACAAACAGTACAATGACTATGGCGAATAGACAAGACGACGATGGGTAACTGATACTGTAACGGTAGTGTCATTTGAACCGGATGCAGCCTATACAGAATGAATCAGTTTTATAAAAATACCGTAACTTCGTTCCTATCGATAATATGAAACAATGTTAATAGTTAAGGATATATTTTGTATAAGCGGCATCCGGTATTGATAAACGAAAGCCTAATGTAACTACATTTATGTGATTGAATTTAGGTACTTCTAAGAAAACGTTTATTTTACATAAATTATCCTGACTAAAGGCTGTTTCAAGTAAGCCCAACACCCTTATTTTTTCTCTCCAATTCCAAGAAAAAAAGTGCGGGGGTACTCGAATAAATACGGTATGTTTATTCATTTGTTTATAAATTTATAAAAATGAATAACAAAATTAAAAAAAGTACCACTACTGTAATTTAAAAGCTACAGTAATGAAACATTCAGTTCATTAGTTTAATTTTGTTAGAAAAATTAAAACATTATCTAGTTTGAAGAAAGATTAATCTGATGATTCATGAGATACAATGTAGTATGCTCATAAAACTGAGTTGTTTAATATCTGAGTAGGCTGTTGCATGTACTGAAGATTATTTCAGTTAAAAAAAAAAAATACCATTATATTCTTCCTTATTTATACAATAACTAGTTCGATTAAGTTACAATGAAGTTATTTAGATACTGTGAAATCACAATTTTATTACAACCAAATTAAGCTGTTCAATAATTTTTTGTTTTATTTTTCTTATAACCTTAAAAACAACCATAACAAAATGTTTATTTTTTTTCAGTTTTTCATGGGATTATACTTTTACTTTGATCACTTAGGTCATGACATGTCACAGTGGGGGTGGCTTCCTGTAATATGTTTAGTAATATTCATGCTCACTTTCTCTAGCAGTAAGTATTTACTTCTTTAGAACTTAAAAAATTTCAACCATATTAAATTAATTGATGTTAATGGACTGATGAGTACCTGTCATCATTTTTGTTACACGATTACTTTTACATAAATCTTAATTTCATACTTTCAGTTTAAGGGAAATTATGAACTGATGGTAGTAAACTTCTATCGTAACAGCTGCAACAAAAGAGTAAGTGTGAATTCTATATAGAAAATTTGTATAATTAATAAACTTTAACTGTTTACCATTTGATATGGAACAGCAACTAAATGGATTTACAAAAATAATGTGAGCATCGGTACCATAGATGACACCACCATCTCACCATTTAATTTAATTTACTCATAATTTTGTTCCACGCTTTAACTTCATATAATACATGGTAATGAAAATCCCCATTGTGATTTTACACTCTCCATTGTTTGAAAAGTGGCATGTACGATAATGTTTTGTGTAAGTAATAACATTAAGAATGATGAATTCTTTAAAGTAAAACCACATTTGTTTTAATTCTATCTAAATTCAATTGGCGCAATATCATTAAATATAACTAAGTCACATCTTAGAAAATATTATGACAAATTTTTTTTTATCTTTATATTTTAGGAAGTACTTTAGCATTTTCCATTCATTTTTAGCATAACTGATACTAAGCTGAATTATTTATTTACATTTTTTCATTTACTAATAGTAGTGGATTATTGATGTACGATGTTTTTACATTGAATTAAGTAGATAGTTCAATAAATTTCTCAGGTTAATACAACAGTTTTTATGTTACCTAAGGTATTCTAAAAAAATTATCTATCTATTCATTTGTAACTGTATGTATGTACTTATCACTGCATTATACTTCCCTAATCTGTATTTGTATAATTTTTAATTAGTTTATTTAGTTCCTGATAATAAATTCTTCATAGGAGCTTTTTTTCTTTTATAAAAACTGTTTAAGGGACAAAAACCTTCAAGAAGATACTAAATATTATTTAATCACATACACCCCATCCAAATATGTACTCTATGAAACTCATGAAACGGGATATTTTATAATAAAATTATTTAATTCATAGATATAATTATTGCAGTTACATCTTTACAAAAATCATGTATTTCATGTGTGATGTCACATGCAGTATAATGTATACCTATTAAGATTTCTAAGTGTTTGAAGTATTGCATCTTTTTTTACAAAAACCGTATGCCAAAAATGAATAAAAAATTTAATCTGTAATTGTTTAAAACAGATCAGATTGCTTGTTTTTATCATTTTAATTTAATTCCAGTTTAAAAAAAAAAAAATTGGTAAGCACTTTTCTTTAAAATTTATACAAACAATTTATCTACTACACAAAAGTGGATTGAGATGATAAGTGAAATTTCCTTTTAGTATGTTCTTTATTGCATGGTTTATTTGCAGTTTTTCTAAAATGGTTTGTAAATGTATGTGAAAAGCATTTTGAAAACCATTGAATTTTGATTAGAAATAAACATAATCTTTTTTATGTGACATCCTGAATATTTTATGATTTATGCGTGCGGTGTTTCAACTAAAAACATTTCAATTTTCAAAATTTTTACATCTTTGTGCAAATTTGTGAAGACAATAAAGCTCAATTTTTTGTTGTGATGTATTACACAGTATGTACATTGTATTTACATACACTCTTTAAATAAAGTTGTTTCTGACTCTATTGTTAATCTGCGACAATTAATTTTGTGAAATGTTTGGAATGTTAATAAGCAGTGGTGAAAATGGTAAAAAGTATTAAGTAAATTATTGTAATATTTTTTTTTTAAATATGAAAACTGCAGTGGAAGTGTCTGTCATTAGTCTTGTGATTACGAAAATTTAAGAAAAATGAACCACAGTAATCCGGAAGCATATAAAGATTTTATTAAAAAAAATAATCCTACTGTGAAGATAATTGTGTGCATTACTAACTTAATGAAATTCAGTAAAAAAAAATGAATAAATAAATAAAATGCATCTCTCTAATTTTAAATAGTTTTGTATGTCTTTACAATCAGCTAAATCATTAAACTTCATCAATTATCTTTAACTTGAAAATTCTAATTATAATACAGTCATTCACGGGAACCGGATGTTTTTAAAATAATCATAAAAAATTGAATATTTACTTTAAAAAAGTTTTATTTGTACTGAAATACTTGTTAAATCAAAGCATTAGTTACTCATGAACGTAAAATTATATCCGGCAAGTGATGTCCATTTTCGGCAATGCATTGTTGTAGCCTTTCACAGTAACTGGCCTCAATTCTTTGCAGTACGCGGTTTATTGCCGTACACACGCGATTTCAGAAACCCCCACAGAAAAAAATCACAACTACTCAAGTAGGGGGACCGAGCGGGCCAAGGAATGTCGCCGAATCTGGAAACGATCCATCCCGGAAACAAGTTACGGAGAACAGCCATCGTTGCCCTCGCTGTAGTTCCATCCTGCTGGAATAACACATTTTGAAAATCGATTCCCCGGTTTCGTAACTCAGGGATGAAAAAAGTATTCAACATCGCAATATAACGATCAGCTGTTACAGTTACGGCAGCGTCATTTTCTTCAAAAAAATACGGTCCAATAACGCCGACCTTTCCTATTGCACATCAGACAGTAACCTTTGGGCTACAAAGTGGTCTTTCGTGAAGCTGAGGTGGGTTTCTTTCTGCCCAATACCAACAATTCTGTTTGTTGACGAAGCCATTCAGATGAAAATAGGCTTCGTCACTCATTATCGATAACAAATTTTCATTTTCTTCAAAAATGGTAAGCATTTGTCGACAAAATTGTAATCGCTGCGTGAAGTCTTGCTCGTTTAACTGCTGCATGACGGCTATCTTGTAAGGATGGAAATGCAGGTCTGTATGCAGAATTCGTCTTACCGTACTTGTGCTCATTTGAAGCGCTGCTGAATGCCTCTGAATAGAGCGGCGCGGGCTTCTGAAAACGGCTTTCCTTACTCGTTCGATGTTCTCCGGAGTGCTAGCAGTTCATCGGGGACCCGATGGTTTTTTCTTCAATATTGAACCGCTTGTTCGAAGGTTGTTTACCCGTCGCAATATTGTGTTACGAGAAGGGACACTTGCATTACGATGGATATTAAACTGACGGCGGAAATCCCGCTGAACAGCAGTTACGGATTCGTCATTTCGCACAAAATTGTTATACGCGTACAGGCGTTGATATAGCGTCCACGGCTCCATCTCAACGACTAAAATGTAAATGCTATGATGAAAGGAAACGTCAGACACCAGCCACGTGCCCCTCCCACCTCAAACGCCCGAGTACAACCCACTTCAAAAACATCCGGTTCCCGTGAATTACCCTGTACTTGTAAAAATATTTTATTGCCTCATTTGTAATGTAATTAATCATAATTCAGAAATAAGAGTAAAATCTTAATATTTTTCTTTAATTTTTATATCATAGGAATTAAAATCATTTATGATATAAAATGTTTCTGTCTAATGAAGAATGAAATGTCAGTTAATTATCCTATAAAAATCTTTTTTTGTAACCAAAGTATAGATTTTGGTTCTTTTAATAAATTTTCTCCATTTATAAAAGACATATTAGCATATGAAGAGAATTTATTAGTATACAAAGAGTTTTATTCAAATAAATTCTATAAAATTGGTCTAGTTGAATTTAAATATTGATCTTGCCATACTAGTGTTCAGTAAATAAATTACTGCAAATTATTTCATTTATAAGTACGTAGTTTTTAAGTATGTAATATTTTATTTATAGGTACATAAATATTCACTACACAGACCACATGAGAAATATTTGGGTAAATTAATGATGGATAATAGATGATTAATCCACAAACATTTGGATGAAATATTGCAGTGAGATGTAGACAGCAATTCCATGCATCTGTTTTGAAATAATACGTATAATTAGATTTGCTACTTATAACTAAAGATAAATGAATAATGTATTCATATTTATATGCAATTACTATGTATCACATGTCAAAAATGACATGGATAATAAAAGGAACTGTAATTGCATTTACAATATTATTACAGATTCTTATTGAGGGAAACTCTATGAAAACCTTAATTAGACCACATTTGCAGGATACAAATTTTAATACATATTACAAAAGCACAGTTGTTGCAGTTCATGTTAATAAATTAAAATTATAATGATTAAAAAATGTGATAAAAACTCTTTTTTTCTTTCTGATAAAGAAAACTGTTATCCTTCCTCTCTTACACCAAAAAAAGAATGCTAATTTCAATTTTAAGTTCTAAACACAAACATATAGAAATGTTGAAATATTTCATTGCTAAAGCCAGTCTTTTTCAAAATGTAAAAATGAGTCCAAAAATGTCATAGCACAAAATAGTAACTACAGATAGTACAGGTAGTACTACAATAGTACAGATAGTAAATAACTTTGATTCTTCATGGTTGACACTGCAACAGTTCCTTTTTTAATTCATATTGAGGCACACCTATCCATTCCTAACATGATCTGTAGAGTATTTCTAATCCTGTAATTAATATTTTAATAAACAGTAGAATCATTTGTTAACAGGGTACTGGCATTTATTAATTAGAATGTTACACATTACCTTATTATTAATTTTTTTAAATCTGTATAGTAGTACTTATACACTGTTAAAAATGTTCCCTGTTTTTTATAATTACTGATAAGATAGACAACTAATTCCATTAAGTATTTAAACTGTAAATTATAATTACTTTTTTTATTGATAATAACTTCTGTTTATGTTTATTTTAGTAATAATGTAAATGTGATATGTTACAGCATATGGCCCTATTCCGTGGGCAGTTCTTGGGGAAACATTTCCAGCAAATGTAAAGGTGTTAGCATCTGCTCTGGCAACATCATTGTGTCTTCTTGATACTTTTATACTAACAAAGTTTTTTACAAATGTAAGTGAAATTGTTGGTATTTACTGTGGTTTTTGGATTTTTTCTATATCTATGATTATTTCGTTTCTCTTTGTATATTTTATTTTACCAGAAACTAAAGGAATGTCATTACAGGAGATTCAAGATATACTAAATAAACCAAAACCACCCAACAAGGATCAAGTGTAAATAAAAAATAAATAAATATATAGAAATTTCAAATTTTTTTTGTTATTTATTTAATTTATTTACTTTACCCAATTTCGACTACATCTCTTTTTTCTGTTTAATTTTCAGAACCACCGTAAAGTATTACTTCAGAGGATGATATATATGAATGTAAATGAAATGTAGCCTTGAACAGTCTCAGGTCGACCATTCCTGAGATGTGTGGTTAATTGAAACTTAACCACCAAAGAACACCAGTATCTATGATCTAGTATTCAAATCCGTATAATTTGGGTAAAATCAATTGATTTTTCTGTGATAAAAATGAAAAATGTCACACTCACACTTCTGTTTTCAGAATGACTTCTGAAAATAATTAAATATTCTGAAGATAATTAAATATTGAGGTACAGGTTTGTTTAATCTAACAAATTATTTTTTTTCCCTATAATATGAATTTTATAATGAAATATAGGTATAATACAATCTGATAACATTTTTTTTCTATTACGCTGTTACTTAGATAAGAATCACCAGATCTTGCAAAAAATACTGGATCTCTATGTTTATCATTTTAATGATAATGTACATATTAAAACTTTTTTATTATTTATAAGCTAACAGTTAATTTTACAACTTCTTAATTTTAATGGGATTTTACTGGAAAGTGTAAATGTTGCTTTTATTCAATTTACAAATA
This sequence comes from Lycorma delicatula, assembly GCF_047948215.1. Taxonomy (NCBI): domain Eukaryota; kingdom Metazoa; phylum Arthropoda; class Insecta; order Hemiptera; family Fulgoridae; genus Lycorma; species Lycorma delicatula. The sequence goes on along the minus strand of NC_134455.1, from coordinate 16,349,710 downwards.
TTTTGATATTTTGCTTTTGACATGTTTCAATCCATTTTTCTTACTACTAACTTATATAAAAGAAAAAAAAAGTAATATTTTTAAAGTAAATATAAGATTAATTATTATAATTACTTACAGAATATCTACAATTCCAATTTACCCTTTGTGTTTTTATAACATAGTAATTTTCAGCATCACAAAGTTTTAACCAAATAATAGTTATACAAGAACATTATTTATAAGGGTATTTTGATTTTAGGTAGTAGTTCAGTAACACAATTGCACTGAAAAAGTTTCCACTTTGTAATATAAGTCATACTTGGTTTATAATAAAACCATCCTTTTGTAAACTTAAAATTTTTATGTGGAATGAAATGATTTGTTTTCTATCTTACTAATGTTAAATTTTTTATTAAATTTCCTGCAAGTTTACTTATATAAACATTCTCTTTGAATAAATAAATAATAAAGTACCTTATTAAAAATAAATTTTTACTGAAACCTTAAATAAATATTTACTTAACAGTTACAATGTATCATTTAATTTTAGAATATACTTTAAGGATAAAATACACACTTTCTTTTGTTTATTGCCATATGCATATTTAAAAAAAAATATGGAAGTTAATTTATTTTATTTTGTTAAACTTACAAATATCCTGTATATCTGCTGAATGGGTTTGTTTAATTTTGAAAAAATTAATTAATTTTTTTCTTTAATGGAGTTCTTTACTTAATTGATCTTTTGAGTGATGTTAAGTAAAACCAGTTTATTTGATAAAACCCACCGGGTTGGTCTAGTGGTTAACGCGTCTTCCCAAATCAGCTGATTTGGAAGCCGAGAGTTCCAGCGTTCAAGTCCTAGTAAAGCCAGTTATTTTTACACGAATTTGAATACTAGATCGTGGATACCGGTGTTCTTTGGTGGTTGGGTTTCAATTAACCACACATCTCAGGATTGGTCGAACTGAGAATGTACAAGACTACACTTCATTTACACTCACACATATCATCCTCATTCATCCTCTAAAGTATTATCTAAATGGTAGTTACCGGAGGCTAAACAGGAAAAAAGAAAGTTCATTTGATAAAACCCCACCGGGTTGGTCTAGTGGTTAACGGGTCTTCCCAAATCAGCTGAGTTGGAAGTCAAGAGTTACAGCGTTCAAGTCCTAGTAAAGCCAGTTATTTTTATACGGATTTGAATACTAGATCGTAGATACCGGTGTTCTTTGGTGGTTGGGTTTCAATTGACCACACTTCTCAGGAATGGTCGAACTGAGACTGTACAAGCCTACACTTCATTTACACTCATACATATCCTCCTCATTCATCCTCTGAAGTAATGCCTGAACAGTAATTCCCAGAGGCTAAACAGGAAAAAGAAGTTCATTTGATAAATATTATAATTATTATTTGCAAATATTAATATTCTCTGTATTATAGAAGAGTTGTAGTCGTATCAATCTCTGATGCTGATATACCAGATTTTCATTCAATTTCATAGACAAATGAAAAGCATAATAAAGTTGTCCTTAAGAGTGGATTCTACATGTATAAAAAATACATTTATTGAAACTTGTAAATGCAGTATTGATTTTTATAAATATTAAATAGAATGATAAAAACCTCTGTTCAGAAGACTGACTGAAGTAAAAATAAAATCAATGTAACAAGTGAATACTGGATTTTTTGAGAATACAGATAGTCTACAGATAAATAGGTTTTATGTAATTTTAGAATTTCATCAAAGGTAAAAAATTATAATTTGTTAGATGCCAGGTTATTTAAAACCAGGTGGTTTTATGCTTCATGATGTGATTAAATATCAGATTCTATAAATTCAGAACTGATTAAAGAGTGAATCAGAAGTTTAGTTTAGATAAATTCTAATCCTACTGCTTCCTAAACTTCTTAGTAAGGAAAGAGAAAAGGAATTCAAGTAAGTAAAAAAACTTTTTTGTTAAAAACTACTTTTAAAATTTTATCATTTTTTTTACTAATGTCATAGTGATTATTCTGTAATATATACAGCATCTTTAAAAAAAAAATTAATAAGATGATTGATTAATTTACCACATATACCAGAAAAAATAATTTCCCAAACCGTATTCTTCAGAACACTGGTATTCGGCAAATAGTCATTAAAATTGTTCTGTGAAAAAATTATGAAACTGAGGTTAGAGAACAACAAAATATTGTCTGCTTTTATGTATTTAACACAATCTAAAACAACTCTTAAAAGAAATTTAAAGAAAAAACATATAACAAAGTGTTTTAAATCGCACTAGTAACAAATTTACTAATGTAACACAACAAAAGATGATATACAGAAAAATCAAATTTCACCACAATCATTTTTCTACTTGTAAATAACCTTTAAAATTTTACCTGAAATTTGATTACTTTTTTGTTAGCTAGGATTAAAAGTATTTCAACCATTGGCCTTGTTTGTTTGCTTCCCAACAAAGACTGTAAATTTTACCATTAATTATCATTTACAGATTAACCTACTAGTATATTAGCCACCAAAATTTAAATGTATGTAACTGCGTGAACATGTACACACACACATATATATATATATATATATATTTACATAAAAAAAAAAAAAAATAATAAATAAATAGCTCATTTCTTGCTGTATTTTTTTGTTTCGGTTTTTCTTTGTCTCCATTTCAATTCTAAAATATAAATTTAAAACTACTTATGGATTCTTGGTTAAAAAAGGGAATTTTGAAACTTAAGGTGCAAGTACTTCTTCAGATACATAGCATGCCAAAAAAGGAATATGACGAGAGTTATTTGAATTAGGGCTTTAAGTTAACTGATAATAAAAATTCCCCCAGTGCATGTGTGTGGTATGTAATAAAATTCTAGTTTCTAGTTCTTTGGCTCCAGCTAAACTAAGTAGATATTTCAAAATGAAGTATCCTGATTACAAAGAAAAAACTATTCATTTCTGTAAGAGACAATTTAACTCTATGGAAAAATCTCAACTTAATGAAGCTGAGATTTTTTTTTTTAATTTTCAGTTACAGTATTTATCAATGGATAAAAACTCTAACTTAAAATGAAATGGCAACAGAGGTTTCTTATAATGTGAGTTACCACATTGCACGCAATAATATTCACATTATTGGAGAGAAGACTAGTGTGAAAGACATTGTGTCCTACATGTTCAATGAAGTCTGCTAAAAAAAATTGATTCATTACAATAATCCAGTAACACCATTTCCCTCTGCGTCACTGATCTTTTCACTGGTATAGATTCAGAGCTAATAATTGTCTTAAACTCTGCAATAACTTTGTTTTACAACTGAATGAGTTAACAGATATCACAAATCAATTTCTTTTACTGGTATCTGTGCTCTATGTCTATAACAACAGCATTGAAGAGGATTTTCACTTTTTTTAATACCTCCAAGAAGGAACAACTGGAGAAGGTATGTTTAATTGCATTAAAAATTATATTATAAAAACAAACTTGATTGGAAAAAGTGTATCAACGTTTGTACAGATGGTGCATAATTAATGATGGACAAAATGAAGAGTTGTGACATGCATTTTGAAAGTAGCTACAAAAAGTCATTGTGTTTTATATAAACAGGTAATAGGACAAAAAATTTATATATTTAAAAAAATATTTTTGATACAATTGTAAAAATGATCGACCATGTAAAATCTTGATCACTCCAATTCAAATTATTTAAAATTTTATGTGATAAAATGAGTAACCAAACTCCTGAACTTTTACTGCACACTAATGTAAAATGACTACCCAGACAAAGGGAAAGCATATCCAGATTGTTTAAGTGCAAAGAGAGTTATTGTTTTTCTTTTCATCAGACAATATGGGGCAAAATTTCTTGGAATTTTTAAAAAATGGTTAATTAGTGATACTTATTTAGCAGGTATTTTTACCAAGTATAATGAAATAAATTTATCATTGCAAGGAAGAAATATTTCTGTTTTTAATGTAATGAATAAAATTTTCTTTCAAACAAAGACTGATATTCTGGATTTCTTCACTAGAACAGAATAAATTTGACTGTTTTCCTACTTTAGATGACTTTTTGAATGAAGAAAGTTTTAAAATTAGCAGTAAAGTTTGCAATAAAGTTTTACAACATTTGAATGACTTACAGTTACGGTCAATAATTCCCACAGCGCCAGGAAGACAATTCTTGGATTTGAAATACTTTCACGACAACAGCTATGAGTAGCTGAATTCGAAAAATTAATTGATTTGACAACTAATTCTGACATAAACAAAAAATCTATACACTATTTAATGGATTTTGCATAAGTTTTTAAGAAGAATAGCTGAACTTATCAAAATAAGCTCATTCGCAATAAGCTTATCAAAATACTCATTTTTTACTTCCTTTGGCAATGTATTTGTGTGAGGCAGGTTTTTCACATTACACTGCAACAGAATTAACTTAATGCTGCAACTGATGTAAAAATTCAGATTTCTATCATTGCACTTGACATTAAAAGAATATCAGGCACAAACATAAAGAAGTCAGTGAAAAGTTAAAATGTTTCAATTTTTTTTTTTTTATATTATTGCTATTATTTAATTATTTTTGTCATTTTTAATTTTTTGTTAAAATTAAAAAAAGGGTTCTTTAGTAGGTATGACATAAAAATTAGAATAAATGTTTATTTGGTTTTTTTAATACATCTATGTTATCATTTCTAATAACTAAAACCCAAATTTACACTAGCGTTCATTAAAAATTTTAGAACTTAAAAAGTAATCTGCAATGAGAAAATTTTTTGGAAACACTTTCAAATAATGTAGTTCTATATTAAAAGTCACCTCTGAACTTGCACAAAATTAATTTCTCAACTACCTGTCATTATGTGCACATAAATTTCCTTTAAAATCTGCTGGCCTATAGATGATTATTTCTTTGTAAATAATTAATGAAGGAATTCACACCATTTTTTATTTTTTTATCCCTGTTTGCACTAATGGCTTTCATCTGTAACTAAAACTTAAAAAATTTTGTAGGTCATGACTTCCTAAACATTACTAAGTACTGAACATTAACATTTCAAACTATCAATATGATGCCCTCATCAATTTATAACCACCAAGCTTACATATTAATATTTGAGGTTAGTTTTTCTATATTTCTACATGACCACTGAAAGGTTAAGAGGTTATTACAATTAAAACCTTTACAAGTTATGACCATTTTCTAGCACTATTACTTACCACAATAATATTATTTGCTTGTATATTATATTTACTTTAATAGTTTGTTAAATTGGATGTATTTCCATTAATTACTAAATTACAACGGTTGGCATATTCGTAGCTCTGAGTAAATCTGTAAAGTTATCTAACCCTGTTGCATTTAAATTAAGAGTTGGATCGTATTGATGTATCAGAGTATTTTTAATTCTTTTTAATCACTGATAATAGCTCTTTAATATTGAGTGAACCTGGACCTAGCAATGAACTTTGTGGTACACAAACTAATTCTCTGATAAATTGAGATTAATTAATAATTTTCTAAACTTTTGCATAATTTTTAAACTTTCTAATTCTATACATAGTTTACACATGGAATACAATTCACTTCAAAAAATTCTGTTATCTGTTCTCAAGAACTAGCAATCCTTGTCTCACAATTAATAATTAATTATTAAAAACGTGTAATGTAGCTTTAACCATGATGAAAGTCACAAGGTGTAGCATTGCGCACAGTACTCGGCGCGCATGCGTATACGCTCGTCCCAAAATCTCATTTTCTACCGGGTTATTTGAACATATAAGTAAGGGATTTTGGGACAAAAGTTTTTAGTTGTACAAAAACTTTACAAAATTTTAAATACATGATAATGATTAAACGAGCTAACAATCGAATATTTGTTAAATATAATAAACATTTTTTTTTAATAATCCTTAATAAAAATAAATATTTTATACAAGTCTATTGATTCTTAAGAGTATTGAAATTGATTCTTAATTAAGATAAAATTGAAAATAATGAATGAAAACCTAAACAAACAAACAAACAGAGGACACATCTTATGAAGTGCAACTTCAAAATTTTATAACTAAAGATCTGATATTATTTATTTTGGTCAATCTTCGGAATTGATGATTTTTTAGTTTAATTGAAAATATTATCACAAAACATTTAACATCATGGCGGGAAAAGGATTTTGGGACGAGCTACTGCGCAACGCTAGGTGTGCGACATCTTGTTACTTTCATCATGGCTTTAACTATCTACTACACAGTTGACCATTTCTGAAGCTTATGTGGTAAAACCAATCTTAATAAAAAACAAGTTTAACAATAAAGAGCATGGAATAAAGTTCATGAAAGATGAAATATTCATTAAAATATTTACGTATGTGGGAACAATAAAATTAATAATGTTTTGAGATGAAATAATTAATTATAAAATTATAATTATAAGTTAAAAGCAGACTGTCTAAACAATATTATTAACATAGATATTTAAAAATATGAAAAATTTATGCAATAAATCTAGATTAAAAAAATAATAATACTAATGCCCCGGACAATCCCAACCACATGTCCGTGCAATAACAAATACGCACACGTCCGTGACAGGCAACGACAAGGTACTAAAGTACTTTCGCTTACGTCGGCCAACGGGGCCGTAGTTCTGCTCAGGAACTCCCTGTGGAATACATAATTGGCGGTCCCAAGTTGTCCGAGCTGTTTATCGGTTTCGCTGTTTGAAGCGGGAGCGGGAAGGCAGATCGTGATCTCTTTTGCCGACGCTGGGCAGAGTGTGCCCATCCCTTTTCCGGATTGTGGAGCCGGGTTTAGGGTGGGCTGCTGTGAGCTAGCTCTGCCGAAGTCTTGTGCCGCTCAGCTTGAGTCGGTCACTTCGGCCCTTGGCAGGGGTTGTCCTATGAGTAAGGGTATCGGTCCCGTTACTGCTACGTACGAGTCCTGGGATGTCAGTATCGTGGATCAGGCAGTACCTGACTCCCCGGCCGGGGTTAAATTTATGGGAGGTGACTGACTGAGGGAACCCAGGCAGAATCTTTGATCAGGGCACACCCAACTGTCTCCGCCCGCACTTTACAACATATTGATTGATGATACTGTAGGTTATGAATAATTCTACATCCACATCTTTCGTGGGAGTGGGTCTACTTAAAAATCCTCGTCCAGGAGAACCTTTATCTTCGGATGCCAAGAGAAGGAAGAGCGTAGAATTCAGTGAACTGGAAAAGAACATCTGTACTAAGTTTCGACCTAAGAGCTTGGGACCAAATCTGGTGATAAAGAAGAAAAATGGGGATTTTTCAAAAGTTAGTTCTTTCCTGATTCCGTGGGATTCCTGTAAAAGAACCAGGAAGGGATTGTTTCTGGAGACCGTCAATCACCTACAATCATCATGGCTAATGAAAGCTTTGAAGATAGGACTCATCGACGTTGAGATTGTACTGCATGCTACAATTAGTACTTTTAAAGAAGTTCTTGAGGGCAGGGACTTTATAAACTGCACAGAAGAAGAGATCGTCCAGGAGCTTCAGAAACAAAGAGTTGTTGGATGTCGACTTGTAAACAACCGACCTAACGGACATGTACTCTCTGCGTCAAATTTTTTATCATTTAACAAACTCAATTGTCCTGAGAAAATTAAGGCTGGCTTTCACAGACTGAATGTCCATCCTTTAATCCCGACTCAATTGTAGTGTTTTGGATTCAGAATTTCAGACATACCGCGGCGAGATACACAAAGAAACAGATCTGTTCCTGTGGGATCTATTATATCCGAGGATCTGCCAGTTTGTACTAACTGCCATGGACATCATTTTGCTAGATTGCAAAATTGTCTGATCTGTAAGGAGGAAGTAGCAATACAGGAGATTAAAACTATTCAAAAGGATCAACTACTTTAAAGCCAGAAAAATTGTGTTCAGCAGATCACCGACTCTTACGTCCTATGCTCAGGTTGCTGCAGCTCCTGCAGCTTCTTTTAAATCAAAGGACATCATTTTTGAACTGGCACTACCATAGGCAAGCATGGTTGAACCTATCATTGATAATAAATTGATGAGTTGACCAATTAGAAAAGGTAATTGAAAGCCAATGAAGAAAATAGCAGATGTCGCAACAAAAAAGATTATTACACAACCAAAGAATGAATCTTTGACCAGTCAAAAGGTGAAGCTAAGTATCAAAATGAACAATGAAGCTAAAGTACAGATTGAAAAAATCCCCCATTAAGGGACCTGAAAAACCTGAAATAATGATTTTGGAAAAGAAATACATAGAAAAACCAACAGTGGAGGCCTTTAGTGAAAGGGTGAGCAGTTTGACCACCCCACATATTCTAGTGGTGAGTGCATCCAGTCTCAACTGTGATGTACTTCTGACCATTCCATCAGAATTGGTATCATCTGACGCCAGCAGCAGGAGATCCTTTGCAATTTACAGTGGAGGATCTGAAGAGTCCATCTCCGATACCTTGAAATTCGACATCGAGGCCTTTAGAAAGATAGAAAAACAGAAGAAGAAAGGGTGGACTAAGGGAAAACCTATGCGATAATTATTGAGATAAATAATGATTAAGATATTTTTAAACAATTTTGAAGAATTTTAATCAAAGGAGAGTTTTAATTTCTTTTGTTTGACAATGAATTTTAGTTTTATAATATTGACTAGAATTTGTAAGAAATAGTTTGTTAATTCTTCAGATGGTTAATATGCATTTGAAGAGTTTTTAAAATGTTAGTTTTATTTGGTTTTTTTAAGTGGAACCCTTTACACCGTTGTCATATTCTGTTTTTTTTTTTGGGGGTTTTTAATACCCCTTGACAATTCTAATTCTGGATGATCTGTTATGACAAGACTAGTCTACTGTGTACATCACTTGTGCTTTTAAACATAGGGGAAAGTAATTTTTTTTTCTTTTTATGTGAAAACTGATTAATGACTACAGCAGTTAATGCCCCTAAAACTTAAAAAAAAAATTAATAATAATAATAATGCTTCTGTAAATCAATTGGACACTAATCCAAACAGAAGAATAAATAATATATTTTCTTTGGATGCAAAGAGAAGGAAGAGTGTTGAGTTCAGTGAGCTGGAAAAGAACATCTGCACTAAGTTTCGACCTAAGAGCTTTCGACCAAATCTGGTGATAAAGAAGAAAAATGGGGATTTTTTAAAAGTTAGTTAAAAAGATAGCTAGGGATTCCAAGTCCTTCTTGTGAACACGTATGAACATTTTTACAAGTGAATTGTCTCCCTTTGTTTAAGAAACTATGTGTAGAGTTAGAAAGTTAAGAAATTATGCAACAGTTAAAAAGAAAAATAGAGAAAATTATTGTTCTCAGTTGGTCATGGTATTATTTTGTGTACCACAAAGATCATTGTTAGTTCCAGTTTTCTCACCATCAAAGAGTTAACATCAGCCATTAAGAAATAGGAGATTCTGCCATGGGAACGCAGAATTTGCCATGGAAATCAGTATAGGGTGTAAGGATTTAGAAAGATAATAGTGAAGTATTGTATCTGAGTGTCTTTTGCATCATGAGAACCTATGTTGAGAAAAAATATACAAAACTTCAGTGGTATTACCTTTATTATTACTCATTACTATATAAACTCCAAAGCTAAGTAGCACTGGACATGATAAATAAATGAGTAACTTACTGCTCATTTGCTTTTCATGTTACTGGTCATCTAACCTCTAGAGGTATGCATTAGGAAGTTCGTAATAGTAAAAACTTTATCAAATTTTTCCAATTTATTAAACAGAAGACCTGTGTAAAACAAATATATAAATAAATAAAAAATCATGGCCAGTTTAATTTACATCATATTTTAAAAGATTCTGCAAATATACAAATAATATGAGGATCATGGAACTACTAATTAAAATCTTTTTTGGAGAGAGAAAAATTAAAAACAGGGGATGCATTTTTTCTCACATTCACTTTTCATCTGACTCTGCAGCAGATTAGTAGCATCTGTGTCTTTCATTCAGAAGGTTCTGATTCTGGTCAGGCTTAGCATTTTTCATATGCTAAAAAAAAAAAAAAATCATCATTTACTGAATGCAGTTATTGGGCATAAGCCTGTTGTTGCTTAGAGGAAAAATAAACATGAAAAGAATAATTTTGTAAAATTAAAAAAATTTAACAAAAATTACAAGTTACAACATTAACATCATTGCATCATACAAATTATAACATCATTTTGTGATGATATTTAAATCTACAAGTACACAGGAACTGCATAGATGAGAAATGCTACAGCCAAGTTATACATTTTTTTAAATGTTTGTTCAGAGGGTTCTTCTCTTTATGTAATAAAAGCAATAATAAATAATCTATTAGATATTATTATAATAATCTCATTAGATATTGATTGTAATAATACAATAATTTGCTTTAAAAAAGCAAAAAAGTTGTAAGAATACTTCACATTTAAAATACTATACAATTAGGTTAGCAAAACTAATTTTTGAAAACTTATTATTTTTTAGTTATTGTTTGTTTCCTTCAGAAAAGTGGAATGCCCTCTGAAAAGTTATGTACATAAAATTCTACATTAAAAAAGATTACTCACTTTTTAAATGTTTGTTTGCTTCCAGTATATCTCTTCTACGCTCTTGTTTTTTATTTATTAAATAAAAAACAAAACCTTTGTTTAAACCCAGTATATTAATTAGGGTATATTAATTAAAGGGTTCCAGTATATTAATTACAATACTACTGATAAACAAGTTACAGAGAGGCAAGATCTTCTGAAAGCATAGTTATTTGTGTTTAGAAAGCAGGTTGTTTTTAGATTTTTTTTTTTGTAAAAGAACTCTATATTATATCATTTTTAATGCTAACAAATTAAAGTTAATGCTAAATAAGTGTGTAAAATATAAATAAAAAGGTAAGCTTTAGTTCTCATGTAAAGAAACTTTGAAGTTTCTGATTTTGTTTAAGAATTATACTTAATGTAAAATGTAATTTTTATTCATATAGTATAAGAAATCATTTTACAGTGTAATTAATACTGGAAAAAGAATTGTTTGATGATAAACAGTAACTTTAATATTTATGAACAAATTAAATTAATAATTAAAGATAATTTTATAAAAAGCACTTAAAGTGGTTTCAGCCATATCTCAAGTAGTTATTTTAATATAAAAAGTTCTTGATTTATTTATTTATTTATAATTTAAATGTAAATAGGAAGTGGCCATAATGGATGAATGAAAAAATGAAAATATTATTTATAAATAAAATATTTTAGTGAAAAAACTGAACTTATTTCAACTGCAGGCATGGAAAATGATGGTGGTCATAGGAGACATCTCTATTTCACAGCTATCATAGGTAAATTGCATATTTGTTTTTAAGAGTCTTAAAAGTAAACAATGCTTATTTTGTTTTTAAAGTTTTTAAAATTTTTTAATTAAGTTTATGTAGACAAAATTATTATGTAGAGATGCATTTCATTTATATTAATGCTTTAAATAGCATATTTAATATTCATTATTGTTAAAACATTGTGAAGAGCATTCACATTTTTTGTTATTTTAGAGTAATTACATTTTTTCAGAAAGTTTTGTCATTTGAAAAATAATTTTTGAAAAGTCTACAGTAATTCATTGTGAAATTGTACAAAGGATTATATAAACTTTAACATTAATATTACATTATTCATTATTAGTGTTACATATAAATGCTTTTCAATATTATTTAGTTCAGGATTACATAAATTAAACATTTTTTAACCTGGTTGTAAGTAAATTAACTATAACCATTGTATAAAATAAGAATAAGAGACAAAATAATTTATGATTAAAAAAGTATAGGGTGACTAAACAATATTAAAAATTAGCAACCTGTGCCAAGAAAGTAACATTTTAGTGACTATTTGCAACAACTTTCATAAAATAAAACAAAAAAAATGTATTTAACACTTAGCTAAAATGATTATAAACATTTTAATAAATGCAATTAAAATAGTTTAGATCTTTCAGTAAATTAATAAATCTGGAGTTTAATTCATAGGTGTAACATAAATTTAGTTTAATTACTGAAAATTCTTTTAACAATAGTTCAAAACTGATATTGAGAAAAACAATATATTGTTTTAAAAAATAAATAAAAGCACTATTGATTAATTAATTAATTGTTTTTTGTAGGTAATAACTGTTTTCTCTATTTCTTGGTGCTTCTGTATTACAGGATTTCAGGAGGAAAAATTGATAAGCTTTCATCGTGTATTATGTTTTAATATTCATTAAGTTCCTATAACCAACTATTGGCTAAGAGAATCTTCAATAAGAATTAATTTAACTTTAAATCTCTCCTTTTTTTTATAATAGTTATTTTATTTATAATTCATATTTTATACAGATCTGATGTTATGATGCAATGATAGCCGAGTTGTTCGGACCAGTACCACTTCTTTTTAAGTGACATTCAATCAAGAAAATAAATAAAGAGGAAAAAACTGTTTTTGCAAGATGAAGCAGCAGTCCCCAATTTTTTTTTTGAAATGGCTATGTAGCTAATTTTAAATTTGGATCAATTTTATTAAAATTAGATAAGCTCTACTGATTTTTAGAAAAAGTTTTTTTTTTATGAGTAAATCTTTATATATCATTTTCTAAATTGTTCTTCATAATATACAAATTTTTCTCTTGGAATTCCAATTGTGGCCATTTAGTGAATCAGTTGCTGGTTTTATAGTGGCAATGAAAAGTACTTAAAATACTTTTAATAAAGAAAGAGATATATGATTCTTTTTTTGTTACCTTTATTATCATTGCGATTGTAACAGTCCATCTAACATGGAATTTCCAATGTAGAATTTGCTCTTCAGAAGAGATATTCTTTTGCCTGAATACAAAGATATAATAGCAGAGTATGTCAAAGTAAGATGATGCCTTTATCATGTACAAAGCAAATTAGATACAATAAAAAAATCAATATATTGGATCTGCAAAATAGGTACTTTAGTGAAAACTCAAAGAAACCAAATCCATAACAAAAGAGATTTTTATAAAAACTTTAATTGTAAGTTACATAAGAGCCCTATTGATAAAATAATTTATAAGATTATAAACACCAACTTTTTAATTTTAAAGTGCATTTTTGATTCTGTCTTCTACAATATGCTGTGATTCAGTTCAAGTCATAAGAAGCTCAGTCTTTTAGAAGAGCGATTCTCAAACTTTATTTTTATGCACCATTCATGTGAATTATAGATCAGCAGCATACCACTGAACTATTAAATATGCAATGTCATTAAATTACCAATAAAGTTATATCTCAGAATTGTAAAGCAATAAAAAATTACATTTTTTAAAATGTTTATATTTACTTTATAACAAAAGTGTGAATTATAATTTTTTTTTATTTGTCACAATATTTTAATTAATTTAAAACAAATTATATTTTCTTTACAAATAAATGTTAAATTATACATTTACTTATATTAATGATTACAATATTCTTGAAAATTAAAAGTTTAGTGAGAAGGATAGTGATGGGTATTTAAAACAAGTGAAGAGATATGTTAAGTTGAACTTAATTTTAAGTGCAAATTAGAGTTAAGGCTTAGTTTATTACAAAATCTACTTTTTATTGTCACCATAGTAGACAGTCCATAATTTCGTCACCATAGTTTCATAAAGATAAAATAAGTGGTAGAAAATGGAATTAAAAATAAAAATGCTTTTCTGGAGAGAGATGGATATTCATTTTTAATTTTTAGCCAAAATTCACATAATTTAATTTAGTAAATTCCATGTTCAAACACCTATCATAAGATAATTCTATCAAAGATTCTGTTTTTCTGATAGTGAGGGTTCGATGAATGACATCCAGTATGAACAGGTTTTGCATCGATAGGAGTTCAGAATAGTCTTCATATGATCTTCAAAAGTTTCAGCGAGCCTTAGTAAATGGGGTTTCATATTACTGATGAAATTATCTTTTATTCAATTTCATATACTGTCATAATATTTTCCAAATTGAAAAGACAGCAGGTTTTTTCATTTGAAACACTATTATTCATCATTGAGATTTTACTTTGGTGGCAACACTTCTATATTTTCTTTTCATAACTTAAGTATCATCAGAACAGAAGCCAACAATCAATTCTCTGCAAAGAAGTCAACCAACTTTTTGAATATTTCATCGGTGGTAGTTCATGTTGATAGATCATTCCAAAATAAACAATCCGTTTTAATTGTAGTTTGAAATATATACTGCACATGAACCATAAGTTGAGCATATTTTCTTACATTTGTGCTCTCATTGAATTTTCTGGTGAAAAAATGAGAAATTTTGATTTGAGCTATTGAGTTCCCTTTAACATTTAATCCCTTGCCCACAATTCTGCAGTGCATGGTATCATTTAAAAATAGTGCCATATCTAGGTGTTCAACTGATGATTCATGCAACATATAAGCTGCCATATGTATTTTTGCAGTGGGTAAAACACACCTCCCATTAACCACATATCTCAGGAATGGTTGACCTGAGTTTGTACAAGACTACACTTCATTTACATTCATACATATCATCCTCATTTATCCTCTGAAGTATTGTACAGCGGTTCCAGAGGCTAAACAGAAAAAGAGTAGACAAAACAACAGCTCTTCAGTGATTGAGCTTTTCTATACTTTGCTATCCTTAAGCTCATTAAGAATGACACCTAATTGCTGTTTGAGTACTGCCTGTAAAAGACAACAATTTTTTTTGTGCGTTTATCTCTGACAATTTTTTAAACAAATAATTTTTATGTTCGTATTTGAACGTTGAATGTTTAGTACTAAGTGGCATTTCAGTAATGAGTTTTATGCTTTGCCTTGAAAAAGTTTTAAATCAGATTACTCACTGAAGACGTTGCTCACTATTTTTATCCATGATAGTAAATCCAGTATGTACTCAGTATTATATTTCTTACAACTTTACGTATTTTGGGAAAAGATATTGACTCGCCACAAATTTTGATTCTGAACTAGAGCTCGATGGTACAAGGTTTTTAATTGACAATATTTTGTATGTTGTTGTTTTATTAAGTTATTTATCTGTGTTGATTTATATTTATCGGCAACTAAACTAAGCCAAATTAATTCATGTAAATTATGTATAAATATATAAATATATATATATATATATATATATATCAAAGAAAAAAGTTCCTTTCAAGATACATATACCAACAATAGAATTTCAATTTTATCAAATGAAAAAATAACACAATAACAATATTTTCAAATCAGATTAACACTGGAACACACCGGAAGACACTGTCTGTAGGAAAATCACATTTCACTCTCCTTACTGCTGGAGGAATGTACAGGAATAATTTTATGTGCTTATTAAAAAAATGTTCGTACATGCTCAATGTGGTCCATGTGAGGGACAGACAAATTGCTATTTGTGTTCTGTGACATATAAGAATCCATCGACAGTGCATGTTTATTTTTGTCGGCTGAATAACTGATATTCTTACTTTTGCTGTACGAAGTGGATGCAACGTTCCTTTATGCTTGTTATGAAAATATTAGGATAGGTGCAGCTTACCTTGTATGGATCTAAAATGTCTGTATGGGTTTCACCATCTTCAAAGCACAGATGTATGAGCCTCCATGTCCGATTGTTCAACCGCAATAGCGTACCAGGAGTGATCATTTTAAATGTTGACCAAACAGCGTCTTGGAGCTGCTTGTTGTTGACGTATCTGCGTTTTCGGATCTTTTCTTTTACAAAACTCCAGAGTCCATTGTCAGATGTTGTGAGATCACAGCTTCTTGCTGGCCTAGGGAGTGGAACCGTAACTCTTCTGACCCTCATTCGAACCAGCGATTCGGAAAAAATTCATCGAGGCATCTACGAACATTCAAAGCAAAATGTGCTGGAGCACCTACTTGCTGAAACTTAATGATGTCAGTGATCCCTTTTACTGTTAATTCTGGAAGCAACCACTTGATCATTTTCAGATAACTGTGCTATCAAAAAAATAAGGACCCAAAAGAAATAGCATGAGATGGATGGTGTTCGATTTCCTCAAAAAAGTAAGGATTGTCTTTAACCCAGAAAAAACATTTCGGGCAGGTTCTTCAGCAGTGAATGCACTCTTTTCCGCCATTGTTCCACACTCAACTTTGACTAAGGTCATCTCACCATGAATGAACAGACCCTACGATCCCCACTATGGCTTATCCTTCCCACCTTTTGCAGCATCGATATTAGCGGTGAGAATTGGCAGCAGTAGAGCTAGATTGAGCTGGATTTATTACAATGCAAAGGACTTCCTACCCACAACATACAGAAATAATTTCCTCAAATTATGGTTAAAGGAATTGCTTGATAATATATTTTTAAATTATAATAAATCAAAAAAACGTTTGTGAATTCCTGATCCACTTTATTAATAATAATAATTAAATACCTATAATAATAAAAATCTGTTTTATTAATAATTATGTATTATAATAATTGTAATACAAAATTATTGTATTTTATTGAGTTGTTGTCTCTTCATGTTCTACCTTGAAAAACTCAACGTACCATCATGGTATGAATGGCACAGTTTGAAAACCACTGCTCTAAAATATACTTTTTATATGTTATAAATTTTAGTATGCTATCACCACATATTGTTTACTCTTATTGGTCAAGAAATAACTTTGCTTAGGAAACAATTTTTTTTTTAATTTTTCATATAAATATGAAATTTATCATCTAATTTAAAAATATAATTTAGACTCAACTTTAATAAACATGTAAACTTCAGAAATTTTATTTATTCTTGTTTGTGACAATCTAGATATAAATTTTAATGAATCTAACTTGTTGAGTTGGTATTGGCCCAAATTTAACTTTACCTGCACAGAATTTCAAAAAGATATGCTAGTGGAATGTATTCCTACTAGATCAAAAACAGCTTCTGGGATTTTTTATTTGAATACATTTTGGTAAGAAATTTATAACTTTAAAAAAATTTTTCTTTTTAAAAATTTTAACATTTTTGTCCAAAAATAGATGTTTTGACAGAAAAGAAATTTTCCAGGCCAACTAATTATCATGACTACCATTGTAATTATACCATCACAATACAGAAAAATATTTGTTGTTAAAAAATAAGACGTTTATTTTGGAATAACAGAAGGTAGAAAATCATTAAAAATATAATTTTATCTTGCAACTCAGCATTGAAGCTTTTGACAAAAATTGTTAGAGCAAACATCAGAAACACTCTTCAGTTTTAAAACACAGCAGAATACGAGAAAGACAGTTTTAAAAATCATAGACATTCCATATTATTATTTATAAAATTATTATATAGTAGCAAAACAACTTTACATTCCAAAAAAAACTACACACAACCTAATGTTCCAAATTACATTTTAGTTGTAACTAAATGTCACATTCAACAAACTAGATATAATCACCTACAGGTAAAAGAACACACACATCATAATCAACTTTTGCAATCACTTCACAGAAACTGAATACTCATAAAATTATTATTAATTATAAACAAAAAATACAGAAGCGGCACAGAAGTTCGAAATCCACTACTCTACTTTAACAATAAAAAATATAAAAATTCATTAAATTTGATTAAAACAACATACTGAATGAAGAAACACAACACAGATAAAATATACTGCTTGACCTTATACTGAATAGTTTTAAAAGCCATTCTCAGACAAACACAAAATACAACTATGACAGCTGAAATATCCTTGAGAAAGGAGGAATGAACCATAATTTCAAAAGGTTTAAAAAAACATATTTTGCAATATTAAGGAAGTAAGAAGTTATATTTATTATTGCTACCAATAAATCTGTCCAAAGCCAGTTCTGAATGGTATCTTTTTTTAATATTTCTTTATCTTGAGCTTCTCATAGTTTTGTATAACTGACTTCTCTCTTGATCAGTTATTCTTATCTTCCCCTCTGCTTCTTCTTTCAGATTTTTTCTCTTCCTTCTTTCATTATCTTAAAAATTATAAAATTTAATCAATTTAAGAGTACTTTGCTAACATCTGTTAATAGTTTTCTTATTATTTTAATTCAGTAAGATTTTTGTTAGGATGCTGGAAATAGTATTCCATGAACCATTAAGTGGGCAGTAATTGTTTAAGATTGTAAAACAGTTTTCTTTTTGTAATATTGATTATTTCTGAAATGTATACTTCTACAAATTTGTTAAGCTTGTTTTTAAAAAATGACGTATTTTAGTTTTTAATATTGCAGTGTTTATGTAGAAATTTGTTATGTCAAATCATAGTAATGTTAGGTTTTTATGTTGGTAATAATTTTTTATCATATTTTTGAGGTGTCATTAATTTTTGTTATAATTTGTGTTTATGTATCTTTTTATGATCTTGTCTATACATCAAGCAAGTTTGTGAGGAAGAACATTTTCATACTTTATATCTATTCAGGAATGTTAGATTTATGTATTTCTGAAAAGGCACCAGGGTGAATTTGTTAAAGGAATTATTTTTTGGTGTTGTGTTTTGCATAATGCATATGTACTTATTCATGTCTTTTATTATAGTTTGGTATTTGTGAGTTCGATAATGGATATATATTTTAGTTTAGTAGATGTATATAATAATCATTTTTTTAGGTGTTGTCACCAAATATTGTATGTACATTTTATCTGATCTGATAAATGGATTTATTTATTTATATTTATTTTAAATCTTTAGCTGTATATATTTCAATGTTTGGATGTTAAATTTTTATGGTTGTTTAGTCTGACAGTGGTTTTTTACTTTATTTAACTTTTAGTATTAATAAATATCCAAATATCTTATTAGAGAATCGTAGAGCAGTTTTTAAATTGACTATGATCAGTTTATTTTATGTTGAAAGTTATTAAAACTTTACTTAAGTCAGAGTTACCTTGGCTCCAAATCACAGTTTATGAAGTAAGTATTGTCTAAGTAAAGCTTGCTCAGAATTAGATAAATTTATTAAAACTATCATCCTAAGTAAAGTGTACCTTAACAGTCAATTTAAAACCTGTTATGTAATGTATGTAAGACAGAATATGGATATGGACATGTATTTTGTCATAAATTACCTTTTATTATTCATCAATATTTTTTATAACTGTTTGTACCTAAATCAAAGCTGATTTTTGTGAAGTTTGATTCAGCAGTTGATCTAAAACAATGAATTTACAGTATATGTAACAGAATTGTATATGTACAGAATTTGAAATATATGTATTTCAAATTCTTCCTTTCACTTTCTTTTTACGTCTTCCACCATATCTAAATCTCCTTCTCCTACAAATATATTTCTTTTAATTTATAAAATAATGATAATTATTTTTTATTCTTTCAATCAATGTCTTGATTGGTATAGTCCATCACTTTCAGAATAACAAGGAATTTGTTTGTTGATTCTTGGTCAAGACATTTTGGGTATTAACTATTTAACTGTTAACAGCATATGGATTGATATTTTCTTTTACTCAAGTCTTACACAATAACAGAAATACTAATAGTGGTAAGCCAATTAGTGTAGTGGCTAGCACTCGGTCTTCTCATACACCTTGCTACAAGTTCAGTTCCTAGCAATCTTCAGTAACAGAAAAAAGTTACTTGTAATTAAGATTACATCTACTATAACTAATAAATTTAGAGGATTATTACTTTGATTACTTATTTATAACAAATAAATAAATAGGCAACTCATTTTTATTGATCAACCATCACTGATAGGAATATATATGAAACAGAAATACATAAAACTAATGCCTCTGGTAGAAAAGTCAAAAAATAAAGCATGATCTCTTGATTTATAGCCTGTAATAATTTTATTTTAAGAGAATTTCCTTTTGATTTTTTAAAATTATTGTATAATTTCTTAAACTAAACATTTTATCAAACAATGATTTTTTTTATTATGATTCTTATTATTATTATTATTATTTTTATTATTTTCTTTTCTTATTTCAAAAAACAATTAACATTCTACATTTATACACTTTCAACTGAAGTGTCTACTCAAGAATAGTCAAATTAATAACTTACCAACCACTTTCATGTTCACTTATTCTTTTAATATAATGTTATCAATTTCTTTATTTTGCAAATTAATATTCTAAAATTGATTAACTGAAGTATTTTGTTTTGTATGAAATTGTCAGTAATTTCTGAATAATTCTTTATTCCTTGAAAGACAAATATAGATACTTGAAAGATATATAGATTTGGTATATCATTTATCTCTTGCACTTAAGTGATGATGTATGTTATTTTAATGATTATTTTTATAACATAATTTCTACATGCGAGAATAACTGGGAAGAAGGAAACAACATCTTTTTAAAAATCTTATCGTAAAAATGTACTCTGAATTAAAATCATTTTCATTAAGAAGTTAAAAAGAATTCAGTAAGTTTTGCTTACTTCTAAAAACCATATTGGATGCTTTTTAAAATTATGAGAGAAAATAATTAACCTGTTAAGTTATAAAAAATATAATTTTTATTTTAGACTAATGTGGAACTCCTGAGAAGTTTTAACAAGCTACAATGTTTTTATTAAAATAAAGGAAGCTGCCATGTATTTATTATTCTACTTCATATTATAAATGAGAAGTAGTATAGTAGTTTAATTAAAATAAGTACTTTATATTTTCAATTTACAAAAATTATAAAAAAAATAATTTTTTAATACAGTTTAGATAAAAACAGCATTATACATAATGTACTAACAATAGAATCAATTCCACTTTGATGGCAATGTTTGAATAAAATCCAAGCATTGGCATAAATCTGAAACTATTATAAGTGTTGGCAAGAAAATATAATTGATGTAATGCCTTAATCCATTCTAACAGTTCCAAAGCAACTTGTGTAGAAGTCTCAAAAGAAAAAGACAATTCTTTTCTACATGTGCTGGTGAAAAAGCCCTTGTCTTTTGCATTTTTTAAAAACGTAACTGACAAAAGAAACAAAGAAAAATAATGGAAGTAAAATTAATAATGATAATATTAAAAACATTAAATGAAAAAATCCAGTAAATATAAATAAAATAAATACTAACACTTATAATTCATGATAAAACATAATCATTCTACATCAGGCAGAGACTGATTTAAATCAGTAATTAAACATAATTACTAGTTAAAATAAATCAATTCTATGCTTCTTTAAACAACAAAAATTATTTTCTCATGTAATTCCTTAGAGCTGATTATGTATTTAATAATCACATATTATTTCAGTAGAAATGCTAGAGTATAGCACTGAATAGGAGATTCCACTTAGGTGTTACTTTTATTTTTTCCTCACATTATAAAGTTAGGTAGTTATTATTTATCAATCAGCATGAAATAATGATAACATTCCTATTTATTTTTTAATTTGCTTTTCATACTTCTTATTAGCAATTATAGGTTTAACTTGTGCAGAAAGTAAAAAAATTCCCTTTTTATATTTTCTAACACGTTATTGATCTATGGTTAGTACAATCTCTGATAATCTACATGCAATGAAAATGCATTTTAATTTTTTCATACATTGTAAATAAAAATATATTTTTAAGAAAAACTCAGAATTTTAAGTCAGAGTATTTCAATAATTAGAAAATTAAAGGCAGAATTTATGCACATTTTACAACATTAATATTTTAGAGTTATGATTGTCATTACCATCAAAACATAAGTGAAAAATATCTGTGTGGGTTTTTAAAATTATTTATACTGAAGTATTCAAATAACATTTTATCTCTATATTTAAATAACTTGTAGAAATAAAAATCCTGTTGAAAAATTCAACAGCTTCACTTTTTTTTTTAGCCTCCAGACCACAGTTAGGTATTGCTTCAGAGGATGAGATGAAATGACAATTTTGTAGCATGTGAAAATGCCATGCTTGACTGGTATTTGAACCTGGGACCTCCGAATGAAATGCAGAGATGCACCAATCATGCTACAGAGGTCAGCTCAGCTGCTTCACTTAAGAACATTTGCATAAAACTTACTACAGGTCTAGTAAAAGGGACCTAAAGACCCCTACTATGCTGCCCACTCACTGCCCATTACTACTATTGCTGCCCACATATTGGTTATACAGGGATTTCAGAACATACTATGAATTATAAAACATTTTTATTGATGGGCAAGTAGGGATGGGCATTGTAGTGACCTCATGAATTTCATCACTATCATGATGAACTATTATAGGTTGAGGTTTAAAAGGTTGAAAAATTTGTCATAGAAACCAGATGTTTGAAAATTAAAATAGAAGGATGTAGTGTTGAAATACCATGAAATTGTCTAAAGATGTAATCATCTTCCCTTTAAATATTCAGCTGTACTTTTGTGCTCATAACAAGCAGTACTCAAAACCTATTAAATGAAAATTATATTTAAATAATCATTAAATTAGAAAAATAATGATGTGTCTTCTATTCATTTCAGTAAGTTTGGGTTATTCAAGTGTTGGTTGTGTTTTCTCATGGACATCACCCACACTTCCTCGTTTAATGGCCAAAGATTCATGGTTACCAATAACAGAAGAACAAGGTTCTTGGATTGCTTCTATTATGGCTATTGGTGGAACAATTGGCCCATTACTATCTGGTAAATTGTTGGACTGCTTAGGAAGAAAATGGACACTAATTTTAGCAGCACTCCTTCTGATCATTTCTTGGATTGTGCTAGCACTAGCCAGTTGTGTGGAGATACTGTATGGAGGAAGAATTATTTCAGGATTTTCAACTGCACTCATGTTTATGGCACTCATCCTGTACATCGCTGAAATTTCTGATGTATGCCAACTTATTATTCATATTGTTATAGTATTTATTATTATTATTGTATTATTATAAATAATAACTTAATTATAGTATAATGATAATTATTATTATCTCTTTATTCACTCTAGTAACATTGCCTGTTTAAATGGTGTTTACACCATTGATCATTGATCACATAAATGGTGTTTACACTATTTAAACAGGCAGTGTCACTAGCTAAAGGTGTTAATTGCAGATTGACACCTTTATCTAGGTGTATTAGCAGACTAAATGAAGTTGGGTAGTTGATGTGTTTCTTGTTAGACCCTGCAATATAATAAGTTTATTTGAGTAGAATTTCTTAATAGTGCCTTGTTACAATAATATTACTTTTTTGTATTCTTAGCTACATTTTTATTCAGTTATTTTTTGTTACTGTTGTAGTATTTTTGTGTTTTGGTTTGCCGCATTACAAAGTCATTTGTGGTTTATGTTATTGTAGTTACATAACATTTATATTCAATTTAATTTTTTGACATTCCTCTGCTTTATACATCTCCTGATAGGACTTAAACACGCACCAACATTTTCTTTTACTGTTCTATTCACTTTATTCATATTAGTGTAGTTCACAGCCTTTAATTAGAGATTTCTTAGGGAGATTGGGATGGCTGTAAGGGGAGAAGTGGAGGTCATCTAAATAAAAAGAAAAAAATTACTATTTTTTTTTTTGGAAGTTTTAGGGGGATCGACTAATATGGTCATTAGCTTCTTTTCCTATCAAAAAAAAAGAAAAAATCTCTTTTCATTCCCATTAATTTACTAGCGACATAGTCGGCAGGCTAGTTTTGTCAAAACATACCATCTAAATATAGACTTGTCAAAAAGTATTAAAACGAAGAGTGGTTTAAAGAAACGTGTTCAGAAGTGGAAAGAGAAATGAACATTGGTAAAATAGACGGAGCATACAGGAAAGTTAAGGAAAATTTTGGGGTACATAAATTAAAATCTAATAATGTGTTAAACAAAGATGGTACACCAATATATAATACGAAAGGTAAAGTCGATAGATGGGTGGAATATATTGAAGAGTTATACAGAGGAAATGAATTAGAAAATGGTGTTATAGAGGAAGAAGAGGAAGTTGAGGAGGATGAAATGGGAGAAACAATACTGAGATCTGAATTTAAGAGAGCATTAAAAGATTTAAATGGCAGAAAGGCTCCTGGAATAGACGGAATACCTATAGAATTACTGTGCAGTGCAGGTGAGGAAGCGATTGATAGATTATACAAACTCGTGTGTAATATTTATGAAAAAGGGGAATTTCCATCAGACCTCAAAAAAAGTGTTATAGTAATGATACCAAAGAAAGCAGGGGCAGATAAATGTGAAGAATACAGAACAATTAGTTTAACTAGTTATGCATCAAAAATCTTATCTAGAATTCTATACAGAAGAATTGAGAGGAGAGTGGAAGAAGTGTTAAGAGAAGACCAATTTGGTTTCAGGAAAAGTATAGGGACAAGGGAAGCAATTTTAGGCCTCAGATTAATAGTAGAAGGAAGGTTAAAGAAAAACAAACCAACATACATGGAGTTTATAGACCTAGAAAAGGCATTCGATAACGTAGACTGGAATAAAATGTTCAGCATTTAAAAAAAATTAGAGTTCAAATACAGAGATAGAAGAACAATTGCTAACATGTACAGGAACCAAACAGCAACAGTAATAATTGAAGAACATAAGAAAGAAGCCTTAATAAGAAAGGGAGTCCGACAAGGATGTTCCCTATCCCCGTTACTTTTTAATCTTTACATGGAACTAGCAGTTAATCATGTTAAAGAACAATTTAGATTCGGAGTAACAGTACAAAGTGAAAAAATAAA
Organism: Lycorma delicatula; assembly: GCF_047948215.1. NCBI lineage: Eukaryota > Metazoa > Arthropoda > Insecta > Hemiptera > Fulgoridae > Lycorma > Lycorma delicatula. The sequence continues at coordinate 16,325,085 of NC_134455.1, read as the reverse complement.
GATGCTACGATTTGCTGATGATATAGTAATTCTAGCCGAGAGTAAAAAGGGTTTAGAAGAAACAATGAATGGCATAGATGAAGTCTTACGCAAGAACTATCTCATGAAAATAAACAAATACAAAACAAAAGTAATGAAAATGTATTAGAAATAACAAAGATGGACCAATGAATGTGAAAATAGGAGGAGAAAAGATTATGGAGGAAGAAGAATTTTGTTACTTGGGAAGTAGAATTACTAAAGATGGACGAAGCAGGAGCGATATAAAATGCCAAATAGCACAAGCGAAACGAGCCTTCAGACAGCAATATAATTTGTTAACATCAAAAATTAATTTAAATGTCAGGAAAAAATTTGTACATTAGATGTTGTAACATCTAGTTGTATATCTCCCTTTTTGTTGCAATCGACTAAACCAAAAGTGTTCAAAAAATCTCAAAATAAAAAAAAAAAAATGAATTTTTTACAAACACTTTTACAAGAACTTTTCAACGATATATCATACGTGGTACTTATTTTCATTGGATCCAGAATTATAGCCAAATGAAAGTTTATTAAATAAAATATTTGGATCTTAGAAGGCACATCGGTTGGCATCAGACTTCTTCTTTTTTTAACTTAGTTTTTTTAAGTTATTTTTTTAACTTCTTTTTAATTTAAATATATTAATAATTATTAACCCGTGATAATAAAAAAAATTTACAACAATTCGTAATTCAATAATAACCAAAAAAATGAAAAGCTATTTGTGAAATAAAAGTTTAAGTACTTTTAAAAATGTGTACATGTAATTTAATTAGCATTATTACATATGTGTACATGTAACATATTTGGTGAAATTCTGATTATTTAATATTAATTGAAAATTATAATTTAGAATCTTATTATTTTTGTGTTTTCTAGTTTAATTTTATCTACATTAAACTTAATTACAGAGTGACTGAAAAATAGACTGTCACGAGAACAACATATACATTGAGACATACATGCCCTAACTTTAATACAGTGCAAAAATTTCTTAGATTTTAGTTCATTACTCCTCTGATACTGCGGGCCAATATTCTCCCTAAATCAGAGTTGATCATCATTTTGTTTATTTTTTATTACCAATCATTTGATTGCTTTTTGGCTTGATATAATTCTTCTGATCTTAATTTGCGTACACATTCTCTTGTTTTCAAATTTCCTGTCTCTTTATATTCATCATATTCTCTTAATCTTTTTATTCTTACTTTGGTTTTAATGTTTTCTTCCTCTTTATATTTATCATTTTCTCTTAATGTTAAAGGGACTTTTACTCTATCCTAGAATTTCATGTAAGATTATTGAATTAATAATTGTATAAATAAATATTTGATGTTAATAAAAACTAATATTTCAGAAATTCTGTAACTATTCACCTTATTGAAAAATTGGAAGAATGTATCTCACTTTCAAATGAAATGAGTTTAAATGAAGTGCAGCAAAAATGTGTATATATAATTTAATAGGCGTACAAGGAAGGCATATAGTGTCCATATAAGATTTTTTTACGTTTTAATGAATAAAAATTAAATAAATTTAATTTATATTTTAATAAATTGATTGAAATTAACTAAATTAAAAACTGAATCGCATATGACATATCTTTTGATTTAGATATTTTTGAAATTTATGGAATGTTCATTGAATCTTAACTTTTTTTAGGAAGTGTCACGAGGGATGTTATCATCAACATCAGAATTTTCACTTGCAATTGGCTTTAATTTGCAATACTTTGCCGGTCCATATCTATCTTACAAGATGCTGATAGTAGTTTCAGTTTGTCTACCGATTTTATTTATATTGTTGTTCATATGGCTTCCAGAATCACCACATTACCTTATTGCAAAAGGAAAGAAAGAGGAATCTATAAAAAGCCTGCGTTGGTTTAGAGGAAATATTCCACGAGATTGTGCTGAAAAAGAGATAGTGATTATTGAGGTAAGATTGTATATGTTAATTTTCATTAAAAAAAAAAAAACCAGCAATTTTACTGTAGGCAGTTGATTATATACTTAGTAAGTTTAAATATTTGATATATCTAGAAAATTGGATTTTTGCATAAAAAAGCAGGCGTAGAATGTTATTCTCTATTATTTTAGTCAATTAAAATAAAGTGACTTTACAAATAATTAAGTACAAATCCACAAAATAAAATTTATTTCTTAGATTATGTAATACCTGTTTAATAATTATAAAACTCAAAATATTTTATGCTTAATTACCAATCTAAAGAACTTTTTTTTTTTTTTTTTTTTTGTCTTCAGTCATTTGACTGGTTTGATGCAGCTCTCCAAGATTCCCTATCTAGTGCTAGTCGTTTCATTTCAGTATACCCTCTACATCCTACATCCCCAACAATTTATTTTACATACTCCAAACGTGGCCTGCCTACACAATTTTTTCCTTCTACCTGTCCTTCTAATATTAAAGCGACTATTCCAGGATGCCTTAGTATGTGGCCTATAAGTCTGTCTCTTCTTTTAACTATATTTTTCCAAATGCTTCTTTCTTCATCTATTTGCCGCAATACCTCTTCATTTGTCACTTTATCCACCCATCTGATTTTTAACATTCTCCTATAGCACCACATTTCAAAAGCTTCTAATCTTTTCTTCTCAGATACTCCGATTGTCCACGTTTCACTTCCATATAAAGCGACACTCCAAACATACACTTTCAAAAATCTTTTCCTGACATTTAAATTAATTTTTGATGTAAACAAATTATATTTCTTACTGAAGGCTAGTTTAGCTTGTGCTATTCGGCATTTTATATCGCTCCTGCTTCGTCCATCTTTAGTAATTTTACTTCCCAAATAACAAAATTCTTCTACCTCCATAATCTTTTCTCCTCCTATTTTCACATTCAGCGGTCCATCTTTGTTATTTCTACTACATTTCATTACTTTTGTTTTCTTCTTGTTTATTTTCATGAGATAGTTCTTGCGTAGGACTTCATCTATGCCGTTCATTGTTTCTTCTAAATCCTTTTTACTCTCGGCTAGAATTACTGTATCATCAGCAAATCGTAGCATCTTTATCTTTTCACCTTGGACTGTTACTCCGAATCTAAATTGTTCTTTAACATCATTAACTGCTAGTTCCATGTAAAGATTAAAAAGTAACGGAGATAGGGAACATCCTTGTCGGACTCCCTTTCTTATTAGGGCTTCTTTCTTATGTTCTTCAATTGTTATTGTTGCTGTTTGGTTCCTGTACATGTTAGCAATTGTTCTTCTATCTCTGTATTTGAACCCTAATTTTTTTAAAATGCTTAACATTTTATTCCAATCTACGTTATCGAAAGCCTTTTCTAGGTCTATAAATGCCAAGTATGTTGGTTTGTTTTTCTTTAATCTTCCTTCTACTATTAATCTGAGGCCTAAAATTGCTTCCCTTGTCCCTATACTTTTCCTGAAACCAAATTGGTCTTCTCCTAATACTTCTTCCACTCTCCTCTCAATTCTTCTGTATAAAATTCTAGTTAAGATTTTTGATGCATGACTAGTTAAACTAATTGTTCTATATTCTTCACATTTATCTGCCCCTGCTTTCTTTGGTATCATAACTATAACACTTTTTTTGAAGTCTGACGGAAATTCCCCTTTTTCATAAATATTACACACCAGTTTGTATAATCTATCAATCGCTTCCTCACCTGCACTGCGCAGTAATTCTACAGGTATTCCGTCTATTCCAGGAGCCTTTCTGCCATTTAAATCTTTTAATGCTCTCTTAAATTCAGATCTCAGTATTGTTTCTCCCATTTCATCCTCCTCAACTTCCTCTTCTTCCTCTATAACACCATTTTCTAATTCATTTCCTCCGTATAACTCTTCAATATATTCCACCCATCTATCGACTTTACCTTTCGTATTATATATTGGTGTACCATCTTTGTTTAACACATTATTAGATTTTAATTTATGTACCCCAAAATTTTCCTTAACTTTCCTGTATGCTCCGTCTATTTTACCAATGTTCATTTCTCTTTCCACTTCTGAACACTTTTCTTTAATCCACTCTTCTTTCGCCAGTTTGCACTTCCTATTTATAGCATTTCTTAATTGCCGATAGTTCCTTTTACTTTCTTCATCATTAGCATTCTTATATTTTCTACGTTCATCCATCAGCTGCAATATATCGTCTGAAACCCAAGGTTTTCTACCAGTTCTCTTTATTCCGCCTAAGTTTGCTTCTGCTGATTTAAGAATTTCCTTTTTAACATTCTCCCATTCTTCTTCTACATTTTCTACCTTATATTTTTTACTCAGACCTCTTGCGATGTCCTCCTCAAAAATCTTCTTTACCTCCTCTTCCTCAAGCTTCTCTAAATTCCACCGATTCATCTGACAACTTTTCTTCAGGTTTTTAAACCCCAATCTACATTTCATTATCACCAAATTATGGTCGCTATCAATGTCTGCTCCAGGGTAAGTTTTGCAGTCAACGAGTTGATTTCTAAATCTTTGCTTAACCATGATATAATCTATCTGATACCTTGCAGTATTGCCTGGCTTTTTCCAAGTGTATATTCTTCTATTATGATTTTTAAATTGGGTGTTGGCAATTACTAAATTATACTTCGTGCAAAACTCTATAAGTCGGTCCCCTCTTTCATTCCTTTTGCCCAGCCCGTATTCACCCACTATATTTCCTTCCTTGCCTTTTCCAATGCTTGCTTTCCAATCTCCAACTATTATTAAATTTTCATCTCCTTTTACATGTTTAATTGCTTCATCAATCTAAAGAACAAACTGCGTAAATTGACAGGGTGTAATATTTTCAGTGTTGGAGCATTTATAAGATTCACAAAATGAATAGTAAAACTTATAGTTGCATTGTTGGTGCTACCATATTGAGTGGGTATATGAAGAGAGGCCTGACAAAGAAATTATTCCTGAAAGAGGGTAGCAGTCCTTAGTTATTAAGTGTGCTAAATAATTAATGATTGATATTGCTCTGAACAACAATTCTAAAGCTTACTTATTTTGGGCTTTGAGAACATCATGGCACATTTATTACAGCTGTATGTTCTAAGAAAACACTTTCTCTTATTCCTTTTCTGTTTTTATTAAATGCTTTTGATGGCTTTCTCTTGTGTAAAGTAGTCTAAATGTAAATTAGTTATTGGTTGGATCTCCAAGTGATAACTAATCAAGAGGGGATCATTAAAAAATATGATTCATTACATTCTATGAGTTAGTGTGGAATTGTAGAAGTCTGAATATAATTGGCAGACAAGATAATTTAAAACAGAGATTGATAAGTTAAAACTAGAATAGGAGTGATATAAAATAGAAAGATGAGCAAAGTTTTTGATTAGGGAGTTATAGAATAACTAAATAAAAATATTAAAATACTAATGTAGAATACTAATGTAATAATAAAAGACAGTCACAGAAATGTTTAACGTACAGAGAATGAGAGGTTGTTTCAGTCAAGATAGATTCAAATCCCAAGCCTACTAAAATAATGCAGATTTATATGATGACAACCTCTTCAGTAGAAGATGATATGAAAAAGATATATGAAGAAACTGATGATCTAATCAAATATTTAAACGGAATTTATAGTACAATAATGATGAGAAACTGGAATACCATATTTGGAAAAGAACAAAAAGGAAAAAAATATCTGGAAATGATAGATTAATGACAATTTTAATTTAGCTACATTATCACTACAAGACGATAGCACAAATTCATGCATATAACGGTCAAATATAAAATATAAAAGAGAAACTAGCTTTTAAAAGTGAAAAGTAATGAATGCAATCACTTTATTAAAAAATAATAAAAGAATGTATACGAGATATGAGTGAAAGAAAGACGTACAGGGAAATATGTTAGATTTTACAATAGTCCAAAATTTCAGGACTAAATTATAATTGAAATATAGGGTTAAAATGAATTAGTAACAATGGTGTGAATGGAAAATCTTTATTAAATGATACATGAAATAATTTAAAGATAAAAAATAAGTTGGCATAAATAAGGAAAGCTTTTATGAAAAAAAGACGTCTACTAGTATCAGTTATAAATCTATTAATTTAAAATAATTCTTTAAAATATTTTTATGCAATATAGCTCTTTATGGTACTGAAACATTAACAATACAATAAAAAAAAAATTGAAATGTGGTTTTCAAGGAGCATGTTAAAAAAATTAGGCTGAACAATATCATTTTTATCGAGCACTTAAGACAAACAGGAGAAGGGAGAAATTTTAGTCTTGTAAAGAGATGAGCTAGATAGAAATTTATTAATTAATACATTAAGGTTTAGTTAGTGTGGTGTTGAAAGGGATCTGCAGAAGGTAAAACTGTCGAGCGATGAAAAGAATGGAATATATAAAATGGACAGTTGCAAATTTAAGATAGAAAATGTTGAAATTATTACAGAACAGAAAGGAATAGAGAATAACATTAAAGCATTCATATGGCTGATGACTCAAAAAAGAACTGAAAACAAATTTTCATTTTTAATAATTAGGGCCTGTATTTATCAAAATGTTATTTTCCATCCTAATTTTCCTAGCTTTCAATTTTAATTTAGCTACATTATCACTACAAGATAACAGAACAAATTCATGCATATAATGGAAAACTACACTGTTATTTAACACTTATCGAGAAAAGGAGCTGGCTTATCAAATGTGCAAAAATCTGATAGTTAGCTGTTAGTTTTTTTTATACTGAACTTGCAATTATAGATAAATTATTTTCAATATTATTCTATATTCTATTTATTTACCTGAGACATTCTAGATTCAACAGCATTTCACTAAAGTAACTGGTTGAAACCAAATAATAGTAAGAAAAAAGATTTTTTAAAGATTTTTTCCCATCTTTTTCTTCAAATGTAGACCATTTCCCTAGAAATTTTCTTTTTAATGCAGATAATGAAATTTGATCTAAACTATTTTCTAGTTACTAAATTAATAACTAGGACCTTTGGGAAACATGATGTGCTGAAAAATTGTCCTGTGTGCACTAACAGTACCTAGTTGTTGTAACTACAATCATTATAATAAATAAATGTAATTTTAACTGCAGTTAATTTTTTAATGACTTCTAGCAACTTACTGCATTGTGCAATTTCAACAATTTTTAGATATCTTTTGTCCTTGGCGTTGAATATTTTTTTTATTGATATCTTTTTCTGTTACAAGTTTGTATGTTAGAGTAAAAACTATTTATATGGTGGGACCAAACAGCTGTCAGCAACTTGAAACACTTACATATCAGTCACTCTTGAAAAGACAGTAGCACAAGAATAACATCTCATGCAAGGTTTAGTAGAGGAATCTAAGAGTGTTGGATTCCCATTGTTTGGTCCATGAAGGCACATTCTGTATCCTATTACAAATCAGCAGTCCAATCCAACTGCTATGCCGGTGATATTTATTCCTATAAATTACATTTCACTGTATTTTCTAAATGATTACTATATTAAACATTGTTACTCTTAGAGAAAGTGACTCTAACTCATACTTTGGTGGATTATATGCATCACAATAAAAAAGAATGATTGGAGCATATACTAAAAATCAGAATACAAAGCAACAGATTAATTTAACACTTCCCAAGGCAAACTATGTTTAGCTGAAATGTATTCATTCTGAAATGGAACAAAAAAGATTACAACTATAATTGATATTTGATTTGACCCTGCATGATTTTTTATTACTTAAATAAGGCTTGGTGTTCTTCATAAAGGTGAAAAATGAATATTGTGGCACAGTGTTAATGATGATTGTCAAATAAGTGGAAGTAATTGAAGCTAATTATATTGGTAAATCTCCTAATGCCAAAATATCCTACAAGGTTTCACTCACAATGTTGTCTTCTGACAAAGATGTTTTAACTCTTGTGCATTTGAAAAGTGAACAAACTAAATGCATCTGTTTATAAGAGTAGGCAAATTCAGAAATATCTGTTTTGATGGAAGAGAAAAGATTTTGGTGCTTTTAGCCTTTTAGTATTTTTAAAAGAATTAAATGTATATGAAAAATGTTCAGGTTGCTTTATCACACAAAAAAGAAACATTCATCATTTTAGTTCAAATGTTACTTCCTGAAATTAATAAAAGGGATACAAATTTTAGACTCTTCATGAAAACCAGAAGAATGTATTTTTATAATATTAAGGTCATTTAACACGTCAAAAACAAGAGTTTTGCTATAAAATTACTCACTGAATTTGAATTGACATTTATAGGAAGGGTCAGATTGACAGAAATAGAATATATTGTGAGTGGTGAACAAGCATTTTTGTGGCACCTCTCGCCACACAACGTCTTTTGGGGCTATTATTATAAATGTTCTTAAACTAATTGTCAGTGTATTTCATATGCCACAATTTTACAATGACACAGTTTTTCAATGGATGCTCTCTCTGAGGAGATGCAACCAGATTTGAAGGTATGGTTGTTGTAAGCTGCAAAGATGTAACATCAATGTAAATCCAAAAGTAGCAGAACTAATACTTCTATAATATTTCATAAGAAAAAAGTTGTTATTTATTAACAGTGTTTTAAAGAAGTCTTCCTTACTACGTTTAATAAAACTGAACCCAATAAAATCCATTAAGAGCAATATAATATTGTTTTTTATGGATGAATGAATTCATTAAAAATACGACGGTAAGTCAATTATTATCCGCAATTTAGTTATATTTTTTTTTGTTGGTAGCCCTGTCGTGTTGCGTAGATGACGCATGCGTGGTTTAATTGCTGCTTTGTCTGTGCAGGTTTGATGTTGCTAGGTTAGTTCCATTATCGCTGCCCTCCGTTAACCATAGCTGCTCCGCTTTCTGTTTGCACCATAGAAGACCAACGTTCAGTAATCCGTTTTTTGTAGTCGGAAGGTGTATCGGGAGCCGAAATTTATCGAAAACTTTACTCTACGAATGGATTGAAAAATTCAAAAATGGTCGCACATGTGTTACTTACGACGAAGAAGCCGGACAACCGTTTACCTACACAAATGAGGAAAACATTGAGCGTGCACATGACATGAGCGTGCGTTTTCTTAGACAGACGAGAAACTATTGATAAAGTGGCATATCATCTGCAAATTAGTCACGGTTCTGCCTACGAAATCATCCACAACAGACTTGGATTTCATAAAGTCTGTTCAAGATGGGTCCCAAAACAACTCGCACAGTTGCATGAACAAACTCGCTTGGAAATCTGCCAAAAATATTTGGATCGCTATGGTAACGAACGGGACATCTTCTTTGACAGAATCATCACTGGTGACGAAACATGGATCCATCATTACGAGTCTGAGAGTAAACGGCAGAGTATGGAATGGAAACATCCAAATTCGCCCTGCAAAAAAAGTTTAAGACCCAACCGTCCGGAGGAAAACTGATGCTTACGATTTTTGGGACTTAGAAAACCCAGTAGTGGAACATTATAAGGAAAGGGGCACGACAATAAACAGTGAGATGCTTACTGCCAAGCTGAAGCCTGCAATTCGAAGCAAACACCGAGGACTGCTGTCGAAAGGTGTTGTTGCAAGACAATGCCCGTCCACATACTGCTGCCCACACTGCTGAAACGCCACGGAAACTCAATTTTGAAGTACTGGCTCATTCTCCGTATAGTCCTGATCTTGCCCCTTCTAACTACCACTTGTTTGTTCCACTCAAAGAGGCATTAAGGGACCGTCGAATTACCTCGTACGAAACAGTGATTCCTGCCGGGCATTCCCTGGCTTGCAGCTCAACCGAAAACCTTCTTTTATGAGGGCATGAGGAAGCTTGTGCAACGATGGACCAACTGCGTTGAAATGCAAGGGGACTATGTAGAAAAATTATGCAGATGTAAGTATCCTATTTGTATTGCAATCAAATTCATAATACATTGCGGATAATAATTGACTAAAATTATCATAATTTCAATTAAAAATATCATAATAAAAACCATAAAAAACGGTAATACATAAATATCATTGAAAAATCATTATATTTTTAAAACTTTTAGCAATCTATAAAAAATGTATAACGATTTTTGTAAGAGGTATTATATTGAATTAAAATGCAGAAAATGTCAAAATTCCGTAAAACTAAATGAAAATGGGTTCAACAGGTTTAGCTTTAAAATTCTGAAATAAAGTTTATGAAAACTTGCAGCTATGAAAATGACAATTTTTTTTTGAAACAATTTATTTATGTTTACAGTCTACTATGTATGAAATGATAAAGAAAAAAGAAAGTTTCTGGACATTGATGAAAGTAACTGGTAATCAGAAAGCTTTGGGAATTGCGTGTTTCTTAATGGCTGCTCAACAATTTTCTGGTATAAATGTAATTCAGCTATATTCAGAAATGATTTTTATGTATTCTGGAACAAAACTTAAACCAGCATATTGTTCAATGATTGTTGGAACTTTTCAATTGATTTCATCTGGTTTAGCTGCACCATTAACTAAGAAATTTGGTTTTAAAACACCACTTTTAATTGCCAGCATCCTTATAACAATTGAACATGTAAGTATTATTATTTATCAAGCTTCAAAATTTTTTAAATGAGAATTTATTTACAATGTCAATTCAGTAATGATTAAAATAACTGGAGTGATTAAGGTATAAATTATAATTTATTTCAACCTAGAAGAATGAAATGGAAAAAGTCAATAAAGCAGAATAATGATGAAAGAGACTAATCAAACGTTTTATAAAGTATAAAAAAATATATGTCTACTATGCATTCACTTTTTAGTTAATGCTACCACTTAGTAAAAAGTATCAAACAGGTACACAATACCAGACATTTGTCATTACAGTATTTAAGTGTTAAATATCTCTGTTTGTTATCATTACCCCCTCTCATGTATAAATCCACTGTTTATTAAATAAGAATGAAAATAGTGAGTACTGTAGAGAATAATTCAAGCAATATCCTGGGATGATTGTCAAATAACTCTATTATAACAAAATAACTAAGCAACTAGGTTATTCATTTGTCTTTTGTTTTAAAATGCCTGATAACTTCACCAGATTTATACTGATTTCAATAAAAGTTTTCCTAGCACTGTTTCATGTGAGACTGAAAATTCTTCTTTTTAAAATTTTTCAATATAAAATTACCTGAAAAAGTGGTGGAAAATCCAAAATTTCAATTTTTTAGATCTGCAAGATTGAAATTAAGTTTATACTTCATAAAATTTAATTTTCTAAGTATGTGGAATAAACTCAAGTTACTAGGTTTATTGTAGATGGATAAAAACTAAGTCACCGTAGTTGTCATAAAAGATTGTGATCATTACTTCTCGGTAAGCCATTATTATTTAATTCCAAAAAAGGATGATAATGAGGAAAATGTTACCTCATAGAATATGTTTTGTTTTGTGTTTAACATAAGTGATTGTAAAAACTTAATCTAAGAAAATTATTTTCTTCAAGAAAGTATTCCATAGTTTTTATATCAAATTATTTCAATGTATACACTTAACAGGTATTATGATAAACTTAATATTGTTTACTTTCTAAAACTAGAAGTATGCTTCCAGACAATCTTTTCAAAATTATAACGCAGTTTTTTCCTAAGTAGCATTTTCAAAAGGCAATTTTATTAATGTTACAATCCTCGAACTTGAAACCCCTTAGCATGTCAAATAAATTTTATATTCATCATATTTATTTATTTGGTGTGTTGCTTTTTCAAACTTATGTGATTTTATATTTTACATCTTTCAAGCACTTTCAGTTAATGGTTTTTATGGGATGTGCAAAATAAAATGTGGTTAATATATTTTTGTACATCAAGTTTTATTGAATCAAAACAAATTTGACATGGTTATTGGCATAATTTTTTTGTTTTTTACTTCTTGGGGGCTAACCTGCTTTAATATGAACACAGGACCAAGGGAGAATCAGGGGGAATAATTTACCCCTGCACTTGTTTTGCTATCTTTGTACAGATGATTTTTGACCTAAATCATGGACACCACATGCAACACCATTTAGTCTGCAACGTAGCTTCCATAGTGTTTTATAGGGTAAGCACGTCGAATTATCTCTGGCATGTTTCCCTAAGCTGCAGGAACTGATCGCACATAAATACAATCTGCTGAACCGCCTCCTACAGGAGCAAGATGATAATATTTTTTGTCTCGTTCCCTGTGTCCATTACTGCCTGTTCTAGATTAGCAAAACAACTGCCACTGGCAAACTTAGGCAGGGCTGCCCCTGTTGGAAGTGTGACGACAGGCAGGACTTCGTCATATGAGATATTCTACAGTATGGCCCTGAGTTTTGGGAAACACCTCAACTCATACTATCCCCTGTCTGCCTTGGTGGAACTACTTGTCCCCAAACTGTTGGAGAGGAAACACTGGATAATTATCCTTAGGTATGGACTGATGCCATGTCTTCAGTGCTCAGAATGTTGAGCTTGGTATTGGTACCACTTGTACGTGTTCTTTGTAAGTATCTGTATGTGAACATGCATCCAGTTAGTTTTATAAAATGTTTAGTACAGTCATTGAAATTAATTTTACATAGTCTAGTATGCTAAATATGCATCTACGACAAAGTCGTTTTATGTCCTTGTGAGTGTTATATGTGATTTTTAAAGTAATTTTTTTTGCTGAAAATGTCAGTTATTACGAATATTTGTGGGCAAAAATTTTTTTATCGCTAAATATATTTTTGTCTTTTTTTATGTATCTTATGCAACATGTATTTTATAAATACAGACGTGAGGCTATTATGTACGCATATACTAGGTATGGTTTTGTTTTGAAAGTTTTTATAAAATTGTTAGCTGATAATGGGTATGTGTGAGACATTTAAAGAATCTGCATTCTGTCTGTATGTGTTTCATTGAGTAAAATGAAAAATGAAAACAAAATATTGTCCCATCACCAGTATATAAATAATATCACATGCCAATACTAAGGCAAAACAAGACTGTATCACTCATCTGTCACATTCATCGATAACTACAGAAATTGACACTGCAAATCTGTCAGCCGAGAAGTTTTATCTAATTAAATAAAGAATAACCTGTAAATTTATCATCACCAACCACTAAATGTAAGTTTGAATTCTTTTCATGAAAATAAGACTAACAATTTGTATCCATCTTAGTATTTTCATTAGCCTATCCCAATTCTGATGAGTCTTATATTTTAGCCCACATGCTGCGGATTTTTGCAGTATAGCTGCAAATGGACATTTTTATTTAATTCAGAAAATCTTTTCAAAACATTTTAAATAGTTCATTATTATGCATTGACAAGCTACAATGAATTCAGGCAACTGATGTTATCTTTAATTCTAATTACAAGTTACAGGAATGTTCTTTCATCGTTTGTAGGAACATTACTGTTTGAGCTAATGTTGATAACCTCAGATCATCAGCTCACATTTTTTAAACAGTTAAAGAGTTGCTTAAAATACCTAATGTCCTAATTCATCAGCGATGAAAACTATTTTAAATAATAAATTTTTTAATTTCATATTTAACTAAATTAATTAATAAGCATGCATTTTGCATGCACAACCTATTGATTTCAGTCTCTTTTGCAGACAATATGATGGTCGAAACACACAAGCGAGTTTCTGCTGGACCCTGTTTCTGGGGAATCCCGGGTAATAAAAGACGCATGTAAGCAACTGTCTTTCACCACTCGTATTACTACTATTAATAAAACTGTTTTATTAATTCTATTAAATACACTTCCGGGGAAAGTGGCAAGGCGATTGGACTGCTACCGAAAATAATAAACTCCGACACATCAATAATAATACATTTTTAATGTTATAATTCTTCCAAGAACTCTTCAATGTAGGAATAACTGTCGAAAGGAGATTGTTATTTGCCGTTTGCGAATAGGGCACAAAAACCCTACCGAAAACTAATGTGGACAAACTAATGGGCGACTAATGAATAAGACCGATGTATCCATTTTTGTTCTCTACTACTGCCTATAACGACACACCACATTCTTGTGGTCTGCATGTGTTATGCGGCATTGCGTCGGAAATTTAAAATTGGGGCTAACATCAGAAATATTTTAGGAAACTATACGGCTATGTTATCCGAAGTCTTAATATTTCTTAAGGCATCAGTACTCAAATTTCTGATTATTATAATGTCTCATTTGGTTTGTTGTTTTAAGTTAGATTTTCAATACTATTTTTTATTGTGGTTTTATTTTGCTTTTAGTATACGGAATAGGCGTTTTACTTAATTTTAATTTTAAGTTAATTTCTAATCGCTTGCGATAGTAATATTGTGTCCGGGCGCTGATAACGACACTGTTGTGCGCCCAGAAAAAAATTGATGGTGGTGAAAACGGCTGCAAAAGTGACTAAAAAAAATAATTATGATTTAGATTTTAAAATGTTATTTTTAATATACATTTTGGTTCAGTTTATTCTGAAGATGGTCAAAAAATTATTAAAAGCTTTATTATCTGGGCTTTTATCACGTTAATGAATTTGGTTTGATTCATCGTGGATTCTTCAGTCTTAAGATTACCTAAAAATGAGGAACAACCATTATGATTTGAGTTTCAAAAACATTATTTAAAATGAATTTAGTTTGTTTTATCATTAAAATATTACATTTTACATTTGATTTAGTATTTAGTTGAATTTTATAAAAAAAATTCCTCTTACATCTCTGTGTATGATATTCAAATATTAAGAAATAATACTCGTATAATACTAGTATGTTATTTATTACTCAAACAGAAGTGGTCATAGCAAACTGTTACGATGGAGTATTAGCCTAGTATTATTTGTGTAACATATATTATTTATCTTGTGCTTCACTCATTGTAATGTACAATTAAGTAAGGATTACAATACAAATCAATTAGGATTAAATGAGTCAAAAACTGTCAGCAATTTTATATATTCAATAATAATCATAGAATTCCTTTTAGTAGGATATAATTCTACCTTTATGTTTTTTTTTGTTTTGTTTTCGGTTAGTTTGTAATGGGATTATTCTTTTATCTGTTGAAAACTGGAAGAGATGTTTCTTCTATAGACTGGATCCCAGTTGTATGCATGGTTCTATACATCTTGACCTACTCAGCTAGTAAGTAAAAAAATCTAGCAAAACTGCATGATTTCAGAATTAATTAATTTTCTAAAGCGATTGTTGTATAATTTAACTATTTAATAACAACAGGAATATTTCCAAAACCTTTCTTATTGTTTGCATATAGAAATGTGAACTTGTGGAATATTGTAACTGACCAGGTTCAAACAGCCATCTATTTAGCTCTTAAAGTTTCAATTCAACTATCGTTGGTTTAGTAATCGTAGACAAACCAGATTGTAGAGATTAGGTTGTTCTTACTTATAGTAAGATTGATAAGTGAGCGGTTTTTGCATTTTTTAAAAATAAATAAATTTAATGATAATAGATAATTTTTAACTAGTATTTTAAGAAATTAATTAAAGTTTAACAAATAATTCAACATTTGTAACAAAAAACTTTTTTTTTTTTAGTTTCCAGTTAATTTTTCTATCATCAAGCCACTAAAATTACAAGGAATTTTGGCCAATGTTTCTACAAATTCACCTTAAAATAATGTTTGATCCTTTTATCCAGGTAACAATCTTTTAGATCACAGTTGTCAAATCGCAATACCGACATTTATTATTTAAAACATGATATAAGACGATGGATATGTTTTAAAATGTTGATCAATAAAGATTTAATAGAAATATAAAACCCTTTTCAGAAAAAAATTGAAAAAAAATTAGAAATTTGATGAAAAATTTGAAAATTTTCTTTATTTTAGCAGGTCTTTTTTTCTAATTTTTCTTTTAGTAAAAAATAAACAATTTAACCGTAAAAAACGCGTGGATTTCTAACGAAATTTTAAAGTCTAACTCTGGTAAGACTTCATGAATTTTCAAAATTTAATTAACCTGATAAAACTTTCAGAATTATTTGAATTAAATACTAAATTTTGGGACATTATTCATAACACTAAAAAAATAAATTACGATCAATTAATATCTAACTCAAACAAAATTCTAAAATTATGTGGGTAGTTATTAAAAGTGAAAGCGGATTTGGAAATACGCCAGGTCAAATTATTTTAATAAAGGTACAAAAAGGCTCAATTTCCATTATCTCATCCTCATTTCAGGTAGCAGGGAATTAAATAATTCATTTTCTACTATTTCAGACAACAACATTGATCGAATTCAAACAAAGGCGTTCACCTTGAATGGTTTTGTTGATAAGTAAGTACTAATATTTCACATTAACACCCAGAAAGTTAAAACTTGGATTTTAAGTATAAAGAGTAAAACATTCAATGGTATTTATGAAATTCGGGCCAGTATCTTAAAATAAGTATGAAATATTATTACAATCCTTACTAATTTAATTAACGAATCTTTCAGCGAGAGAGTGTCTCAGCTGCTTTAAAACTCGCGTTGTTTTTTTCTTCCTTAAGAAAGGTTTGGCACTTAATTAATAAAATTATAGACCAATTTCATAATTCTCCTTAATTTCTAAAATATGTAAAAAAGAAATTAAAACTTTAAAATTTTTTGAAAAGCAGGACATACTAAAAAATTTCAGCGTAGTTTTTGAAAAAAATTTTCTTCTGATACAGCCAGTTCACAGTTATTAAAAATATTTTAAATTAGATAGATAATAAAAGGATTCCATTTTCAATTTTTTGCGATCTATTTAGTTGCAACTTTTTTAATTGATGAAGAGACTTACTAGTTACGGTTTTAGAAGAACACCGTACAATTGGTTAGTAATACCTTGCTGGTCATAAACAGGTAATTGAAAATTTGTAAGAATACACACGTACAATTTTTGTCTTCAATACAAGATGTAGAATTCAGAGTGTCACAAGAAAGTATCCTCCATCTCTAGCTTTTCTTATTGTTTATTACTCTCGTCCCACACTGTGGTGTCGTATCCGATATTTCGCTTGGTTTGTAGTGCGTGCATGCACCTTTGGCAATGGAATGGGGCCTCAAAATCAGATTACCTTACCACTCAGTCTTTCTCAACATGCTGAACGTAAAAGATAAGGTTGAAACTTACCTCTCCTCCTCGTGTTTATGCTTTTGTGGAAAAAGTTTCACTTGGTATCGAATACGACACCAGGGTGTTAAATTAATTCTACGTTTTCGATCCCGTACACGTTACTTAGTTCGCTGTTTTCTTAGTTTTTATTTATTATTTTCATTTTGATAAGTTTACCATGGTTGATTCAAGATGTTCTATTTCGGAAAATGAAATTAGTGCGAAATTACAATGTCAGGTAAACGAGATTGATGAAAAAAGAGGGGAAGACGATATATCCAACAAAACCGACGACAAAATCCGACCAAATAATTTTGTAGTAGACGATGAATCACTTTCCAACGACAATATGTCCATTGACGAAGAAGAATACCAAGAAGAAAACGAAAGAAATTATATCCTAGGACTAGATATGGAGGCTATATGGACGGATAAACCCGTAGTAAGTTTTTTCACCAACTCCCAAATAAAATTATTATAACACATTCACCCGAATCAAAAGGGGAAGCAAAACGGCTTACACGAGGAGTGGACGTATTTTCTTTTTTCATCACAGATGAAATGGTGCAGATTTTGGTTATCATCATAAACGAATAAATTATCAGAAAATCCGCGAAAAACAATATGAAATATATATTCATGAAACAAATTAGACGGAGATCAAGGCTCTCTTAGGCATACTACTTTTCTTGGGTCTCTTGAAAAACTCGGGATTGACAACTGCTTATAAGATTTTTTCCGTCTCTAGTAGTCAGCTGTTTCGATTCACAATATCAAAAAACCGATTTCAGTTGTGCACACTACATTTCGACTCTACACTACCCGAGAATCGAGGAAAAACATGATAGCATTTGCCGCGTTCAGGGATATACGGACTCTGTTCAATGAGAGTTGTAAGTAATACTCTCACCGTCTCTTATAACATCACCGTCTCGTCAACGAGACGGTGATGTTATACATTATAATGCATAGACACCGATGACGGTGTACATTATACATTATTATGTATAATGTATTTTTATGCATAAAAATAAAGTCATATTCATTCGTAAATTTGAGACTGTTCCAAAAACATAATCGGCTGTAGCAATAAAAAAATTGAAGTTCCTGCATTTGAGGTCTTTTGTTCTAAGGAAGTTTACTGTATACCTCAAAATAACTGTTTATGTAATCGTTACCAAAACCTAAATCAATATATACTTTTCAAAATTGATTTTTTCCATACCGGTTTAAAAAAAAAAAAAAAAAAAAAATGGTTTTACGGTTTTAAACCATTTTACCAAAATTTTAAACCGCACTTGTTAATAACAAGTGCGGTTATTAACCTTTTCCCCAGATGACACAACCTTATCAATATCTGAAGATAATTATTTAAAAGTAATTGAGGGTTTCACGATAGAAGTTCAAAAAATTGCACACTGGATGATTATAACTATCTAACATTAAAAATGGATAAAACCGTGATATTGTGTTTTTGCGTGTACGCAACTATGCTGGTCTCTTGGATATAATTTCCATTAAAAGGGCCAGCCCTAGCGTTTTTGCAACCGTAGGCAAACCTAAAAAATGCCGTCCCCCCAGTTTCAAAAAACTTAGTTAAAAAAAAAACAGAATTAGAAAAACCACCTTAACCAGAAAAATGACATATAATTGAGTTAAGACAATAATGCTGATACAGATTTACGGAGAATTGTTTTATTGAAAAACAGAAATTTACGTTTTTAACGAGCTAACGGCAACGAAATTACAAACTAAAGCTAAAAGTATAATGTAAATATACTTTTAAAACAATAAACGAGGCTGTCCCAGTGTGTGACAGCCTCATCCCGGAGTGAAGCTTCTCAACTTCGGTGACCGCGCGGGGATTCCTCCTGAAACCGCGGGGAGGGGGAATAAAGACCGAAGTCCCGGTGAGGGATCCCTTCGGGGTTCCTCATTTGAGGCAAGACACCGAAAGATCATAGTCCCGGTGGGGAATCCTCTTGGGGATCCCCGCTTGAGGCCAGGCACTATAAGACCGTAGTCCCGGTAGGGAGACTCCTTTTTGAATTTCCCTACCGGACCTCAAACTGCCTGGGCAGGTGCTGCCTAGGGAGTTTGAGGCGATGGTACCTCCCGGAGCTGTGTTTATACTTAAATGTGGTCCGGATCTGGGAGGCGGAGTAAAAGAAAGATGAGAAGAAAATACAATGGTATATAAATAGTATAATAATATTGTAGCGTGTGTAGTAAAGTAATAATATCGGATACTAACACGAACGGATACCAAATCCAAGTTTAAATTCAGGGGAGAAATATCTGATCCATTCGACATCAAAACAGGACTGAGACAAGGAGATGGACTGTCACCGCTTTTATTCAACTGTGCCCTTGAATTTATAATACGGGATTGGAAAAAATTAAATAAAGACAACGTTAAAATTGGAAAAGGTATCTCAGTAAATTGCCTAGGCTTTGCGGACAATTTAGCCCTACTACCCCAAAATATAGAAGAGGCCAGATACCAACTGTCAACACTGGAAGAGATTGCAGGAAAAATCGGTCTAAAAATTTCATACGAAAAAACCAAAATTATGGTGAGAGACCCACTACGCATAAGCAAAGTAAAAATAAACAATTATGACATAGAACTAGTAGAAAACTTTAAATATTTGGGGGAAAACATCACGCACAATCTCCAAGAAAATCCAAATTGGAATGAAAGAATAAATAAACTCATCAAAGCCACAATAAAAACACAAAACATCTATAACAAAAAACGCATGTCCATAAACACAAAAATAAAATATTATAACTCAGTTATACAACTGGAAATACTTTACGGATGCGAAACCATATTTTGACCGTACCAGACAAGGTTTACCGACAAACTGGAAAAGATTGAAAGACAGATTCTATGACGATGCATCGGGAAAAACATTAAAATAAGACGGGATTTGGAGAATTATTCCAAACGAAGAGATTTACAAACTATCATAAAAAATAAACTATCATAACTAATAAATTTAGAAAGAAGAGAATTTCCTTTCTAGGACATATTTTCAGAATGGAAGAGACCAGACTTATCAGACGGATAATCAAACCTTTCTGGAACAAGAAAAGCAGACCGAACTGGTTATACGAAGTACAGAAAGACATGGAGGAATTAGACATAACCCGTGAAAACCTAAAAACGAAAACCGGAAACTATGAGAAATTAAAAAATAAAGAAACAAGATTCCTATCAAAACCCAAGAAAACAATAAGCCGGGTGTACTCTGAACAAGAAAGGGCAAGAAGATCTGAAACCCTTAGAAATTACTGGCAAAAAAGAAAAGCTGAAAAACAACAAATCAGCAAGAAAAGAAAGAACTTGCCAAAAAAAAAAATGAACTAAAGTGATCCATCATGGTCTTAAAAGTAAAAAAAAAAAAAAAAAAAAAGTAATAATATTATTGTATTAATAAATAGTAAATAATATAATTTTCTAGATTCAAGTAATCGAAATGTATTTTTGTGGGTTGCGTATATTTTTTTTTGCGCTCTAGTTCAGGCGGTTTTGCTGCTCCTAAATTTTTGCCGCCGTAGGCAGTTGCCTACCTTGTCTAACGCCTAGGGCCGGCCCCTATCACTGATGATAACGATAGTATTTCTGTTGCCAATAAGGCGAAATTTTAGTTGTTTTATTAGATGATAGGTTCTTTCAGGATGATAAAATTAATTTTGTTTGCAACAAAATCAAACTGTACTTACTGTTTTGCTTTGAAGCGCATTAATAAAAGGCTAAACTTTTCATCACTGTTAAGTATTTATTACGCTTAAGTTTATTTTCATCTAAATTGTAATGTCATCTCTTGGGCTTCCTCGAAAAGTCAGAAATAGTTTTCAAGATACAAAATTTGACTTTCTCAAATTTGACTTTGTATCATTGTTTATAATGATTCATGATTCAAAAGTATGAATCGTGTCGACCAATATTTAAAAAAATAAAATACGAGTATGTTAAATTACTCCAGTGCTTATAATAGTATTTGGGAATGTGCTATTTATTTTTTTAACATAGTAGTCGTTTATTCTTAAAAGTAATACAACCCACCTTTAACAAACCCAACAGAACTGTTTTTTTTAATAACTCAACACAATACATCGACTTACGAAAGAGGGCCTTGTTAGGAACTGGTACCATTTTAAAAATATTATTAAAATATTTTAACATTCTCCTATAGCACCACATTTTGAAATGTGGTGCTATAGAAGAATGTTAAAAATCAGATGGGTGGATAAAGTGACAAATGAAGAGGTATTGCGGCAAATAGATGAAGAAAGAAGCATTTGGAAAAATATAGTTAAAAGAAGAGACAGACTTATAGGCCACATACTAAGGCATCCTGGAATAGTCGCTTTAATATTGGAAGGACGGGTATACTGAAATGAAACGACTAGCACTAGATAGGGAATCTTGGAGAGCTGCATCAAACCAGTCAAATGACTGAAGACGAAAAAAAAGAAGCATTTTTAATAAATTATCGAACCTTTTAAGGATATTATTAATTATCGAATTTCTATAACATTATTCGTAGAGATACAGTTAAAAGATTTTCTTTTACAAAAAGTATTACTCTGTCGGTTTTTAAATAATACTAATTAATAATTCTTAAAAACTTACTTTTCTGCATCCTACTCGACTTAAAACGTAAATACATATCTTCGTATAAGTTGAATACGTCAAATACCTCAAATATTTGACCACGTAATCAAATAATTTTCAATATCATCAGAGTTATAAATTATTTTTTATACTTAACTTTCTTCATGAATTCTACGTACTACTTTCCTTAACATTATTTCACGTGCTATTATTGTAAATAATTAATAAGGACTTCAATCATAAATATGTTTTATAATTAGTTGTACACATTCCTGATTTAATCTATACAGTGTATTATTGTGCACCGATCAGAAAAAAAAATATTTGTATAAAAGATGTCTTTACACTAAACTAGCAGCAATCACATATATACAATTTTTTTTTGTGATATTCAGTACGTAAAAATTACTCTAAACGCAAGTGAAAATAGCTGATTCTAAAACTACAAATCCTGTTTCCGATAAAAATCCGAATTTTCAAAACTGAAACCTTTATTTTCAGTTTTGCAAAATCCTCTTTACAAATCTGTTTCATAGACAACTTTGAAATCTCATAGACAAATTCCTTAGGTACGTGGAAAATCGAGGTTGAACATTGATCGGTGTATTATAAGCCGTGCACGCTGCAACAGGTGTGGGTTTACTTCCACTTCACAAAATTCTATTTTTGATTTTAATGAGCCGACGCTCTTAAAAAAAAGCTTATTAATCAACACTCTGTTGTTTCTAATTGTGAGTCTGCTTTTGTAATTTCTTGATCGTATAAAAATTCTCTTTTTCTACTCCTGTCTTGGAAAAATTCCAAAATTTCTGTGGTATGGATATTATTTTCAAGAATTGATTGTTTATGAAAACGTAAGATTCCTGTTGAGAGCTGATTTCAGATATTTTAATTTTACCTCAACATTATCTTTTATTTTTGTCTTAATACGAGTAGTTTCTATTTCCTTACGAACTATATGGATAAAATTAAGAGTCTTCTCTTCTACGTAATTATTGATAGTTTTAGAAAAAAAATCCTTTTACTTTTAAAGAAATTATAATTTCACATAAAAAGTAACTAACATATTTTTCATTAAAATTATTTTTTAATGTGTATTTTTATGCTACTATTCGTTATGACGATCAAAGTAATATTGCCTGAATAGTAACCGAAAAGTAAAACGACGATGCCCTTTAAACGCTAAATTTTTAATCGACATGCCTAAGATACATTATAATACCGTAAAATCATTGAATACTTTATTCTAATAGAATAAAAAGAATAAGCTAATTTGAATTTTTTTGTTTGTCTTCAGTCATTTGACTGGTTTGATGCAGCTCTCCAAGATTCCCTATCTAGTGCTAGTCGTTTCATTTCAGTATACCCTCTACATCCTACATCCCTAACAATTTGTTTTACATATTCCAAACGTGGCCTGCCTACACAATTTTTTCCTTCTACCTGTCCTTCCAATATTAAAGCGACTATTCCAGGATGCCTTAGTATGTGGCCTATAAGTCTGTCTCCTCTTTTAACTATATTTTTCCAAATGCTTCTTTCTCCATCTATTTGCCGAAGTACCTCTTCATTTGCCACTTTATCCACCCATCTGATTTTTAACATTCTCCTATAGCACCGCATTTCAAAGGCTTCTAATCTTTTCTTCTCAGATACTCCGATCGTCCAAGTTTCACTAACATATAAAGCGACTCTCCAAACATACACTTTCAAAAATCTTTTCCTGACATTTAAATTTCTTACTGAAAGCTCGTTTCGCTTGTGCTATTCGGCATTTTATATCGCTCCTGCTTCGTCCATCTTTAGTAATTCTACTTCCCAAATAACAAAATTCTTCTACCTCCATAATCTTTTCTCCTCCTATTTTCACATTCAGTGATCCATCTTTGTTATTTCTACTACATTTCATTACTTTTGTTTTGTTCTTGTTTATTTTCACGCGATAGTTCTTGCGTAGGACTTCATCTATGCCGTTCATTGTTTCTTCTAAATCCTTTTTACTCTCGGCTAGAATTACTATATCATCAGCAAATCGTAGCATCTTTATCTTTTCACCTTGTACTGTTACTCTGAATCTAAATTGTTCTTTAACATCATTAACTGCTAGTTCTATGTAAAGATTAAAAAGTAACGGAGTTAGGGAACATCCTTGTCGGACTCCCTTTCTTATTACGGCTTCTTTCTTATGTTCTTCAATTATTATTGTTGCTGTTTGGTTCCTGTACATGTTAGCAATTGTTCTTCTATCTCTGTATTTGAACCCTATTTTTTTTTTTAAATGCTGAACATTTTATTCCAGTCTACGTTATCGAATGCCTTTTCTAGGTCTATAAACGCCAAGTATGTTGGTTTGTTTTTCTTTAATCTTCCTTCTACTATTAATCTGAGGCCTAAAATTGCTTCCCTTGTTCCTATACTTTTCCTGAAACCAAATTGGTCTTCTCCTAACACTTCTTCCACTCTCCTCTCAATTCTTCTGTATAGAATTCTAGTTAAGATTTTTGATGCATGACTAGTTAAACTAATTGTTCTGTATTCTTCACATTTATCTGCCCCTGCTTTCTTTGGCATCATGACTATAATTTGAATTAGTAAATTTAAAATTTGTCTATTAATTTACTATAGCACTTAAAAAATTCTATACTATTAATAAATGTATGTTTTAGACAGTTAATGGTAAATGGAATTAAAAAAAAGGCTACTTGTTTACATTGTTATCATAAATTTTCTATGCAGTTTAAGTCAATTTAATTTTTACGTACTGGTTTTATGATTTTATTTTGAAATTAAATTTGATTCAATGAGCATGATTTTTGTCGTACGAAAAAGACGTAAGCAACGTTTTCAAAACGGATGACTTCATTTGAATAATAGTAATTTCCATTTTGTGAGTGAATTTAATTTTTTTTTTTTTTTTTAATTATTATTCAGGTATTTCTATAAATAAAAAGGAAAATTCATTTCATAATTTAATAAATCAGTTCAGATCAATATTTTCTCATATCTTCTTAAAGAAATTTTATATTCTTTAGTTCACATTTATTTATTTTTTGTGCCATTACCCTAAAAAAACGTTTAAAAATGTTGTTACAGATTTTATAATACGATTTAATGAAATCTGAATGACAATGTTTAAAGGGATGCCAATTTAATTATAATAATTGGAACTATAGTTTTTTTTTATTACCCACATCGATAAGGAGGTATTAAAATGATGGATAACTTGTGATGCCCATTTAAAATATTTAAGTTACTTCTGTCCCTTAAGGGAATTGATGCCCCATTTTTAACAGTGTAAAATATTTCTAAGGTTTATAATTATTTGACTATGTTGAAATTAAAAAAAATTTCAGTAGCATATAAAGACTTATGGTTTCTTGATTATATATCAAGAAACCATATTGATATACACAATTACACATCTTGATATACACAACTCTGTATGTATGTATATATATATATATATTTATATATATATATATATACGTATATAATAATTTATTAAAAATTACATTCATTTTCGTAAGTCTGTATTACAAATTAAGAACTAATCACAAATGTGAAGTAAATTATATCTGATAATACTCACAATAAAGTTTACAGATACAATTCATAAATACTTAATTTAGCCCTCTCAGGTGCACGGTACACATATAAGCGGTAGCTGAAAACCTCTCACAAGCGAGGAAGCACATCTTGTGTAACTGAGTTAACCACAGCTGTGATAGGGTTCCGCAGGTCGACCAGACTAGTTGGTAGAGGTAGATAATCTTTCACAAACCCCACAAGAAAAAAATCACATGGCTTGAGATCAAGTGATCTTGGAGGCCAGAACTGAAGAGCTGTCCTATTCATCGTTGAGATAGAGAGATTAATTCAGATAGCGTCGAACATCGAGGTGCCAATAAGGCGAAGCTCAGTCCTGTTGAAAAATGAAGTTTCGTGAATCTTCATCTAGTTGAGAAAAAAGCCAGTTTTATAGCATATCCAGGGTACATTATTACAGTAACCGTGCGTTTTGCAAAAAAGAATGGTCCATAAACCTTTGCTTGCAATAGGACAAAAACACATAAACCTTGGGAGAAGCTCTCTCATGATGAAATGTATCACAAGGATTTTGTAGATCCCATATGCGAAGATTGTGTCTATTCACTTTCATTTAATTTTATTTTATTTTTGTGTTTAATTTTCATTTTTAAAATTAAATGCTGAAGAAAAGTGTCATTATCCATGTTTTCAAGCATTTGATCACAATATTCGATATGCTTTGGTTTATCACCTCTGCGAAGAGCCAGTAAAAGTTGTAGACGGTGTGGCTTGAAAAGTAAATGACGCCGCAAAACGCCGTAATTGTATTCCAAATTCTCTGCTCGTTTTACTGGTTGACATTCTTGGGCTTCGTACAAATCTTTTATCAGTTCGTCTCACGTTCTCCTCTGCCACAAGCGGTCGGTCCGCGCTCTTATCTTTACAAAGACACCCTGTTTGTTCGAATTAGTGTTTTGAAAATAGTGAGTGGAATAGCTGTTAAATTTTCATCTCTTGTGTGATATCTCAGATGTCAGTGTAGCATGATTACTATTCCATTGGTAAAAATACCTCAAGTTAGCTATTTTTATGGTAAATGCTTCTTTTTGTTAAATTTCATTACCTATAGGTTTATTTATGATTAACATAATCAAATAATATTGTCTTTTTTTAAATTATTTGTAGTTCAAAGCAACAAGTGGCTACAAAGCAGATAAAAGTACAAGGTTTTCAAATTTTATTTTTTATTAAAAATATAATAAATAAAAATGTAAAAATTACAAACATAATATTAACATTAAGATTTTAATTTTACATTTTTGATGTTCACAGCTTATGGACCACTTCCTTGGGGAGTTATTGGAGAAATATTCCCAACAAATTTAAAGGCAAATGCGTCAAGTATAGTTGCAGCAATAAATTTCTCAACTACCTTTCTTGTCACAAAAT
Source organism: Lycorma delicatula (assembly GCF_047948215.1). Lineage (NCBI taxonomy): Eukaryota > Metazoa > Arthropoda > Insecta > Hemiptera > Fulgoridae > Lycorma > Lycorma delicatula. Next base: position 16,298,426 of record NC_134455.1, on the reverse strand, counting down.
TTTTCACAAATATTTCTGAATATTTTGGAATTTCTGTATCTTTTTGGATATTCTCAGTTTCTATGATTGTATCATTTTTTTTCGTATTAATTTTACAGCCAAACACGAAAGGAATGTCTTTACAAGACATTCAAGACAAATTAAATGAAAAAAGGATAAAACCAAATATTAATCAAAGTTGAACATTTTTTTATTATTCACTTTTGATAATTTGTTTTACGTAATAGAGCAAAAAGAAATTGATTAATTCTGAGATAGTGCATTTAATATTTACTTAATAGTTTGAAAAAATTTAATCTCATCAAAAGATTAAATTAAATCATTATAAATCAACTCAAGTTAAATCAATTAAATCATTCATTTACTGTGATTTTAATGCAAAAGTATTATAATGCCAAACGTTCATAGAATGGTGTAACTGAATTTTTTACCAGTAATAAGGAATTCCTATAACAGTTACTATTTAAATCTAAAATTAAATTTAGATATGAATATTTCTTATTAAAATAATTTAAAGATATGATTTCAAATAATATTTTACTTCACAATAATTTGATCATTACAAAAAACTTAGTTTTCATTACTAACATTATTAGCAATATTGATAATAATGTCCTTCAGTACATTGATTTTAATTGCATGTATTATTATTTTTAGTATCAAGAAAACTGATTGAAAGTAAAATTATTAAGTCTTTTTAAGTTAAGATTCATTCATTTACTTCAGAAATAAAAATTAATTAATTTTATTCGGTATATACATAATGAAGTGTGAAAAAAAATTAATTTAATTTTACATGGTAATAATTAAATACAAAATGTTTGTTGAAAGGAACGTTAATAAATAAGACTGAACAATACAATGAGAGCTATTTTTTTCCAATATGTTTTGTTACCAGTAGTGAATACCAACTCATAAGAAATGGATTCACATCAGTTTACACAGAAAAGTATTAAAAAAAGCTATTTATTAATGAATTATTTTTAATTTAGCAGTTCAAAATTTTATATTTTTTTTGAATACATTGTGTTGGAGTTTTTTTTTTAGAGTTGGATCATTTGTAAAACATGTGAGGTACTATTGACAGAAGTCAGATTTGCTTTCTATGAAAATGATGACATTCTCTTTAGCTAGTCCTGGCTGGGAACAGTTATAACTAACAGGTGATTGATAAGTCTACCTATCACCTGCATTTTCATAGACATTGAATTGTTATGTGCAACAAACCATTAAAATATTGATAAGAAGACAATAGGAGATCACTTCACTACTCATTTTTTTTGGTTATTCTTAAAAGAGTTGTTTGTTGTGTTTTACATATAGTTAACATTAACCATTTGATTGTGGCAGCTAATGTATCTCTAAAAAGGAGATATTGATTTTGGTTTTTGAGATATTTATTTATTTGCCATGCAGCTGTAATTTTTTAATTTATTCATTACAACAGTATTGACAATTAAGTAATATAATGTGAGATTTGATTGATTTACTCTTATGAATAATATTCCAAAAATTGCCTGATACATAAAGCAGCTTTGTTGATTGGAAAAATAGAGACAATTTTGTTTTGTTGCTCATATAGTAGTGTTTTGGTAGCTTGTTATAATTCTAAGTTGCCAGGTCAACATATTTTGTTAATTAGAACGTAACAGAAATGTGCTGACTGTGACAGCATTGAGGATTTTTTAGCATTAACAAAACTGATTTGGCTGTAACTCAAATTTTCAATGCCTGCATGAAAAGCCTGGACTAAACCTAGATACAATTATTAACAAACAGTATGCAACCATATTTAATAACTATAAAGTATATTCCAATAAGGCATTTTAAAAAATGAGAAAATAAAATAAATAGGTGTAAATAAAATAAATAAATAGGAGTTGGTATTAGAACCTTTCTTTCTTTTTCCTGTTTAGCCTCCGGTAATTACCGTTTAGATAATTCTTCAGAGGATGAATGAGGATGATATGTATGAGTGTAAATGAAGTGTAGTCTTGTACATTCTCAGTTCGACCATTCCTGAGATGTGTGGTTAATTGAAACCCAACCACCAAAGAACACCGGTATCCACGATCTAATATTCAAATCCGTGTAAAAATAACTGGCTTTACTAGGACTTGAACGCTGTAACTCTCGACTTCCAAATCATCTGATTTGGGAAGACGCGTTAACCACTAGACCAACCCGGTGGGTTTGGTATTAGAACCTAACAGTTAAATAAACTGAGATTTTATAAGGTATGTGTGCTGACATAGTGACAGATAATTTGCTATAGTGGACTAATTTACACATTAATATTCTTTTTGTTTAATCCAGAAACCTTTATTTACTAAGTAAGCAAAATAGTAATCTCTGAATCTTGATGCTATGCTACACATCTCTGAACTAACTCTTCTACTATTTAAGCCAGTTTACTGTCTAGCTTGTAATATATTCTGTCATTCTAAATTTTCAGTTTTAATTTCAATGAATTCAGATGATCATTATATTTGAATCATTTCTAGATTCAAGTCAACCACTTGTAACTTAGCATTAAAATTTTATCCCTAATAACCAAAGTATAATTGCAGAATTTAATAGAACTATTAAAGTAGAATTACATATAACTATTTCTTAATTTAAATTCTATTAATATAAACCACGTGGTATAGAATATATGTCATACCTTGCCTTAATTTTATCATGAAAGTACTTTTGTGAGATCCTGCATCTCAGTCATGATTGAAATATTTAATTAAACTGGATTTTAAAAATTAAAAATATTTAAATAATGAAAATTATTATAATTTCATTATATTTAATATAATGAAATTATTGAAAGCTGATCAGGGACAACATTAACTACATACCCAATTGTCAAGTTTTGATTAGAAACATATTTCACTGAGAACATTTATTGAGATAAGAAGAAAAGGTTCTACTTACGAGATCTTAAAGGGACTGTTTATTACTAAATGATTGATTCAAGACTGAAAAGTCTATCAACTTTTAAGGAAATATAAAACTCAAAGGTTCAGTTTAAAAAAGTATTGATATCATATAGTGATTTTCATTTTTATGTTAAATATACACTTCTATTTACAACCAAATTGAATTAAAGGATGGTTTTGTCTGCTAATACAATAATTCTGTATATTTAATTTTTTTTTCTTCTATTCACTTTAATAACATTAAGTATGTATAGAACAAAATCATATAAAATAATAAATTATTATTTATTTAATTTAAATATATATTTAAAAAAAATCCAATTTACGTTTAAATTAAATTCCCTTGATTGCTAAATTTTTGGTTTTTGGATGATGATAACGGTTACTATCTTTATTACAAACAAATGCTATATGAAGTTAGTATATTTGTTTGTAATAACATGCAAATAGCAAATGTATTGGTATTTGTTAGTAGTATTAATAAAATGGTATCAAAATTGATAAAAATAAGCATAAAATTTATGAGTATATGTTAATAACTCCTATACTTAATTATTAATTTTATCACAAAAAAAAGTACAGTGATATTTAGTTTTAGCTTACATAAAAAAAACAGAGTACGTAACTGTAAACTATAATTAAATACAAATAATTGTAGATGTTTTATTTTTTACTTACATTCTTACATTCTACATTTTATTCTATTCTATTTTATTTATTTTATAGTCTATTCTATTTGTTATTTTTTTTATTAAGTCAGCAGATACATTATATGTATTAAAACAGGAATTTATTTTAATAGGTAGTAACTTAACTTTTTTGTTTTCACCTACTAGACTGATGCACTTCTTTATTTCTTTTTAATTTAAGTTAATCATTTACTTCAATACTTATGGATACAACATGTACATCCACGAGTGAATGCAGGATGTAGTCTTCAATTACTGTGCTTCATGAATTTCAATTATATCTCCCCTTAAAATTTCTCATTGTACAGATCTATCTAATACAGAATTTGTTATGTTAAGCAACAACCTAATTATCCTACTAGTAAGAAATTGTGGTGTACTTTTTTAAATCTTTTATTTGGATTTTATAATATTCAAATAAAAAATTTCAATAATTAATCTTGATATCATCTTTTTAACTGTTTAATTCTCAGTTTATTTCCGTAACATTACAAAAAGCTACCTAGTATAATAAAATAGTATGCATTTAAAAACAGTAAACCTATTCTAATTTTTCTTCCCTTTTGTTGTTATTGTTCACACGTTACTGCCATTAGTGGTACACACAATACAAATATTTTAAATTTTTTGCATGTCTCAATATAATTTACAAGAAAATTTTTTTTTCTGTAAGAAATTTCTCTGTGGTTCTGCTAGTCTATTTCTAAAGAAGTTCTAATCAATTTTTGAAATTTTACTTCCTCAGTGAAATTTTTTGACTCTGGTAGGTACATCACTTAATGAAATGTGACAAGATGAAAATAATAAAGTTTTTGCATCACTCTTATTTATTTTCAGTTGTAATCTTCTCTTAACTCTTAAGATTGCTTTAATACCAGTCACTGCTACCAATAGCTGTCACATAAATTAAAAAATTTATCATGATATTTATTCTATAACTAGAGGTATGGGAAGTGACTAGTTTTACCTACGATACACAATGACTGATGCAATGAATAATTGAAAATAGTCTACTGAAAGTAGAATAAAGATAAAATATTGGAGCAAATGGGAAAAATTTTTGAAACAGCAATTGCCTTCACTAAATTTACAGAGGCACTATTTGCTAGTCCATATCTCATGACAAATTTAACTTGATGAGACAATGTTTAGCACTGAAAGAGGGTTATGGTATGTGGTCAAAATGACTACCAGCAGCTTCTATACAACGTCAATGGCCCCAAACTACGGCTGTTAGTGTATCTGTCATAATGACAGTACATGACTACGATTTTTTCAGATAGATCATCGATTGTTGCTGGTTTTTGTTGATATATATCATTCTTGACGGTCCCCTAGAGGTAGAAGTCCGGAGGTGTCAAATCAGGAGATCGAGGTAGGTATTCAACAGCACCTATTTGACCCACTCACCATCCGGGTAGAGTTTTATCAAGGTACAACCTGACATCTCGATTGTAGTGAGGTTGGGCTCCATCTTGTTCTACATAAAACAGTTCATCATACAGGTTTGGGATGGTAGGCAAAATCCTTCTCTGAAGCATACACCTCATCAGTTAAGGCACCCTTGAAGAAGAAGGGACGAATCAAACCATGCACTGATAGTCCATATCATACAGCAATCCCTGGTAGATTCACTGCTCTGGCCACATGAGCGTGAGGATTTTCAGGAGCCCAGTAGACACAATTGTGGCAATTCACAGTACCGTTAAGTTTGAATTGCACCTTGTTTGTCCACACAAACTTCCCTGCAAATTCCTTATTCTCGCCAACCATATACTGAAACCATTCAGAGTACTCCATCCTTCAATCTGGGTCATCCTCATTCAAGTCTTGGAATGTACACTTTCCATTTTGGACTCTTCAGAATGCACACTTGACCAGGTCATCCCACTTTCGCGTGCTTGTAGCTGGATCTTTCTTTGAGCACATTTTTAACAGTTCCATTGGCTTCAAATTTATTGTGAATGCGAGCAATTGTTCGACATGATGGTGGCGATGTTCCAAACTCTCTCTGCCAATGTCATTGTACCTCGTGAATGTTCTTGTACTTCCAGTACCATTTCAGTACAGCCTTGGGTTCAACAAATGACAAGCAAACCTCAGCCATTGTTGCTACTCGACTGTTTTCTGCTGCACTTGTTAATATCACTGGCTTCTTCCACCACTAACCACCTGTATTTGCGGGGCATGAATCGCCTACCATGACAAATTTAATACTTTACACTACACTAAACTACACATTAGATTAGTGAGTGTAAGGTTTTTTGTTTAGATATTGTTTAATAACAAAGAGTGAGTTGATTTTTTTGTGTAGTTGGAGCGTGCTTCAGCTGTGACTCTTATGTAGTACATAACGAAAAGAAGTAATTCAGAAACCAATTTCAAATGATAAAATTTGGAACTGTTTAGTACTTTTCAATGTAATATAAAAAATCTATACAAAATGGTTAATGAAACTCATTACGCTACAAAATTTCAACTTCATATTCCTATCACAAGCTTCAAGCACATCCGATGAATTAATAAAAAAAGAAACAAAAAACTTAGTGATATTAATATTTTTTTATGGCTCAATAAAACTGATAATCTTATTTTAAAACTTTTTAATTTCTGCAATTAACAATTTTTCTACATTAATTTTGAAAATTTAACACAAAAAACATATTTGATACAAATACACAAGTATAATAAATATGTGTATATTATACACATACAGTACAGTATATAAAAACTAATATTACATAATAAGCTTTAATAAATTAAACACTAGGAATTTTTTTCATAAAAAAATTACAAACTTTCCCAGAATATTTTAAAAAAAGGAAAGAAAAAAAAAGTATTAATTATTGCTATTACAGCTTGTTGTCCTTGTCAATTGGAAGATTTTACATTAAAAAAAATTATTAAATTTAGATTTGTTGTCTTCACTAATATTTAATTTCATGTTTATAAATAACAGTTTGCTACTTGTAAAAGTACATGTCTTAGCTAAATATAAATATTTTTACCAAAATCACAACTAATTTCATTATTTAAAAAAAAAAAAACATTACTCTATTGTTGTGAAATTTGAATGTAATTCTTCCTTGAATACCTTGGTGGTTGAGGTGTTCTCATTGAAGCTAACGAAGTTCTACCACATAGCAAGTCTTGAATTTCCATAAGAGAAAGTCCTCTAGTGTTCGGAAGTAAAAATAAAACAAACAGAAATCCAATTATACACCAAATGGAAAACAGCCAAAAAGCAGCAAATGTTCCAAGTACATTAGACAAATTAATAAAACATTTAGTAAGCACAAATGCTAAAAAAAACGAGAAAGAAGTGCTGATAGATGATGCAAGAGATCTGACATTTGGGGAGAATAATTCACCAACAACTGCCCAAGGTACTGGTCCAAAACCTGGAAAATATGTATTTAATTTGTTTTAATTGATGTTTAATTTTTATTTAAATATTTGACAAAATAAAATAGGCATTATTTAATGAAGATAACAACAGTGATAAAACTATTAAATTTATTTTTATACATTTCATATTATATTTCATTAATAGGTCTCAGGTAAACAGATAAAGTAATAAAATTTCCACAATTAAACATAAAACTAATTAAGAAGTGCATTTAATCAATGAAAAACACATAAATTATCAGACACAAATAAGAATTGATTAATGAAAAGAATAACTCTAATGTATATTAACTGATTATTATTAATATATTTTTTTCTGAGATGTATGGGCATCAACTTCTAAAGGTCATTTAGTCTCCATCACATTGTTCAAAAATAAAATAAAATCAATAGGATATAAAGATGTATAGGGCTCTTACAAAATAAAAACCTTACTAAGTAAAACACAAAAATAAACCTAACATTAATAATATTTAAATAAATGTCACAAAAGAGTGTTAAGGACCCTTATACATTTACATAAAACACAAAATTAAATGTAACATTAAATATATTTAAATAAAATACCAAAATTTCTGTAGAATACCAAAGAAAATGTGAAATCCTATGTACAGGTATAAAGAAAGACCTGTCACACAAGGTATCCTCATTCAAACATAAACACAAATCTTTATTTTACTGAAATTTACTACAAACAGGTAAGTAATCCGCTGACGTGAAGGTAAGTAACTATTTTATCTTCCTTATTTCTTTCCAAATCAGCAACAATATCATTTTTTAAATTCATTACTCTTTCTGAGATTTTCATACATTGTACAGTAGCATGCACATTAATTTGAATACAGATGTTATTTAATAAAAAGTAACTATATTTAGATAAAAAAACTATACCTGTACAATTTGTGAATATCTAGTAATTAATATGTCCCTTATTCTTAATTCAACAAGTTTACTGCCCATTTTTTTTATTTTTTCAACATGAAACCATACTGATATTAAGCCTTAATGAGGTGAATTTTTGTGGTGCAATTCATTTTTTGACTATTGCCTAAAAATTTTCAATTGGGTTTAAATCTGGTGAGTTGCCTGGCCATGGGAGCACATAAATGGTTTGTTCTTCGAAAAAATTTTCCACTTTTTTGGCAGTTTGGCGTAGCAGCAATTCTTATTGGAACATTTTATTGTGTTGTGGGAATTTATACTGAAGTTGTGTCACAACCCTTTCCTTCAGAATCTTGATATATCCATCACTTTTCAACATAACATCTATTGGAAGTAATGAACAAGGGCCTTCAAATATGAAACAACCCCAAAAAATGTTTTCCTGTGGATAAAAGCTGGTTATGAACTGGTAATGTATTTTCATCTGACGCTTTTCTAATATGTGGAACCCTTGAACATAAAACTGTGATTCGAAAAACATAATTTTTCCAATCTTCTTTGGTTCACTAAGCATGTGCTTTTTACCACAAGAGCCTTTTTTGCACATTGATGGCGTTAAAAGCTGCTCTGTAGCTGGCCAAAAACTTTCTGAAAACTGTAAGAAGTTGGCGTCTAACAGTTATGACATGTAAATCTGTTACACTGGCTCTTAATTATCTATATATGAATAAGCCCTCACTGAGAGCTTTTCAACGATGTATCATAAGTGGCACTTATTTTCATTGGTTCCTGAGTTATAGCCAAATAAAAGTTTAGTTAATGAAATATTTGTTTTTACAAGGGGAAGGCACATCGGTTTGAATCAGACGTTATCTCCTTTTTTTTAACTTTTTTAATTTAAATATATCAATTTATTTATATTTATTAACCTCTGATTGTAAACAAAATTTTACATTGAATAATTCAATAACAATAATAAAAAATTTATGAAAAAATATCAGAATTTTTTATGAAATAGAATTTTATGTACACATTTAAAAAAAAGTGTATATATAATTTAATAGGCGGCGTACAAGGAAGTCACATTATGTCCACAGCAGATTTTTTTAAAGTTTACAAAAAAATGACTCACCACAAATTCTTTGAAAAAGGTTTGATGGGATGTAGGAAAAAATTGATATAATAAAATTAAAATATTTGAAATTTTGGTACACTTAGTAAGCTCCAAAACAAAAATTATACAGGAAGAAAAAGCACAATTGTTTAATGCCTTTTTTATAAGTAAATTGATTTTTACATAAGACACTACATCCTTTGACTATCCAGTGACTGTGATGATACATGCCAATTTGTAAAATTGAATTTCTTTTTTTTAATATTAGGATGTAATATTATGTGTGAAGCACTTTAGCAATTCCAGCTTAGGAGCAATATTAATCTATTTAATGTTTTAAAATATTGGACAATATTAATCAATAAAGAGTGATAATAATTAGGTTTTTATCAGTTAGTTAATTTTTTACATGCTGCATTTTAAGAGAAATGTCAATTCGAAGACTACACTTGTATTAACAAACTCATAAAATCAATGAAACATTAAAAAAAATAAACCAGACATACTTTCTATCTTATTTTTTGTAGGATCACCCAAAATATAAATATAAAGAAGATAAACAAAAAAATATATGAAAGGACTATGTAATATAAATAAATATAAATGTTAAACTGGAAATTGCTCTGACTTACCAAGACAATATGTATGAATGTAGAGAACAAGGCAACTTACTGGTATCAGCCCAAATGATGACATATCATGTTGCTTATATTCCAAGTAAAAATAAAGACCAAGCACGCCCTGCAAATTCAAACAAGATTTTAAAAATAAATTGATGATAATTTATTGGATTTATTACGGTAGGTTTGAAATTTATTTTAATAGATTTTCTTGTTTATTAGATTTTGTTGCTTCAACATACAAAAATCAATTTTAATTGCTGACCACAAAGATGAGGAGAAGTTTAATCCAAACTATAAATTACAGTGATTTTCATGCTTGATTAAAATTTAGAATCAAGTTACATACCAGAAACCACTCAAAATTTTTAATACTATAGTAAAAGAAAAGTTCTCTTGCAAGATAAATGTAATTGCCAATTTTCTTGCATTACTTTTATTGTGCTTGTCAATTTTTTTTACATAAAAGGTGATCGTAAAAATATAAATTTTGTAAATTATTAAAAAGTATTATATGATATATTTGATGCCTCTCATAAACAGAATTAAAATAGTTTGTACTTAATTATTAATATTTTACTACAAACCAGATTAATTGTAAATTTAATATATGTTTTTGATACAGAATGCCTCATTAGAAGATGTTTAATATTTTAATAAAAAGGAATATTTATTGTATTTTAATACAAAATGAAATTACTGTGGTTAATAATGGAACACAATCTCAAATATAAATCCCCTGTATTTCTACTGGCACACTTCTAATTTCAACAAAACAATTGATAATATTTCTGCATAATTAATCCTCAATTTCTCATATTGTCGAAACTAAAATTTAAGCTAAGAAAAATTTTAGGCTCAGAATTATTTGTGGTATGTTGATATAAACACAAAATTTTAAAAAGCTCAACAAAAAGAAAATGCAGAGATTCAAATTTCAATCCAGCCCTTATGCCCAATGTTTGAGATGAGAGGAGCAGGAAAGTTTTCTTGCAATGTCTCAGTTGTTCAACCTACAATGTGACTAATTTCTGAAATCAAAAAATTTTCTGAGATTCATACCATCCAACTGAGTCCACAAAATGGCCTCATTAATATGTCAGTAACGTTTGCCATTCACTGCTACTGTAGTTCTAGAGTCATTTTCAGAAAAGTAAATAAATAAATTCATTTATTATATTTAAACTATTTATTTTTCACAGGGAAATAAAAAGATAAAAGTAGTGAAAAGTATGCATGTATATGTGAAAAGTTCTGATAGTCAATTTTCTTTCTCAGTGGACTGAAAATCATTGAGGTGTTAGGTAGTTGTTGTTTGTGCTTATACAATATGTCAGACATAGATGAACTTTGAGGAAGCTTTGGATAAAGCTATATGTGAAGTAATGGTATATATGAATAAGGAGTTACAAGATATCTTAATTTATTTTGGAATTTGTTGGGTGAAGGACTGGATAACTAGAAGAGATCCATCTCTTGGATTACTCTTGGTCCATCAGAAACAATTCTTTATGAGTTATCATTTGAGAATTCCCAATTATGAAGGAAAGTTTTAATGAGTTGCTGGAAGTAGTTGATCCACTTTATGTAACATAGAATGGCAATATTCTAGTGAGAATGAAAATTCTTGCATATTAAAAAGTTGAAATCATACTGTATTATCTTGCTAACAGCTTTCAGACACCATAAATTATATTTTGTACGGAGCATCTGAGAGAAACAGGAAATTTTGAAAAATAAATGTTGGTAGGCCTAGGGTATAGGTCGCACTTAGTAACTTATATCGCTAACCACTCACCATATTGACATTTAGATATCATGAAGAATTGGAATGGTGATGAATGTGCTCTTACTATCAAAGTTGTTTAAAAAAAATAGTGATAGATTGTTAAAATAAATATAGATAATTTTGGCATCATCATTTTAATTAAGTAAATCATGGATCATGCATTATGATCCAACAAATTCCATCATTTATACGATCAGCATAAGAAATCAAAAATTGGATATGCATTTTTGAAGAAACAGATTTATCATTGAAAACAAAAAATCTTAATCATGCATAGAAATCATTAGTCACAAAATATTGAAACTGTTAAGAGTGAAATTTAAAAAAAGCCATGTCATTCAAGTCATCATAAGGCAAAATTTCTACAAATCCATTGTTGGAATTTTCACTGAATATTGTCATGGATTTACAATAAACTTGTACAAGTTGCAGATCATTCAGGAACTTAAATCGCATTGCCCATTGATCACCTAATGAAAATTCTGTAGTTGAATGCTTGAAAAGGTAAAAGAAGCTGATGAGTTCATAAACAACCTCTGGATATCAGATGAAGCCCAATCTCATCTGAATAGCTATGTCAGAAGAGAAATAACATCTTTGAAGTTAGGTTCAGCAAAATCTTGAATTACACCATCGTTATTATACATGTTGGGCTGTGATATAATGATATTATAGCATGTTTATGAGGATTACAACGGGCTTGCAACTGTTGTTACTACTGTTTGGTATGTTGAAATGGTGGCAGAATGTATATATTCAAGGCAGTTTGCCAGTTGCTTGATGATCCTATAATTTTAGGAAATGGTAGCATTTTTTTGTCTCCAGATCCTCTGATCTGACAGCATGCCACTTCTTGTGGTTACCTTATAATTGAAGTGTTCTGAATAGCCAATGTACAAAATCACCAGAATTTCCCCACCCCCCAAAAAAAATTACCCAACATTCCTGTTAAAACAATGTGTGGAACAATGCAAGTGTAAGTTGTGTAACTACAGTAATTACTGCACAGAAAAGGAGTTTGCAAGATGTCATTTTCAAAAAATAAATTTTGGGCATGTTTTTCTTAAATGGCATATATTTTTATGCAAATTAAATTATGTTAATTAATTTATTATCAATTTTTACTTATATTCTATCAAAAATATTTGTTTCTCATTCTCTCATTTTATTCTGTATATCAGAGCAATCAAGATTTAAGAACTTCTATCAGCGGTTGTGCAGGTAGTGAACACTGTTAAGCAGTAACATGAAGATGAGTCTTGTAGAATTTATAAAATTATTTATTTACTTATTTAAAAAAAATATCACGAAAATGTAATTTCATTTTACAACAGGTGAATGATTAAACTCTTATAACTTCATTATTATTTTATTATTGTCTCTTATTTGATTTAAGTAATTTTTCTGATGAATATTTCACAATAGTTCATATTTTTGTATGTTTATAAATTTATCATGTCATTGCTGATTCAGTTGAGAATAGTCATTATTTACAATTTTTTTCAATTTCCTGATTTATGATTTCTGACTGTTAGTACATAGAAATGCTACAACAGATAACTTCAGTTGAGAGCACTACTGAGTCAGAGGATAACTACCCAGTAGCAGACAGTGTATGGTGATGAAAGAAATTGAACAGGAAAAATACAAGTAGAAATAATAACAATAATGGCCATCAGTAAGTCACATGACCCTTGTATATCTTTTCTTTTAGCATAAAAGATAATATGTTTAACATTACTGGCCATCAGCTGTTACTTTCTTTCAGAGGAAAGAAAGAAACCACCACTCGCTACTAATCACCACTTAAACTACCACCTCTTTCACTACTTACCATTTACTTGATAAATAGATAGAAAGATGTTGGTAGCCACTTTTTACTGTCACTTCTATCAACTTCAACTTCCCCTGTGTACACCCTTAAGTTTAAATGTTGTTAAATTTTTTAGAAAATGAATGAATTTTTATAGTCTACAAATTACATTGATAACATACAGTGAACTATTTATTAACTACATAAATTCCAAGTATCTGAAATAATTTTTGTTTAAATTATATATTTATTACATTTGGACACACTTTTTTATTGAAACTAGAGAAAACTTATAGTGTTTACTATGAAATGTGTATAAATATTGAATATTATGTGATATAATAATATTTATAGTTCCAATTTAATTTTCATATTCTAATAAAAACATAAGAAAGTAGACATCACGAGAATAATAAAACTTAATAAAAGAATTCAATTTATATTAATTAAAGTCAATTTTTTGTGTGACATAGAGGATGACCATAATTAAAATAATAATGATGTGCCATGAAATATACTAAAAAAGTACAAGAGAAATGGTAAATCAAATATCATCCCTTGAAATTGTTTCTGAAAAAATTTGAAAAGGTTTGATTGATTGGTAATGCCCTCACTTCAGGCCAAAATGATGTTGTTGTAAGTAAATGAAGTAAAAAATTATCAATGTATTCAGTGCACAAAACAACTGAATGAATGTGCTTGAAGGAGCTGTTGTAATGTTGCTTAACAATGAATAATTACTGTTTTTAATTTTAATGTTATATTCTAAAATTTTCTGCTAAGACTTGTGTTAAATAAATAAATATTGTATTAAATAGCTCAATTTTAAATCTATTTCACCTGTGCAATAGTCATTCCTGAGGCTGAAACAAGAAGTGGTGGTTTGAATCCATATCGTTTTACAAGTGGAGGGGTAAAGCATGCAGACATAGTCTGAACAGCACCAACAATCATTGCTGATACACTAGAAGAAAATGATGCCCCAGTTTTCATGAAAATAGGTTGGGCATAAAAGAGGACAACATTAATGCCACTAAACTGTTGTAAAAAAAGCAGGCCATTTGCAAGGTAAAGTGCTCTAAGATTACCATAATTTGTAAACAAATCACTAAAAGAATTTCTTCTATCTTCCTCATAATTCTGTAAAGAAGCCTGAAACAGAAACATAACATTTTTGTAATTAAGAAAAGCATTTATCTAAGATGGATGTAACAAAGTAGTACAATTTTACAGCCAGGGTAAGGCATCATTTATATTAATGCCGTAAAGGCTTCTTTTGTTACAACATTAAAAAAAGTTTAAAGTGCACTTGTTTAAATGAATGAGTTAAATTTAATTTGAGGCTAAATAATTTAATTTTTATATCTGAATAAATGCAACCTATGCTTGTTACTTCTCTTCTTTTAACAACTATAAGGATGAATTTAGTCACTTATGAAGGATGAATTTTTTTACAAAGTGAAAAATGCCAAACCTAACTAGGGTTTGAATCCAGAAAAAAAAAAAAATATATATATATATATATATTTTTTTTTTCTTTATTTTAGGATTTCCTTTATAATCAATTGTATGTTATAAATTTTTGAAGCTTGGTAACTTGTCAATTAATAAATTGCAGTTATCAATTTATGTTGAAACAACCTAAAAAATATGACCGTTTATAGAAAATAATAATATGAATGAATGATCAAAGAATACATAACCTCGATATGAAAGAATACAAGTAGAAGGTATATTTTGGAACAATTAGGTATGTACACCTTTGTTCAAGTTGCAAGTGATAAAATTTAGGTATCTTAAAGAATTGTAGTTGATATCATAAGTATTTTTGTCACTTGATGAGTGTTGCAACTGGGTGAAAATAGACTAATCATGTTTAGGATATGAAATTTTAAATGCAAATTATTAAGGCAAGGGAGAATATTTTTTTAAAAAGGAGGTAATAATAACTGATAGAAAAGGTTGATTATGAGAAATCAAGATAAGGGTTATGGAATTTACAGTAAGTGTAGCATCATAAAATACAATGAAAGAACAAACTGAAATTATCAGAGATTGATTAATATATCAGAGTATTCATAAAGTACTGCAACTTTAAAAAAAAAAAACCGTTAACTTTTATGTATAAAAATTTTAATTTAACAATGTTATAATCTTAAAATGATCTATTCTCTGGTATGAGATAACTACTTTGGGTGTACTGTAGGCCAAAGTTAATTTTAAAATTAACTGAGAAAAATACTAAATTAGCAATATTTTGGTTAATGATGTTGCAATCCAATGTTCTTTACTTCAACATTTTTGTGTTTCAATGAACTTCAAAACTGGTGTGTCACAATTCTACACTTTCCGTTTAAAACCTTTGAATTATCTGTGTGGGTGCTTGGGATGTGGTGGTCTTATAAGTCATGGAAAGTTTTATCGTAGGAGCATTTCCTAAATTAGATTTTTCTTTATTGAACAGTTGAAAAGTTAATTAAATTTTGTCATACTCTATTAACACCCTAATATACATATAAATCAATATTTTTCTATTAATTGAGGAGATGGATGCAAGAAGGGCCTGAATCATGAGAATAAGTTTTAAGAAAAAGAGCTGTAAAGTTTTCCCAGTTCATATAACATTTTTTATTGTTTGATAACAGAAAAAAGGTAATTGCATTAAAGATACTATATATCTTATTCTGTTTAAAAGAATATAAATACTTTTAAACAGCCTGCTAAATATTTGATAATATTTATTTTAAGAAACATCTGTAGCTGCCCTCATTTATTCATTTTATTATTCAATTTATTTATACGCCTCAATAAATTTATTATTCATAGTTTTTAATTTGTTTAGTAAATAAGCAAAACATAATTTGAATGTAAAATTCTAATTTATTTAACTGATTATTTAATGAAAATTGTATTTAACTATTTCAAATACATAAAATTACAAAATAATGGGAAAAAATTCTTTTTTTGTACCATAAAAAATAATATTTAAAATGTTCAAACAATAATAAAATAGTCACAAAATATCATTATTTGCATACATCACATCCTCATCAAGCTTATTCTGAAATGCTTTGATGGTACTGTGGTTAAAATTATTTACTTGAATTTCTGCTTTTTTGGGTTCAGTTAATTCTGACTTATTGTTGTTGTCACTGATGTCTGCTGCCTGTTGGCTATTGTCAGTCTCTTTATCTAGCAGTTCTGTGAACCATTTCTTACGCTTTTCTTCCATAAAGCTGTGCATAAACAGATTTCTAACATCTCTTTCTTTTGCTTATTTAATTTTCTTTCTTTTTGCTTGTAGCAAAGTCAATAAAAAATATTAAAGTTAACATTCTTCTTTAACATATTTGTATATTAAATGGTGTATAAGGTCTATTACATGATGTTGATGTCATTATTACTCCAGAAGTATTGTAAACTATTCTCAAATAGTATTGGTTGGAGAACACATACTCCTATGAAAGTGGTTTTAGGAATTTAAAGCTCCTCCCCACCGTTTTAAAATGCTTGTGATTGAACAATCAACTACAGTGAAAGATAGTCTAATTAGTAAATATTCATCGCTGGTGTAAACATTTTCTATGTATTTTTATTTTGCATAAACACCAAAATTTTGATCATTTTGACAGTAGCTGTGTCCATGAATTGGAAAAATATGTTAGCTTCACTTTAAAATACCAAGCCAAAAATACGCAGAAGCGAACCTTTGTTGTTTATATTTTATACTCCAGCATTTCTGTAGAAAAATACTATTTCAGAAAAATAAAATTATACAAGCACGAAGTAACAATATCAGATTTTTTCATGATATGGTTTCTGAATAAGAATACATAACAGAAGAATAATTGTTATGGCAATGTACATTAAAAATATTTAAACATAATAATCGTTTATAAAATTGTGATTTAACGCTTAGTCTTGGTAAAGCCAGATTTTGACTGTAGTCAAACTCCAAAACTAATTGCTGAGAATCTGTTTCTTTACATTTAGTAAGAATTTCTTTTTTTAATGCTTTATAACAATCTACTCTTTATGATACTAAAGTTTTGTTTTTCACACTCTGTTACTGGGGGTTTCTTCTAGCTCCTAGTCTGTAGAGAAACAAAAATCACACATATCTGTACATGGATTTTTAAATGTATAGTGTATGATAGTGAAAAGTTTTATAGTACGTTGTTTGCTCCATTTGTAACTTCTTTTTAGCTTTCTAATAATAATATTCTTTAAACATACAAAATAAAATTTTAGTATTTAACGATGGATTTTTCTGGTTTTCCTAGGCTGTAATGGTACTGTAAATGTAGAATTTATTTAAGATGATCATTAACCACTGACTACACTTTAGATTCAATTTTGTTTGGCCTGGTCTCATATTTTCCCCTTTTATCTTCTAAACTAATCACGTTATCTTTGCTTTTTGCTTTTATCTTGTACAGTATGAAGTTTTTTCTGATATTTGAAATACTGACAAAATGAACTTTTCACAAACTTGTACTCTTCCACTCGATGGTGAAACAGATTATTCCCACGAGTAATTTATTTTACTAATTGGGTTCAATTTTTTGGTTTCATTTCTTTTTGAATAATACCGCTATATAAAAACAAATTTTGATTACTATAATCTGATAGTGCATAAAAATTATCAAATAATGTTGATTGTTCATAAAATATAACAAACAGATTTAAACCATTTTTTAGAGAAACAATTTGTTACGTGATTGAATGATTTCTTCTCTATCATTACATCTAATCTATTGGTATACATTTCCCCTGACTGCTGGCTCAATTTATTTATGTTTCTTTTCCATTTATCTTTATTAATAAATAATTTTTTACTTGGATTTACTCCTTGTATAAAACCTTCATCGGCTTCACTCAGTGTAGAATCACTGACACTCATTTCTAAGTACTTCACTCTTATAAAAAAAATAATATTAGAATTACATTTTTTTTTTAGTTGCAAGACATAATGATGCAAATTATGACAACCAGCTGTTTGGTTCATTACTGACATTATTAGTCTTAAAGAATTGATTTCAGATCAAGTAATTAGAAATAAAGTGAATTAGTTACCTTTTCTATCTTAATTTATGCAAAAAAGGCATCTACAAGCAAATTTTATTTTTATGATAACTTATTCAATGTTTAACCTAAATAATGTCATTTATACCAATTATAGAGATCAAGCTGAAGAATCTTTTACGATTTATGCAAAAAGGGCGTCATAATACACTCACGCCATTCTCGGATTCACCTTCTCAATTTCACTTTGTTGATTTTGTAATCAATGTTTATTTTATGTATTTCATAAGAATGAAAGATATATAATACAAAAAAGGGATTTCTTTATTTCTGATTAGATTTCTTCTGTGCATTAAAAAGTAAAGTGGACAACCAGTTTTGCTATATGCAACTTATTTTCTTCATTTTTTACTCTTATTAAGGGTATCTTCTTCTTTTTCCTGTTTAGCCTTTGGTAACTACCGTTTAGGTAATACTTCAGAGGATGATATGTATGAGTGTGAATGAAGTGTAGTCTTGTACATTCTCAGTTCGACCATACCTGAGATGTGTGGTTAATTGAAACCCAACCACCAAAGAGTAATCCACGATCTAGTATTCAAATCCGTGTAAAAATAGCTGGCTTTACTAGGACTTGAACGCTGGAACTCTCGACTTCCAAATCAGCTGATTTGGGAAGGCGTGTTCACCAGTAGACCAACCCGGTGGGTTTTATTAAGGGTATCTGAAAATTATGAATGATTCTTCTTTCTTGATATTTTAATTCTAATTTCTCTTAAAGTCGTATTTTTCTTCTATTTAGTTCTATAGTATAAAATGCTTTTTAGCATATTCACGTGAAGTTATTATGTATTCCCCATTATAGATATCATTAACTATCTACTTCTGCTTTCGTATGGTAAAAATAATATGATGGATTTCTCATTTTCTTTACATGCTAATTTCTACCAAACCTATTTTATAATTTTCAGCTCTATTTCTACCAGATATTTCATTTCATTTCCTTCTACTTTAATCTTGTAGTTTAAACCATTCACTTTCAAATAATTATATAATCTACTAACAGTTTGCTTGCTCTAAAATCATCAAGTTTTTCCTCCTTTGACAATACAGATCATTTTTATTTCCCTATAAACCTTCTTTTTATTCTTACATTTTATTAGATCTTTCTTCTCTCTTAAACAATGCTTTTCAGTCTGGACCTATGACATTATTTCATTTTGGTTTTGTTTTCCAAAACTATCTTTGTTTATGTACACTACATCAATATTTCTTCTAATTATGTTTTTTTTTTTAATCACTACATATACCATTCAGCCATCATGCTTTGTAGTTTGCACTTTGTAAGAACTTCATTTTGATAATTTTGTAGATAAAATTTTCTTCTGCCTTCATTATTTTCAGCACTTGGTAATATTAATCTTGAATTTTTCTTATTCCCAAATTTTTTAACAGCTGTTTCCTATCTATCAATATTAACCTCTTTTGCCTTAATAATATGCATTTAAAATTCATATTCCAAATATGATTAGTCTATTTTCATCCAGTTGTAACATTTACCAATAGGCAAACTTTTGGTGTATGACAAAATTGATAAAATCACTTAAATTTTATCAACTGAAATTTGTATGGTAATGTTCTTGTGTTTAATGTATTGTTTTTGTCTGGTAAAGTGTTTTAAAAAAATTGCATACTAGTACCTGAATTAGCGCAAGTTCTTCACTAGCTGATGATAATGATACATTTCCTCTTAGCCACGACAACCACTTCATAGCTTTAGTTCTCCTGCCTTTAGCAAGTAAGTAATAAGGTGACTCTGGAATCCAGAGGAATAGAAAAAGTGAAATAAGAGGAATAATACAAGAACAATATACTAATGTTGTATATGTAACACTTGGACCAATAATATATTCCAGCATATAACCACAAGACACAAACAATTCTGAACAAGATGCAATTGCAGCACGCTGACTTTTCTGTAACAAATAGTAAGAATACTGTAAAGTGTGCTATGCTTTTATTTTAATGTCTTATGATGAAAAGAATATATAATTTATGTGAAAAAAGAATACCAATATGAGCTCTTATAATTTTATAGCAATGATTATAAAAAATCATATTGTTTGTTATTACTAAAGCCTGATCTTTTATGCATTACTTTTTCTCTACATCATGTGTCTAAGGTAAAATTTGGGCAGCAGATATAAACCTGCACCATGTTCCATGTGCCATGTACCAAGAAGAGATTAAAGATCTCCGTCCAAGGAAGAAGAGTGTAAAGATAATGAAAATTGATAGAGAAAGAGGATAATTAAGTACTTAAATAGAAAAAAAAAATTGTATCTTCATAAATATAATTTAACGTATTATGTATTTTATCTCTATCTTCACAAGTAACATATTTATTGATATATTATTGAAAACAATAATATATATATTTTTTTTTATAGAAATATTTTATAAAGTTATTAGATTTTTGTTTTAATATGAAAAATACTTTCTTTAAATAAGTTATTTAAAAAGACACCGTTTTCTAACATGTTTCAACATCAATTTATGTGGAGTTTGTAGCTTAAAAACACTTCATTGAAACAATGGTATTAATTTATTTAAAAGGTAATAAATATTTATAATTTCTTGTACGTAAAAAACATTTTGTCATCTCTGTCAGTGATATTGAGTTGCAGAAGAAAACATACTTTTGTAAGTTGTTAATAAATATATCTATACTAGAAAACACTGATGTCACAATAAGATTTTTGTTACCACACAAATCCATTTTTTTTAAAAAAAACAGTACAATAAATTAGTTTTAGTTGTAAATTATTAAAAAAAAGATTTATTTCCATCCACAGAATCTATTTCATAATAATTATTCTTGAGCAATAAACAGTTTCCCAACAGAAATATATTAAAAAATGTAGACATGTATAAAATTAGAATCATATTTAAAAAGAAATTGGATTTGTTTATGTGCAGGAGAGAGTCAAGTTCAAGTTAAAATTGTAATTATAGAAATAAAATCCTTCTAAAATCCATGAGCATACATTTAAAAACAATTTGAACTGTTTTTAACAATGAATAAAAAATGCACCTAGTGTGGCCATGTGATTTGCTCTTCTGGCTGTTGTGGCACTTGAAAGTGTTTCTAAATTAGATTTTTTTATATTAACTTCTTTTTTTAATCATCAAGCCAAATCAAAGAATGTATTAGATTTTTAATTAATGTTAAAAGCTGTTTATTAAATAAAAAAAATATTTTTAGTAGGGACAGAGAACCCAGTTTCTAAAAGTTTTCATCAGTATTTCAAATGAAGACTTCTAGGTTGAACAATGTGGTTTTAGTCTTATTTATTAGAAAGGAAGAATTATATCAGAATTTCAGTATCAATTGTAACAGATTTTCAAAATAGCCACCATTAGTAAAAATGCAGGCAGTTGTTCTTAAATCATTAACAGCTTTCTAAAGTGTAGTATGAAGGATGTTGTTGTACAAAATTTTGACTATGGTTATTTCTTTCACTGAAGCGACCAAGATGTATGTAAACCGGTGTTTCACTTATCCTCACAGAAAATAATTTAATGGAGAAAGGTCTGGACTTCTTGCTGGCCAAGCAGTTCTCCTCAGTTTTCAATCTATCTGCTTTGGAATGAGTGTTTAAAATTCCTTTACCTTGCACCATAGCTGTGTGCTGAGCTCCATGTTGTCGGAAATACATTTGTATTTGGCAGTAGAACGTATTCCAGCAATTCACCGTAATAAGTTCCTTCACGATTTCCCTCATACGAATGCATGTTCAAAATTTGATTGATGATGTTGGCGCACCAGCAATTTATAGAAAATCTCACTTGATTTTATTCTTCTCTGACATTTGATGGATTCTCTTTTGACCAGTGATGGTTGTTTTAAATAAAACAATGATGATGTTTTAGATAATAGATGGTGAAACATATTAGATAAACATAAATTATTATTTTTGTAATTATGCAGTTATTAATATTACTGTGCAATGAAATTATTTCAATCATGACAGGAAGCAGGATCCCACAAAAGTACTTCAATAAAATATTAAGTAAGATATGCCTTATCTCAATACTCTGTACTAGGTGGTTTATTTAATCGAATTTAAATATAATTTAACAGTGCAGAGGCATAATATGAATCTTAAAAACATTAATTTTCAGTAAAATAATATATATATATATATATATATATATATATATAAAGGAAATAAAACTTGATTAAATTTGTTTTTTACATATATTCCCTATTTATTACAAATATTAAGAGCAAATGAACAAATACACATTTTCAAAGTGGTTGCTATGGTTGTGATACATACCAGCAAAATGTGAGGTTATATAAATGTCCTAATATATAGAATGATAACCATTAGAATGAATATAAAATTAATATTGTCTATTTATTTCTTGCTGTAACATGGAATATTATTAATCAAAACATAAATATAAATAAATAAAAATTTAACAAATTATTGATTAACTAAAAATAAATAGAGATTGATCCTTTCAAAATATTTTTGCATTTTATAAACGTAGAATGTAAGGGGGATTAATGAACTATCAGTCAGTCAAGTGGTTGGTACCCTTCCTTCTTGATCATTTGGTCTCAGGTTCAATTTGCAACATGGGTCTGGCATGTTTTCAGCTATCATTTCATTTATTTAAAATTTTTTGTTCAAATTTATCTGTAGCATGTCTGAGGTGAACTAACATAAACAAAAAAAAAAAAATTAATTGCTGCTAGAGGTGATACTCTGTGAAGTAAGAATTAATAAAAAATGACAAACTATTGAAAAATGGTTTAGACAAAAGTCTTTTATGATTTTGGAAAGAATTATTATATGATCACTTCTCGGCTTCTGGCCCCGTACACTTACAAAGGTTTTCTTAAAAGCACTTGATATTATTTCTACTCTTGCAGTTATTTCTTTACATCTTTGTGTAGTTTGCTTTTCTCTGGAGTTTCCTGTAGGTTTTCTTAAGACATTCTCCATCTGCTGTTGTTGTGTCCTTCCTCCATGGTGAGATGTGCTGTAGACTGGGATTTTCCAGTCTGGTGACTCAGTCGGTCAGGGCCGGACAATGGTCTGGGATTTTTGCTAGTTGGACTAGCTGTTCAGCTTTTTGGCTTTTTGCCAAGTCTGGCTAAAAGAACCAAGGTTTCTGTGGGTTTGATCTTTTCATCCTATTACTTTTTCTGAAATTCCATCTTTTGCAGGCTTGACCTGTTCTTCCCTTTTCCAATGGATTTACATCGTCCCTGTTGGTTCTTACCTGTAAAATCTTCCCTTTAGAGGTAGGTCAAGAGATCAAACCTTTCTAGATCTCAGGCAGGTCATGGAAGCGATCCCTTTTTCTGCTGGCCTTTGGCCCAAGGCCTAACCACTTTGTGGTTAGTTTTTAATTTAGGTTAGATAAAGTTTAGTAATTTTTGACAGGATGGCTCCAATGATTTCAAAATGTCCAAAATGCAAGAACAATGATACCATGTCGAGAATTTCATGCTGCAGGTAGATACTGAAATTCCAGAAGTTAATGTTGAAGATGTAGAGAAGGCTATTAGTAAATTAAGACCTCATGCTGCTGTTGGTTATGATAATATTCCACCTTATATATTTAAAGGTTTATGCAAGTTGATTGCCCCATTTCTCACTCACATACATAACTAGAGTTTGAGAGATGGTATTTTTCCGGAAGGTTGGAAACCTGTTGTAGTTTTTCCTGTTCCTAAGAAGGGCGATTTATACAGTTTAAGCAATTATAGATCAGTATCGGTAATGTGTATTGGGTCTAAAACTTTTGAGAAGATTATCCACAAGCATCTATATGGTATACTTAGTGGGAATGTCAGTAGCAGACAACATGGATTTATGAAAAAACAGTCAACTATTTCTAACTTGAATCAACTACTATCTTTTGTGGTGAACTATACCCCTGTGGTGAAGAATAGAAAACAAGTGGATATAGTTTACTTTGATTTTGTAAGTCCTTCGATTCAGTTCCACACAGCAACCTTGTAAGGAAAATTTCTGAAATTGTTATTGCTGGAAGGATGTTAAAATTGGTAAAGTCTTACTTGAATGCAAGAAAGTTCAAAGTTAAAGTGGCTGGGGAATTATCAGCTGAATATGATATTATCTCTGGTGTCCCACAGGGATCCAATTCTGGATCATTGTTTTTTATACTATTTATTAATGATATAACCAGCAATATTAAGATGAATATATTGATGTTTGCCAATAACATTGAGATATGTGACAATGTGAATAATGTTAGTCAAAGTTATTGCCACAGGCAATAACTTTTTTGACTGGGTAAATGAATGGTCAATTGTCAGTAGAATGCCATTGAATCTCAATAAAACAAGTTGTAGGAACATTTTCAAGGAAGACAATGACTGTACATTATGACTATAATATAGCTTGTGATAACATCAAGAGAGAGACCAACATATGTGACTTAGGAATGCTTTTTGATTCAAAACTTTTGTTTAGTGGTTACACTGATTGCTTTGTTTCAAAGGCCAGAAGGAATTTGGGGTGGCTTCAATGGGTGAAAGAAGATTTCATATAGCAGATACAAGATTAAGGCTACATAAAACTGTTGTTAGACCCATATTCAAGAATTGTTCCATGATATGGAATTACAATCAGAAATATACTAGTGTAAGGGAGAAGCAGTCGAGAAAAGGTTGTGGTTATCAGCCTTGTGCAATTGAGGTTTGTACAATGGAGGCCTGTCATACGAGGATGATTGTCAGAGTTTGAACATCATCATCCTGGAAAAGAGAAGAGCAATATGTGATATGATGTTTGTGTAAAAGGCTTTTAATGGACAAATTGCTATTGACATATCGAAAACAAGAATTTGAGCCCAATTGTGAATGTGAGGAGAAGAGACAGGTTTGTTTATGAAGACATTGGTCAATTGAGCCCAGTAGATAGATGTGTTCGACTTTTGAATGACTTTGCCAAGGAAATGACATCAATGTATTTGGTTCAGGAACTAATGAGTTTAGGAAGAGGATAATTGAAGAAATGCTTCAAAATTGAAGAATGAAGTTTCATGGATAATGGGATAAGCAGCGATACGGTGTAGAAAGTTTACTTTTGACAGGCTGCAGCATTGTTGGTTTTAGGTTTTATATTAATTGGGTTTTAGATAAATTAATTTTATTGCTAAATTTTTCTTCTGAGAAGTTCTAATTATTCGTTAGAAATTACAGGTTTCCCTTTTCATGATAGGTCAAGTGCATGTAGTACATTTAAGGTTTCTATAACTGTTCTACTGCACTTGCTTCCACATTAGAGCAGGTTCTTGTTTCCCTGTTTAGAGTAGGGCTCTTTTCATGAAGGTTGGGGATGGTTATAAGGAGTGTGGCCATCAAAAAAACAATTATTTTTAATTTTGCAATCTAATATCATTAAAATTTATAAATGGTCAGTTGATGAAAGAATGCCACTTAATTTGGCAAAAACAGCTCTTGTAACTTATTCTAGAAAAACCCTCATGATGAAATATACTTACAGGATTGGTCAGCACCCTATGTGTTGAAGGCATTTCTGATCTTGGGGTTTATTTTGATCAAAATTAGTTTTCAGTGAGCATGTAAGTAGGATAGTCTCCAAGTACAGAAGGAATCGTGATTTGCTTCTTTGGGTTAGTCGGCATTTCCAGTATGCAAATACCATCCTGCACCTATATAAAACTGTGGTTAGATCCATTGTTGACTACTGTACTATCATCTGGAATTGTGTTAGGGACTATACATGTAATAGTACAGAAGTAGTGCAGAAGTGACTATTTTATATGCTACATATTCATTGTAATAGCTCTTCCTTTGAAAGATATCAGGAGGAGTGCTGTTTTTGGAAGATGCAGTTGCTTAAAGTTAGGCACACTGAACAAAAGCTTGTCTTTGTACATAAAATGGTTAACGGTGTTGTTGAATGCGATTTAAGGAACATAACCATATGTGTCCCTTTTGTTCGTTTTAATATCCATTGTCTGTTTAAATGGTGTAACAATAGTAGATTGACACCTACAGCTAGGTGTATTAGCAGGCTAAACGAGTATGGTTGTGTGGTTGATGTATTTCATGTTAAACCCTGTGACATAATAAGTTTATTGGAGTATATTTCCTGTTAGTGCCTGGTTAGGTTAATATTCTGTTTTTGTATTGGTTTTATTGTGTATTTGTTTTTTAATGTATTATTCTTGATGTTCCCCTACTTCATATGTCCTCTAATCGGATTAGTGCATATATGAAGGTTCTCTTTACTGTTATATCCACTATTTTCACAATAGAGTAGGCAATTCTGCTTCCCTGTTAGTTAAGGTATTTTTTTAAGGGTAGTTCAGATGGCTGTAAGGGGAGATGTGTAAGGCATCAAGAAAAAATTATTATTTTTATTATTAAAACTATTTTTCATTTTCTACTAAAATAGCATTTACGAAAGACAATAAAACTGACCTAATTACTTTGATTAGAAGCAAGATAACATGGAATATCTAAGGGCTTTGTTTATAGGTATTATCATAAACTTTAAATTTTTTTAAGAATCGAACATGCAATTTTTAGAATCAGTGAAGTGGGTAATAATCCATTAATTATTTGTAAAATGTAATCTGCAGTTAATAACTAAAGGTTTGTTAGATATGTCTGTCTTCACTCTCTTAGAAGTATCCCTCATAATAAAGGATGTATGCTTATTAAAATTTTCTGATATTAATTCGGCTGTTTTTTTACTTCATTGTATTAAGTAAAGGGAGTATTGTGATTGCAAAAAAATTTTGGTTTTCAGATTTCAACGGAAATATCCATTTTGACCATCCCTGAATCCATTTTGACTAGTTTTAGCGTGACATCTATATGCACGTATCTTGCATAACTCACAAACGATTAGCCATAGGATGTTGAAATGTTGAATTAGGACTGTAGCATCTAGTTGTGCAGCTCTCCATTTGGTTGCAATCGACTAAATCAAAAGTGTCCAAAAAAGCCCAAAATCCCCAAAAAATGTTGATTTCGAACTTTTTCTTAACTGCAGTAAAAAACCCTCATTGAGAGCTTTTCAACGATATATCATAAGTGTATTTGTAATAGATTTGGTGAATCATCTGATTATTTAATATTAATTGAAAATTATAATTTAGAGTCGTATTATTTTTGAATTTCTAGTTATTTCTGTTTAATCTTATTTATTTATTCTGGAAAATCTGTTTAATTTTATGTACATTAAAATTAATTACAGAATGACTGAAAAATAGATCCTCACAAGAACAGCATATACACAGAGGCATATGTGACCGATCTTTAATAAATTGCAAAAAATTCTTATCTTTTAGTTAATTACTCCTCTGATATTGTCAGACAATATTCTCCCTAAGTTGTAGTTGATCATCATTTCATTTATTTGTTTTTTGTTGCCAATCATTTAATTGCTCTTTGGTTTGATATAATTCTTCTGACATTAATTTGTATTCACCTTCTCTAGTTTTCAAATTTTCACTCTCTTTATATTCATCATCCTCTTTTAATTATTTTATTCTTTCCTTAGTCTTAACGTTTTCTTCCTCTTCATATCTATCATCTTTTTTTAATGTTTTTATACGTTTTTTGTTTGCAACATTTTCTCCCTGATTTTTTTTTTTTTTGGTTTATAACATTTTCTTCCTCTTTATATTTATCATCTCTTAATTTTTTTTTCTTCCCTTGCTTTTAACATTTCTTCATGTTATCTTTCTTTTTCTATGTTCACCTAATACTCCAATAATAAAAACTGAATATTTTACATCATAAGGTTGAAATTAACATTTGTAATCCATATACAGGAGTTCACTAAACATAATAGTTTAATAATTATTAATTTTTATTTATACGACACATCAGAAATCTGAAATATTTCAATCAGGTACTAACGAAGATACAAGTAATAAAGGGATGTTTACTCTATCCTAATATTTCATGTAACAGTGTTGAATTAATAATTGTATAAATATTTGATGTTAATAAAAACTAATATTTCAGCAATTTTGTAACTCTTCACTTTATTAAAGAATTGGAGGATCGTATCTCACTTTCAAATGAAATAAATTTAAATGAAATGCAGCAAAAAATGTGTATGTGTAATTTAATAGGTGTACAAGGGAGGCATGTGGTGTTCACATCACATTTTTTTTACTTTTTAATGAATAAAAATCAAATAAATTTTAATTAAAAAGTTGCTTGTTACAAAAAAGAACTGTTACAGGCTGGAATCTGAACAGATGTACAAATATTTATTTATTTTGTATGTGTGTGTGTGTATGTGTGTATGTGCACGTGCGAATGTGTGCGTGAGTATGTCATTGAGTGGTGAAGAAAGAACAAATAATTTAATATCTGGAAATATTCTAAGCTTAAAATCATAAGAATTTCTCATTCCATAAAACTAGTTTTATAAAGTTATTAGAGTAAAAAAAAAATATTTGCACAGTTTTATAGTTCATACCTCTGCTATTTCTCCTAAGTAGAGTGGAATTGCAGTAAAGTAGATGGCCACAGCAATTCCTTGTAGGAAACGTCCTATGAAGATGCCTGCAAGAGAATTTGCCGAACCAAGAACAAACCATCCAAAGAGTAGAAGCAATGTGTTTCCCTGAAAAGTACGTTTCCGACCAAACATATCAAGAGCAGGGCCTGCTAAAAATGCACCCAGAGTACCTCCAAGCATTAATAGTGATCCCACCCATGATCCTTGTGCTTCTGTTATTTGTAACCATGAACCATCAGCCATCAACTTTGGTAAGCTAGGTGATGTCCATGATAAGCTACAGCCACAAGAGAAGTAGGCAAGATTTGCTAAAAACACAAGGTTAATCAATTATTAACTAAATATTATTTATTTTCTTTTACAATTAATAATTTTTTTTATATTAAAATACTACTCCCTCTATGAATCATGAGACCTTGCTGATGGTGAGGGGACTTGAATGTTTAGTGATACAAAGAGTAGCACCAAAGGTGCAACCATATTGGAGAGGTATCTGTTGAGAGCCAGACTAAGGAATGATTCCTGAAAGAGGGCAGCAGCTCTTTCAGTAGTTGTTAAGGGCATAGGTCAGGAGGATTTAATAGGCCATTTCAACATCACTTATTCATCTGAGTAATGTGCAGCTGAAGAAATGGAGAACTACAGCTGTTTTTTTCCAAGAAACTGTAGCTCTCTGAATTTCCATGCAACAAAGAAGGAAACCAATCAGGAAGGAATCCAAACAGGTCCCCTGTTTGGATCTCTGGGTGGGGACTACTAAGGAAGGTTACCAGAAAATTAAAAAATAACATTCTACGAGTTGGAGTGTGGAATGTTAGAAGTCTAAAAAAGGTTGGTAGGTTAGAAAACTTAAGAAGGAAATGGATAGTTTAAATGTATATGTTGTAGGAATTAGTAAGGTTCAGTGGGAAGAAGAAAACAACTTTTGGTCAGGTGATTTTAGAATAATTAATTCAGCTTCAAATTAATTAATTAATTCAGCAGGAGTAGGTTTTGTAATGAACAAGAAGATAGGGAAGAGAGTAGAGTATTTCAAAGCCCATAGCAACAGAATCATTGTAATAAGGATAAAATCAAAACCTAAGCCAACAACGATTGTTAACGTCTACATGCCTACAAGTGCCCATAGTGATGATGAGTAGTAGATTGTGTATATGAAGAAATTGACAAAGCAATTAACCACATAAAAGGGGATGAAAATTTAATAATAATTTGAGATTGGAATGCAAGCATTGGAAAAGGTAAGGAAGGAAATAATTCTGGGTGAATATGGGTTGGGCAAAAGGAATGAAAGAGGGGATTGACTCATTGAGTTTGCACAAAGTGTAATTTAGTAATTGTTAACACCCAGTTTAAAAATCATAATAGAAGAATATACACATTGAAAAAACCAGGTGATAGTGCAAGGTATCAGATAGATTATGTCATGGTTAAACAAAGATTTAGAAATCAACAAATCATTGACTGCAAAGCTTATCCTGGAGCAGATATTGATAGCGACCATAATTTAGTGATAATGAAATGTAGACGGGTTTAAAAACCTTTAGAAAGGTGTCAGAAGAATCTGTGGAATTTAGAGAAGCTTGAGGAAAAGAAGTTAAAGAAGATTTTTGAGGACATCGCAAGAGGTGTGAGTAAAAAAGGTTGGGTAGAAAATATAGAAGAAGTATCGGAAAATGTTAAAAAGTAAATCCTTAAATCAACAGAACTGAACTTAGGTAGAACAAAGAGAACTGGTAGAAAACCTTGGATATATTGGAGCTGATGGATGAACGTAGAAAGTATAAGAATGCTAGTGATGAAGAAGGTAAAAGGAACTATCAACAATTAAGAACAGGAAATGCGAATTAGCGAAAGAAGAGTGGATTAAAGAAAAGTGTTCAGAAGAGAAAAGAGAAATGATCACTGGTAAAATAGATGGAGAATACAGGAAAGTTAAGGAGAATTTTTTGACAAATAAATTAAAATCTAATAATGTGTTAAACAAAGGTGGTAAAATGATTTATGATATGAAAGAAAAGGTTGATAGGTGGGTGAAATATATTGAAGAGTTATACGGAGGAAATGAATTAGAAATTGATGTTATAGAGGAAGAAGAGGAGGTTGAGGAGGATGAAAAGGGAGATACAATACTGAGATCTGAATTTAAGAGATCATTAAAAGATTTGAATGTCAGAAAGGCTCCTGAATTAGACAGGATAGCTGCAAAATTACTGCGCAGTGCAGGTGAGGAAGCAATAGATAGAAGGAATAGATTATACAAATTGATGTGTAATATTTACAAAAAAGGGGAAGTTCTGTCAGACATAAAAAAGAGTGTTATTGTCATGATACCAAAGAAAGCAGGAGCAGATAAATTTGAAGAATACAGAACAATTAGCTTAACTATTCATGCAACAAAATCTTAACTAGAATTTTGTACAGAGAGAGGAGAGTGGAAGAAGTGTTAGGAGACGACCAATTTGGTTTCAGGAAAAGTATAGGGACAAGGGAAGCAATTTTAGCACTCAGATTAATAGTAAAAGGAAGATTGAAGAAAAACACACCAACATACTTGGCATTTATAGACTTAGAAAAGGCATTTGATAACGTAGACCAGAATAAATTGTTCAGCTATTTAAAAATTGTAGGGTTCAAGTATAGAGATAGAAAAACAATTGCTAACATTTAGAGGAACCAAACTGCCACAATAATAATCAAAGAATATAAGAAAGAAGCAGTAATAAAAAAGGGCCGACAAGGATATTCCCTATTCCCATTACTTTTTAATCTTTACGGAGAACTAGCAGTTAATGATGTTCAAGAACAATTTTCAGAGTAACAGTGCAAGGTGAAAAGATAAAGATGCTACGATTAATTAGCTGATGAGTAGTAATTCTAGCTAACAGTAAAAAAGATTTAGAAGAAACAATGAATGGCATGGATGAAGTCCTACACAAGAACTACCACATGAAAATAAACAAGAACAAAACGAAAGTAATGAAATGTAGTAGAAATAATGTAGATAGAACACTGAACATAAACATAGGAAGAGAAAAGATTATGAAGGTAGAAGAATTTTGTAATTTTGGAAGTAGAATTATTAAAGATTAACAAAACAGGAGTGATATAAAGTGCCAGCCACATAGCACAGGCAAAATTAGCATTCAGTCAAAAATATAATTTGCTTATATCAAAAATTTATTTAAACATCAGGAAAACATTTTTGAAATTGTATGTTTGGAGTGTAGCTTTATATGGAAGTGAAACTTGGATGATTGTAGTACTTGAGAAGAAAACATTAGAAGCTTTTGAAATGTGGTGCTATAGGAGAATGTTAAAAATCAGATGGGTGGATAAAGTGACAAATGAAGAGGTGTTGCAGAAAATTGAAGAAGAGAGAAGCATTTGGAAAAATATAGTTAACAGAAGAGACAAACTTATAGGCTACATATTAATGGATCATGGAATAGTTGCTTTAATATTGGAGGAACATGTAGGTGGAAAAAATTGTGCAGGTAGGCAACATTTGGAATATGTAAAACAAATTGTTAGGGATGTAGGATGTAGGATGTGGGAGGTATATCGAAATAAAACAACTGGCACTAGATAGGGTATCTTGGAAAGCTGCATCAAGTGACACAGTGAGAACTGCATCATGAAGACAAAAAAAAAATAGATACATGTTTAATCAAAACTATAAAAACACAAGATTAATCAGTACTAAATTTATTTATTTGCTCTCATTCTTAAAAATTAATTAGTAATTTGTTTATATTGTGTTAATTAACACATCTATGAAGGGCTCTGTATACAAGCTAAAAGTAAAAATAAAAATAATCAAAAATACAATTTTTTATAAATTACATTAAAATTACTTATAAATTATATTTGCAGTATTTCCTGAGGTGATGAATGATCAATACTAATTATTAGTCTTTAGATTACAACATTATTTGTCCAGCATAAAGAAAAACAATCTGCTTTGATTTCAAAGGCAGGATCTTGTTTTCTTGTATGTCATTTTCTGAACAAATTCAAGCCATTCAATCTAACTTTCCTTCACAGGTAAAATTTTATTGCAGATCAGCCATATATCATTTTCACAAGACCCAAAGTCATTCTTGAACAACTCAAAGTCAAACCCCCCATCTGTGTGTCATTGGATACTAAGTAAATAGCTTGATTGAAACTTATGACAAATAACTATAAACATAAACTCAAATAAAGTAAATGAAATGGGTAATATGCACTATAAAATACAAATAGCTCAATATGCAGCAGTTTAAATTAAGCATGAAAAAAATTGTATGTAACACTTTTAAGTTCCACTAAAGTACTACTGAAGTGGAAATGAGATAAATCCATTTAACTTTATTCTTTACTTTGCAATCCTTTTATTAGCAAGTTATTATACTGGAGCTTTATTATCTACTTATAAGAATTTTTTAATGTTCTTAGTTATTATTTTATAAAATTAATGTGTTTTCTTTATATAGTCAATAAAGGAAAATCACACATACACACTGTTGTATGTGTGTGATTTGTGATTACTATTTTCATATTCTTAGTGATTTTTTATTGCCTCTTCTGGAAAGCTTAAAATCTTGATATAGTTGAGGAATATAAAATAAATATATTATATTTATTGTTTATCTCTAAATAAACTATTATCATTTTTAAATTAAAAATTTTATTTGTTTATGGAGTTTATTTGTATTTATCAGATAAATATCTAATTATATAAATTTATTTATTTATTATTATTATTTTAAATTTAGCCTTCTTTTGTTCTTTCACTTTATTGCCTTGGACATTTTTTTTTATGGTGAAAAGTATTATTAGATAGACCTAATTATTTGTCATTATATTTTTGAATTTACTAATGTTTATGAGAAACATATTAAATTTAATTATCTAGGAGCAAATCTGAGAATTATTTATTTATGATTATTAATTTTTTTTGAAATCCTAATGGTTCTTAGTGCTGATATGTTAAAAAGAATTATTTTATGTAATCACTTTATGATTAAAAGAAAACAAAGAAAATATACAAATCATATTTCATCTTTCAATTTTATATTGTATTAACTGTCATTATGTGCACAATATTTATTATAACAATCAAATCTGCATTACTAGTTTTGTCTTTTTTTTTGTATAGAGTGTAAAAAACGTCATTAATACAAATTGTTTAAAATGATTCTTTATATATTATTTTTTCTATGGTGAATGTTATAATTTGACATGAAATTATTTTATACTCACCAGCAAATGCTGAAAAATAAAGTCGAGAATGGTTTAACATACAGTATTCTCTCTCATGACTTACACTTTCTGTTCCCATCTGCCAGAACAATCACTTTCATTTAGTTCCCTGTAACTTTCACTTTAGAATCTGAAAAAAAAATAAAAAAAAACCCCAAAAAATGAAACTTCTTTAATACTACAAGGTTAAAAATAATTTTCATTGTACTTAGTAAACAGAACTTATTATCACAATAAATTCAACAAAATTTATTGAGATAAATTTAATTTAAGTATCATATACAACTTTAAATAGTAATTACTTTCATTAAAACCAGATGCTTAAAATACTGTAAAGTGAATTGTGTGGTAAACTCAATATAAACAGAAATTACTACTTTTTCATTACAGAAATCTTTATTATATATTTTCTGCTTTTTTAATTAAAATCATAAAAATGGTCCACCTTTATTTTCTATTTCAGTTAAAATTTTACTTTAATATTGACAGTCATTAAGTATTATATATATATATATATATTACACTATTCTTATATTATTATTATTTGTTATATTATATTTCTTTTTTGGGAAAAGATTTTGTACATATTATACGCGTACATATACAAAATGAAATCCATTCACTCATTACTTATTCATTCATTCATTCATTGTAATCTCACAAGAAACTGTGGACCTAGAAAATTTGCACAGTAATCTCTTTTAGTTTCGAAACAATCTACTATAAAATCTTTTCAAAAAATTAATCTCCATTTGGAATGTTAATAGGAATTAAACTGATTGACCAAAAAACATAATTCTTCAATCTTCTAAACAGTAAAAAAAAAATAATCAGAATTTTCACATTTTTTGTTTGTGTGATGAAATTCAATATAGAAACTTGAAGCTTGTGCGTAGAAATATGAAATGTAATTTGTTTTAGCCATTATTTCTCATTAACACATCTAGTGAGAAATCTCAGGAGTAAAAGGGGGATTTGATTTCACAATAAGAAATCTCCTGATTTATATGTTTCTGAATTCTAAAATTGTAGTGTTTAGATTTGTTTAAATATGCTTACATCTTAGAGGGTAATATCTTTCTAGGAGCCAGTAATGATTTAGGTGGTCAAATATAAATATTGTAAGTACTTAAATTCAGTGTATTGTATTACTTGTAGAATAAAAAACGACAAATGATTATTTGATTATAGAAGTAATAAGTAAAATAAAGATTTGGTTATAATTAAAAATATACTCTGAAAATGAATAACATATTTTTTACTGTCAATTTTTTCAAGATAAGAGCAAAGAGCAATCAACCTGTTGATATAAAGTTTGAGCCTACCAAAACCATTTCATGAAAAATCAGACTCCAGGTCAAATTCATACAAAACTATTATAGAAATAACAATTTTCATATGTTTGAGTAAGGGGCTTCAATATACAATTTTATAATTTCATTGTATTATCTCTTTCAGTTTCATCCCTTTATTTCCAATTGAGATTTATTTTATGATGAAAAGTAAAGATATCAAGACATAATAGTCTTTAAGTGAGGGATGAATTGAA
The DNA here is from genome assembly GCF_047948215.1 of Lycorma delicatula. NCBI lineage: Eukaryota > Metazoa > Arthropoda > Insecta > Hemiptera > Fulgoridae > Lycorma > Lycorma delicatula. The sequence continues at coordinate 16,262,801 of NC_134455.1, read as the reverse complement.
TTGAAGGATGATGGTTTCTCCCATCTCAGTGAAACAAGATTAATTATTTATTCCATTTTTTAATCTCCTGTTTCATTTACCTCAACCGTTCCATGACTCTTCATATAATGAACAATCTAACTAAATGTTAACTTGCAAAATAAAACAGTTTGTATTCTCTATAAGTAATTGTGACTTTTACATTAATTTTAAATTCACAATAATTATGATTTGATGATTAACTTATTAATCTTCATTTAGTTTTTAGTAAATTGCTTGTGACCAACTTTCTATTATTAATCCAGATAATTTCATAACATTCTAATCTAATAGATGGTTATCTCTCGCATCTTTAGAGTCATGTATCGTACAATTTATATTGTCATCTAGTCAAGTTGGAGATTCCACTTAATGCATACGTGTGTATTTTCGCTCTGCAATTATTTAGCTTTTTCAGTTGGTTTTTTTTGGTTTTGTATTCCATATGTGATTTAGGTTTTGTCAGTTAGTGCTTTATGGATATGTTTGTGAATTTTTAGGAGTTTTGATTAATAGATTTCTGATTTATTAAGAGCTTAAATTGCTATTGTAGAAATAGTGAAGTTGGATGGATTTAAACTAATTGTGAGTAAACTATTGTAAGTCATTTGACCAGTTGTATTGTGTTAGTGATGTCATCGTTCAAGAGGTAAACAAGGACTTAGTATATTTTCAGGCAGTCGTGAAAAGTCTGAGGTTCGGTAGTTAAGAGATTTTAGCTTTAAATAACTTTGGTATTGTAGGGCGGATTTTTACCCGATCTAATATCCAAGCGATTTAGGGGACTCTCTTTCATTTTATCACCCCAAATTTTTCTCATTGGTTTTGGGAGAATTCATTTTAGTAACCCCCGACCCCCAGACTCCCTCCCCCGAAATTGTTGTGTGGGGTATCTGAGAACATGGAGTTGGCTCTCTAACTCATAGAGCCATTTAGAGTTATCAGACCATTACAAGGTCATGGATATCAAGGTGGCTTTTACGAAAAGTAGCAAGACAGCCAGATCTCCCAAAACTACCCATCTACCAGCATGATGGTTGTCACGGTGATTGAGAGTGAGCCACTGGAGATAGGTGACAGGATGAAGAAGAGGAGGAAAGAGTTGAGCACAGAAACCTATGAGATCGATGTTCTGGTGGATGACGCCAAGAAGTTATCGGAATGTACAAGACTCATCCAACAACTAAAAAAGGCCATTAAAGATTCAGCTATCAGAATCCTCAATCAGATTAAGGATGTAGCAGAAAAATTAGAGGAAGTTACTAGGAAGAAAATTACTTAAGATAAATACACACAAACTGCTAGAGCCGATCCTTCTTTACTGAAGGACATCCTAACTTCGAGGAGTAAGGAGGAGCTAAAGGATGTTGTTGAGTAGAGATGGCCAAATATAATCTTTCAGAGAACTAATGAGGAGGAAGGCTTGCTGAATGAAGTAGATGAGAAGGCCAAAGTATTCATTTTTAGCATACAGGGGGATACGAGCAGCCCATTCATTGGGCATGTCTGTAAGTTTGCACCGGGAGCAATACGTACATTACATGCAGGTGCCCTGCCTCACAGAGAAGTTATCAGAGAACCACGATTATGGCGATACTAGGTAAGGTTGAGTCTGTGGGTAACGCTGGTGATAATCTTGTCATTCTAGTTGATGGTGAGGGGCAAGACATAGTGGATCACATCTTAGCCGGTCTCAACAAGATTTCAGAGGTTGAGGTAAGACCATTAGCAGCCACGAAAGGAAGACTGGAGACCATGGCCAAAAAATCTAGAGTATCGGGTGAGGCAACAGGACATGCCAATAAAGGAGCAATGACTAAAAAGCTGATGCCAAGACTCGAACCCTGGATCAGGAGAAGATATGGCAATGTAGACTTCTATACCACTTCGCTGTTATATGGACATGTTGAGTTCATGCATATTTGCACAGATTCAGGCGCAGGGAGTCCCTTAAATGTCTGTACTGTGGGCTAATCGATATGTCCAAACATACCTTCTATGTTTGCAACAGGGGAATATGGACCAAAGAGAAACTAGGTTTAAGAAATATGACACCTGAGATCTCTGTTGGTTATACATTAAAAGACAAGCAGGAATATCAAAACATATTACAACTAGTTGCAGAAGTTATAAAAAGAAGGTAGAGGAAAGAACTGCATGGGGTGCTGATTAAGAAGAGCAACACACAGAGGAGAAGTCCTCTGTTCCAGAAAAGTAGGACTGGGTGATGGACAGCCTCCTGCGGAGTTCGTCTGCACTTGTGTGGATGGGTGATGCTGATGATGCAAGGAATTCTGGATCCCCTGAACTCAAAGGCACCTCCCAGAGCTGTGTAATCCTTAATTGCAGGTCTGGCCCCGAGAAGGGAGTTGGTGGGATTGGAGGTTTAGTCGGTAGGGTGTAGACACAGATACGCACTCATATAACACCTTGCAGAACCTGATAGCGAGCCTGATACTTCACTTGTGAATGGGATTCCTCAGACTCACCAGAAACAGAAAAAAAAATATTGTCATCTATTTTCATGTCCAAAATCTAATATTAATTAAATTACTGTGTATATAATATAATAAAAAAAAGAAAGATTTTGGATGAAAAAAAAAATATATATATATCAAACTAGACAACAGAAACTACTTTGCATAACTCAAAGCAATACTTTGGCTTATGAGATCTTGATTCTTCTGTAATTTTTTATAAATTATTTCACTATCTAAAGTTTTCCTACCAATTTCATTAAAATTCTATTAATTAAAAGACTTTACTTTAAAGAAACAATGTTATCTTGTTGTTGAATTTTGAAGTAATATTTTTATAACTAATTAATCTTTAGTTAACTTTTTTAATTGTGAATTATTTTGTAGTTATTTTTTATATTTAATGCTTTCATGTATTCATATCAACATTATTTATTTAATTTGTTTTTATTTAAAATAACTAATGAGGACTTTGATCACAACTATTTTTATTTTATAATTAATTGTGTGCTAATTGATGCTAATCAAATAAAGATTATATCATGGTTCTCTCGATCCATCCAGACGAATGCTGTGACTGTGAATTTGTTTATTCATGGAGTAATATATCTACCCATTTCTGTAATTCTGTATAGAATTTATTATTATGAAACAATGAGAATAAAAAGATTATTTATTTTATTTTTAGCTTGAGCTTCAATATTCTCAGAAACAGTCATGCAATACACTTTTACAGTTATGTGACTATAAAATTTTATTAAACAATTTTCTAAGATGAAATGGCTCACAAACAGTTAAATCTGACATTGGTAAGCATTTCTGTTTGTCAGCCATGGTAGATCATTCTATTTCAGGGACAGCTGTCAAAGATTGTTTGCCATCTGCTTTAGCTTATAATAGGTGTTTGCTTCAATATTATATTATGTTGCTAGTTAATAAATATCTAGGAAATTACATCATAACAGCAGAATATTGTATTAAATAATTACGGCATACATTGATTATTTATAAAAAAAATAATTATTATGTACTTATTATTTTTTCACTTTAAACCCTTTCACAGATAGAGAGAGGTATGTTTACCATCTTAGTCACTGATATAAACAAATTTTTGTTATAATCATTAAGTACATCATAATTAGTGCTTATAAGTAATCATGTTGATTGTGTAGCAATATTCATTTTCTACCTATTTTGATACATTTTTCAATAATAAATAAATAATTAAAAAATAAAAAGATTGTAATAGATTTGAAACATTTTAAATCTCCTGAAAGTGGTCAGTAATTATTAATAATTCTAAGAATTTTTTCCAAATTTTTAATATATGAGTAAGAATTATGCAATTCATTGAAAAATAAACATAAATTTTATCAAAATTCCATAGTTATTTGGGAAATTCAATTTTAATTTATTTTTGATTTAAAAAACATGAAAACAAATAATCTGAAGAACTCTGTGGAATAAAATTACTGGTACACTTAATGGCTATATATCTACTTTTTTATTAACAACATGCTATATAAATTACAGAACAAAATCAAAACTATACCTAGTGGTAGGAAATATATAATTCCAATTTATCCAATACACATCAATAAATGAATAAACAAAATTCATTTATTTATTTATTCAATTGATTTTAGGGTAGTATGTATTACCCCTACTACAGTTATTATTAATAAAGTAAAAGATTTATTGATTTATTTCTCTAACGTTTGGGGGGGGGGGGAAATAATTATTTAGCAAATGAAAAATTTTAAGCTTGAATGGGATTAATTCCAAAACATTCCAAGGACTACAGAGATTAACAATATTTTTACAAACAAAATTGACTGAGTTATCTATAAAAATGTACAAGATCATACAACAGACTAACAATACACATACTGGTAAAACAGCAACCCAGAAGGGTACAAACTGAACTACAATGACAGAGTAAAAACTACATTAAATTCACATTCACTCACAGATGTAAAAAATACATGCAAACACTACTGATAAGAAATTCAATCTTTGCCTAAAAATCAAGAAACAGGACACATAAAAAAAACCAGATCCCAAAAATTTTTGCATACTACATAAAAACAAGATCTCAACATGGTTGACGTGTATGAAACCTAAAAACTTATTAAATTTAACAAAAATAATATATTAAATGAAAAAACTCAATACAAGAATATATTATTTGACAACATATTAAGAGGGTTTCCCAATCATTTAAATAGGTGTGTCATTAACAACAGTCCATCTAGTAATTCCACCGATGATGGAGTTTCCATAAATACTTACAAAGAGAGTTTCCAAACAAGTTCCATATAATTTAAAAGTGTGATTAATCATTTTTAACAGTTGCAAAATGTAGCATCATATTTCATCATGCTAATAAAAATATTAAAAATAATTAATTTTATTTTTAGTAATTATATGAAAATTGATTGCTGATGGTTTATATATTTAATAATTGATTTATGTTATAGATATTTAATAAATAATTCAACATACTGGAATTTTTCAAAATCATATGAATCCAGTTAATATGATTTACAAGAAATGCTTTCTTAAAATTTAGTAATTTTAACCCTTCAAGAATCAATCAGATAACATTTTTACTATATCATATTTTATATATATATTTTTTTTGGGGGGGGGGGGTTCTTTGGTATTATCATAATCAGTGCCTTGTGAGCTGGTATAATAAAAATTGGATAATCTTTTTTTGCTCAAAAGCTCCTCTTTATACTCTACTGGTCAATAAATGTTATTGTATGTTCGATTTCACTCATAAAGTAGTTATTTTAAACATATTTTGACAATTTTTTAGGAAAGGGTTGTTTTTATGTTTTTAGGGTTTGTTGTTTTTTTATTGGGAATATAAATGTAACATAATAACTTCATTAGTATGAATTCCCTCCATTCATAAAAAAAGTGACTAACAATAATAAACCAATTAAATAAAAAAAAATAATAAAAACAAGCAATAAACAGTAATAACAGCAATAAAAAGCTAGTGAGCAAAATAAATGGTGTGTGACTCTCCAGTGGGCTTTGAAAAAAATATATTGTAATGGAGTGAAATCTGACAGTGTGAAGTCAATGGAAAGTCATTTTTTATTTGTGTTTGGTGCAAACCAGGCTAAATATAGAGTTTTCATATTGTACAGTGGTGCTACAGTATGCCCTCTAAAAAATGTTTCCAATTAAATAATTACATATATACTTAATCCAACAATCTGTCACATTTTTCTTAATTGGGCAAGTTATGTGGCTTTGTAGCAAAACCTACCGCCCTCTATTTAATTATTTTTCTAAACAGATTATTTGTGGTTTCTACGGACATGTTTAGAAACATGTGGATGTGTATCAAAAAAATGTTATTATTCTTATTATTTTCAGTTAATCAAATTATGTTACTTTTCTTACCATAGTTTTTGTTGAGAACTACATTTATGTTTTTTATTTGTGCTTTATACTGATTGGCTGGCAATTATTAGTTAACTTTTAAATCCAATGAAGATTGGATTGTGAAGAGATGAAATTCACTTTGAACTAAAATACAAAGCAAATACAATTCTGTAACAGCAACTGGACTTTTAGATTAGTATTGGAATCTTTATAAATTTAATTATTTCTATCTATATACAATATTTGGATTTCGATTCTTTTGTTGCCTTTAGTGACATGGACTAAGCAAAAAATATTAAAGTAAAATTTCATACATTAATCTGAATTCATGACAAAAGGAAATTATGACCTGATAAAATGATGCACATAACACAAATATTGAATAAATGGACTTCACCCCTATGATTCCAAGGTATAGATATATGTAAATAAATAACATTATCAGAGAAATATTTTATTATTTTTTTTTTACTCTACGTAATGGTTATGATTTATCACAAATATACATTTTTAAAATTTTATTTAATAAGTTACTTTTTTAACTTTAGATCATGGATTGAAAGAGAATTATATTTATTTTATATCCATAAGAATGTAAACATTAAAGTTGTATATGTATTTATAATACTTATCTCGCATATAATTTGTTTTACATTTCAGTAGTTTTCAAAACAATACTGATGTTACTAAACAATTTGTCATGCATTAGTTTGCTAAATCTAAATCAGATTGTGAATTTAAATAAGTACCAGTGTTCAGTATGTAACAATGACACCTGTCAGAAAAGCAAACACACACACACACACACACACACACACACACACACACACAAAGCTAAAGATTATATATGAAAGGAGTTTTTTTAATCGTTTCAATTCAATAAAAATACATAGCTTAGCGTTATATAAATAAAGTTATAGCTTAGTGTTATGTAAATAATAGTAACAATTATATTAAGATTAAACTGCACCACAATCTAAATCCTTTGTTAGATTTTGGCAGTTGGTTTTTTCTTGTTTATGAGAAATTGTCTTTGATTTAATCTTGTGAACTAAAGTAATCAAAGTGATTTGTTTCATTGTTAATGAATAAAAAAAGATAAACTCAACTGTATAAAAAATATAGCAATTTTAATAATACATTTATCACTTGCTTCAGAGTTTATTGCTGTTTCTTGAGTGTTATGCTGATAATAAAGTTCAATTAAATATATATTTTAACTAAAATTCAGGTCCTTTAATTGAATTTAGTTAAATTAATAGAGAATTCTCCTTCTACAACAACATTTAAATGGAGTCCTAATGGAAATGGGAAAATACTGAAAAAACATGTTTGAAAATTCCATGTTTAGCATAAAGTGTAATTGTCTTGCATTTACTGAGGTTTTTATATAAGGAAGGTTTTTAAGAACTTGTAACATAATATTTATATTTCCAGTTATTATATTATTAATAATGAGGAACTGCATATAATGCAATCTTAAACTATTAGTAATATTATTTTGTGCTTTTGGTTTAGAGGTTTTCAAATAATTTATTTCAGCTGTAAATGCTAAAAAAAACCACTGATTTATTCATGCTTATATGTGACAATTATATTACCAGTCTGTACTTGGTTTTTTGATTTAAAAATTTTGTTTAATTCTATTTTGTTGTAATGAATTAAATTGTATCAGAACCTCTGGTTAAAAAAGATGAATTAAAAAAATTCTTCTAAAATACTTGTAAGATTAAATGGTAGTCATCAACAAAATATCTATTATGGGATATATACATTGAATACTTACTTCAGAAAGTAGCGTCAGGAGTTTACATTTTATTGAGAGTTTCAGAATGAATAATATAAATTCCGCTCCTGAGTTTGAACATTATACAAAATACAGCAGCTTAAGAACACAAAAGGGTAAAAAATTTGTTGTTTTGAACTATCTGTCCCAGTCTTTATGTATGTTTGCATAATGTATATAAAGAACATAAGATATAACAAACACCAATCTCTGTTGCTTCCTGTATGAGTAATCATTTTCATTATATAATTAGTTTATCTGGTAAACAAAATAAAGGAGCCACTTGTAGAATTGAAGACATCATCTACATTTCTGTGGGCATGGAAAGTTGATATGCATCTGTTTGTAAATTCTGCTTGGAGAAAATGAAAACCATTCTACTCATCTCTTTTCTCACTAAGCATAGCAAGGGATGCTTACTATGGAAGTAACTTGTGATTCATTGTCATTTACAATTTTACAGTTATGACACAGTATATTATTAATAAGAAATTATATAACTATTTATCACAGTCTCATTTGGTTATATTTTATAAATGAAATTGTTTTGTGGAATGCCTCATTACATTTAAATTTATGAAGAGTTTATAAAATTCAGGTAGGTGCTATTTGATCACTGTTTAGTACTTTATTCATTTACTTGTTATGACTTCAGACGTGCATTTACATGAAGGAAGATAAAGTGGCTGAGAGGATTATTAACAAATAAATGAAATCAATAATTTACTTGGTACTTTGTCAGATACAACTCTCAGAAAAGGATTAAACATTCACAAAATTAAAAAAAAAACAAGTAGGATTGAAGGTAGGTTTATGTACAGCTTTAGTGAGAGTTCCATGTTTGAATACATACTATTAAGTAAGTATGTAAAAGTCATGCTTACTGTCCCGCCATGCTTACTGGTGGACAGACAAGATCGCTCGCCTCAAGGCGTCAGCATGGGCAGCCAGAAGATCCCTCCAACGGACCATGTAACGAGGTACTCTGGATGACCAACTGATGGCTCATTGTCTTTTTGCAGTGGTCAGAGAGATGTACAAGAGGATGATTAAAAAAGCCAAGAAGAACTGCTGGCAGCAACTTTGTGCTGCCATTGATAAGAACCCATGGATGAATGGCTTTAGACTGGTTACTGGCGAGTTTGGTAGACAGGGCTACGTTTCTAACAGAGGAACAAGTCTTTGGAGCCATTTGGAGTCTCTTTCCTAGAAGGGATGATCACCCCGAAGGAGAAACCATTATTGATGAATTATAATTTTTCAGTATGGAGGAACTACTACAGGCTGGAAAGCAACTGAAACTTCATACGTGTCTGGGGCCAGATAGTATCCCCACGGAAGTTATACGGATACTCGTGGAGAAGGTCCCCAGTGGAGCTGCTAGGTGTTTTGAATGATCTGGTGCTATCTCATTGTATCTCTCAGATGTGGAAGAATCCCGTTTGGTACTCCTGCCGAAGCCGGGCCGAGGAGATGTTTATCTCCCGATTTGAATAACTAACTCGATTTATAAACTTCTGGAGAAGATGGCTGATGCTCGTTTGAAACGGAACATTGAACTTCATGGTGGATTGTCTGAGCTTCAGTACGGTTTCCGAAGAGGCAGGTTGGCCCCCGATATTGAGGTATGTGTGTCGCTTGGTGGAAGAGTCTGGACCTGGTGTACAAGGCGCATTCCGGTTGTTATTTTCCTTGATGTTCAGAATGCCTTTAATTCTGTACGTTGGGGAGCGGTGTTTGCAGCACAGTGGACGAGGTGGTTGCTATTGCCAACGACGCCATTCGTCGAGCGCATGGCTGGTTGCAGGATAGAGGGCTGACAATCTCCCCGGATAAGACATCATTTCTATGTCCAGCAGGTAGCCACCCCTTACCTCCACTACGAATTAAGATTGGTGGCATTCTTACATTTCAGGTGGAGGCTGCGAAATATTTAGGTGTATGGCTGGAATACCACTCCTCCTTCACCGTGCGTGTCCGGGAGGTATCAGAGAAGGCAGGGGGGAGAAGGGAGTGGGAAAAGTCGTAGGCCTTGAGTACGTTGTTAGGAAATGCGGAAGCTTTATGGTAATGTGATTAACTCGGTACTATTATATGGTGTTGAGGTCTGGTCGCCGGCACTGAGGTGCGATAGGAATAAACGCATGCTTGAGGACGTGAAGAGGAGGATAGCTCTCCGCTTAGTATCTGCGTACTCTTCTGTCTCCACTGAGGTGGTGCTGCTTATTGGGGGTATCCCCATTTCAGCAGCTTGCCGCCATGCGGATTGAGCTTCTTCAAGGGGCTGGTAATGCTGAGATGCAAGATCGGATGTTCCAAGCTTGGCAGGCTCGTTGGGATCGCTACTTCACCGGGCGGTGGACTCACCGCCTGATTCCGCAGGTGAAGAAATGGGTCAGCGAGGTCTCCTATTGGTTGACCCAGTTTCTGTCTGGCCATGACGTGTTATGGATGTATTTGAATGAACGATAGCGGGCTGATGACCCCTTTTGTTAATCCTGCGGGGAGCTCAACACTCTGTGCCTGTCACAGGCACAGGGAGCCTGTGACTGGCACAGGGAGCTCTTGAGTTGATTACTGGGCCACCGATGGAGAGTATTGTGGGCCATATGTTGGCGAATGAGGTACAATTCCTTGCTATATCTGATTTTATCACATGGGTCCTTCAACAGACGAATAGGCCTGCTGGGGGCCACGAGGGGATGAGGGAGAGCTCTCTGCCTCTGAGCTGGTATTCGTTTATGCATGCAAAAATGGGTAGCAGTGATGAGACATGGGGGCTCCCTCGTCCTCTTGTAGAAAAGACCGTAGTCCCAGCGAGAATGTTCTTTTGGGTGTTCTCGTTTGAGGAAAATATGGCATAAAGACTGAGTCCCGGCTCCTAGGGTGGGGGAAAAGGAACGATATAGTCGGACCTGGTAACCCTACTCTGGTAGTTAGAGGCAGGCATTAATAGTAAAGATCCAGCCGGCTTGTTAGAGTAAAAGAACATTCCCCCGGATCGTGTTATGCTTCACTGTGGAATCTGATTCGCGGAAGAGGGTTGAAAAAAAGAAAAAAGTATGTATATGTACTTATAACGCTACATACGGACTATATATAATACTAATATTATATACTGTGTATTATAATGAAATAAACTATATAAAAATATATAACCTGAATGTATCACGAAGTTCTCTCGAGATTTTCATAAGCTACTCTCTTCGTGAAAATAAGGGAAAAAATCATATTAAAATATTAACTGGAATGCCGCATTTGCAAGTTACGGTTAGTGAAAGATTTCGGTTGGAATTCATCAATCACGGTGGAATGAGGTCATACTGAAATTTTTATGACGTTAATTAAGGGGTAGAATTAGTGATTTCTCATGGTTTTTGACGTGAAAAATTGAAATAAAATATGTTCCTGAATCGGACCTCCACTAATTTCTGAGAAATCTGGGTCGAAAACCAATAAATTTGGGTAAAACCCCTGTTTTTTATGTTTGAAATAAAATAACTTTGTTTTACCGGTTAGTAAACACATAAAACTCTTTAAGAAAACTTGTAGAGAATTTAATTCTAAACAAAATGGTGTAAGATGAGTAGAATAAAGAAAAGAAAAAGTTTGAAAAATTTGAATTAAATTGTCTACAAGTACCGGGAGAACTTCGTGATACACTCTGTATATATATATATATATATATATATATATATAAATAATAATTGTAAAAAATCATTAGGATTAAAAACGGATTAAAATATCTATAATATTAATAACAACAACAATAATGATAATAGCAATAGAAGAAAAAAGTAATAACAATATCAAATAATATAAAATTTTTTTAAGACATGTTTGAACATGGGAGTTGAATTAAAATGTTAAGTCAAAATATTAAGATAGACTAGAATCATTCATCAGTTTTAAACCAATAAAGACATTTTTTAATGAAAATACATTTACTTGATTGATGAATTCCTTCTTCTACAGAAGTAGGCTAAAGTTATTTGTATGTAGTATTATAGCTGGGTGTGAACGTGTAAGATTTGCATGACTGGATGTTGATTAAAAGTAAGTTTTTTAGCTTTTATTTGTCATACTCTGGTCTCTTTTCATTTCGAATATACCTGTAGTTTTTTTAGCTCTTATAGTCTATGAAATTTCAATAATTACTTTAAAAAAATATATTGATATAACAAATTAATTACAAACTAAAAAGGCTTCTGTATAAATAATTCAGTTTATAATTACCGTTAATTCTAATAAAAATAATAATAATGCCTCGGATAAATCCAACCCCACATCCGTGAAACAACATCTACGAACACGTCCGGGGCAGGCGACGTGGTACTTCTGTAACTGCACTTATCTCGGCCAACGGGGAAATGGTCTTGCTCAGGAACCACCTTTGGAGTACGGGATTGGCAGTCCCGAGCTATCCGAGCTGGTTGTAGTTGTGTTTCTTGGTTTCGCTGCTCGCAGCGGGGGTGGGATGCTTGACCGTGATCTGTTTGCCACCGCTGGGCGGAGTGCGAACCGGGAGTGCCTATCCATCTTCTCGATTTTGGAACCGGGTTGAGAGTGGGCTGCATTGAGCTTACTCTTCCGAAGTACTGCGCCGTCCAGCGTGAGTCAGTCATTTCGGCCCTTGGCAGGGATTGTCCCATGGGTAAGGGTATTAGAGCCCCTACTGCTACGTGCGAGTACTGGGATGTCGGTATCGTGGGTCAGGCAGTATCTGGCTCCCCGGCCCGGGTAAATTTGTGGGAGGCGGCTGACTGGGGGAACCCAGGAAGGATCAATAATCCGGGGCACACCCAACCTCTCTCCGCCTTGTGACATCATAACTGGCATAATTTACATTTATGGAAAACTTAACATCCACATCTTCATGGCAGAGGGTTTACGTACCCTCGTTTTGGAGAGACTATGTTTTTGGAAGCGAAGAGAAGGAAGAGCGTAGAATTTAGTGCTAAAGAAGAGGTTATAAATTTGGAAAAGAAAATGGAAACACATAAGTTTTCAAAGAATATTGGTTCAATACAGAAATATTTAGTTATAAATAGGAGACAGTGATTTTTCAAAAAAATAGACCTTTCGTGACAGTTCGTGGCTTTATGGAAGCTGCCGGAGGACCGGTAAAGGAGGATCGGTAAAGGAGACACGGAAGACTACAGTATGACTTTTTCTAGAAACTGTCAACGACGTTCAATCTTTGCGAATATAAAAAGCTAAGAAAATCTGAGTCTTGGACGTTGACGTATCTCCCCATAGTATATTGAACACCTCAAAGGTCGTTGTCGTATCCAGGGATTTGTTAAACTGGACAGAAGAGGATATTACAGATGAAAGCCATGAACAAAGTGTTGCTGTGTGGCGTCCCTTAAACATGCGTCGGAACGGAGAAGTTCAACCCTCCGCATCACATGTGTTAACTTTCAATAAACCAAAGTGTCCGGAGAAGATTAAATCTGATTTTCACAGATTGGATGTGCGTCCGTTTATCCTAACACCTTTGTTACTTTGGGTGTCAAAGATTTGACACCCAAAGTAACAGCGGCTCGTTGTACAAGGAAGCAAATGTGTGTGTGTGGTGAACATTACACCCAGATGACCCATGCAGGGATCCTCCTGTCTTTGTCAATTGTCTTGGACACTATTCTGCAAGGTCTAGGAAATGGCTTATTTACAAACAGGAAGTAGCTGTACTACAGTACAGTAGTACAGAAGTACAGAAGTAATTGTACTTGACAGAACGCCAAAGATAGCAGATCTCCAAAGTTGCGGCTGTCCTGCAGCTCCTACAGCTTCTATAAAGTCACAAGATGTACTATCAGATTGGCACCAGCCTTAGCTACGATGATCAAACGTATCATCGAGGATAAAATGAAGAGTCGACCATCAAGAGGAAACAGTCTGAAGCCATAGCAGAAGAAAGTAGAAATATCTGTTGAAAATAGCTCCTTAAAGCCTAAATTTGATCATAAAATAAAGCAATAATTGAGAGGATGATTGAACCAACTAAAGTAAAAGTGCAGGAGGTAAAACTCTCCACCGCGGGATCTGGGAAACCAGAAGTGATGATTCTGGAAAAGGAAGACTTTAAAAACCTACAGTGGAACCTCCGAAAGCACAGAGGCCTTTAGCGAAGAGGATGAGACAACCGACCGTCTCACATATTCTAGCGGTATGTACATCCAGTCTGGACTGCGCCAGCGGAGCCGTTGTCATTCGACGCCGAGAGCAGGAGGTTTTCTAATATTTTATAATGGTGATTTTTCACGGTGTTTACTTGATGTAAATTTTATTGTTTGAATACGTTTCGTAAGAATTGATTTTGTTTTAAAGAAGCAAGGACCTTTTACACACTTGCCATTTTTTGAGTTTCTTTTGAGGTTTTAATCCTACGACAAGTCTGTTTATTACATAATCTTATTGACAAGACCAGTATATTCATTATGTCGCTAGCTTTTTTACCAAGAAGGAATAGCATGTTTTTCTTTTTTGTTGAGGAAGGGGCTAACGACCATAGCAGCTGATGCCCTAAAGATTCAAAAAGAAAAAGAAAAAAATAATACCCCGGACAAAATCCAGCCTCTCGTCCGAGCAGTTATATCTACGCAAACGTTTGAGGCGGGCAACGACTTCGTATTTCGGTACTTTCATTTACATCGGGCAACGAGGCAACAGGACCTGCCGGGGATTTGGACCGTCAATCCCTGTGAAGTACGGGATTGGTGGTCCCAAGCTGTCTAACCCACCGAGCTGGTCTAGTAGTGAACGCGTCTTCGCAAGTCAGCTGATTTGGAAGTCGAGGTTTCAGCGTTCAAGTCCTTGTGAAGGCAGTTGTTTTTATACGGATTTGAATACTAGATCGTGGATACCGGTGTTATTTGGTGGTAGGGTTTCAATTAACCACACATCTCAGAAATTGTTTACCTAAGACTGTACAAGACTACACTTCACTTACACTCATACATATCATCCTCATTCATCCTCTGAAGTAATATCTAACTAATTCCCGGAGGCTAAACATGAAAAAAAGGAAGGTCCCAAGCTGTCCGAGCTGGCCGCGGTTGTGACTCTCAGTATCGCTGCCTGCAGAGTGAGCGGACAACATGACCGTTGTCTGTTTTTTGCCGACGCTGGACGGAGTGTGAATGGGTAGTACCTATCCGTCCTCTTGGTGGTAGAAACCGGGTTGAGGATAGGCTGAAATGAGCTTTCCCTACGGAAGTTTTGAGCCGCTCAGCATGTATCAGTTACTTTGGTCCTTGACAGGGATAGTCACAAGGGTAAGGGTATCGGAGCCCTTACTGCTACATGCGAGCCCTGGGATGCGGTTACAGTAGATTAGCCCAATACCTTACTCCCCAGCCTTTGTGGTAGGCGGCTTACTGGGAACATAAGCAGGATTAATGATCCGGGTCATGCCCAACTGCCTCACCGCCCGCACGTTACGACATATTGACTGGTTACCCAGTTTATTCATTTCTGGGTATTATTACTTCATTCATGGAAACAAACTTCCAGGATTTCTGTGGCATAGAGTCCACATAATAACTGTGGTCCAGAAGATCCTTTGTATTCGCAAGCAAAGCGAAGGAAGAACGTTGAGTTTGGTGATATTGAAAAGAAGGATCAAAATAAGTTTCAACCAAAGAGCAGTGAAACGTTGAGAAAATATTAAGTGATAAAGAGGAAAGAAGGAGATTTTATTAACATTAGTCTTTTGTGATATCTCGAGGGATCACAGAAGCTGCAGGAAGACCTGTTAAGGAGACAAGGAAGACTGCTGTGAGACTGTATATTGAAACCGTCAAAGAATTGCAGTCGTCACGGCTACTTATAGATATTGAGGCTGTACCACCCTGTAAGCTAACAAATCTTCAAGGGAGTACTTGTTTGCAGGGATTTAATGAACTGCACAAGACGACATTGTAGAGGAACTCTATGGACAAGGAGTTGTTACATGTCTACAACTGAACACACGACGAAACGGAGAAGTTGTACCCTCTGCGTTGCAGAGGGTACAACTTGATTATTAATAAATCTGTATCCCGAAAAAATAAACGCTGGCTTTCAGAGACTGGATGTTCGTCCATTTATCCCGACTCTATTGCGATGTTTTGGGTGTCAGAAATTCGGACACATAGCGGCGCGATAAACTAGGAACAGATCTGTCCTTGTAGTAACCCAATATATATCTTGATGGTCTGAGCAGGATCCGACGGTTTATGTCAACTGCCATGTGCATCATTCTGCAAGATCGTAAAACTGTCCGATTAATAAAGCGAATACCAGGAAGTGAAGGCCTTTCAAGTATTAGAAGAATTAGTCCAAAGCTACACAAAAAAAGCAGATGTTTCTAAACAAAAAATTGTTACACAACGAACGAATAAGGGTTCGACCAGTTAAAATATGAAGGAAAGTGAAGCTAAACCGCAGAAGAAATCTGTACATAATGCCCACGGTAAAAGTTGAAATAGAAATAATCCTCATTCAGGGAATCAGCAATGGCTATGTAATTATAATTAGAAAAGTGAGTGTTGTAAAAGCATCAATAGAGCAATAAGACGAATACAGCAAAAGCTCGGGGGCCCCTAAAAGAGAGGCCGAGCTCTTTATTCGCCCCAAACATTTTTGCAAGGAGTGCATCAAACTTAGACTTTGATGCAATGCTCATCGCACCATCTATGTTGATATCATCTGATGCCGGCAGCAAGACATCCTCCGCGATTTATTGCGGAGGATCGAAATATTCCATCCCCGAGGCCTCAGACATCCTGGAAACACAGATAGAGACCATCAGGAGGATGGAGAAAAGAAAGAATAAGAATGGCCTAAGGAAAAATCTAGGCAATAATTATTATTAAAATTTGTTTTATAAGTTCTTTATGAATTTAATTTAATGATGAGTTAGTAAGAATTGCGTGATCTTTATTCCTGTTTTGATAAACTGTTTATTTTTCTTTAGAAATGGATTAAACGGTTTTTTAAACGGTAAGGGCCTACTCATCTGTTTATCTTAGGGTTTTAATGTATTAAGGAATGTTCGATATTTTTGACAAGACCAGTCTTCTGACTTGGTTGCTATTTTCGGGTATCATGGTAATGTTTTAGTTTTGGGACAAGGGCTGATGACCACAGTAGTCAGTGCCATCTATCCAAAAAATAAATAAATAGAAAAAAATATATAAAAGGAAAATAAAACAACTGAAATTAAACTGATAAACCAATTAACAATGAATAAACATATCAAGTTTCATTATGTCAAGACCCAATAAATTTTGTCATATATAAATATATATATATATATATATATATATATATATATAATACGAGTATTACATATTTAATATCAACAACCTTCTTGATTTCTGCAAGGAATAAAATGTATGCTAATTTTTTTTGTGTGCTTCATTATAACTCGACTGAATTATGATACAATGATTATAGAAATGCACATAAAATACTTTCTTACCTCGTAAAATCTTTATGTAATTTTATAGAAAATATGACTGTTCATGAAATATTATAGAGATTAAAAAATATATAAAACCTACAAAACTAAAGAATGAGCATCAAGAACAAATTACAGGACCTACATCTATATTTCACTTTTCATAAAAGTAAAATATTTCGTAGTTACTTCTAATGGGCCGTTGATGAGATGAGGGGCGGTAGCAAAACAATTCATGCAATGTTAAAGAATATATTAAGAAAAATTCTAAATGATACGTCTTAAGATTGTTAAATATTTTTCATCTTATTTAGTTAGTAAGTAATAAAAACAAAAGTAAGAGCTCTAATGATTTCATCTTTACATTTAGGATGCAGTCACAATAAGCTTAATAAATAAAATTTAATATACATACATGATTTTTATTTTGTGGTAATATGACATTAATAACTAAAGGAAATCTTTCTTGCTCAATTTAAGGAAAATGAATTAATTACAGGCGTTTTATGTAAAGCTTTCAGTACTAACTTTCATTTATATTATCATTTTTGAATTTCCTTGGAATTGAATTAAAGTATAAAAAAGGAAAATTAAACTTATAATTTATAGTTTATTATAGTTTTTGTATTATCTGTACAGTTATAAATGACTGCACAGATAATCTATTGTGACAGCTGTTTAATGTTGCTAGAAGGTTAAAGTTTAAATTCAAGAACTAATCTTACTATATTTTTTTTTAGCCTCTGGGACCACCGTTAGGTCTTACTTACTATTTTGTTTTTAAATCAGTGGTTTTATCAGTAACACTACTTTGATTACACATTATACTCTTACGTTCAACAACTATTTCCAAGAAAGGACTGAACAATTTGAAATGCATAATATAATTTGAATTTGTTGATGTAAAATGTAGAGATCAAATTCTGAGATAGTAGTATTGAATAGTAGAAAGAAATTAATTATATTATTACTTGGTTTTTTAATTGTTATTTTTTTAAATTAAGTTATAACTTATCATAGTTACAAACTTTTTATTATATTATGAGTTATCATCTACTCGTCTGATGCTTTTGTTCAGAATGACTTCTTTTCATACAACGGACAATAATACAACTTTTAAATTACACTTTATATTACAAACACACTTTATATTACTTATAAATACATTCATCATTACAAACATTCTAGTTACTACCGTATTTTTTATCTGTAAACCTCAATATTGTTCGAGTGTTTCTGTAATCTGTAGAGATTTTTTATTAAACTTAATAAATACATCTGTATTTCGACAGAGAATTAATAAATTGAAATTTTAAAATTAAGTACAAAAACATGGTGGATCGTAATTTATTAAAAAAAGGTTTAGGTAGTGCCGAGAATAAAGTTACTACTGTAGAATGTCGTAAGCACTCTTACAGTAATCATATAAAAATTTCGGTTCGTAAAAATTTGATGAAAAATCGTAATTAATACGTCGATCCGTCTAATAATTAGGGATTTTATACAAAAATGGAAAATACGTTTTGACTTTAACTAAGTTACAGTCTCAGAAAAATTTAACTTATAAAAATGCTAATCTGCTATATTTCTTTCAGGATAAATATTTTTTCTAATCACCCGTTTACAGTTAATTTTTCTTTGTTGGTGAGATGATTGATGAAAAATTTGTAACGGTAGCTGAGATCAAACCTAGGCTGAAACAGTGAGAAATTACACGGTCATCATTACATCATTTGGCTGGTTGGATGGTTAGCGCGATGGTGTAATCATTTCTCTTTGACATTGAAAAAAAACTATTTTATAGCAACAAATTTATGGTTACATAAAACTAATACAACAAAAACACATACACGTTCATAAGCGTGCAAGAGTAAATGATAGGTTAGGAATATTCATAACGAATTAATGTTGAAACACATACCATTCTACTGAGGTATTGTCTTGAATAAATTTCCACTGAACATACACTTGTAGTAGGCAGTACTTTAACTAAATGTTAAAAAAGATAACGCATTCTTATATATGAGTCTGGCCTTTGATCGTCGATGATGTACAATATTATTCCGTTAACACTCAGCGTAGCAATATTGTCATAATATTAATATGCCCTAAAAACTAACATGCCATTCTTGATAAAAGTAATAATGATCAAATTCCTATCTAACTAGATAATGCATTATAAAAAAATATATAATTTTATTATTTATATAAAATGTAACAAAATTTATTCACGCTATTCTTTTACTATTTAAAATAATATATATATATAGTAACAAAATATTATAAAACAATAGATGTTTAAAAAATAAACTAAATTTTATGAAACGTTTACTAATCTAGATATTAATATTTTTATAAATTTTGTTCTTATGTTCCTTAATAAATTGAAAAATAAGTTAATGATAAAAGATGTCACTATCGCAATGTAATTTAAACTTGGCGTCTGTGTGTCTGCATATATTCTCATATTTTTTAAATTTCTTATGTAATAATTTTGTCCTACATAAAGTTAATTGGGCATCAAGATTCTAAACATTTTGATAAAATCATACAATTAGTGATGTAGATCAAAATAACTCTTTCCGGTTTTGTTTTTTAATTTCAATATATGGAAAAATGCATATGAATTATACTCATACTAATTCATTCCAATTGCATTTAAATTGCCAAATAGCTGATTACGGAAAAGAGATTTTACATTATGAAATTCTACTATTAATTGTGCAGAAGAGTCTACCTAAAATAATCATTAATTATAATTTGTGACTTCCTGAAATCCCCGTAATATCTTTGGAGAAGTTTGCTAGAGATTTCTGAATTTAAAAAAAATATATCAACAAGAGAGCATTAAAAGATTTAAATGGCAGAAAAGCTCGTGGAATAGACGGAATACCTGTAAAATTACTGCGAAGTGCAGGTGAGGAAGCGATTGATAGATTATACAAGCTGGTGTGTAATATTTATGAAAAAGGGGAAGTTCCGTCAGACTTAAAAAAAAGTGTTATAGTCATGATACCAAAGAAAGCAGGGGCAGATAAATGTGAAGAATACAGAACAATTAGTTTAACTAGTCATGCATCAAAAATCTTACCTAGAATTCTATACAGAAGAATTGAGAGGAGAGTGGAAGAAGTGTTAGGAGAAGACCAATTTGGTTTCAGGAAAAGTATAGGGACAAGGGAAGCAATTTTAGGCCTCAGATTAATAGTAGAAGAAAGATTAAAGAAAAAAAACCAACATACATGGAGTTTATAGGCCTAGAAAAGGCATTCGATAATGTAGACTGGAATAAAATGTTCAGCATTTTAAAAAAATTAGGGTTCAAATACAGAGATAGAAGAACAATTGCTAACATGTACAGGAACCAAACAGCAACAGTAATAATTGAAGAACATAAGAAAGAAGCCGTAATAAGAAAGGGAGTCCGACAAGGATGTTCCCTAACCCCGTTACTTTTTAATCTTTACATGGAACTAGCAGTTAATCATGTTAAAGAACAATTTAGATTCGGAGTAACGGTACAAAGTGAAAAGATAAAGACGCTACGATTTGCTGATGATATAGTAATTCTAGCCGAGAGTAAAAAGGATTTAGAAGAAACAATGAATGGCATAGATGAAGTCCTACGCAAGAACTATCGCTTATAATAAACAAATACAAAACAAAAGTAATGAAATGTATTAGAAATAACAAAGATGGACCAATGAATGTGAAAATAGGAGGAGAAAATATTATGGAGGTAGAAGAATTTTGTTATTTGGGAAGTAGAATTACTAAAGATGGACGAAGCAGGAGCGATATAAAATGCCAAATAGCACAAGCGAAACGAGCCTTCAGACAGAAATATAATTTGTTTATATCAAAAATTAATTTAAATGTCAGGAAAAATTTTTGGAAAGTATATGTTTGGAGTGTCGCTTTATATGGAAGTGAAGCTTGGACAATCGGTGTATCTGAGAAGAAAAGATTAGAAGCTTTTGAAATGCGGTGCTATTGGAGAATGTTAAAAATCAGATGGCTGGAAAAGTGACAAATGAAGAGGTATTGCGGCAAATAAATGAAGAAAGAAGCATTCGGAAAAATATAGTTAAAAGAAGAGACAGATTTATTGGCCACGTACTAAGGCATCCTGGAATAGTCGCTTTAATATTGGAAGGACAGGTAGAAGGGAAAAATTGTGTAGGCAGGCTACGTTTGGAATATGTAAACATATTGTTGGGGATGTAGGATGTAAAGGGTATACTGAAATGAAACGACTAGCACTAGATAGGGAATCTTGGAGAGCTGCATCAAACCAGTCAAATGACTGAAGACAAAAAAAAATATCAACAAACAAAAATAATACTTCAAATTGATATGTAAGTATGTGTAATGTTTGGTGGCTATTTGACACTCTCATTACACTATCAAGCCAAAAACATTTGCATCTGCCAGAGACTCAATTGTTAAACGGATTCATTTTTTGAGGTACAATGAAGTGTAATATTAATGAGATTTACAGTTACCGATGTGCATACAAATTAAGTAAAGTTCTACTTCTCTACTCTCCGAATCCTCTGATATACTTTGTTTAAACTGATAATAGTAAAAGCATAGTAGTCATTTATCATTGAACAGGTACTAGTTACTCGGTCTTTGTTCGAAACATTGTTCGATACTTTCGGTTTTGCGACGAAGTTTTTTGCGTCAGCCAAAATTAATTCGATTAAATAAAGTCAGAGTGATACAGTAGTAACCATCACACGTAATGAGTGATCTTCCTATTTAATAATGTCATCCACTAAATAACGCACAGACTTCGGTTTGTTAGCTTTCATTAAAGAATACGGCTGAGGTATAGGTAATCCGTAAAGTAAAAAAAGTAACATTTCTTCCTTTGTACTGTTTAAATTCTAAAGTTTTTCAGACTGGAAATTGTGATATGATGCTTATCATTAATAAAACGAGAACCGAGTTCAAGCAGTTTTTCGATTATTTATTTTAAATAATTGCTGCTACCCGTTTGATTATGATAATCTTTAGTACACTGGCCGGCCTTTTTACATCATTAACACATTCGGGACGAATCCCTTCTCTCCATCAGAACGGATTATTATAAGTTCTAATTTGGCTGAATGTAATCCTAAATTTTTTGAAGAATCTGACGTAGTTCTTTCCGAGCAATGTGAAGACTGTTAATTTCTAAATGAAAAAGTCGATTTGCATCCCTAATTTTGTTGAATTTGTAGGTAGGAATCCTTTTTTCTCGTATATGCGATTTTTTTTAAACCCAAAACAAATAGATTCATTTGAGTATTTTCAAGTTCTAGTTCTTCCAAGATGATTTTAACACTTTCCTCAATTCCTGAATTTAATACTTTCTACGTTAGAGCAGAACCCAGCAGCTCTTCTGTAGACTACATTTTTATTTTAAATAAAACTTTTTACATTGGTTGTCTTAAAGAACATTAGTCAAAATTGTCCAAGCCGGATTATGTAAAACAGATACGCACCTGTTGTAAATGCCGGTCAAACCAAATAGTTCTGCTTAATCATTTGCTATTACTACTTATTTCATTTAATTTACTAGCCCAAAAACACATCTCATGAATCACAGCACATTAACAGTATTTTACAAAAATACTATTAAATATATAATAAATTATTCTGTGTACAATACAATAATTATTAAAAACTGATAAACAATTTACTAGTATTCTGTATAAAGAGTAAAATGTGACATAGACTTGTCATATTTATAATATTTAAGATATTATTAATTCAGTAAATGATATTTTTTTATATTTCTATATATATATATAGTTTGTTTTTAGTACATATTGTATAGTCATTCGATGTTATTGGAATGACATTTTTTCACTCCATCTTGCCTTAGCACTCTCTTTCTTATGCAGTTTCCTAGGTGAAAGCTGATCTAATGTAACGTAATAAATAATTTTATAAAAAATTTTAAAATAAAAATTAACTTTACAATGACATACACTAATAAACCTCTATCAAATGAATAAAATAAATAAATATTAAGAAGGGGAAAATCAAAGAGCTTTTAATTTCCTAAAGCTTCTTTTCATTTAATATAATCAAATTTTTATCATCATTTATTTCCTTTTGGCTCAAAAATTAAGTCAGATTTTAAAAAATTAAAATTTTTGGACGTGTTCTTGATTTCTTATGAATTTTACCAGATTTGACGAATAAAGATTTAAATCACTGTCGTTTAAATTTATAATCTGAAACTGATATGCTCTTAAGGTTTTAGCAAAATTGTGATTGGATCACGCTTTAGTTTTTCTGCCAATATTGTTCTGGGTTGTCCTGGTATTGCTAAAAGTTCAATTAAAAATAACAGTATAAAATATCAGTTTGCATTTGATGCTGCCATAGTATCTTCTTCAGATTACAAGGCAATCCTAATGGTCAATTCCCTTTCTTTAGAAGAGCTAAAGAAGGCAAACTCTCTAAATAAATTATTAAGGGATAGAGTAGAAAAGGAAGAATTTCACACTAAAGTCCACAGTGAAGTTGAAGCATTTGTTTAGTCACTTTTGAAAGGAAATATATTACAAGGTCCAACTGGATGTAAGAATTTTATATTTTTGAGAAAATATAGTAAGAATTATAGCAATTAAATTACTTTCAAAATACAAAAAGGTTTCATGATCTGACCTCAGATCTCTGATCATATCCATTCAACACTAGTAGGGCTAAGATGTTATAGTAAATATATGTAAACTCCTCATATCATAAAAAATGGTTTTGTTTGAAATCATGAAGATTTTTTTTGTTTTCATGCTTTGGTTGATTTGGTAAGAAGCAATACAACTTGGGGACGTAAAAAGTGTGAGGAGAAAATTTTGTCAAAAATGCCACTTATCAGAAATGATTTGATTGTAAATTAAAGAAAAACTGTAAACTATAATGAATGCTAATATTAAATTGTTATTAAATGCAAAAAAAAACATTTATTTATTTGAAATTATTTCATTTATTTATTCATTTGCTTATTTATTTTATTTTTATCTATATATACGTAAATATAAACATACATTATATATGTAATAACATATATTATATATTATTTATTTACTTTTCTACATCCAGAGCTCTATCAGTCAGGTTTTCATAATAGGAAGGACATTTTATTTTCTTATTTCCCAATCCAGAAAGGAATTTTTTGAATTGTGTATCTGTGAAAGAGAAACTGTCAAATTTATTGCCCAACACATCAGTGGTAGCTACGAGAAAAAACTGTTAATCTAAATGAAGGAAGTGCAGAGACACAAATGCAACCGCTAAAGGGTCTTGGCAGAAGAGGGATTATATTTTAAAGAATTGTTGTGCATCGGTGACTAGCAATGAAAACTAGATTTTGAATATCAAAGTATTGACAAAGCACTGCCAGAAATATATTATGTTGATGGAAAATATTGATAGACATCAGTCTGAATTCAAAAAATAAACATGAGGGGATCAGTAGAGGGATGGAGATAGCAGTAGAAGATAGCAATTTTCATCAGTTTCAATCAGAACTGTGAATCTTTGATGGAGATTCACTTCCTTTCAAGAGTGTTATTAGACGTAAGCTTTATATTGCACACAAATAAAGAACTTTGGGTGTGTAATGCAATAGAGAAATAAACAGTACTGGACCCATATTATTTAAGTTGAAAACTACTTATGTAAATAGCCACTTATGAAAACCACTTTATGTAAGTTGAAAATAAACTTGGTAGTAAAAAGTTGACTGATGACAAGTGAACAATTAATGTTATTCAGTTCTACTTGGAGTCCAATTTATATACAGAAATCTTACAAACTCTTAACATATTTTAGAATGTTTACATGAAAATACAACGAATCTTTTAACAATATCGTATGACAAGACTTCTATTAATTTATCTGTGGAAAGCCAACTCCTGAGTTTGGTATCCTTGATGTGGTTATAATGTTTAAAAATGAAAATAAAACTGAAGTGTTAAAAATGTACAGCCGACACATATTGCTAGTGAGAAGAACTTAAAATCAAACCTGTGATTGTGCAGCACACTTATTGTGTGCTGCACAATAAGCAGCACACTGCAGCACAATAAGTGTGCTGCACTAAGTGCAGCACACTTATTTGCATTACTAAGGTACTGTTACTGAACTCCTTATTCATACGAGTTTCTAATAAAAGCAGGAAGTGATAGACCTCAAATAAAATATAAATTGTAATGTTTTAATTTTTACCATGGATTTTATGAAAAATTTTTAACTACTCAAGGTTGCTGTTCAAGAACTCTTTTATATGATACAATAGTAAATGTTTACCATATAAATAATATTAATAAAATCTTATCGATCATATACATTTACTATGAGGGGTTAAGCTAAAGAAGGCTAGAATGAAATGTGCTCATTTTTAAATCATTTCTTCTGTATTCAAAGTCTAATCAAGAAAACAACAATTGAGGATATTAAAGATGAAAAGAGTATCTTTCTACACATATTGCAGTTGCCAACTCACAGGACTAATACTGATTAATTATTAATTAAGCAGAACATTAATAAAATACTGTTAAACCCCTAATTTTTATTTTACATTGTGTTACGTTGAAGATAAATAGCTGTTATTCAAAATTAATCTATTTTCAATAAGATTTGCATTTTTATTCATTTTTAAATACCTATAACTACACTATCTACCCTGTGATATGTTAAAAGGTCATTATTTCAGCACGTTTATAGGATACCTAACTTTGTAATAAAAAGTTAAATTTAGATATGTTTGTATTTTCAACTGATTAACATAAACCAGATAATTTTTTTTAAATTGTAGGATATTAAAGTCTTTTTTTATTTAATTTTTAAAAGTGTCGTTCGGAAATGCGTGGTTTGAACAATTAATATTCGAGTGTAGGTAGGCTGAAAGTTTTAGAATATTTGGAATTTGAAATAAGTCAAAATATTAATTTACACATCAAAATAAAGCACGAATAAAAATTCATAAGTTTCAGTATATTATAAACAATTCCTGAGAAATCAATTCTTTTTGAATCGATGATCCTTTTTCTTAAAAACCGTAGGAAAATTAATTGTTTGATGCTTATTTACATTATTTTCTTTCATCACTGAGTAGGCAATATTTCGTTTAAAAAAAAATATTTTGTGCAAAAATCATTTAAAAATAACTTTGGAGGTTTAAAAATTTTATAATATGATGAAGGAAAACCAGTTTAATTTTTAAACAATGAGAAATAATGTTTCGGAGTTGCTGATTTCCACCTCAAACAGTTTTTGAGATAAGGAGTTAAAAATGTGAAATTTTTATCGTTACTCAGATAGGGCTTCTAATATTTACGTAATAAAGATACGTGCCCTGATTTCAGAGAATGTTTTGTTAGTCATCCATTTCATACATTTATATGACTGATTAGAGCTGTACTACAATGTTGCTTTCACAGAAAGTAGGTGTTTTCCAAGTTCTTAATTAGTTTGATATGACTGGTAGCGACGCAGAAGCCTACCGTAGGAATGGAATGGAATGCAAAGTTGGCGGGAGTTTATTACTCCCTACTTTATCGCAGAACCTGGACAGAGTCCCTTGCTGCTGGATCATTCTAATCGGGCTTGTTTTTTTTAAAAGGGTTGATTTTAAATAGCGGGTCTAATTTTTTCAAGTTTTGGTAATTTTTATTTAGTTAATTTAAGACGGATTTAATTGCATTCCAATCCGTTGTTGAACCAGCGTTATCGAACCCATTTTATGGGCCGACCGCGGAAGGCTAGGCTTGTGAAGCCTGTCCTCCCGACGCAATTCCCCTTCAGACCGTCTACTGAAGTCCTTTCGGTGCTAACGCTTAATAGGCTAGCAGGAATACGCCACAATGGGGCACTAACTATAAGGAGGGAGCAATGCGACCCCTACTCCGGAGGAGTCGCAATTGCTGGTTTGTTTTGCTCTACTTGTAAGTTTTAAAGGAGAGGTGGTGTAGAAGCTCTTCGTCCGCTTCTGCTATGGCTGCCCTTCAGGTCGCATCTCTGCTGGGCTCTGTTCCGGACTCCAGTCCGCGATGTTGAGATGAGTAGTGGGTCTTCCTTCTTCTTTACCTTCTTCTTCTCCCTCTTCTTCTTCCGAAGACCTCTTCATTCTTCTTTGGCCTGCACTTTCCAAGAATTGGCAGTAACCGAAGTTACATACCGTTAACCTTGAAATTCCCGAGGCCCCGAAGGGCTGAACGGGGGAAAGTGCAGGTTTCTTCTCTCTTCCGTGCTGTCAGTGGCTGCTGGGCAGGTGACTGCTGGGCTGATGGCTGCTGGGCTCGTTCCCTCTTTCTTCTTTCTTGAAAGGAAAGGAAGGTAATAGGGAACTTACAAAATGGTGATACCTATTCGCGATCGCGGTTTTGGGGCGGCGATTTTCACCTACCGTAGAGTTCATCAACCACGACATCTCAGTATCCACTTCGGTTTAAAAATTAAACTGAAACACAGCATGTGAATCTGTAATTTTTAACAGTACGGTCTCAAATCAGTATTTTTTGACCAAACGAGCCTTAATGGCTCTCACGCGAGAAATTTTCTGCAAAGAACCTCAGGTTTTGAAAGCTATTCTAAAAGATCAGGGAAATATTTTTTCAGTAGGCTAGATCAGGTCAATTCAACGTGAGTAAAATAAAGCAATACAGTGCAGAGAATCAGTAAAAAATATTACAAATCTATATATTAAATTGGTTATCTTAAGAAATTAAAAAATAATAGGTGTTCTTTCTGTTTGAATTATTATTTGCTAAAACGGTGACACATTCGCAGTGAATATCGTTCTGATTTCGATATGAACAGCATTGTGTTTTAAACCAACAAATTTTTTATTAAAAGCCTCATATAATCGAAAACTATAGAAAAAGTCTTGGGTTTATAAGTTTTTATACTGAATATTACTAAGCGTAATAGAAATAAAATTTCTCATAAGCCACGGGATTATGGGTTATTCCATATCCGTAAGTGCCTTAATTCAGTAAAAATATTGAGTCAAATATGTCGTTCTGTGTGGGTTCGAATTACATAAAATTCTTGTGAAGATTCAAGAAAAATTCTTATAGCATAATTATTAATACATAATTTGGGATAAACCATTGCTGTTATACCAAAACCGTATATACTTTTTTAAAACATGGTGGAATTCAGAAGAAGGGGAAGCTCAAAGTCTTAGTACATTATGAATTTAATTGTTTTTTTCCTGTTATTGAAAAATAAAATTTATGAAATACCATTATATTGATACTTGTTTTTTAATATAATAAAAAATGACAGAAAGGTTTTTCATTAATCGTAACAATTGAGTAGAATGTTTTGCCAAACTCAGTTTCAGAAGAATTTATCTGAACACTACGATACAATATCTTCGCAATTAATTTTTTTCTAGAGATAAATTTTATAATTAGTTTTTTTATCAATTATTAGTTTAACAAAAACAATTCTATGTCACTGACTACATAGGTCAGATAATCGTGTGTATACGTAATAAAACTCTTTTTCAGTTAATAATGTTAAACACTCCTCTGTACAATTAGTACACTTTTTTTTTTAAATTCCAGGAATTGCTACAGAAATATTTTAAGGTACAACGATGATTGTTAATTACACGTTGGTGTTTAGATTTAATGGTGGTGTATCTAAAATACACTATTAAAGAAAAATGTACAAGTATTAATGCAGCTAAGTTGAAAGAAATAAAATTTAACCCTGATAATAATTTTAACACCATAAGCTAAAGCTACAAAGGCCCTGAAAATAATCCCTTGCTAGAATTATTTAATTCACTCCCATCACAAGATAAATATAAATAAAATTAATTTCAAAAATTAGTCTAGTAATACTGAAGATCTTTTAAGATATTTTTGAGCAGTATTCATACTACCACCTACTGGAGGGATTAAATTCTAAAAATATTAATAACTAAGACACAAAAAAATAGTACAGAATCACTGTTTAAAAATTTATCTCATACAAAATATTAGCAGGTTTCATTTACCTTTAATACATGTTAATATTCATTATTTATAGGCAAAATTTGCAAGAAGTCTCTCTCTCTCTCTCTTTGGTTTAGCCTCCGGAACCACCGTAAGGTGTTACTTCAGAGGATAAATGAAGATGATATGTATGAATGTAAATGAAGTATAGTCTTGTACAGTCTCAGGTCGACTATTCCTGAAATGTGCGATTTATTGAAACCCAATCACCAAAGAACACTCGTACCCACGATGTAGTATATCTAAAAAAAATAAATATCTAAAAAACATTAAGTTAAAGCTGCATCGTGAATTAGATTTTATTCTTAAAAATAATTTGGTGTGGTTAACTAGACTCCATTTGCTTTGCAAAAAACTGTGAGAAAACGTGGGATTTTGGCTCTGTTTAGAGGTATGCAGTTTTTGAGCACTAAAACTTTAAAAAAAAACTCTCTAAAGTATTGATTAACTGCGCTAAAATAGAGAGTTAATCTTTACTCCATCAAACTTTAGTTATAAAAATTATTTTCGCTATAGTAGATGTTAAAAACCTTTTTATCGCTATCTCCAGTAATTACATTGAAATAATTTATGGGAGTGCTAAATAATAATTACAGGAATGAAAAAAAGGAATTTTTATAAAATTAGATGTTTTTTTAAGAATCACTCCTTGTCAATGTAATCCGCAGCCTAGTGTTAAAAGCAAAAATAAGGTAATATTATCTAAAGGCAGTAAGTATCAATCATTTGGAAAAATAAATATTTTGCTTATCTTATAGAAATATAATAGTTCAATATTTTTATTCAGTAGCCTATACAGATATTAAAACTGACGTTAACATATGCTTTGTAAAATCATGAATTAAAAAAGATATTAAAGTTAAATATATTTTTACTATTTTTTCCCCTAAATTCCTGGGCCGGACATCCACTTAAGTATACTCGGCCCAGGAACGTGTCCATTTGACTCTAAGGGGGCGTCCCCCGCCCACCGGTTTTACACCCGGCACGGCAGGTTAGCCCCCCCGGTTCCGGATCTTTTTTTAGCGCCTGCCTCAAATCCCCCACGGAAGAGACGAGGTCCGGCTATGCCGTCCCCACCCCCCCGCAGACAACCGGGTCTCGATCTTTATGCCCTGCCTCAAACCAACGCTGCCAGCCTCAGAAAGCACCAAAGCGCCCCCGGGACCAACACCGCCGGCCGGGACTAGGTCTTTACATTTTCCCGTACAGTCTGCCCCAGGAGTCCCCACCCCATCACAGGAACCCGCATAACTGAGCATACGGGCCCTCCGAGGCAGGGCTGTCCTCCCTTCCCTACAATTGGGCCCCTATAACCCCTGGCGTCTTGAGTCTTCTTCTTTTATCCTGAGGATATTTCTTGCGAAATTCGCGAACCAGTCCCAGTTTGCTTCATTGACCAATAACCACCCGAACAGATTTTCAGCTGTTAAGTTGTTTGCTGCCATTTCGTTTCTGTACTGGGCCCATTTGCGACAATCGAAGATTGTATGTTCAACATCGTCTACTTCGTTACAGTAGATACATATAGGCGATAACCTTTTGCCAAATCTATGCAAGTAATAGCCAAATGAGCCATGCCCAGACATTAGTTGTGTCATATAATAATCCAGATTGCCGTGTTTTCTTTCCAGCCAGACCTCCAGATCAGGGATCAATCGTCTTGTCCATACCCCGACCAATGAGACAGACCATTTGGTCTGCCAGTTATTCCTAGTCTCTGCTTTCGCTTCAGTTTTTGACATACCCGTTGCTTTCAGCCTTCGATTTCTTATTTGTAGTTCGATTGGTGGTACCCCAGCCAAGACACAGCGCATCAGAAGATAGGGTGCGGTACCCCACCACAACCCCCAATAACGCAACCCGGTGTACACTTCTTAATCTCTGTTTATTCCTTTGTATGCTCATTGGTTCACCCCATACCGGGACTGCATATAGCGCTGACGATATCATGGCTGATGTGATCAGTCTCCTGACTGAAGCTCTAGGTATGCTATGGTTGTTGAACATTCCCTTTAACGCCCTTATAATGGATACTACAGTATTCTATAGATCCCAATAAATTTATGTAGATATTATTATAATGATTTATTTGAAAATTTGGTAGAAAAGTTTACTGAAAGTCTGTTATTTGTGTAGAGTTGTATTCATTAAAATAAGTAAACTGATTGCGATGAGTTATCTATCGATTATTTAGCAAAACATTAAATGTTTTTCAGAATTATTGACGTTATTAAAATGGTGTGTTTATCGTATTAAAGTTTGCATCAAATAAACGTTTACGTATTCCAAAAAATAGTAATTTAATAAAACTGTATCTATTCAGATACCGTTACATCACGATGATTAATATGAAGGACAATTAGTAGTCCAACATACTTGTTCGGTACACGCGAATAAACACTTATATACTTGATGGTAAATTTATATGAAGCTGAAGGTATTCTTAAAAGTACAAGAAATGTACAAAATATTAATACTGTATATCTTTTTAGGTAAACGTAACTTTACGCTGCAGTATCTTACGATACTTATTGTTCCAGTCTGTAACACAAACTGAATGGTATATATTAAGTCAGTAAGTTTATATACTATAAGTCAATAATTATTCAATAATAAATAATTGTTGCGTGATCGAGATGAAGTGGAAGTGTTTCAACATAATACACAAAGATACATACTGGATCAGAAATAATTAAATCATTACCAGTCTTCCGTGCGAATCTAGTTGAAATATTTGCGGTTCAGGATATACTTCCATCCGCAACACAATTTTGCGGAAGGTTGAAACATTTTTTTGAGCCCTAATTTTTTTTTTAGGTGTCTATAGTATCAAAAAAAAAAAATTAATTCGGAACAGAAATTAATTAAAGTTGAAATCGTTGATAAGTGATGTGATACTATTTTAATTTTCTTTATCTGTTAACCTGAGAGAAAACTACTACTTTCTCCTGGCCTTTTTTTTTTGTTATCAATTTTCTGTCATATGTAGTTGGATACGGCAGAAACTTAGAAGAAACAGGGGGTTACAACAAAGTTGGAGTCCAGACAGCCTGTTAGCATCCTACGAAAAAATCTTCAAAACTGGTTTCACTTCTTGTTTGTACTTTTCTTGATTGGTTAAATTTTCATTTACTTTACATCCAGCTACTTCAAAATCAATTCAAAATCTCTTTTAAGGAAGTAGGGTGTTTTTTTTTTGTGGGCGAAAAAACGCCTGGGTGTTATCATCGTCCGGTAGTTATTAGTAAAAGGGTAAAATAACTTTGAAATAATAAACTATACAAGGTGTAAACGTAATATTAATCATATAATACAAATTTACTAAAACAAGCTAAGAAGGCAAAATAAAACTCAAAACTAACACCACAGACAAAGTTGATAAAATATTTTTTTTTTTGTCTTGTTTGTGGGCGAAAAACACCTGGGCGTTATCATCGCCCGGTAGTTATTAGTAAAAGGGTGTTGTATCGCAGTAAAAAATACTCTGAGTCAGAACAGAATACAACTGAAATGATCTCTATATTAGAATAAACATCATCGTTAAGTAAATAAAAAGTCTAAGAGTTTAGTTCGGTGAAATTACGTATATATGAATTCAAGTGGGGGTTAAAATTATTAGGTTATTAATATTTTTATTAAAAAATAACCGCCTTATCCTATCTGAGGATAATTTATGCCAGACCTCAATTGCTGTTTCTTTGAGCAATAGAAGCAGTAAATGTATTTTTGATCAAAAATACATTTACTGCAAAAAACTTAGTAAAATTTTGGAATAAAATTAAAAAATGAGAGGGCAGTAAACTGCTGATAAGATATAACTATCCTTGCAAGCGGTCGAGGTGCCGTAATTGTGTATATATCACCAGGAAATCACGCCTCGGTGTCTATTCTTCATAATTATTGTAATAATCTTGTGTTGGTAACTGTTCTCCTTGTTGCCTGAGTCAGAACCAGTACTGCAAGTACAGGTATAGAATGTTAAACCCACCGGGTTGGTCTAGTGGTTAACGCGTCTTCCCAAATCAGCTGATTTGGAAGTCGAGAGTTACAGCGTTCAAGTCCTAGTAAAGCCAACTATTTTTACACAGACTTGAATACTAGATCGTGGATACCGGTGTTCTTTGGTGGTTGGGTTTCAATTAACCACACATCACAGGTATGGTCGAACTGAGAATGTACAAGACTACACTTCATTCACACTCATACATATCATCCTCATTCATCCTCTGAAGTATTATCTAAACGGTAGTTACCGGAGGCTAAACAGGAAAAAGAAAGAAAAAAGGTATAGAATGTTAAGTACGTCCTAATAGTAAGTGTTGTTATGTTTTGTTATGACT
Organism: Lycorma delicatula; assembly: GCF_047948215.1. Taxonomy (NCBI): domain Eukaryota; kingdom Metazoa; phylum Arthropoda; class Insecta; order Hemiptera; family Fulgoridae; genus Lycorma; species Lycorma delicatula. The sequence continues at coordinate 16,229,313 of NC_134455.1, read as the reverse complement.
TGTCTGTTAGTTCCTAGTGTAGTTATTCAGGCTGAGAAGCTTGCATTTGCGTATGCATTGGGTAAATGACACCCTCATTTAGGTTACTGCATCGTTGATAGGTGACTTGGAATGCGTAATTTATTCTTGTGATAAATGTAATTATATGTTTATTGTATTTTTTTTTATTGTATGTATATATTAAACTTTAATCTATTTTTGTTTGTGCCACTGATTGTAATATTTCAACCGGGCCTTGATGCACACGTGTCGGACTGAGGAGCCTGCATAGGTATACCGACATAACACTTCCCACCGAATTGTCGTATTGATAAGAAGTGATTACTACAAGTTATTATTTGTTGTTGATAGTGTACTAGTATTTCAATATTGTGATTTTTGTTCTGGATTGTATATGTTTGTGTTCTTTGGCAAAGTTGCCATCTTTCTTTGTGTGTATGGCGATCAGACGCCACCTTCTACAAGAATGGGTTTCGGCTGTAGCGGAAATGATGATACATAGATATTAGAGGGGAAAAAATAAAAAGAAAAACAAAAAAAAACAAAAAATAAACGGTGAAAAAAATACGGGCACCCGGGTGCGAAATGTGGAACCGTGTAGGGCGCCAGGGCTAAAACCACAAGCAAGGGTGGCTTGGGTCGGGGCGTGCTGATGACGCAATGAGGACTCCAAGGTATGCATGGCGGGCGTGGTGACGGAGGGTATGCGTGGGGGTCATACACGGCCCCTGAGTATTGGCATGGGAAGGGCAATCCTCTTGGGGAGGGGCACCCTGGCCTTCCAGAAGCGGAAGGTCAGGTTGTTATGATGAGACAGGAGCGACCCCGACGGGGAGTGCCAGTAAGGGCCCTAAGCTACGGTGGGTTTATTCGCCATCACGGCTCACGAGTGCGACTGAGGTAATGTCTATTAGGCGATTGCCGGTCGCCCCTTGTGAGTTTAAAGAACTATCCTTAAAGCTGTTTGGTGAGATAATTACATATTGCATGTAAAAATAGATAACGATTTAGCTATTTTGTAATTCAAATTTCATGCGAGTTACCAAATGGATGAACATTTCTTATGTTACATAGACATTGATAATGATAATGAGATTTAGCACTATTTTACAACAGTAGTTGAGTCTTTCAAATATATGGTACGGTTCCGTTTCTCCACGAGTCAACTAAAGTCAATCTTTTGGCCAAATTAAACGTTAAAATGAAATCTGCGAAAAAAAGAAAACAATTTTTCAACATTCAATTAATATAATACCCATTCATTCTTTGGGAGATATTTAATAAAATTAGTAGCGTAGTAATTTAGGTCAAAAGAATTTAGGGATGTTTTGGCAAAATAAACGTTTTTTTATTTTAAACAACTGAACTAAAATACATTGAACAACTAATATAAATTTTAAGCACATTCCATGTGCTTACATCTTGTGAGCTGTTAACAGAAATCCCACATAAAAGAATCCATAAAAGTATTACCTATTATTAAAAAAAAAAAAAAAAATAATAAAAAAATGTGTGCTGTTTAGGTGTTTTTACGTTTACAAAAATTTTAATAATTTTCAAATTAATTTCTTTTTTTAGCATTTATGCATTGGCTTAAAAAATTGTTACTATTTTAAGCCTTTCTTCTCTTACATTTGTAAAGGTAAGACAGCTTACCACTGTAAATAACGTTTATTAGATATCTATAGATTCTATCTTTTCACCCAACCAAAAAATAATTTAAAATTTGCGAACACCACCAGTGCTCATTAAAGAAACAGCTTTCAATCAATACTTCAAACATCCTTTACAAAATTAACATTAAAACAAATTTTAGCTTTTCATTTATTGAATGATTCATAACATAAGATATAGATAAGTCAATAATACCCAGTAAGTCATATCTGATTAAGTATTTAATAATTTTAAAATGCATTTAATAATTATTTTTTAAAGGAAATGAATAGGCACTTTAATTTAATAAACTTGTAGATGGGTTAAGACATTTTTTACGATTCGCTTAGTTCTAATTGTTTGAATAATGAAAGTTGTTGTCGTTAGATTATAAGTAAATATACTACATCATAACTGATAATACATATTTTATTAGTTAGCTGTTTGTACTTAAAAGGGACTAATGTTTGTTTTATTGATAACCGATTATTTTTCATAATATATCTTTTTGAGAGAAGGTTAAGTTAACACTATCCGATTATTATTGATCAGTAGACTAAGCATAGCTAAGCGTAATTATTGATACAAAAGAATGACAATTCATTTAAGAAATAAATGAATGAAGGTTATTTAATAAATTTTAACATATGTTAAATATATCTATCTATATAAAAATGTTAAGTTCGTTTTTGTACGGCTTCAAAAACTCAAAATGTTCTGCACCGATTGAGCTCAAATTTTAGCACGATATATAACCCGCATCAAAGATTGTTTTCATCTATTTTTAATAAATCTATCTATCTATTTTTAATTTGTACATTTTTAATTTGGAAATGTAAACAAAGGAAAACCAATCAGATCAATGCAAGATGGCCGCTGTCAAACACAACGACCAAATTTCTTTGAATTATATTTAACAGCTAAAACATCTGTATTTTATTTTTTTTAAAAACACGATAAAAAAATTTTTAGCACGATATATAACCCGCATCAAAGATTGTTTTCATCTATTTTTAATAAATCTACCTATCTATTTTTAATTTTTACAGTTTTTTAATAAATAAGAGGCTAATAAATCAGATGGAAATGTAAACAAAGGAAAACCAATCAGATCAATGCAAGATGGCCGCTGTCAAACACAACGACCAATCACAAAGAGCCCGTATGGCCGTTGCCAATGTAAATAAAATCATAACTGATTAAGTAACAAATTCCTTTGAATTATATTTAACAGCTAAAACATCTGTATTTTATTAAAAAAAAACCCAAAACAAAAAGAAAAGCCACCAAGAAGTATGACTTACAGTAAAACAATTAAAATACCCAACTTTCTTATGACCTAAATAGACTTAAGACTATACAAACAAAAAAGTCGAAATAACCAAATACACAGAAAATAATATCCCTACATAATAACCAAAAAATTCTTTGTTAGGTTATTTTTTTTACATATATATGACCAAAAAATCGTTTTCTGGTCATTTAGCGTTCTTTGCTATGTAAAAGCAAAGAACAAAATTCACAAATAGTAACACTGAAACCATACAACTAAGTATTCGTTTTTTTTTTGGTTTTCTAACCTCCGAAACCACCGTTATGCATTGTCTCAGATGATGATATGAATGATTTATAGCGTATGAAAATGCCATGCCTGACCGGGATTCCAACTCGGAACCACCGGATTAAAGTCCGAGACGTTACCACTCGCGCCACGGAGGCCGGCAAACATATTCGTTAGGAGCTGAATAAAAACACGACTTACCAATATGGGGTTGTGTGTCAAACCAATTTTATACGGACTATAATTACTTTTAATACGCGAAACCCTTTGCAATAATTGAACATTAACTTAAACCTCTTCAAAAATTATTCCTTTTGAACTAAGCCACATTTTGATATCATTGTTTTTCTATAACACGGCTGGAATTCCTTTCGTTTAATGATAAGAAGCGTTGTCGAAGACAATAACCGAATTCTCTTCCATAGGACATAATACACCGCTAAACTATTTCTAAATAATTCAAATTCGTGTAATTTTTTTACGAATCGCGTTTTTATCAAAATCTCACCTTTTTCTCAATTGACCTGCGGGGTTTTGTTTTCTTTGGAGACCGTAATTCATTAGTAGATTCATACTCGAGAATAACGTTGTACACTGAAGCAGCACAACTTCTACTTACGTTAGCAGTTACATCTGAAATCAACACCGTTTGATTATTCTGTAATTTGTAAGCATTACTCTGCTTTTGTAAGCATTTAAAATGATGTGTTTTTCGCAGGACTTAAGGGCTTTTTTTCGCAGCCCACAAATCTTTATATATAAAAATGTTAAGTTCGTTTGTGTACGCTTCAAAAACTCAAAATGTTCTGCCCCCATTGAGCTCAAATTTTAGCACGATATATAACCCGCATCAAAGATTGTTTTTATCTATTTTTCCCATCAGTCACATGCCCGTGACCGCGAGAAAACAGTTTTTTTAACGGTCAACTGTGTACCAGTGACGGAAGTGAGGGGAACACTCGCCATACTAGCTAACGACAACCGCAGTTACATGTGAAACAATACCTGTTCTCAATTAGATTGTTTATTAACAAAAAAAAAAAAAAAACGTATCCACTTGCATCTGATTCAGATTATTATACAATCTGAATTAAATATTTACTTTAATCGAGGTACTTTTGTGTGATCATGTCGTGATTGAGCTGCGCCTTTCACCAAGCTCTGAATTTATTAGAAAACGACCAACAGTGGGATATATGTATTAATGACGCGTGCAACACTGCACATCCAAACCAAATTCGCGCATTATTCGCAATTATATTGACCGCTTGCTTCCCTTCATCTCCCACAGAGTTATGGGAAAGATATCGATCGCATATGGCTGAGGATATTTTGGATAGAGTACGCCTAGAAAATACCAATATGACCATGGAATTTACAGAAGGCATTTACAACGAAGCATTGATAAATATTGAAGACAAGTGCTTAGCTATTGCAAATAAAGTTCTTAGTCAATTGGGAATGCCAGCACCCACCCGAGCTGCGATTGCTTCATTTGATGTGGATTTACGCCGTGAACAGAGTTACAACATTGGTGATCTTCAGTCATATGTCCAATCAAACATTCCCAAATTAATGCGTGAACAGAAAGGCATTTATGATCGCATAATGCAAATGATAAATGACGGAGTTGGAGGGAACTTGTTCTTGGATGCGCCAGGAGGAACTGGGAAAACATTCTTCATTAGATTGATTCTAGCAACGGTTCGATCAAAAAATGACAATTATCCTGTTGCGGAATATTAATCAGCCAAAACTCTGCAACGGCACGCGACTTGCAGTTAAGAAATTGATGAATAACGTAGTGGAAGCAACGATTTTAACGGGGCCTTTCAAAGGTGAAGATGTCCTCATTCCTCGAATACCCATAATCTCGACCGATACACCATTTTAATTTAAAAGTTTGCAATTCCCAATTCGATCGCCATTTGCAATCACAATCAATAAAGCTCAAGGTCAATCCTTAGACTTGTGTGGTTTAGATTTAGATGCGGATTGCTTCTCACATGTTGTCCCCGAGTCGGCAAACCAGATAGCCTTTATATCTACGCAGACAGTGGAAAAACAAGAAAAATATTGTATATCCACAAGTATTGTAAAATTAAACTTCTATGAAATGTATGCTTTGTTTTGTTTCTCATTTCTCATCCGTGCAACCACAATGTGCTACAGCGAAGCGTGGCGGGTATAGCTAGTTTTATATAAATACTAAAGGCTAATTAGTTCACAGAATGATTTCAAAAGCCAAATTATAAAATATGCTACAACTACACTAAAGGAAATTTTTTAAGTTTTTCCAACTTGTATTGCGTATTTCAGAATAGTTTTTGTCATAGCAAAAATAAATCAAATAGTATTATAAACAGGTACTGCTCGATATTGAAACTTAAGAAAGCAACTATTAGGTTATTTTGATAAAATTAAAAGTTATTAAAAAGTGAGAGTAAACTTGTTTTATTAAATGCAGTGATCGGTTTTTAAAATACACGATGAAGGAAGAGTATTATTAAGAAAATTAAAATAATTAATCTGCTAACTTTATTACATTACTTTTAATCGAATTAATAATTTAATTTTATTAGGAGGTTAGTTTAATAAGAAAGTGTAAGTTAATATATATATGAAATAGGCTTATCTAAAAAAAGCAAAAATAGATCGCATTGAAAAAACTCTTTCAAATTATAAGAAAATTTACGTAAAATAAAATCATATTATTGTCTCACGTTTCGTGAAAGATGGGATAGAATTGTTAGGTTGGTAGCGGGTCGTCCTATTCTTATAGGAGTTAATGCGAACGCAAAATCGCTTTTTGGCACAGTGGGATCACGGACGATGGCGGCGAATTAATCGAAGTTTCATCGCGCAGCATTAGTTTGATGTTTTCAATGCAGCCGGCGAGTTGACTACATTCGCCGGAGCAGTTGGTTTGCGGAGGGCTTTCCATGGTACCAACATTGATGTTACTATTGGTTAGGATATTCTTGATAGGATTTTGAATTGGTCGGTAGTCGAAGATTGCGAAAGCGATCACCGGCTAATAGTTTTTGATTGGGTAGGTGGGCTGCTCGATGTCTTTAGGGGTGACGTTCCTATTCAGCAAGGGCGCTTCATGCACAGGCGGGCAGATTGGCCCAAGTTTTCGAACATTCTTGCGGCCAGGCTAAGAGATTTTACTCGAAGTCTGGACGAGGTCACATTAGACGACCTGGCAGAGAATTTCTCTTCTGCGGTAGTTGAAGCCGCTGAACATTCTACTCCCAGAAGTACGGATCGAGAGAGAGAGTAGCTGGATGGTGGACTCAGAAATTGACTGGGATGAAGCGAACTGTAGGCTGGCTCAGGAGAGCCGCACAACAAGCTGATGATTCTGATCGGCGTGCAGTCTTGATTGCGGATTATCGTCGGAAGAGGACCGAGTATTTTCATAAGTTTAGGTCTTCTAAACGTGATTCCTGACGCTCTTTTGTGCAAGAGCAGGGAAATAAAAGCCGATGGAGTGTTGTTTATCGAGTTCTTGGTCATAAGCGGAAAAAGACGTTCTTCTGTCGGTTCTCTCGACCCAGAATGGTGTTATTATAGATAAAGATCGTGTCCTCACTCATCTGATGGACGATCTGCTTCCAGATGATACCGAGGTTGGCGAGACCTCGTATCATCGACGTGTCCAAAGGGAAGTTGTAGGTTTTAGCTCTGAGATTTTGTCTTCAGAAATTACTGAGGCGGAAGTCCGTCAAGTAATTTGTAGCCTGGCTAGAAATAAAGCCCCCGGATTGTTGGTCCTCTGACTAGGGTTTTTAATAGGTTGCTTTTTGCTGGGCACTTCCCAGCGTGTTGGAAAAGTTGTATGTTGTAATTGTTCTTCAAAGGTGGCGACAAGTATCCAACTGTAAGTTCCTCTGACTGTCCTCTGACGCTCTTGCTTGTAGTAGGTAAGATTTTCGAGCCCGGAGGACGCGCTTCTTAGGGTCATGGATTTGGCTTCGGCCACCGAGTGCAAGTACGTACTCAGTGTCTTTTTGGACATATCCGGGGCGTTCAACAACTTGTTGTGGCTCTTTGCCTTGTTTCAACTGCAGCAGCGTTGTTGCACGCTAAATGAGATCAGAACTCTTTCAAGCTACTTCAGCGACAGAACTGTCGCCTTCGTGACCGCAGTTCGGAGGTAGGAAAGACCCTCTCTAAAGTTTGTCAACCGGGCAGTTTTCTAGGTCCACTCGTCTGGGTCGTTGAGTTCGATTCTCTCATGCGATTGCGGACGCCGAGTTGCTGTCGCATCGTGGCATATGCCGACGACAGGCTGGTGCTGGTCGAGGGTAACTGGCGTGCCGAGATAGAGCTCAGAGCGACACAGGCATATAAATTATTAAGGTTGTGGAGTCTGCAGCATAAGATGGTTTTCAGTGCGGAGTAAACCGCTATGATATTCATGAAGGGTCGTCTAGCCGCAACCCGTCATCCGCGGGTTGTGCTGGACGGCTTTCCGATTAGGTATGTTACCCTTCATAAGTATCTGGGTGTTATCCTTGATGAGAGGCTTCTCTACAAGGAGCACCTCCAGTTTGTAGCGAAGAAGGCCATCGTTGCTTTCTTCGGTGTCCGTAGAGTCATTCATCCCGATTGGGGGTTGAACTATCGTACCATGCCAATTCTTTACAAAGGTGTCTGTGAGGCCATAATGATGTATGCTGCGCCCATTTGGGTTCATCGTTTACAATTCCAGTGTTATAGGGATATTCTTTTGCGAGCCCAGCGTCTTCTGCTGTTAGCTACTGTAGCTGTTTTTCGGTGGCTACAGAACTGTCTCGCGAGAGGCAGTGACTGATCGCCGGCATATAACCCCTTGAGATTTTGGCTACGGAACGTAGCCAGCGGTATATTTCCAATAAGGACGTATTTCTAACGTCAGGACGTATGTAAAAAATTGAAGAACAACGTTTTGACTCTTGGAAAGCTAGGTGGAATGATTCTTCTACTGGTCGATACACACACGGTATTTTTCCAAATGTAGGTAGTTGCGAGCGATTAGCTGGGTTTCCACTACTCAATTACTTTCGGAACATGATGACTTTAAGGATAGTTTGGCTAGGGTTAGGTTGGTTGACTCCGGCTTGGAAAAAAAAATACAAATAAATGGTTGACTCCAGCTTGTGTTCGGACTGTAGGTTCGATGACACGGTGGACCATGTCCTGTATATCTGTCCACGGTACGTAGCTGAGCGTACCAGCGTTATTAGGGAACTTGAGAGAGTAAACTCCTTATTTGATTTGCGAGTTAACTGGAGGACTCGCAGAGATTGGGCAATTGTTGCTGGCTTCCTTCGATTCCTCGCCCTGCGCAGAACGACCGAGGGGATCTAGTAGTGTAGGAACCCGGGTGGCTAGGGTCCGCTTGGACAGTTTGACTGGCCGAAGGGAGGCGCTATGGAAGCGAGCCACGGTTAGTTAGACTTGAGGTAAAATTATATAAGCTGTCGGCGGAACGGCAACTCACTGCCGATGGGCATGAGATACCACGGAGCCGTAAGGTGTAACGGCGTTTTACGAGGGCAGAATAGAATGAGCAAGCGACAATGTCGGTGGGATGGCGACTGCACTGCCGAGGGCATGGGATACAATGCAGCCGTGAGGTGTAGCGGCATCTCGACGATGGTTTATTGAGGTGAATGTCACGCGGGACTCTGCGATGGAGCCGAGTGGGAGTAGGAGGTCTGTCCGCCTCTCCCTATTGGACCAGACCAGAGTCCATAATTTAACCTAAGTCTGGGGTTTGAACAAAGTTGAGTTCAGTAAGGGAAATTAGGACAAAATTTTGTTGTTGCGATCAACATCTTTGGTGATATGTCATGTTTAATTAGCCTTGAATTACAAGACATTCACGAAATTGGCTCATAATAAGTAAAACTAGGCGCGGAATTTTTTGCTTCCGCGAACTCGGTTAGCTAGTTCAGAGGGATACGATATAGGACATACAAGATGTCCGGACGAGGTCTACAACGAAGGCAAAAGCTGCGTTAATAAATCCTCGATGCAAAGGTCTACCGAGGCATTTTGGCTGGCATCCAACAAGGCAAGGCTTATTACTATGATATATAAAAAGTCAGAGAGCGATAGATGACTCCCGTTAAAGCCCAACAGGGCTAGTAACAGTGGGTGGGGGAAGGCGGATGCCTTCTCCTACGGGGTTGCGAGTTCTCACGTTTCGTAAAGCTTCAAATTTAAAAAAAAACCGCCAGATAAAACTCTGATTAGATAGAGAAATAGTAAAATAAAAAGAAATATGTAAAATTTTAATTTCAACACATCTACTCGATACGATATGTAGCAGTATATTTTTTTATAATTAATTATATTTACTTATTTTTTGTTAGTAAAATATTTGTTACTGTTAGGTCGATATTATTGCTTTAAATCCGGTATCGGTATGTCATTGACCTCTTCACTAGCCTTCTCCCTAAACATACAACCTTGCGGAATAGTTCCTCAAGGTTGTATGTTAATAACGTGGTATTTTTGTTTTTTACTTTTATTTTTTGATAGAACAAGAGCGCTTAAAATTAAAAATAAGAGCTATCTTTGTTCAAAGCTCCAAAATCAAAAAAAAACAAAAAAAAACGAATTACTTTATTCTTATTTTTATTTTATTTATTCTTATTTTTTTGTATCAAAAAAACAAAAAAAAACGTGTTAAATGATGCTTCTTAATTACTTGAAAGTAAAAATTATTTTAAGAATTACTATGACATTAATAACACAATAAGCCTTATATGCAAGATATGATAAGAAGTTTTCTTATGAAAATATTTTGCAATTTAAGTACTTTTTGATAAAAAATTAAAATAGTTTAAAATGTTACTTAAAATATGGGCGTCGAAATCCTGATATTATAATAAAAATAAACTTTGAATAAGAACAGTGTACTGAACAATGCGCAGAAGTATTTTTTTAACAATAGAATTTAATGTAAATCTATGTTTTAGCTCGAATTTTAGAAAAACTGTAAATTGTGTGTTGGTGCAATAATTACTTTTTTCTTTTTAATCTTAATTGACCATAATATATCAAGCTGTAAATTAATGACAGAAATTTTTATAAATCAAATATTAAAATTTGTAACGTAATAAAATAATACTTAAATAAATATTTATTTGAATATTACTTTTTTAAGTAACAGATCTTATAATTAACACGCTGATAAATAAATTTGTAGAAATTTAAAACACTAGTACTTCAAATAATTTATTAAATTTGTATCTCTTTACCATCAATATAAATACGAATGGAAATACCTCCTCGTTTAATTTACTACTATTATTTTTAATCTGTACGTATAAATTAATATACAAAATTATCATATAGTTAAAGATTTATGCAATACTAGTTATAATATATAAATAGTTGTTTGATCGATTCTGATGATATTCAGGAATTCTACAAATATCTGTTTTCTTTATTTCGAGCCTCAGATATTTGCATTGATTTTTCGCGGGTAATTTTACACAGTTTTGGATAGATGTAGCTTGTTACATCCATAAATCGTCGGGCCAGAATGTATTAATAACTAGAACCAAATAAAAGAATTGTGACTGGTGATGTATCGAGAAGTAGTTACTGTCAAAATATATTTCTGCTTCAGCCGGGCCGTAAACAATTAACTGCCCGCACGATAAGACTAGCTGTCAGAACCACTTAATATACATACATATAAAAAGGAAAAGTGTACTGTAAAAGAGAATTTTTTCTTTTTTTTTAGGTTAATATACACTATATTTATACCAAAGATTAAAACAAACTGATAAACCTTATTTAAAAAATAAAAACACTTGCTGGTTTTCATAGATTAAAAATAAAAATTAAAAATTAAAAACCTATTTAACTTAGTCAAATTTTTTCTGTTTCGTCACTGTTTGTTATTCTTCTGGTGATGGCGGAAACCTGTATTGTGTTTTACTGTGTAAGATTGTTATTCGTACTGTCATATAAATATTAGTGGTGATTTCAAGTCGTGGACGGTATTTAAAAATACTTTTGTTAATTTCAAAGTACCTTAATATGCAAATTTATACATTTAATACCATTTTATTTTATAATATTTAGGTAAAAATGTACAAATCAAATAACAAAAACAATCAAAAAAATATATTATTACTTCTTTTTTAAACTAGAAAAATGAAAACCGGATGTAGTGGTTTTCAGATTTCTACAGGTGTTCTTACAAAAGCTATAAAATAATACACCAACTATAAAATAATAATAGCAAACTTCAACACTAGAATCCATACAAAAACAGAAGGCTTAATTCTATGAATTATAAAAATCATATATTTTCTTTGTAAAAGTGACTGATAAAAAAAAATATATATATTATTATTACTCTATACTTTATTTTTCCTCTATTTTTAAATCCTATAAAAATTAAACATTTTAGCTACAATAAAGATAAATGTTTCAATGGTCCTTTTATATATTATCTAATTTAAAATATCTATTATTTTAGAATAACATTAAAAATATATTTTTACCCATGTGAATTATATATAAAAAACTAAGTATCCACAGATTAAAAATATACATACTTCAAACAAGAATGGTGAAGGTAAAAAGTTGGATATGCCTATACCATTTCATTATGTTAATGTTGGATGACATAATGTACATCACAATTAAAACACCGACTCGTTCGTTGATCTTTATAAAACACAAAAGCAATGCAGAGAAACAATGTACGTCACGATAGAGATAGACTGACTGAATTTGAAAGAGAGCATTGCTCAGAAATCTTGAATCAGCGGACCGGCAAGGCCATTAGAAAGTGTGAAACGAATCGGTGAAGAAAATTCGTGACTGGCAGAGGGGATATACAGAATAGAACTGTCTTTTTATATCATATACGAAGTTATTTCATCCGGCATTGAATTGAATAGCGTAGGGTTTGTACAGATCTATAGCTAACAGATTGCAATATTTACAAGTCGTTGCTATACAAACGAGAGAAATGTTTTCTTCTCTCAAAGAGTTATTACCAGTATATCTGCTTGAATATTACAAATTTCAATTTATCATACTTCTTATATAATAAGAATATAAATAAAATGTACTTTCTTCTCAATAATGATTATAAAAATTGATCTTCTGAATACTTCTAAACGGGTTTATTATTACTTTTCAACTAAACACAATTAAAGCTTATTCTGAATATTAAATCGTATCGTTAAGCCACTTACAATTTAGTGTGACGATTCGAATTGTGTAAATCAGCACAATAAGGATATTTACATTTCTCTATAAAATTTTATTTATTTCATTCTGTCAGTTTAATCGAACACAGTTTAACCACATAACTGAGACAAATAATATATATATATATACATAAGGAAATTATTTTTAAGTTACATGATTGAGAAAAACCTATATATTACTCTACTTTTTTGTTGCCTTATTAATGAAGACAGCGTGCAGGAAAATCAGTTAATTTTTTCAACTAAATTTTTCAAAAGGAGGGTGATTTATCCAAAAATGTTGCACGAATTTTCGTGAAATGCATATAAAAAAAATTCCACCATTATGCGGGTGGTACTAATCATAAGAAAGTTTTGTAAGAAAATCTCTACAAAGGAAAAGGCACCTTTTTATACAAATCAGATAACCAAATTGGTTTTTTATCAAGTAAATTTTTAAAATATAACAGACTTCATCAATATACACATGAAAAATAATAACAAAAAAATTAAGTATATATCAAACACATCCTCACACGCACACAGTTTTTTGTATAGATATATTTATTGATCTATACATAAATGTAAAAAATAAATATCTTTTTTGCTACATTTTCATACTGGCAACAAATACGGTGTTAAAAGTTAAATATTCATTATGTTATATAAGCTCATAAAGTACACTAACCGTTAAATAACTTTTCAACCGTTACACTTAAAAAAAAAAAAAGTGAACTCCAACCTCTAAACGATCTACTTTTTCGGTATACTCCCCAAGTATCGACAGGATTTTCATGGAGAGCAAAACAAAAACTTTTAAGCGGAAAGAATAGAATTGTGACATACCAGTTTAAAAGTCATTGAAACACTAAATTTATTCAGTGGTCCTTCGTCAAAACAATTTATTTTTCATCCCCGAGCCTTTATGGGAGCAACTAAAATATTTTAAATGGAAACAATAGTTTTGTGATACAGCGTTACTTTAATGGGCACTCAAAAGTAAAGATTTTAACCTAATCAATATCGAACTATGATAACTCTAACCTAAATGATGCTCGTATAATATTCTTCACAGCTAGTTTCAAAAGTGGCCTACAGTATGCCCCAAGTAGTGCTGTCTCTTATAAAAAAAATAATTTCTTTTTGACTTCGTAGCATTTACTGAATTTTATTTTATTATTTCACTATAGAGTAGTTATTTAAGAGCTACTATAGGCCACATTTTAAACAAAATGTGAAAAACGTCCATGTAAGAGCATTAGCTAAATTTGAGTTTTCTATATACATTTAAAGTTTGACAAATTATTTAAGAGGATTGCCATACTCTTTATATATTTATTATTAACGATTATATATTACATATATGCATACAGACATGTACAAGTATATGTGTGAGTGTGCATGCCAGACGCACACACACACACACACACACACACACACACACACACTCACACACACACACACACACACACACACACACACACACACACATACACACACACACACACAAACGTAAACAAGGCAACTTTTTCTCTTCTTTTCTAAATATGAAGTATAAGCATTAGCATACACACCCGATCAAACACCGTTTGTGACCTCTCGCGAGGCCACTTATCTTTGTAACGTTATTGAGCAACACACTCGTATTCTTTGTTTTGCATTGATTAAACATTATGGTTTTTTTCCACTAACAGGACGAGAGATATCTAATAGGATTTTAAACATTTAAAAAATATATGATTAGAATCAATATTTACCATTTTATTTTAAAATATAATTTAAAAGAGTATATAAACTATTTTTATTATGAAAAATTCAGAAGAAAAAATAATAAGACTTCTGAAGGTGAAATTTTTTAGACCGTAAAGGATCAAGAGTATCAAAATCCAGTATTGTAAATATTATTTTTATTTTTAAAGAAATGTTCACTACATCACTCACACAGGTGGACACAGTGTCTTCAAAGTATCATAGAATAACATTTTTTGACACCTTTACAAGAAATTAAATTTTTACTTCCTTGTACGAAGTAAAGGAAGTATTGTGATTGCAAAAAATGTCGGTTTTCAGAGTTTAACGGAAATATCCATTTTGACCATCCCTGAATCCATTTTGACTAGTTAGTAACGTCTTTACGTAAGTATGTATCTCGCATAACTCAAAAATGATTAGCCGTAGGATGTTGAAATTTTGGATTTAGGATTGTTGTAACATCTAGTTATTCACCTCCCCTTTGATTGCAATTGACTCGAACAAAAATGTTCAATAAAGCCCAAAATCCAAAATATTTGGATTTCAAATATTTTAACTTCAGTCAGAAGTTATTAGTGAAATAAAATCGTATTTACTGTTCGTTTGAATTCAAACATTTTTACAATCAGAGGATATTAAATCTTAATAAACCAATATATTTAAATTTAAAAAAAAGTCAAAAAATATTTGCATAAGAAGTGGGATTCGAACCGATGTGTGCATGGTTACGTATTCGACACGTTCTTGCTTACATCACATGTTTACTTGAACGGTATGAAACAAAATCAATATATAAAGTAATATAAAATCTGATACGGACACCACAAAAAAAGCAGTGGTGGTGTCCACTTAATTAAAGAATTTGAAGGATCGTATCTCACTTTCAAATGAAATAAATTTAAATGAAGTGCATCAAAAATACATATAGTAATTTAATCGGGGTACAAGGAAGTCATATGGTGTTCACATCAATTTTTTCATTTTGTAAAATTATATGTGTTGAAATCCAAGAAATATTTTATATATTTTTTGAATTTTTATGGGAATCGACTACTGAGTTAGCCCTCGTCACATTCTTTAAAAGAAATTATTATCTCCATCAGGATCGTCATATGTAAGGGTGTAAAGGCCCCTTACATTTTATTTAAAAACACAAACTTCACAATATACATTAAGACATAAAAGACAAGGACAATCACAAACACTTACGGGGTGTAAAGGGCCCCAATATTAAAATTTGAGATAAGGTTCTCAAAAGACCATGAAATTAAAATTTCAACTTATCAATACCATTTCTTTATATATATATATATATATATAAAACTACCGCTTAGAGATTCTTTTATCACAGCTTTAAACTTTCATTTTATAGACTTTTAAGAAGTCCACTGCCGTGTAAAAATGCAACTATATTTTCTTCATTTCCATTATCCAGATCAGCACTAATCTTATTTTTAAGACGGAACCTCTTTCTGAGGTCCTCATATATGGTACACTCTTCTATTAGATGCTTGATTGTCAGTGTTTTATTACAAACACCGTACATTGGTCTCACTTCGCCGGTTAACAAATATAAATTTGTTAATCGCGTGTGACCGATTCTAAGTCTGGTCACCGCTACTTGTTCACGGCGAGTCAACTTAAAGTCGCTTTTCCATTTATAAGGAGAAGTTTTTACTGAGTTTAATTTTGTATTTAAACTCCTCCATTCAGCATTCCACTTGTTTTTTACTATGTTTGTTAGACGGTATTTAACATCTGCCACTCTTACAGGAAATGCATCCAAATCATCGCAGACTGTTCCCTTTCTGGCAGCTTCGTCTGCGATTTTATTACCTGTAATACCAGCATGCCCCGGAGTCCATACAAATACGCATCGCTGTCCTCGTTGATTTAGAACGTATAAAATGGACAGGATGTTTGCAATTAGGACATCCTTAATGTTCTTGTTCCGAATTGCGACAAGTGCACTTAAATTATCGAAACATATTAGCACTCTCTCTTCGCAATAGTGTTCAGTGTAGCGAAGAGCTTGCTGAATTGCAGTGAGTTCTGCCGTGTAGACACTGGCCACATCTGGCAGTTTCCAAAAGTGGGTTTCTCCATTTACATATATTAAGCATCTAACACCATGTTCGGTTTTAGAACCGTCAGTATAAATTCTAATATGTTCTTCGTATCTACTGACGGTTGCCAAAAATTCTTGCTGGATGATCACTGCTGGTTTCTTTTTTATTTCTCCTTAAGAGAGATCCAACCTTGTATTTACCGCTGCCAAGAGCCATGGCGGTATTTCTCTAGTAGAAATTGCCAATGTATCTGGAATGGCAATTTCGTATTTACTTCTTAATTCGTGGTACCTAATTCCGACTGGTCTGGAATAGGTAGCACGACGTTCGTATAATGCAGCCATAGGATGGTTGTTGAAAAGTTTATTATTTATATGGGCAGGATAAGCCCATATATTTATAGTCTTATATATTTATAGTCTTATTTTTTCTTTGTTCTTTTTAACTATTAATATCCAGATTAAGATTCAATATAACATTTACTTAAATTAAATGTCTTCACAATTATTTTCGAATTAAAAATTGTATAATTAAGTAAAATATTTTTACATTTAAGATTTTTCGTGTACTTAATCATATTACAATAAATCACTTCACGTTACCTTTATTTTCTGAAAAAGAAATTATTTGGTTGTTAATTTGTAAAAATCTTCCGATTTCTCAACATACTAAACAATGTACGAATAACCACTTCCTTACCGATATATTAAAAGAAAGTCTTTTCTTCAAACAGAAAATAATTATTCAAAAGAACCCCTGAAGAACAATTTAAACTTATGGAGATCAACTATTCGGATCCACCAAGAAATATTATTTTCACTAAATGTAAACCTTCCAGTAGGTTTACGTCTGATTTATTTAAGTAATTTCACTTTTAATAGATCACTAGACACATATTCTTATCTGGTCTAATCCAGTTTTATTATCATTTAAACCTTTCTCCAGGCTAGTTATTTTTTTAAAATAATTTGCTCCGGTTTATAACTGCTATAAACTGGGTGTACCTGTATACCTGTATACTTAAGCTAATTCTAGAGGATTGTCAAAAAATTATAATCACACTGATTTACAGTCATGTGGGTTCTGCAGACTTCACATGTTTTGGTACTAGTATATTTTATATGAACAATATTAGCTGTACCTTCAACTGAACTTTTAACAACTTTAGAGTTCAGTATCGTGTCAAATCTTTTAACAAAGATTTCTTTCTTGGTTTAATAGCTAAGTGCAAGCGACTCTTATAAATGCCAACTATTGCCTGCTTTATGTACTCAGCTTTGATTGCTAATTTTTGGATTTATACTCTACATCTCCCTTAGATTTTATTGTCCATTCTTCAAAAGATATATTTTTACATAACTGTTGCACAGCATAATTTTTTTAAAAAATATCAAAATATTTATCATATTATTGCTGTAGACATCATCAGTTCTGAAGATTAATTTTCTTATAGAGTTGTAAGTAGTTCGGAAATAGACATACTGCATCAAAATCCAATATGGCGGCCAGTACGCCATCTTGGAATGACGTCACGAATTCAAGATGGCGGTGGTTGGATTGTGACGTCATTGATGCAGTAGCCCGTCAGTGTTGCCAACTTGTGTAATATATTCGCTTTGAATATTATTTATAATAATTAATCCAAAGGTTGGTACCGCTGGTGAACAGCTGTTGTAAAGCGGTCGGTTTGAATTAAATAAATAAATAATATTTGAAGTGAAAAAAAAACTTGGTCCGTTAGGATTCGAGAACCCGGTCATGACAGAACGCGACTGACTGACCCTTAAACCAATCGGCTGCAGTGGCTCCCTGATGTAATTAGTGAAACATGTTCTACATAAGCTGTGAATTTTAAAATCACATCAGTCTGTAAGCACACACACACACACACACACACACACCCACCCACACAACACGCGCGCGCGCATCAGAAACTATCCACAGTGGTCAGATTTTTTCTTCATTACAAGATACAGTTTATTCCTTAAATTTTTGTTTCTGTTTTTTTTTAATTCTTCTATAGCAATAGAAGCATCAGCTCTATCATTAGTTATATCACTAATTTTTTCTTCCAAATTTTCAATAATTTAGGGGCAGTCATTACAATAACATTTAATTAATATTTGAATTTATTTTCAATTTTCTCTAAATATTCTCATTTTCTTACCGTCTGAAACTTTAACCTGATTAGAGTTAAAGTTCAGCACTGCACTCAGCGCTCATTTCTTATTTTTATAACAAGATGTCATGAAGTACAGTATCAAAAACCTTCATAAATTCTTCCTAAGGCAGACGTTATCAATCTATCTACAGTTTTCAACCTTCAGCACAACAAAGGATAACATAACATTTAGATTTATGGCGATAGATCTCCTGACTTCCAAACTATACTTCCATTAATCAATCTTAATCAATCGCCGATACCTATGTATCGCTGTTTCAAAAAACCTTAGCGACTACACTTAAAAATGGAGAAAGGTTTATAATTAGAAATATTGTGTAAATCTTCCCTTTCTCAATGAAAGCTGAGACTATTGTTTTCTTCCAACAAACAGGGAATTCACCAGAATGTAGAATAAAACTAAACGACCAACTTAAAACAAATGAAATTATCTCTACAATGCCATTTATTGTAAAAGCTAGATTGCTTTCACTACCAGCCAAAAACTGCTCTTTAAGCATTTTAAGCATTGTAATACCTTCCAAAATCTATTCCAGCAACATTGAAATTTAAATATGTTAAATATTTAACATATATAATTAAATAAATTAAATTTATTATGCCAGTGTTTTGCATGATTTGATGTTTCTCAACTTTATTAAATGTGCACTTACGCTTATAAATATGCTAATAGAATGAATAAATACTTTCCAAATTTTTCACTAAGTTCTTTTATATCTGTTTTGGATGTGGACTAGATGTTAATTCCACAAAAATTCTTCTTAAAAGATTTAACAAATTTAAAAATGTTTGTAAGTTTTATTTTAAGCCTTATCTCTTTTACGGTGATCAATTGTTTATGCATTTATGAATTTATTAATTAATTTAACTATTAAGAATTAAGTTTATTTTGTAATTGACTAAAATGTATGATTAGCACCTCCAACTGAGGACAGGTATCAGAAATGAAATAACAGTTTTCAACTAGAAGCTTATAGCAGTCCTTTGTACATATCTCAACCCAAATACATTGTACAATAAATTCCAAATCCTTTCTGCTAAAACTTTGTACTCTGTTGCTAACCACTGTCAAGGAACCTCCTCCATTACTTTTGTTAGTTTCATGATAGTTCCTGTCAACTCTATAGACTATCTGATTTCACAAGTAAACTGCTGTAACCCTGAAGTTTGTGTCGGTGACAGCTACAATATCATACTGAACTCCAGAAAAGATGTAAAAACCTCATCAGATTTGAAAATTCAATAATTATGACATCTACTGAAATTTTTTTATAAAATACCAAGCCTATAATGTCTATTATTGACTTTTCTCAGCACCTTCCTCTATTTCTTTTTGATTAACAAGTTCTTAGTTTATTTCTTAACATTTCACAATATAGTAAAACATTTGAAGGTGTATTGCAATCTATTGATGGCTATTTTTCAGAATGGCCTAAATTGGTCCAACTACTACTGAGTGTGTACTGACAGGAACAAGTCTTTGTCAGGTTATTATAATAGTTGTTACTGAAATATCATGGTGGTAGCACAATTGGTGACAGTACAACATTTCACTTATCAGGGATTGTGATGATTTATAGTAACAGTTGTTGTTAGATGTTTAACATTTTATGTACGTTTATTGACAGAAAACTCTTGTATCACAATATAAGCGCTGACAAAATACTTTATAAATGTATGGAATATCAAAAATACTCCCTTTGACAGTTTAGAGGCAAGTAAAGTATTTGTTAGAAGGTTTATTAGGTAAAGGTGGTTTCAGAAAAAGTATTATGAATACAAGAGAGTCTATTCTGATTAATTATTATCAGGTTGTTTTGAGTCACCTTCAGATTACTTTTAGATAGCAGAATAGAGTTATCTACATGACAATTGTAGATCAGAAGAAACATTTTTAAAGTAAAATGAAGTAAATTTCTAATTCAGAAAAATAAGAATGCGGTCTTTCTTCAGAGGATGTTTTCTTCATGTGAACAAGGATGTTGTCTGTCTCTTCAACTTGTATGTATAAGAAGCAATACACAAATCATAGGAAAAATTTTATCATGGCATATCTATAAAAATAAAAATATTGAGATTTGCTGAAAATAAATAAGAACACAAGAAAAGTAATGAAATCAAAGAATTAGGTGGGAGAATATAGTACACCAGAAACAGGAGAACATATTAGATAGTAAAATCACACAATGTATAAAGTAATGCAGACATCAAAAGCAGACTAATATAAGCAAGAAGTTTTGTAAAAAAAAAAATCTGCTTTCAAATATATATCTGGGATAAAAATTCTTGAAATTATTTTTGATGAGTGTTGAATTTTATGCTTATCAAGCATAGACAATAAGAAAAACAAAAAGGAAAAGAAGAGATTGTTTCATATCTTTAAAGTATGATGCTGCAGGAAAATTTTGAAAATTAATTGCTTTCTAAATATGCTTCATTTAAATCTATTGTGATTACTTTGTAGATCTAAAATAAAATATCAGAAAAAAGTCACTCAAGCAAAAATTAAAATTAAAACATCTAATATTATTTGTGTTTAGTTTACAATGTGTAATAAAAATCATTTTTTATTAAAACAAGCAAACATAAACTTGACATGATTTTTCAAAAAATTCTCACATAAGTTTGTTAGCAAGATTCAAAATTACAATTAAACTAAAGATTAAAATAGTGTGTGAGTGAGTGGGAGAGAGAGATAGAGAGAGTGTGTGTGTGTGTGTGTGGGTGCATGCGTGCATGTGTGTATCATAATTCATATATCAATTTCATTATTTTATATTAGGAACCTTATAAATATTATATTTTCATTACTGTGATGTAAATTACTGAAAAGATAACAGATTACCTGAAATCATATGGGCATATGTATTTACATTAATAAAAACAATCTCTATTTCAATAATGTACATAACTTTGTATATTTTATGCATTATTTGTATAAGTTTATAGCAATAAGCTTATTTTAATTCATTTATTCAAATGAATTTTACATAGAAACAAATACATTATTTTGTTAATTTAATCATACAATGTAGCAGAAATTTCAAGAATCAAATGTATGTTTGTTAATTACAACCTCATTTCTTTTACATCTAAAAATAATAAAAATTATTTTAATTAGAAGCAACTAAATTTGGTAAAAGAAAAACAATTTGGGAAGGGTTTAAAAAAAGACACAGTAGTGAAAATGATTTTCTTTTTAGTCATCATTAAATAGCTTGATGTGATTTTCACTAATAAAATGTGTACACTTATTCTGACAACAAATTTTACTTATATTGTACATGTAGTATTTATATTGTATGTGTACTTATATGGTACTCGTAGTATTTATTCTAAGTTCCTTTTATGTATGGTAAATCTCAACTGTTTTTTATTAAAAAAAATGTATCATCTTTTACATTATCACTATTTCTTTAGTATGAATTTTGCTGTTTATTATTTTTCATCTTTTATGACAGCATAGAATCACTTTAGTCAGTCTATTATCCAAATCTCTTCGAAGGGACTGGTCAGGGCTTGTGGTCCTCTCAGTACTTTTTCATACGATCTCTGTGACTTTTTAGTGTCAAAAATGTGTTGTGAGTTTCTTTCTGGTGAGTGTGAAGTGAATGTTTTTGTTCTTGATTTTTCATTTAATTTTTTCTTGAATATAATGTCTTCTGGTGTAAGGCCAATTTTCTTTAGATGTTCTCTTACTTTTCTGATCCATTTTCATCTTGTACTGGAGTTTTTAGAGTCAAGATTGTACTGTACCAGTTGTTTCAGAAGTTTTGAATCTTGTATACATATGTTTTGTCCAGAGAATCTCTTAGTCTCCTATTATGCAAGGTACCACTGACGGGCTCAGTGTATGGTATCAGTTCTATGTTCATGAGCCACTGCTGCCCGTCTTTCTGGTATTTTTATAGATGAAGGTTCTTCCAATTCTTCTTTTGATTTTCTGGAGTCTGTCAGTCTTTGATTGTTCATTCAGGTGGTTTCTGCTGCATATAGGGCTTGTTTTGGTGAATGTGTTGTAATATCTTATTTGGATACACATTTTTACTGTAGGTGTACTTGGTTAATTTGTGTTTTAGCTAGTTTGTTTGTTCTTGTTTGGATTGAAGGTTTTTGTTCAGTTTGTTTCTTAATATTGCTCTGAGGTATTTAAATGAGTTACTATTTAGATTTTATTACCATTTATGACTATGTCTTTTAATTGTATTGGTTTTTTGGGCATAATTTCTGTAATTTTGAATGATAATTAGAGACCAGTTTTATTTGCAATGTTTTGAAGTTCTATTATCTAATATTTATTCTATTTGTTTGTCAGCTTTGTTGATGCTGTTTTCTACCAGTGCCTAGTCATTGGCAAAACCAAAGTAGTTTGTTTTGAATTTTTAGCCTATTTTTATTTTTGGGGAGGCATTTTTTGAGCCATTTCCTCATTACAATTTCTAGAATGCAGTTGCATAGTAGCGGTGAGATCTATCTGCCATCTACCAAGCCCTGGATGAGATGAATAATTATAAAGTGATGGGAGATCAGACCTTTGTAGGGATCAGGAAGGGAAACATGCAGGATGACTAGTCATCAACCTTCATCAATAGCTTGCCAACATTTGGATCAAAGAAGAACTACCAGAACACTGGACGACAGCCCTCATCCACCCATTGCAGAAAAAAGCAGACAAAACAGACCGTAACAACTACAGGAGAATCTCACAATAATCTCAAATGGTTCTGAAAATTTCGCCTCTGAATTTCACTTTCAACTTAGTGTTTGTGAGGGTCAGTTTTATTATGTTTATTAATTTGGGATGTAGTCTGTGGTGTCTTAGAATTTATAGTAGGGCCTCTATAGGTGCAATCATATGCTTTCTTGAAGTCTACAAATGTTATCACCATGTTTCTGCTTCTTTTTTTTTTTGTTGTAATCCATTATTAGCTTGACACTCATGATTTGGTTTGGAGCTCCTCCAGGGCCTGAAACATCACTGGTATTCTTCTTGTTGTTTCTAATGTAAACCAATCTTGTTGAGGATGGTTTTTGAAAGAATTTTGTGTGTTGTGTCAGAAATGAAATTCCCCTGTAGTTGTTGGGCTTTCTTTTGTCTACTTTTTTGTGTAGTGGGTGGATGAGGGCTGTCATCCAGTGTTCTGGTAGTTCTTTAAAGATCTGATCTTGCATCGCTTTGTAATTCTTCATCTCATCAAGTGCTTAGTAGACATTTTTTTATTGTGGGAGAATTGATGTATTCCAGTGGTATTGTTATTGGGATGCTACTATTGATGTTTAGGAGTTTTATCAGTTCTTCACAATATAGGAGTTTGTTAAAATATTTAGCTAGGATTTCCGCATTGACTTTATTGTTATGGGTCAGATTATGGTTTTCAT
The DNA here is from genome assembly GCF_047948215.1 of Lycorma delicatula. NCBI lineage: Eukaryota > Metazoa > Arthropoda > Insecta > Hemiptera > Fulgoridae > Lycorma > Lycorma delicatula. Next base: position 16,205,502 of record NC_134455.1, on the reverse strand, counting down.
TTTTCATTAGTAGGGTTGGGGGGTTTGTATTTTTGGAAGGTTTTGTGCTCAAATGTATTTTTTTAAATTCTTCTGGTGTTGATTTCAGAGTGTCTTTAGGGTGTTGTTTTTTTATTTTCCATAGGTTTCAGGTGGTTTCTTTACTTTGTTTTATTAGATTTTGGAAGGATGTTTCTGATTTTTAGGACTGGTATAACAAAGGATTGGTTTGCTTGATGTCTCTTCTCCACTGTTTTTTTGTATTTGCTGTTCCACCATTGTTGCTTTTTACAGTTTTTATTGAGGCCAATTCTTCTGTGATTTATTTAAGGTTGTTGCCAGGTCTTCGAGTTCATCTGTGATTGTTATATTTTAGGTTGCTTTTTGATGATTTTCATGCTTGATTAGTTTGATAGGGTCTACTATTCTTTTAGTTTCAGGGGCTTGGTTTTGTTGCTTCCTTTGGATAGTGAATATAATTTTAATTCTGACGAAGTGATCTGTGCCTATGTCTACTCTTTGGAGGTCTTTTAAATTGTAGATCTCTTTGTGGCGATGTTTGTCCATGAAGACATGATATAGTTGCCATTCTTCTTTAGTGTAGTCAGAGTGTTTCCAGATACTGAGTTTTTGAGAAATTTTCTTGAAATATGTGAATTTCAGGATTATGTTGTGGTTTCTGCAGAGATCAATGAATATTTGTCTGTTTACATTTGTTCGCTTTTGGGAGGGCCATTTTCTGATGAAGTCACAGTATCTTCTTTCTCTGCCTAGTTGAGCTTTGAAGTCTGCGATTAGTTGTTTGATTTTTGGAGATGTTATTTATGGTCTGTTCGAGTAGGTATGAAGGCATTGAAGAGTAGATATTATGGTATTGAAGGCAATGTAAACATTTATCATCAGATCAATAAAAGACTGAGTAAATAGGAGTTTGTTACATGCAGTGTAAAATAATATAATTACTAATGATTACAAAATGTAATATAAATAATAATTAACGTGAAAACATCATATAAATAAAAGTCGTATATTTAATATAAAATACATTACTTAGTTTTATCGGTGATTGTTATTTTTTGGGTTGCTTTTTGATGATTTTCATTCTTGATTAGCTTTGTAGGGTCTATTTTTCTTTTAGTTTTAGGGACTTGGTTTTGTTGCTTCCTTTGGGGAGTGAATTTAATTTTAATTTTGACTATGTAATGATCTGAACCTGTCTCTACTCCTCAGAGGACTTCGGCATAGTAGATTTTTTTTTGTGCTGGTTTTTGTCATTGAAGACATGAGCTAGCCATTTTCTTTATTGTAATCAGGATGTTTCCAGGTTTATGAGGTTTCCTCTTGAAATATATGGATTTTGAGATTAGGTTGTGATCTCTGCAGAGTTTGATGAATCTCTGTCCGTTTTCATTTGTTCTGTTTTGGATGGGCCATTTTCTGATGATATCACAGTTTCTTCTTTCTCTGCCTAATTGAGTGTTGACATTTCTGATTAGTTGTTTATCATGATTTTTGGGTATGTTATTTAATGTATGGTCGAGGAAGACCTAGACCTTTTCTGTTTTGTTTTTATAAATGCTTTTAGGGTGAGTGTTGAGATTCATGGGGATTGTGACTTGTATGGAATTTATTATTTTGAAAAAATAATAATAAAAAACTGTAATTAAAAAAAATCTTGAACAGGCAAAAAGCCTGTTCCAAGCTGAGGGACACTTTTTATCATTCTCTTCCCAGATATATATTGAGAATGATGATGATGATGATGAAAAATCATTGATGTTGATGGGACATGATGAGAAATTTGTGTAGTCCATTAGGTTGGTTATTATTTCTGGTTTATCAGACTGTAATGTAGGTGATTTGCTTCAGTTTAATTTTGAATTTTGTATTATTCTTGTTCATGTGTATGGTGTTAGATCATTCCAGTGCACCCGATCGCATGTTATGTTCTAAGTGGAAGCCCATATCTGAGTGCTGCCTTCTCTGAACTCTGATGTTGCTTGCTTTCATGGTTGACTGTCAAGGGGTCACCAGTGGTAGGACTAGGTCCTGAGTTACAACTCTAGATATGATCTAGTGAGGTGATAGTAGGGTATGGCTTGATGATTGATGGAGTTGTGAAGTTTGTTTAGATTCAGTTCACCAGACAAATTTCTACTATTTGTTCGGGTATATCCAGGTACACCACGTGGGTAACCCACCGGGTTGGTCTAGTGGTTAACGCGTCTTCCCAAATCAGCTGATTTCGAAGTAGAAAGTTACAGCGTTCAAGTCCTAGTAAAGCCAGATATTTTTACATGGATTTGAATACTAGATCGTGGATCTAAATCCGGTATCGTGGATACCAGTGTTCTTTGGTGGTTGGGTTTCAATTAACCACACATCTCAGGAATGGTCGAACTGAGAATGTACAAGACTAACACTTCATTTACACTCATACATATCATCCTCATTCATCCTCTGAAGAATTATCTAAACGGTAGTTACCGGAGGCTAAACAGGAAAAAGAAGAAGAAGGTACACCACGTGGAGGCTTGATCTGACTTTTGTTAAAGTTGTTATTTTTGAGAATAAGAAGTTCTATCCTAAACATTACATTCTGCTGATATTTTAATATAGACTACTGTATATGTAAATATAAATTATGATATATATTGGGGAAATTTATGGAAAGAGTAATTTGAGGATAAGAAAGACATGTCATTTTTAAAAATTTCTTTATAAAGTTGAAGTGTGAAAAATAGAATCAAAAAACATAAAATAGAGTCTTCCCAAAAATACTTTCTTTTACATGTATCAACAATATTCAGTAGCAAAGCAAGTAGTGAAGAGGTGATGCTGATCACACCTATACTATTGTTGAAAGAAGAATAGGATGATATTAGAGCAGAAGATATTGTGCAACAACTTAATGTTGGAAATGAAGAGCATATTCGTGGTTATTTGACCATACAGAAGGTTACACAAAATAAAAATGAAATGTGTCAAATAGTTGATGGAAACAGTATAACTAAGAAAAAGTAAAAGAAAATATCTGATGATTAATCTTATTATTTGGTAAAAGTTCATTTTACAATTTTTTAAAGATATGTTTGATGAATTATGTAACTTTATTCAATGCCCCATGGATTTAGATTGCAATATCCTTTCTAAAATGTAGCTGATGATTTGTAAACCATCTCAAGCAAAAAGGTTACCACAGTTAATGAGTGTGCAATTGGTTCTCTTGGATATTAGTGATGTTAATTAAAATGCTGCAGGATCTTTACGTGATTAAAAGAGTGAAAGTGGCACTAGGCTTTGTGTTGACATTTTTGATTGAAAACAAATGTCAATGTTACATGCAGCAGTTACTTGTGTCCCATATCCTTTCACCTATATCCATTCAGATATATAGCGGACACAAACATATAAACATCACAGAAAATTTTATTTAATACAACTACTCATCTTGCCTGAAGGGTACTGTCAGTTTCACTAGAATACCGGTACATGCCCAAAGATATTAGAAAATTTTTACTATGAGACTAGTCCATAGCAGTTCATTTCATAAAGAAAACAACCCTGTACAATAGTACATGTGCGTGCAATAGCACGCACATGATTAATGGGTGGGTGAGATTTGCTTAATCACAGAAAACCAACCGAATCATTGGATAAAGGGGAAGCAACTGAATTGGGAGACATTTGGAGGAGAGGCAGATGATCAATATTCTATGTGATAAGAAATTTGGAAACTGGAAAAAAATGAAACATTGGTGAAAAACAACTCTGGGTAAAGAGGATGTTCTTGTAGATGAAAAAATTAAATCTATATTTAGAATAAAGTTGTGTCTTATTCAGATAAAATATATTTTCTCTTTTCTGTGAAAAAAAATCTTATTATCATTATCTGAATCATCATTATAATAGATGATTAGGGTGTATTTCAATATACAAAGGTAATAAAATATTATTAAATGATGAAAGGGTTTTCTTGCCCTTTATGAAATTCCACACTGATTTTTCTCTTGCAATATTTTATTGCTATATTGAAGTGGATATTTTTTTTAAGTTTTAGAGTTAGAGATGAAATATCTTTGAAATAATAATTATTTTTTGGAGCTTAGAATTGATGTTTACAAATACGTTTTGTATGAGTAAGCATTTTAAAAATATATCTCTACATTTTTTATTAACACATTCATTAAACTAATTTGTGAATCAATTATGCTCATTTTAATTTTCATACTTTATATCCCTGCCCTATGGATTGGAACTTAGCTTCAGGTGTCAGGGTTGGGGGAAGCCCTATAAGTATGATGGTTATTTATGAAACAGGACCAATCAAAATAAATAGTTTCAAACAAGCACCAGCATTGTCTGAGGTATGGTGGTGTATGTGTCTAAAATGGGGGTAATAATCATAAAAAATACTATAAAGTCAATAGGATTACTAAGTCATGGTTGAGTATAAGCAAACGGAAATTAGGTGACATATCCCTCATGCTTTGAGAAAAGGATACATACCAAAGATGCTATGGTAAGAGTTTGATACATACAGAGAAGCCCACAATTATTTAATTGAAATAGGAGACTGAAATGCTATAATTGGAGAAGGATGAAAATAGAAATCAGTTGAGGATTACAGGGGTTTTTTAACCTCTGGAACCACCATTAGGTATTACTTCAGATGATGAGTTGAATGACAATTTTTGTATTATGTAAAAATGCCATGCCTGATCGGGATTTGAGGCCAAGATGCTACCACTTGCGCCACAGAGGCTGGCAAGGGTAAGTCGAAGAAACGTAACATGAACTAATATTTTAAAATTTTATATTAAATGTAAACTAGTAATTGCAAATATTCTTTTTAAAAATCATAAAACAAGATGATAAATAATATTAAACAGGAAATGTAGGAAGATATCAGGTGGATTATGTAATGGTTAGGCAGATTTATCAGAACAAAAATAATGGAAACTGGTGCAGGAGCTGGAATGATTCTGCTCACAATCTAGTAATAATGAGGTGTAAGTTTATTTTTAAGTAATTGAAGAAAATAATGAGAACAAAGAGCGAGGGTATAGAAAAGCTAAAAAGAAAATAATATAAAGTTAAAATTTAATTAAATTTTATGTTTAGATAAAGACGTTACTATAACAAAACTTATTTGTAAAAAAATGTATAAGGTTAAAAAAAGGAAATTATTAAGGCAGGAAAGGAGACATTAGGTAGAAATTATGAAGAAAGGCTAGTTTTGATATAAAAAGGAGTGAGAGAAGAATGTAGTCACAGTCCCCCATTACTTTTTAAATTGTGTGTAAAAGAAACTTTACAGAAACTGAACAAATGATTTGAAAGGTAGTGACTATTTCTAGTAGGAAAATTAAGTAAAAAAATGGCATTGCTAATAACATTGTTCTTTTGGCAGAAATCAAAGATCAATTAGAAAAAAAATGAAGGAGATGAATTTATAGTCAGGAGAGAAATTTAGAGAGAAAAAATAACACTAAAAGAAAGTTAAAGAAAGAAGGATGTGAAAAATTAAATATAAACATAGGGTAACACAAATTTACCAGAAGTGGAGAAATTTTGCTATTGAGAGGGTAAATTTATAAAGAATCTAAAAGTATAATAAAGATATCAAAAGCGAGTTGTAGAAATAAAAGAGTTTTTTAAACATGAAAGAAAGTATGCATGTATTAAATATAACTTAGAATATATAAGTTAGAAAGGATTTCTTGAAAATATTTTTGTGAATTGTAGGACACTTTATGTTAGAGAAACAAAAACAATAGGAAAAGAGAATGGAAAACAATAAATGGCTTATATATTGAAATGACATGCACAGTGGATGTTGGCAAACAGGTAGATCAGTAAAATTCCACATGAAGAGATCTTAATGAATATGATAGAAGAGACATGTGTGGAAGAATGTTGTAAATAATTAGGTAGTATATAACCTGAGCCAGGTTAGTGTGTCAGTTATTAAAATATAAAGCCTTATTAATTTGAAAATAGAGGAGTGTGTAGAATATAAAAATTGAAGAGGAAGACAAAGACTGGAAATGATAAAACATACAATTGCCTGTAGTAAATACGTTCAGGCAAAAAGAGTAGCACAAACTAATGATCTTAAATAGAGATATTTGTCTACATAGAATTTTATAGAAGTTTCTTAAGAATATTAGCACTGATTGGGTATACCAGACAAAATAATAAGAAAATTGGCTCTTTCTGGATACATCACATATTTTTATATCCAAATGCTAACAATTATCATATTATCGAATTTGTAACATTCGGGAACTAATTAACAAGGGAACTAATTAACATCTAATATAAAAAGAAATATTTTTTATGTAATTTTGTTAAAGTTTTAAGTACACTTAACATAAAACACTTATAACACATATAAATATATACACACATAAAAACATTTATATATTACATTGTTAAACTAAGCTTCCACACCACTGAGCTACTTAAAGGAGAACTTTACTTACTCAGAATCTCATTTTCCCTTAGGGCAACAAGACAAACAAAATCTTTCAATTTTATCGATCAGTTGGTGAATTTTTACTTTTTTCATTCTTCCATGACCTTCTACCAACATTTTAAATATTACCAACCAAGTAGATAAATCAGAAGTGGAGAAATTTTGCTTTCTTTTGATATTTGCTCTTCTGATTTATCTTAGTAGGTATTCATACTACTGAAAATATAAGATGAGAATAAATAACACGGATGTTTATGTGAAAAAAAAAAATGGATAACATTTGTTTATAATATTCATATTTTATATTACCATTTAACTAATGAATAAAACTTATTTTACAAAGTCTAAGAAAGATTAGTTAGATGTTTTTCACCAACCTAATATATTTTAATTAAAATTTCTTTATGAGGAAATTAATTTTAATAATAATTTGTATTTTTACTTATTTATTTTTTATAAATATTTTTATGGTCTCAGACTCTGTGATAGGGAGATTAAACTTCTAATATTTATCAGTCTTATTCGTTTTTGACCGATTAGCTTACTTATTAAATAAATTAGCTGAAAAAAAGCATGTAAAATATTCTGTAATCCATATGTTATAATATTAACTAAGGAATTATGCAAACTCTTACTTATTTTGTTCTTCTGTTGATATTAATATTAATTTATGTTTCTTGTTTTATATTTTTAATATACTAAATCTTAATATTCATTTTATCTATTACTGGATTAGATTAACAAAAAACTGAGTGTGAGTATTTAATACTGATATTAATATTTGTGAAGGAATTAGAACAAGAAAAGCCTCTAAAGTTCAAATCACAGAAATATCAATTTGTACAGGAAGCTTTAATAGTTGAAATAAGGCATGCAGTTAGGTATCTGAATATGACAATTCTGATCTAAGAAAAAAATTATGCTTAGAGAATTTACTTTTAGATCATTTATTCAGAAGTATTTATAAGTTGAGTTTATTTGAAATCCTAATGTATTTAAGAACAATGATTAAAATTTGAGTGTTGAGGGTCAAGAATTATCTTCTAATCTTGTAAGATTCAATAATTAGACATTATGTTATTGATACTAATTCAGCTTCTGTTTTTTCCTTCTTTAATAATTCTTTTAAATGTAATATGTTCTGTCATTTTTTCAACAGTATATATCAAAATAAAAAAGTTTCAGAAATCGCAAAAGAAAAGGTATCATATATTTTACCAGTTCATCAGGCTGGTCTAGTGGTTAACTTATCATTGCAAGTTAACTGCTGATTTTTGAAATCGAAGGTTCTTAAGTTAAAATTCTAGTAAAGGTTAGTTACTTTTATACATATTTGAGTACTACTCTGTCGATATCGGTGAACTGTGGTGTTTGGGGTTCAATTAACCATCCTTCTCAGGAATGGTTAGCTTAGTCTGTACAGAATTATACGTCATTTGTAGGTCACACATATCATCCTCATATCATTGAACCATGATGGCTGGTTGCTTATTGTTCACTAGTTGAACAGATTGCAATGTACATATTAGGAAAATAAATAATACATTTTAATATCTGTTAACATCTACACCAATGCCTAAATATTAAGCCAAATAACACATTGTTTGGCTTTGATAAGTCAATATTAGATAAATCAATATATAACTATAAGTTAAAGCACAGAAACTGCACACAACTCTGTGAAGTTATCATTTTTTAATTAACTTATAAAGACAGGAGAAGCTACCAAAGACCTGTTTTTTCTATCAAGTTTAAAAAGTACAAAAAAAGAATATTTATAATAGTAACAATTAATCAGAATTTTCTGTTATTAAAAGTACTGAAATTCAGCTTTATTTAGTATTTCAATTGTTTTTAGTTTAAAATAGATTGGGGCTTCCATTGCTACAGTAATCAGAGCACAAGGGATGTTACTAATGAAATACTTCATTCATGTGAAATATGTCTTATTATACAATGAATAATGTGTGATAGCTGTATATATTCATTAACATTTCCTTTTACACCTGTTACTGTATAATGACAATTTTGGATGATGAAAATGAAAAAAAAAAATTACTATGAATACTTTTGAAAAAAACAATATTTGTAAAAAAATATAATTACAAAAATATAATGTTACTTATTTGGTAAAAAAAACAGTTTTAACAAATAACAAACTTAAATATACTTTTTAATATGTGACAGTCAATATTTGTATTACAACTGACAGAGTAAGTTACCATGTCTGTCAGTGTAAAACCTTCAACTACATTATCATTGTAAGTAAAAAATTAACCAAAGAGATGTGTAAGTGGAAAATGCACTGTTAATTGGTTAGTGCTAAATGGAAACAATGAGAATGAAGAGTTACTCTGGCAAAAAAACTGTTAAAAAAGTAACACTATCAAATTTGCATCTTAGTTCTAAATTTAAAAATACTACATAAAAGAAATTTTTAAGTAGAAAGAATAATTAAAACTCAAAAGTTTATCTATTCATTATTTATTTTCTTGATACAATTCCCAAACACTTTAGTATTATGAACACAAATTTTATGATTTAGATGTACCAATAGAATACCTTCAAAAGTTAAGAGATAATATTTTAGTATAAAGTACTTCTAGTTTTCCTTCTTTCACTACTTAAAAATCACGTTTGAATAACTTCAATTATAAAGTAATTAAAAGTACAAAAAAATACAAATTTTAATATAACAAATGAATTGTTATATTATTTGTTTATTTTGTGTTTCACTAATTTAGTTTACAAGTTTATTTGATTAATAAATTTATTGTTACTTTTCAGTGTATTTACTAGTATTCGGTTAATTATTGAATATATTGAAAAGAATAAAGTAAACTATTGTTTTAAAGTTGAAATTCAGCTTTATTTAGTATTTCAATTGTTTTTAGTTTAAAATAGATTGGGGCTTCCATTGCTACAGTAATCAGAGCACAAGGGATGTTACTAATGAAATACTTCATTCATGTGAAATATGTCTTATTATACAATGAATAATGTGTGATAGCTGTATATATTCATTAACATTTCCTTTTACACCTGTTACTGTATAATGACAATTTTGGATGATGAAAATGAAAAAAAAAAATTACTATGAATACTTTTGAAAAAAACAATATTTGTAAAAAAATATAATTACAAAAATATAATGTTACTTATTTGGTAAAAAAAACAGTTTTAACAAATAACAAACTTAAATATACTTTTTAATATGTGACAGTCAATATTTGTATTACAACTGACAGAGTAAGTTACCATGTCTGTCAGTGTAAAACCTTCAACTACATTATCATTGTAAGTAAAAAATTAACCAAAGAGATGTGTAAGTGGAAAATGCACTGTTAATTGGTTAGTGCTAAATGGAAACAATGAGAATGAAGAGTTACTCTGGCAAAAAAACTGTTAAAAAAGTAACACTATCAAATTTGCATCTTAGTTCTAAATTTAAAAATACTACATAAAAGAAATTTTTAAGTAGAAAGAATAATTAAAACTCAAAAGTTTATCTATTCATTATTTATTTTCTTGATACAATTCCCAAACACTTTAGTATTATGAACACAAATTTTATGATTTAGATGTACCAATAGAATACCTTCAAAAGTTAAGAGATAATATTTTAGTATAAAGTACTTCTAGTTTTCCTTCTTTCACTACTTAAAAATCACGTTTGAATAACTTCAATTATAAAGTAATTAAAAGTACAAAAAAATACAAATTTTAATATAACAAATGAATTGTTATATTATTTGTTTATTTTGTGTTTCACTAATTTAGTTTACAAGTTTATTTGATTAATAAATTTATTGTTACTTTTCAGTGTATTTACTAGTATTCGGTTAATTATTGAATATATTGAAAAGAATAAAGTAAACTATTGTTTTGATATTGATAATGATACAATTATGACGGAAAGTTTGAAATTTATGATTACTAATACTAACCTACAGAGGGCATTTTAAAATGAATCCTACTTTCAAATGTTCAATAACTATAATAAGAGAGAGATTTGGAGAAAATCATGCTTGTGATTATGTTTATTCTAATCACATGAAAAAGAGTTTATAAAAAAAATAAAATTCTCAAACTTTTACAATTGACCAGCAAACAAGACAACTCATTTGCATCTTAATGCAATACATAAACTTACATAAAATATTCAAAATTGGTAGACAAAGATATTGTTAAAATGTCATTTTTAAACCATTACACTATCCAACTCTTTTATTAGAAGTTATAAAGAAATATTTTATAATAGCTCATATTTTTCTACTGTAAGAAATAACTATTTAAATGGAATACTTTTTAGTATCATATGTGAATAACAGTCTAATTTCTCCTAATGCAAATGATACCTGAAAAAAGGAAAATATATTACTTACATTTTATTTGCAGTCTCCTGTCCTGACAATTTAGTAGTATTTAACCATTTAAATAAGTCAATACCACTTAAGTTTATCATATAAGTTATATAACTTCTAATGCTGACAAGCTGCTGCTCCAACTACTTTAATTGTTTAAAAATCTTGATATTTTACGTTAAAATAGTCATTTGTTGGATAACAACTCATCTGTTCTTATATTATTGTGTATTAACAGGTGTTATGAATACTTCTACAGTTCATGTGAATTACACTCTAATTCTGAATGCACAATTCTGGAAGTATTCTACGCAAATGTAAAGGAATCTTAGTGAATTTTTCTCAATAATTTTTTCAGTATTATTTTGTATATTTACTAGAGAAATTTAATTACTAAATTTTGATTGATGTCAGAACAAATAACCAAAGAAAATTTTCTTTCTAATTCTTAAAATGTTTATAGAATAGAGCAAAGTGAGAATGTTTTCAGGGAAGTCAAGGAAAAGTATTCTGGTTGTTCTTCACATAAAGTCTAAAATAATTAAGCAATAAAAAAACAAAAACAAAACTTTTGGCAGAGAATACACTCTTTAGGTTATAAAATGTTGTATTTATAATTTGTACACTTTCCTAAAAAAAAAAAAAACACTTGTTTCAGAGTATGAAAAGTTTTACAGTAACTTAGAAACATTTTAATATTTCATCAGTAGTTGTTGCAAGAAAGGTGTGAATGCTTTCTGTGGAATTCAAGGTGAATAGATTTAGACAGAGTGTGATAAAGCTAATAAGAAAATAATCAAAGGAAACATATGTCAGTACTTTTATTTGTTTTATGATAAAGGGAATATGATGAAAGATAACACATTAGATATATTTTTGGGTAAATAGTGTCACTGGACGATCAATGTATAGTTGGATCTTAAGTGATATCATTTGGTTTTTAAAATTATTGTACATGACCCGACTAATTTCATTAAGATAAAAGCTTTCACATCAAATTGAATGTCTTTATGATCAGGGAAGGCAGATTCTTCTCAATTTATAGTTTTTTAAGAATTTTAGGCTTTCACACTGGGATCCATTAAGATTATAGAAGTGGGTGGCTTCATCCACTTCTTTATAGTTCACTTTTTTAGTTTTTTTTCTTTTTATTTCACTTCTTTATAGTGAGGGTAAGGTAAAAGAAGAAGAAGAAATCACAAAGTTGTATCAGGAGATCCAAAAGTGATAGAAAACGATGATAAGAGAAAAAAAAATTGCATAAAATACCTCTAACAAGGTGCCATAGTCATTTGCAATTATATTTCATACAGTTTCATTTTAAGGATCAGTTTTTAAATCAATTTAAAGATCAGTTTTTATAATTTTGACATTAGTTTATAGATCTTAAACTTTAAACTTTAAACTCTGACGGTTCATTCTGATTGCGACCTCTTGCAGATATGTATTTATTTTAACAGCTTCAATGTCAGCTCTAGTTGACACTAATATGTCTATTTCACCTCCAACTCTTGTACTTGGTGATTGATCTTGCTGATAAATATTGTATCTTTTTAAGTTGAAATTTACATCTCGGCAGAAATATGATTCTTGCAAGCATATACAAATTAGGTCCACTTCGTAAACCAACTGCTGGAGCTCAAGAATGTTTAACAAACATTCATTGATGTTTGATTAAGAATTGACTTGTTTATATTACACAGTTAATTTTGGGGGTTGCTCTTTGCCAACTTTTTTCTCTTCTTTTCCATACTCTGAACTGCTTCATGCATTAAAATCTAGTCATCATCATCTAGGTCCCAGCCTCCCACCTAGAGACTAAGGATGGCTAAGGCTGGTCCCACAGTGGACGAGGATGGCTAAGGCTCAGAGCTCTGATTGTGCATCGATTAGAGGCAAAATCATAAGTGACAATCATGACAGGGGATGCACCAGCCACCGCCTTGAAAATTAAGAAAACAGGCTTCTCTTTTTTGGGTTTATGTGGTTGCTGTGGTTTTAGTTGGGAGACCGCTTCAGAAGTACATGGCTTCACAGCCTCTTTAGGGGTCCTGAAGCCTTCGTAATAAATTCAATTTTTAGAATATGAAGCTGAACCTTAACCTCAAGTTGGACTTCTATTTTATAAGCTACATTTCCCGGTTGATCTAACTTAGGCAGTCTCATAGCCTCCTTTTGAGAGAAAAATTTCATATTGAAGTGCGGTGTGGTCAAATCCCTGGCACCTGAAGCACTGCATGGGTTGGAGCACAAAAGCTCACACACCCGGTTGGTGAGATACCAGCACACTTTCTCTGGCAAGAAAGGTCTATTAAATTTTATGACATAAGAAGCAGAATGTAGAACTTCATTATTCCTTCACATGTTCAGCCTTCGATACTCTCTTATCCCTGCATGGACAACACCTCCACAATTTGCTGCTTAAATTAATTTAGTAGATCTCGACAAACCACAATACTTTTGAGCTATTGAGAGTGCTGTGAGGATCGACAAGTACAGCAAACTCTTCTATTTTGTTTAATGCAAGTATCTTCTGTGACTGAATGTCATTAGTTGTTTCAATGTAATGAACGTTCAAAGTCTTAGGTATTTATTTTCCAGACCACTAGTACTAATAATCTCACAAGCAATAAGAAAGGGGCTTACCCTCGCAAAATTGCGATCTTCCTCCAAGATCACAAGGCATTTAATTCTGAGTGAACTATTTTTGAAGACAGTTCAAGGCCACCACATCACCAGCTCTAAAAGTGGCGAAAGTCCATTTCCAAAGTCGTTTTCAAATGTGAATGATTTCCAGGTGGCCAGAAAGTTCAGTCTCTAGAGTGAACTGTAGATGGAAATGGGATCAAAAATAAGTCAACATTTCTGAGGAAAACACTCATGCCGAGTGTTTTCTTCAGAAATGTTGACTCGGTTTCATTTCATCAAATACAATACGCCATTGTATTTGATGAAATGAATTATAGAGAAAAGTGTAAGGTTAAGATACTATGCAAAACATGTCATAATATACAGGACATATTGAAGTAGTCAGGTAGTTAAAGACAATAAAAATGTTTTCAATTTTTCAAAATACTTCATTGGTTTTTCTAAAACCTGTATCATCTACCAGTATTAAGCATTTGTAGAATTAAACCTATTTAACATTTGTAATATTGTTATCCAAAATTATTTCCAATTATTCTTTTAAATGAATAAAATTATTTATTATCACTGTGGATCAAAATCCAATGACCACAAATGTTTATGTGCATACTAGTTTTACAAGTACTTGTTCATACACTTTTCGTGTGTCAAATATATACAATTTCCAGTAGAACAATTAATTTCTCTGTTCAGTTAAACTTCCATTTAAAAGGTCCATTCTAATTTTTATGTTAATCAATTTGTATTATTGTTATCTTTTTTTTAATATTCATTCTAAAGTGTTGATTTTTAGTAGGTTTAACATTTTTTTAAATGTGTTTTTTCAATGAACTTTGCGGCATTACTTTATAACTACTGTATACTTTTATTTTAATGTAAATCTAGTTTATGTTTAATTATTACATTATCTTTGTAAGGTTCAGTTTTTTTACTGTCCTAGATTCTGAATGTAGCAAAAATGAAGCACATAACTTGAATTCCTGATTTGGAGGTAAGTTGTTCAGTCTCTGACCTTCAATATCAAACAAGAAGGAGAAAGAAGCAGCCTTTTGTTACTAAACTAAAATTGCTGTCGATTTTGATGTTGTAGACGAACAGAGGAAATCAATTTTCATTGAATAGTATATGATGTGTATTGACTATAAACAACTACGCACTTCTCTTGACGTGTGAGGCCTGGTTGGGGGAAATTCCCATAGCCCAATAAAATTATGAAAAAATGTGTGAAGTAGTGTCAACTTCATGTGTAATTGATTCTAATTCCAACTCTGCAGAGGAAGCCCTTGGCAACACCTTCACCACCATTAAATCAAGGAAGTGAATACAGTATGGGATACTAAGCCTTTGTAAAGTACTTCCTTGGGTGTTGTTTAGAATTTGAGTTGCTTACGACTTCAGTGATGAGACCAGGAGGTCCTCTGCTTTTGTACGGAGCGAAACAGTAGCTCTTATTCAGGATTTATTCCTGATGACTGCATCATCATCATCGACGACATGAATTCCATCTATAAGCTTCTGGTACAGCGCCGAAGGTTAGAACGTTAGATTATATGAACGTATAATGCACTAACTACAATCAAATATTCGTAATTTTGGCAGTAGGAAAAACCCTTAAGAAAGGAAATATTGCTGGGAGATTATATAAACTTCACTAAAAATTTTATGCCACCGAAAAACTTGAGCTCTTGATATAACTTCCTCTCCAAAAGCCTTCTGAAGCTTACCATACGTTGTCGTCCCGTTTTCACCCAATTTAACGCAAAAAGAGTTGGCATACCGTTGCGCAAAATTTTGCGGTTTAATTTCTGTGACGAGAGACACAAACACGTGTTCACTTATTACAGCACAACTCACGATTGAGCAGTTGCATCAATGTGCCGCTTGGACTAGAAGTAGCTTACAGACCAAGGTCAAAGATGGTGTGCCTACGCAAGCTGCAGGGTTGCCACATCTTGCAAAGAAAAATCAGTCTCATTACTTTATTGTCGCACCTCGTATGTAACGATGTAACTAATCTATTCTATATTATTTACATTTATCATTTTTTTTTATCATTAATAGATTAAAGACATTAAATTAAACCCTTCATAAGGTAGAGTTTATTGATATTTAAAGGAAATGAGATTGTTAAAATGGTAGATGTCTAAAAACTGGAAACTAATAACTCTGTGCTATTTTTTACAAACTAAAAAAAAACAACACCCTAAAACACTAAGTTAATACAAGTGTATTTTCAGTATACTGAAGCTTCAATATACTTGTATTTCTGACATTTTTATTGCATTACATTTCTCCTTCTAATAACTTTTTTAATCGACTTTAAATCAGGATTTTCATTTCGTTCAAACATCTTACAAGTGCAGGGTGGCATCTATAAAACCAAACAAATTATAAACTAAAAAAACGTTTGTTGTTTATTATAGAAGCAGGAAGCTACTTTTTGTTTATTTTAATCAACTGCACAATACCAATTATATTCGTTACGCAGCGCAGTCGAACTGATGTGAACATGTGTGACCCGCATAATTTAGCGCTAAAATTCGACTAATAACATTAGAAAAAAAAAGAAAACATTAAATTTCTTGGTAAAATAATCAATTAAAATATTTTTAGTTATATAAATAAATATTTAAATGGGTATAGTACAGTTATCTGGAGTTTTTTTCAATTATCTCGTAAAGAAATATTTCCCAGAATCTACAAAAATAATACCTCATAAAATAACGTTAGAATATTTTGAAAACTGAATTTCTTAATGCAAAGAAGATATTTTATAAATTTTTACTTAGCTGTCTGAAATTGTTGTACTCATTTTCTTAACAGAATAGTCAGAATCATGAAGCACAATTGCTACTTGTATATTTCATTAAATCGTTTATTCAGTAATTCTGTATGTGAGAGATATCTGAAACTGAGAGTAGACAACCGCCATTTCAAATATCTTCGTAAAATAACATAATTTTATATATATATATATTTTTTTTTTTTTTGCTTGGTGATATCGCTACATCAGCTTGAAGCTTGTACGTAGGATATGGAATTGGAATTTTGTATCGTATGAAAAATGCCATGCCTAACCAGGATTCGAACCCTGGACCTCCGGATAAAAAGCCGAGATTTCCTAGATAGATAAGAGATGATACCAATATTAGAGTAATTAATTAGGCGGTTAATCATACAATGCAGAACTAATATAAGTATTATAATTGCTAAAATCAGATTGACACTAAATTAGAGCATGAGATATGTTAGAAGGATTTTCAAAGGTTTTCTTGTAATATTTTGAGGCTATTCAGTAAAACTTTATAATTCAAAGCAAACTACGAAAGTGGGAGGATCTTTTAAAAATAAAAAAAAAATTAGATTTTATTTAAAAAATAAAATAAAATATTAATATTTTAATAGGTATTATAAATATTAAATATAAGTACTAAATATTAGTATTTTAATATTTAGTATTTTAAGGGATTTTAAATCCTTTTAGCACGCCGGAAGGCACAGGTAGAGTTCACCGGTGCTAAATAAGGGATAAAGAAGATTTCCAACTTAAAGTTAAGAAAAACTTCAAATTTACAGAATACATGCATGTAAAAAATAGTTTCACATGTTTAGCATACGACAAGGCCCATCTTCTTACAATTCCAGCAACATTTTGGTCAACCCTTGCCGTAAGGGTTGGTTATATCAAAAATTGTTTCAGACAAAAATTTTAGGTAATGTTTAGAAGACTTTAAACCGGTTCGATACTGTGCCTATTAAGGAAAGTATGAATTTTTGTCTTTGAAACCCCATTTTTCCACCCCCTTAGCCAATGGTTGGCACTATCAAAAACTTTACTTAGATTAGTTTTAGGCCCTTATCCAAAGAATAGTAGGAACTTTAACGAATTCGATACTTTACTTAATAAGAAAGTAATAGCGATACATTATTTTTCGAAAAAGGCCCCCATTTCCATCCCCACGGACTGATTTTGCCCATTAACGAACTCGACCGAGATTTTTGGTCGTTATATTTTATGTATAAATTTGAAAGTGATTGGCGTAAAATTACGGCAGTCATTGTGTCCACAAGGAAGTGATATTGATATATATATATATATATATATATATATATATATATCAACTTTTGAATTGACGGTAGTTTTGGGGTCTGAGGGATGTGAAACGCCAAGATATTTCGAAATTTTCCGGAAGTCGAATCATGGTACCCATTATAATAGGTAGCTTTTTTATGAAAGCTACCTAAAACAAAAACAAAAAAATAAATATTATTTTGAAAATAAAATATCAGTATTTTATAAGAATGTTTCTCAAAAAAAAAAATTATTAATAAACATTATTTTCCGTTAAATTACTTAAAAGGAAATACATCCAATGATGACTATATATCAATATATTTAAACTGATAAAATTATAAATTATATTACTTACACTTAATTGACGTATAAAAAAAAAATATTAAATTGTTAATCTACAATTATTTAATTGACGGTTAAAAAAAAGTGAAGAAACAATTTTCCGACAGTACAATTTAAGAATCATAATCAGTGAAATTACTTATTATTTCATAATATAAAGGCTACTAGCAAAATTATGAAATAAATTATGTTATAAGTAACAAGAAACTTAGTTTAATCTCGAGAGAATATTTTTTAAGAGGATAAACTGATGTTGTAGCAAGAAATAATTGACTTTAGAGATAAGGTTACTGTCAATATTTGCTATGCATACTAGTGTTCCGAGCTGGGAGAAATTACACTACAGTTTACCAAACGAAAGAAAACATCTATCTTAAGTTTGTTGTAATCCTATTACATATCACAAAAAAAATTATATATATATACATATATATATATATATATATATATATATATATATATATATATATATATATATATATATAATTCTTTTTAACAATTTGAAGCATTGTTTAATTAAGTTCATCATTTCGCAATACGATTTTAATAAAAATGCAATAATACGTGCATTTTAGGCTCATTATTTCAACAGTTAAATTTGAAAACTAAACCTTTGCCATTGCACTTGCAAAAAACCACAATTTAACATGTGTAACTCAATATCATACTTATGTTATTATACTTGTGATATATTAACACTTATACATGTTAAATTGTGGTTTTTTATCTTTAATTTTTATCAAATGTAAGTCGCTTCGGTGATAATTAATCTTTTTTTTTTTTTTTTTAAAAAAGTAATATTTTCATCCTCAGTTATTGCGCAATAATTTTTTTTTTTACAGGAAATATTTTTACAACAGGAAAAGTAATCGTTCTTGTACTCTGACAGATTTTGAAAAGAGTGACTTTGGTGATAGCATAAATTTACTTAAAAATGTTTATTGCAATTTTCAGCAACTGTCCTCCCGGAATAGATCTACTGTTACGATACTGTCTAGCCTGATATTAATTACTTGGAAGAATAAAAAAAATAATGTATAAACGAGGTACGGCAAGAGCTTACCTCGATCCATTCTTAAACACCGGTATTAACGTACTTAAAATGTTTTTTTTATAAGAATGATGTAACTGTGAAACCCTTAAGATTTTAACTAAGATCTAAAATTTGATAAAAATGTATAAGTAAATACTTTTCAAATGGAACATTTACAAATCCAGTTGAGAATCTTCTTCTTTAAGTCCATTAAAAACAAAATATCATTGAATATACCCAAATAAAATTACTACATGTTGCATTAATTCATTAAATCAACCCTAGATTGTTTAATCTGTGAGATATTGAAATTTTAAAATATGGAAATTCATAATTATTTATTCTTGTCTTCCTATTTCTTATAACTAGTAAAAATGTTTTCAAAAACGTTTCATTTAATTTCTTCTAGGTGTTAACATGCGTGAGTGGCAGCGCCTCGGCCTTTCAAATGGAAGTCCTGGGTTCGAATCCCGGTCATCAATGGCGTTTTCACACACGCTACATATCATTCATCTCATCCTCTGAAGCAATACCTAACGGTGGTCCCGGAGGTTAAACAAAAAAAAAAAAGAAAAAAATGTTTTGACATATTAAATAAAGAAGACAAGCATAGTCCTGTAATCCGAAAACTATTTTTTTTTTTTTTGTCTTCAGTCCTTTGACTGGTTTGATGCAGCTCTCCAAGATTCCCTATCTAGTGCTAGTCGTTTCATTTCAGTATACCCTCTACATCCTACATCCCTAACAATTTGTTTTACATATTCCAAACGTGGCCTGCCTACACAATTTTTCCCTTCTACCTGTCCTTCCAAAATTAAAGCGACTATTCCAGGATGCCTTAGTATGTGGCCTTTAAGTCTGACTCTTCTTTTAACTATATTTTTCCAAATGCTTCTTTCTTCATCTATTTGCTGCAATACCTCTTCATTTGTCACTTTATCCACCCATCTGATTTTTAACATTCTCCTATAGCACCACATTTCAAAAGCTTCTAACTTTTCTTCTCAGATACTCCGATCGTCCAAGTTTCACTTCCATATAAAGCGACACTCCAAACATACACTTTCAAAAATCTTTTCCTGACATTTAAATTAATTTTTGATGTAAACAAATTATATTTCTTACTGAAGGCTCGTTTAGCTTGTGCTATTCGGCATTTTATATCGCTCCTGCTTCGTCCATCTTTAGTAATTCTACTTCCCAAATAACAAAATTCTTCTACCTCCATAATCTTTTCTCCTCCTATTTTCACATTCAGTGGTCCATCTTTGTTATTTCTACTACATTTCATTACTTTTGTTTTGTTCTTGTTTATTTTCATGCGATAGTTCTTGCGTAGGACTTCATCTATGCCGTTCATTGTTTCTTCTAAATCCTTTTTATTCTCGGCTAGAATTACTATATCATCAGCAAAACTATTATAATACTATTATACTACCGAAAACTATTATAATACAAAAATAAATGTTATAAAATTCTTATTAAGAAAATTTGAAATTAATACCAAAAAAATGTATTTTTTTCTTCTGAAGCACAAGTTTTTATTGATGATAGTATGATAGTCATTTTTATTCATGAAAATAATGCATAAATGAAAACGTCCATTATTTAAAGAACGAAGCATCCCATTACCATTTTTTTCTTGAATAAATTAACATTTATTTATTGCATCATGTTTTGTGAATTCCTTGGAAAGTTTCTGATACAAATATCAAAATATATAGTAAGAATTTATTTTAATAAATGATTAGTTTTATTTAATTTTTGTAATAAATTAATAATTATGATTGATTATTTTAGGTATAAATTTTTGAAATGTGTATTTTAATTTACGAAAATGTACTGCAAATTTCATTAAAAAAAAACTGGGAAATTTCATTAAAAAGTTCGTCGGGTGGTTGTACGACATTTATTCAGTAAACTTCATAATGTTATTCTGAGTGACGCATAAAAGCCCGATAATAGTCATTAACGTTCCAATCTATTTTAAAATTCCATAAAATTAAATTCGTTAGTATATTGAATCTGATTTAAAATAAAAAAATTTTCTGATTTTTACTTCCTTATTATTGTGATCGGGAAAAATCTCGGTTTTCAAATTTTATCGGAAATATCCATTTTGACTATCCCTGAATCCATTTTGACTAGTTTCGGCGTGACTTCTGTACTTACGTATGCATGTATGTATGTATGTACGTATTTATCTCGCATAATCAAAAACGATTAGCCGCAGTATGTTGAAATTTTGGATTTAGGACTATTGTAACACCTAGTTGAGGACCATCCTTTTTGATTGCAATCGACTGATCCTAAGGTGTCTAAAAAATCCCAAAATCCATAACAATTTGGATTTTGGACTTATACTTAATTGCAGTGATAATCCTTCATTGAGAACTTTTCAACGATACTTATTTTCATTGGTTCCAAGTTATAACCAAATAAACTTATTACTGATTTGAACATCAGAAATCATCCGAAATTTTTCGTTCATCAGTCAACTTTATCTCATAAAGAAATTTGTCAAAGGGTTAAAAGCTATAGCTGTGTCTTGTACCGCATATTAAAACCCGAGGATAACTACTGGTAGTACAAATTGGAAAAAATGAAAATATGTAGTAACTTTTTCCTTCATATCTCTGTCAGTTTAATTGTACCCTAGAAATAGGAAATTACACAGTTAGGAAATAGAAATAGGTCATTTTAAATTGAAATATTGATAGGATTAAAAAAAAATATTTATCACTTTTTTTCTTGTTTCTTAATTAGATAAATTAAAAATATTAAATGAATACATTTAAAATAAATAAAAAATTGATGTGGAGACCAGCTGACTTTCTTGTACGCCTATTAAATTACATATATAATTTTTTTTTTTTAAATGAAAAGTACATAAAACTTTATTTCATTAATAGCTTGTGATATTTTTCATACCTTTTTTTATTGCTGTTATTGAACTATTATTTATTGTAAAAGATTTGTTACAAAGGTTAATACTTATTAATAAATCAATATATTTAAATTAATAAAAAAGTTAAAAAAAGGAGACGAAGTGTGATTCGAACCAATATGCCTTCCCCTTTAAAGATACAAATATTTCATTAATTAAAATTTTATTTGGCTACAACTTAGTAGAATTACTAAAGATGGACGAAGTAGGAGCGATATAAAATGCCGAATAGCACAAGGTAAACGAGCCTTCAGTAAGAAATATAATTTGTTTACATCAAAAATTAATTTAAATGTCAGGAAAAGATTTTTGAAAGTGTATGTTTGGAGCGTCGCTTTATATGGAAGTGAAACTTGGACGATCGGAGTATCTGAGAAGAAAAGATTAGAAGCTTTTGAAATACGGTGCTATAGGAGAATGTTAAAAATCAGATGGGTGGATAAAGTGACAAATGAAGTGGTATTGCGGCAAATAGATGAAGAAAGAAGCTTTTGGAAAAATATAGTTAAAAGAATAGACAGACTTTTAGACCACATACTAAGGCATCCTGGAATAGTCGCGTTAATATTGGAAGGACAGGTAGAAGGGAAAAATTGTGTAGGCAGGCCACGTTTGGAATATGTAAAACAAATTGTTAGGGATGTAGGATGTATAGGGTATACTGAAATGAAACGACTAGCACTAGATAGGGAATCTTGGAGAGCTGCATCAAACGAGTCAAATGACTGAAGACAAAAAAAAAACAACTTTGGAACAATTGAAAATAAGTATCGTTTATGATACATTGTTGAAAACCTTTCAATTAGGGCTTATTACTGCAGTTAAGAAAATGTCAAAAATTAAAATTTTTTGGAGTTTGGGTTTTTTGGAAACTTTTGTTCCAGTCGATTGCAATCAAAAGGGAAAGTGCTCATCTAGATGTTACAACAGTCCTAAATCCAAAATGTTCAACATCCTACGACTGATCTTTTTGAGTTATGCGAGACACGTACACAGGTACGTACAAAAAACTGAAACTAGTGAAAGTGGATTGAGGGATGGTCAAAATGGACATTTCCGTTGAAATCTGAATACCGAAATTTATTTCGATCACAATACTTCCTTTACTTCGTACAAGGAAATCTAGTTTCCTTCCTCCTAGGAAGTCTAGACTTCCTAGACTTTTTAGATTTAATGGACAGTTTTATAAATTTGTAAATATGTATAAAAATCTAAAGATACAGAATTTATATTAAAAAAAAAGATGATAATAATAAGAAGGAAAACTTATGTTGCTTCGTCATTCTGACATTTATGCATTTTTTAATCTTTCTTTCCTGTAAGATTAGACCATATCTTTGACCCGCTTTTCATTAAACTAATACAAATAGATTTGTTTTACAAATTTAAAATAAATAAAAACAAAACAATCTGACATATTAAATTATTATTATAGTTGGGTTATTAGATAATTCTTTAATTCTCATAAATGCTCGCCTAACCTCTATAGGAAGATTGCCCATTCTTTCTCAATGGAATAAAAAGTTACTAATGACCAACGTAGGCAAAGTAGGCATTAAAATATTATCGATACTAATTATAAAATCCATAGGATTTTGTCTAAAAATGTAGACATTCTCCAGGGATATTATATACATGTAATTTCTACTTAAAAAATTTAGATATTAATTGCTTTTTGTGTTGAAAAGATGTTGCAAAACTTTATTAACAACTCTATTTTTTTAATTATTTCTTCTGTTCCTTATATAAGTTTTCCTTCGGCATCATTAAAACTGAGACATACTTAATTTAACTTATTTATCCAAAATATTGTTTTCCTTTTTTGTACGGTACATCAACATATTTTCTACCTAATAGCAAAGATGTTTTAAACAATCTTTCTTTGCTGTTTTTGTCTTCTTAAAAAAAATTGTAATGAAAAAGGGAAATTTCCGTCAGATTTCAAAAAAAGTGTTATAGTCATGATACCAAAGAATGCAGGGGCAGATAAATGTGAAGAATACAGAACAATTACTTTAACTAGTCATGCATCAAATACCTTAACTAGAATTTTATTCAGAAGAATTGAGAGGAGAGTGGAAGAATTGTTAGGAGAAGACCAATTTGGTTTCAGGAAAAGTATAGGGACAAGGGAAGCAATTTTAAGCCTCAGATTAATCGTAGAAGGAAGATTAAAGAAATACAAACCAACATACTTGGCGTTTATAGACCTAGAAAAGGCATTCGATAACGTAGACTGGAATAAAATGTTCAGCATTTTAAAAAAGTTAGGGTTCCAATACAGAGATAGAAGAACAATTGCTAATATGTACGGGAACCAAACAGCAACAGTAATAATTGAAGAACATAAGAAAGAAGCCGTAATAAGAAAGGGAGTCCGACAAGGATGTTCCCTATCTCCGTTACCTTTTAATCTTTACATGGATCTAGCAGTTAATGATGTTAAAGAACAATTTAGATTCGGAGTAACAGTACAAAGTGAAAAGATAAAGATGCTACGATTTGCTGATGATATAGTAATTCTAGCCGAGAGTAAAAAGGATTTAGAATAAACAATGAACGGCATAGATGAAGTCCTACGCAAGAACTATCGCATGAAAATAAACAAATACAAAACAAAAGTAATGGAATGTATTAGAAATAACAAAGATGGACCAATGAATGTGAAAATAGGAGGAGAAAAGATTATGGAGGAAGAAGAATTTTGTTATTTGGGAAGCAGTATTACTAAAGATGGACGAAGCAGGAGCGATATAAAATGCCGAGTAGCACAAGCTAAACGAGCCTTCAGACAAAAATATAATTTGTTAACATCAAAAATTAATTTAAATGTCAGGAAAAAAATTTTGAAAGTATATGTTTGGAGTGCCGCTTTATATGGAAGTGAAGCTTTGACAATCGGAGTATCTGAGAAGAAAAGATTAGAAGCTTTTGAAATGTGGTGCTATAGCAGAATGTTAAAAATCAGATGGGTGGATAAAGTGACAAATGAAGAGGTATTGCGGCAAATAGATGAAGGAAGAAGCATTTGGAAAAAACATAGTTAAAAGAAGAGACAGACTTATAGGCCACATACTAAGCCGTCCTGGAATAGTCGCTTTAATATTGGAAGGACAGGTAGAAGGAAAAAATTGTGTAGGCAGGCCACGTTTGGAATATGTAACACAAATTGTTAGGGATGTAGGATGTAGAGAGTATACTGAAGTGAAACGACTAGCACTAGATAGGGAATCTTGGAGAGCTGCATCAAACCAGTCAAATGACTGAAGACAAAAAAAAAAAAAATTATTTCTACGTTCTCATTATCACTTTTTGTGTTTTATTACACGTTCTATGCCAACAACAACAAGTAAATTCCAATTGTGTATTATATATCACTTTTAGGGGGTTTCCTATCGTTTCTTAATTCTATTTACTTAATTATTTTTTAATCGCTTACATTCATTACTAGTACAACCGTTTTCTTCAGTATTGCACGTGTTCAAAATTAAATTATTTGCGCATTGTACCACTTTGATATGTTTTTAGTTATTATTGATTTTTACTTCCTTGTTCGAATTAAAGGAAGGATTCTGATAGCGAAAAATTTCTGTTTTCAGATTTCAACGGAAATATCCATTTTATTCATCCCTGAATCCATTTTCACTAGTTTTGGCCGTGACATCTGTACGTACGTATCTATCCCTCATAATTCAAAAACGATTAGTTGTAGGATGTTGAAATTTTGGATTTAGTACTGTTGTAACATTTAGATGTGTACCTCCCCTTTTGATTGCAATTTACTGTATCAAAAGTGTCCAAAAAAGCCCAAAATCCAATTTTTGGATTTTTGAATTTTTCTTAACACCAGTAATATGTCCTCATTGAGAGCTTTCAGCGATATATCATATGTGGTACTTATTTTTATTGGTTCCAGAATTATAGCCAAATAAACTTTTAATTAATGAAATATTTGGATCTTAGGGGAAGGCACATCGGTTCAAATCCAACTTCATCTTATTTTTTTTAACGTTTTTTTAATTTAAATATATTGTTTTATTAATAATTAAACCTATGATTTAAAACGAAAAAAAATACAATAAATATTTCAATAATAACAATAAAAAAAAAGAAAAAAATACCAGAAGTTATTAATGAAATAAAATTTTACGTACTTTTCATTTAAAAAAAAAGTACGTATATAATTTAATAGGCGTACAAAGAAGTCATGTGATATCCACATCAGATTTTTTAAGTTGTTTTACTGTTTTTGGCTTTCTATGTTTCTTCCTAGGCTTCTATGTTTCCTACCTTTCTATATTGCTATGTATGCTTGTATTGTTGCTTTCTATGCTGACCAAAAAAAATTCAGTTACTACTTGTCTTTTACATTATAGTGCCCCCGTGATTTTCCTATATTTCTTCTCCCTTTCTATTTTCTCCCCTATATTCCTATTAATTAATAGGAATTTTACTGTTTGGTATGTTACATCAAAACATTACGACTATAATTTATGATATTTTAATACATTGTTATCTAATAAACATATAATATTTTATTACAATCAGTGCATTACACAGATAACTTCAGGAAAGGGTAAGTTTGCTTTTCCACAGATGAAAAAGGAAATAGATATGCTATTTGTTAAGATGGATCAATGGAAACCTTGGTAAAACCATGATCAGAACAGGATCACAAAATACAAAACTATAACATAAAAAATAGATATGGTAAAATTCTGTAAAAATAATTTGAAATATATATATATATATATTTATTTATTTATTTTTTTATATATATATATATATATATATATTTATTTATATATATATATATTAAATATATAAAATTCCTTCAAAAGGAATTACAATTCAGGAGTTAGTGAAAATTATTTGAGCACATATTTTTATACACGATGGAGAAGCAGAAAATTAATTTTTTTTCAAAATTAGTAATATTTAAAAATTCATCGACAATTCAATATTGTATCTTTAAAAATTCTTTTATTTAAATTTAAATAAATTTATTAAAATCTTTTGAATGGTTTCGTAATTTATTAAAAATGGCAACGGATGCATAAAAAATCCTTTCTTATAAACTAAAATCGTTAAATGTAGGCACAAAAACAATTCTATTGTTTGTCTCATAAAGTTAAGAACAATAGAAGTTATTCGTGAATTATTCAAATTCTCGGAAATTCTTAATTTTATTATTAAAGAAAGTGAAATCAGTCCAATGTGAAATAAATCAACTTCGCTATATTTCTCAGCGAATCTCTTGAGCATATCCTTATTTCTTTTTTGTTAATTTAATTTTACTTTCGTAGTTACGGATATAGAACTAAAAAAAATATTCCTTAAATTTTTTGTATACGGCTTTACTTTCAAAAATATTTTCCTGACATTTAAATTAATTTTTGACGTAAACAAATTATATTTCTTACTGAAGGCTCGTTTAGCTTATGCTATTCGGCATTTTATATCGCTCCTGCTTCGTCCATCTTTAGTAATTCTACTTCCCAAATAACAAAATTCTTCTACCTCCGTAATCTTTTCTCCTCCTATTTTCACATTCATTGGTCCATCTTTGTTATTTCTACTACATTTCATTACTTTTGTTTTGTTCTTGTTTATTTTCAAGCGATAGTTCTTGCGTAGGACTTCATCTATGCCGTTCATTGTTTCTTTTAAATTCTTTATAATCTTGGCTAGAATTACTATATCATCAGCAAATCGTAGCATCTTTATCTTTTCACCTTGTACTGTTACTCCGAATCTAAATTGTTCTTCAACATCATTAACTGCTAGTTCCATGTAAAGATTAAAAAGTAACGGGGATAGGGAACATCCTTGTCGGACTCCCTTTCTTATTACGGCTTCTTTCTTATGTTCTTCAATTGTTACTGTTGCTGTTTGGTTCCGGTACATGTTAGCAATTTTTCTTCTATCTCTGTATTTGAACCCTAGTTTTTTTAAAACGCTGAACATTTTATTTATCGAATAACATTTTACGTTATCGAATGCCTTTTCTAGGTCTATAAACGCCAAGACTACATGTATAGAATAATTAAAATTAGCAATAATAACGATCGTAATTAATAATGACACTAGCTATAAAACAACTTCAAATATTTATAGTAAAATCTGAGAATAACTTCAAACTGAAGTTGAAAATAATTCAGTATATACTCGTGTAGTTTAATTTATTTTTCCTTTTTTAAAAAAAATCCGAAAAGTTTAACATTTATGTATTAATCCAGATTAAACTGTCCAGTTTTAACTAATTTTTTTAAACGTTGTTATTTTATAAGAAACGATAATAAATTATTTTTTTATATATACGAGTACATCACAGTTAATATATACAGCTTGAAGGACATATGAGTATATTTGTACGAGTTTTTCTTACTTTTAGACGCTAATTCACAAAAAAAGTTCTAAAAAAAGAATAATCTAAATAGATATAATACAAAATTTATCCCAATGTTCTAATGACACATATAAAACATCTAGTTATAAAAGGCTCCAGTCAAGAATTTTTTCTGACAGTGATAATGTTCCCTGAAGCTTTTTTCTTTATAGTAGTCAGACTGAATTTTTCATTTCTGTGGCTGAATACGATTTTCATTTTCTATGGAGTTGGCATGTTAATGTTGAATAGTACATTTAATTCCTTAAAAAAGGCAACAGGAAACCATTTCACTCCTCAGTTTTTTAATTTAGTATGACAAAGCAATATTTTTTTCTTTCTATCTCGAGAATTGTTAACTATTTTTACGTGTGATAGTCTCGTGTTACGTCAACTAGTTATATCCGGTCCCATCAGCAAGCAGACTTCATACAGGATATTAAAAAGTATAATCAATTTCCTTTAACAGGAAAATTAACAGAATATTATTAAATACCTTTATTGTTACAATCAGCATTTTAGTTTGTTTAAATTAATGTTATCCAATAATAATATGCGCATACTATATCTATAATTTTGAGGACCTACATTATTGATTGATGGATTTGCTCATGAAATAAAACACTCTGCTTACGGACCTAAAAAATCTTTTACCAAAATTCTTATTAGAACTTATTCATCAAATTATTTATCATAGTGTAATAAATAATAAATTAAAAAAAATCTATCGTATTATCATTATTATTTCTACGATTGTACAAATAGTTTGTAGCATATTGAAAAAAAATTGTAAATATATAACTCCTTACGGTATTTATTATAAGTGGGTTTACTGAATGCAGGTGTATGTAAATTTTTAATCTTATTATATACATTCATATTTTGCACCGTACAGATTGTAATTAAAATACGTACTGTACCTAGATTAGTTTTTAAATCAGACAATGAATAAGTAAGTAATTTTTGCTAACGTACTGAAGGATTTTCACTGCTGAAAACATTCTATTCTTTATTAATAATAAATTAATTTTATGAATTACATGAAGGTGAATTCCCTTTATTCTTGATAAGGTAATAGGAAATTTTTAATTACAGAGTGTAAATAAAAAATGTGAACAGAACTATGTAAGTATGTTCGGGTTTTTCATTTCCCTACTCTATACTAGATTCCTCTCTAAATTCAATTTCCCTTTCACAATAAGCTCCCGTGAAATCTACTATTTCTTCGTGGTATTACTTCCTTCTAATCGAAGTGAAGCCAATGTATTTGCTTTATGACTAGAAGGGATTAAAATGTTAAGATATTTGGTATATTGTTTGTTTGGTTAGTTGGATGCGCAACAGTGTGCGGTGAAATCGATACTGCTAACACTTGTTGGAGTCACCGCACCTCACCTGGGCAACCGGGCTACTGCCACATATAATCTGACATTCATGCAAGTAAAATATGAATCGGTGTGAGAGTTAGTATTAATAATCGCCGTTAAATCTGTTACCACTATATAATCTCTGTAACACATTAAGAATTTCTAGTTTGATTTTTTTTACTTTAATTTCTGTTGATTGATACTTGAAATCATTAACAATGCACTATTATTTTTTCATGTGACACAAATACAATATAATTTTTTAAAAATTGAAATTTTAATTCCAATTGAATAAGAACCAAATTACAGGGATAAAACCAGATTCAAAATATTTTAAAATAAATAACATTTACTTAATAATAAAGTATTGTTAATTTTTTTCATTTCTTAGAGAAATAAAAAATTAAAATAAATCTTTTTAACATGTATATAGTTTATAAATACTTAATAAAAAGGCAAACTAATTGGAGAAAAAATATTTTGAAAAGGAGCCCTAGCCTGTATTAAATCACATTTGTTGGTATTAATAGTTTGATCACATTAAACGCTGGATAATTTATTTAAAATAACTATATTTTTCACCACTCCAAATTTAATATGATATTCAAAAAACTGCGGAAGCTTTTTCTATTTAAACCAAATAAATTTAGATTTTAATTGAAATAGTCAACAATGCTAACTTAAACTGTCGCATAACATTTATATAAGAAAGTCCAATTTAAAAAATTCACTCAATTTCTAAATATCTATGCTAAAGTGTATATTTATCAACCGAATCCTGATACCTATTAGGATAAAAGTTTTAAACCAACACATATCTTTTTTGATAATATTAAATCTCTTATGTTCTTGATAATAACATTATTTGTAAAATTTAATGATTAAACTTTTAATTAATTAGAAACCTCATATAATCATTTTTAAAGAAAAAAAAAAGATAGACACGTACAAGAATAACAGATATAACATGGAAAAATAAGGTCAGACATATTTATTTCAGTGTCATCTTTAATCCAGAATCTGAATTATCAAACCAAACATAGACGTATTCATCAATCTCAATAATTTTAAACTGTTTTTGTAGTACAAAGTTACGTAAAATATCAAGGCATTTAGACAAATTAATAAATAAGATCAGATCATGATTTATTTAAATCAATTTATTTATTCAAATCAAAAATTTTTTAAATTAAAATTTTTGTGAATTATTTATTTAACCATAATTTTTATGAATTCAAATTGATTATCATTAAAAATTAGAGAAAACTTTCTACGATTATTTTTACAATCAACTGATTTAAAATCTTTTAGTGTTCAAAGGTTTCATTAATAATCGAAAATTTGAATACAAAAAAAATTACATACAGAAAGGGGGATTTCCACTAAAATCCTTGAAAGAAATGTAAACGTATGACACTAGCTGTAAAACAACTTCAAATATTTATAGTAAAATCTGAGAATAACTTTTAATTGAAGTTAAAAAAAATTCAGTATATACTCGTGCAGTTATTTAATTTATTTTTCCTTTTCTAAAAAAAGTAATCCAGATTAAAATGTACAGTTTTAACTGACATTTTACTGACATTGAACATAATGTAAAGCTGAATCCTTTTTTCTTGCTGACATGAATATTCCACATCCGATGACGATCCAGAAGCAGTTCTAGGTATTGCACGCTGTTAGCATGCGGGGTGAAAACGCCATTATGTAGAACTCGTGGGTAGTACCCTGTCTCATTTCTAAATTAACATGTGTAGACTTAGCCTGATTTACCTTCATCTTCCATTTAGCTAGCCATTCGTTAATTATATCCAGTACAGTTAGCAGTTTAGCAGAAGTTTCGATAGGGTCAGCATCCGCAGGCAGCACTCGTCGTCCGCAGACGATGCAACTGTTCTCTGAAGGTCGGAAGGTCCGCTGTGAAGACCGATTATAGATCCGGTCCCAGAACTGAACTCTGAGAACCAAGAATATTTCTCAGTATCAAAAAATTCAAACAAGTCTAGATTGTATATCACATGGGAGAAAAATTCTTCCCGATAGCTGTGTAGGATCAGATAATACGGTTGAGGAAGTTTCCTTTTCAATTTATAGAGTTGACCAGAAAACCAAATCTTATCAAAGGCTTGGTGGACATCCAAAGAAACACCCGATTTCTTTTAGACAAAACATCAAGTAGGTAAAACATCTTTTCTAGGCACTTACTGATAACGTTGACAATCCTGGGTATTTGTTCAATTGTTGAGTGCCCACATCTGAATGCCATATAATAGGTACTTTCTCCAACATCGACAGAGCCTCAGAAGAAGTAATCTTTCAAGTACCTTCGATAAAACCTTACTGGCCTGTATGAAGCTACCCTCATGTCAACTTACCAGGTTTCAAGATCATTACCACCTGCTTCACCTTCCATTCCGTCGGGAAGCTCGTAGATAGAAGATTGCGATTAAGGAGATATGTTATATACTGGATAGCCTTGAATGGAAGCAAAAAATAATTTTATTCTTTATCAAGTCGTACTCGGAAGTTTTGAATTCTATCCTCTCTCTTGATTACGTACAAAAAATCTGCTGACGAAAAGGCGTTTTCACAGGAAGACTTATAAGAACGGGGCTACTCAGGAATTCGATTATTTCTTCCTTACCAACACTCGTTTGTCAAAAGGCTGAAAGACCCTCTTAATATGTCTAAAAAGACAGTTTTTTCACTGTCTTGGGTCGAGCCCACGACTCATGCAGTAAAAGATGGGAACGATGGTGGTGATCTATGAAGTCCGTGACCTTTGATAATAAGTAATCATACTTTCGCAAAAGGAAAGAGTTTCTCAAGGTAGTTTATAAACGTCTGGTTTATGATTGATCTCAGCAGTCGTTTTAATCTACGAGTAGCCCTGTTCAAAAATGTTCTACCCTCAGACCTTCTGTAATGTTACCATCTCCTTCTGTCTTCTATTGGTAGAAAAAAAATAGCGGAAAGAAGGAACGATATCAATATTGGACATTAGTTTTCAATCAAGTTGTGACTTCAAAGAAATATAAACTCGTCGAACATAAGTTGTCTTTGTTTTATATGGAAAAATAAGTTCCGATAATGGAATAATAAATAAAACGTAATTTTATGAAAAACTCTAAGGTTTAAATCAGAATCTTAATGAAGTAGGCTTAATTTTTACGTTATTCAATTAGAAAATATTATTTAAAATTCAACTTAGCAATCGGTAACTTCTACAGACTAAAGAGACAATATGTTTGTTACTATTAACACTTTTGACAAAAGATGCGGAAGACGATTAGTCTTGATTAATAAACTTTACTGACATATTTACCAACCCACCGGGTTGGTCTAGTGGTTAACGCGTCTTCCCAAATTAGCTGATTTGGAAGTCGAGAGTTACAGCGTTCAAGTCCTAATAAAGCCAGTTATTTTTACACGGATTTGAATACTAGATCGTGGATACCGGTGTTCTTTGGTGGTTGGGTTTCAATTAACCTCACATCTCAGGAATGGTCGAACTGAGAATGTACAAGACTACACTTCATTTACACTCATACATATCATCCTTATTCATCCTCTGAAGAATTATCTAAACGGTAGTTACCGGAGGCTAAACAGGAAAAAGAAAGGACATATTTACCATATTTACAAATTAAGAATAAAATTTTAAACCGAAATTCTCTTTAAAAAAAAAAAATTAAACCTAATGATGAGGATATTTTTGTGTAAATCTACTTTTTATATGATTACGATCTCAGTCACACTTTTGGACAGATTTAAAGGAATTAACAAGTGCTAGGTTTTCAGCGGGAAACTAAGCCTAGACTACCCGATCAGATTATTTATTTATCTATTCAATAACAATAGGGATGTGATCAAATTTATTTAATTTTTTTTTTAATGAATGATAATGAATTTTTATTATTATCGTTGAATAATCTCTAAATATACCGTAAAATCAAATGGTAGAGTAAGATTTTTTTCATATTAACGTAAATCAAATTTTGGTCAGATTTTTTTTTAACCACCTATTATTCAGATGAATAATGGAAATAGTATTTTTTAAATTTACTTTTGAATTTTTTAAAGTAGAAAACAGAAATTATAAATAACAATTACATTACAAAATAAGCATCACTGAAATAAATAGTTAAGAACGGAACCCAATTATCTCTACTATAATTATCGTATAAATAAAACTAGTATTTTAAACCACAAAGTAGTATTTTAAACCACATATGTAACATCTAAAAATACAACAAAATTTACAGAAAAAACAGATAACATTATAAAAATAAAAATGACAAAAAAACTCTTTAGCAGTTCTACGCAAGAAGATCGACTTTTCGTTTGTAACGCCTACTTCTTTCGCAGTCAGAAACGCACTGATTTTCACACGTTCGATTTACTAGTAGACCGTACAAAAAACAAAAAAAATTAAGTTACTCTCCACTGTGATTCACTGTATGAAAAAAGCATATGAAAAAATACAATCCTACAGTCAG
Organism: Lycorma delicatula; assembly: GCF_047948215.1. Taxonomy (NCBI): domain Eukaryota; kingdom Metazoa; phylum Arthropoda; class Insecta; order Hemiptera; family Fulgoridae; genus Lycorma; species Lycorma delicatula. The sequence goes on along the minus strand of NC_134455.1, from coordinate 16,171,381 downwards.
AATAACCTCAAATTGGGGTTATACTATCTGTTGTCGATTTAAAACGAGCGCAGTTGAAGAACGACTAAACAAATCTTCATAAAATTTTCAAATGCACAACGTCAGATACACTACTATATATAGTATATTTAAATTTCAACAAAATTGATTTAGAAGTTTCGGAGATTTCGAGCCATAGATTTTATACATAGAAATATATACTGCATATACAGGTGATTTGTTAATTTTTTAATTTTGTTAATTTACTAAAAGACAAATAAAAATTTATAATTAACTTTGTAGAGAATTTGATTTTGTAAAAATCGATGAATATATCGTATATTAAAATTGAACATAGATTTGAGAAGTTAACTTTAATTATAAACAAAATACGGAGACTGGATCAGAAAAGTAATACGATTTTAAACAGAACAATTTTTATCAATGTTTGAGCAACATAATGTGTAAATAAAAATAAATAGAATTTAACAATAACAGATAAAAGGATAAAAAATAGATTTAAAAAAAAATCTCACTCTTTTTGGTTTTTCTAAATATTATTAAATATTAAAATGGTTACTTGATAAAGCCGCAAATATTTCTGAAAGCAGTTGCTCAGTATGGTCGCCATTCTATTCAATACACAGTTCAGCTCAGCGAATCCATTCTAGGCGAGCATGTCTGATAGCATCATTATTATTCTCAATAATAGCTCCAGCTTCTATTATGAGATATCTCAATTCATCTTATGAGCCAATACGAGCGGAATCGACTAACGACTTCATCCAACCCTAAACGAAACGTTCGCTTGCCTGATATTGAGGTGACCGTTTTACTGATCTGTTTTGATCAATCAACTGCTCACTAAGTATATTATTTAAATGATTCATCACGTCATGGCAGTAGTGAGCAAGTGCGCCATGATTGAAAAAACTCATCTGCACTTAGTCACTAAGTGGATTATCTTCCAAGAGTTCCATAAAATTTGTTTGTAAAAGACGCAAGTACCGCTCCTCATTAAGCCTTTACGGCAAGAAAAACGGGAACAAGAGAATATAAGTAAGAAGACCACACCACATATTAAAGGAAAAAGTGCATTGCTAATGACTTTATCAGTCTTATGGGGATTTTTCTCTGCCCAAGTGAGTATTTCGATAATTTACAATGCCATTTATTGTAAAAGAGGATTCACCAGTAATCAGAATATTACTTAGAAAATCGGAATGATATTAACGTTTTCTAATTAACCACCTACAGAATTTCATCCAGTTATCAAAATCAGGTGGTAATAACTCTTGTACACGTGTTGTATGAAGTGGGTATAATTGTTGCTCCCGTAACATTCATCACACACTTGATTGCGAAACATGAAAGCAATGTGAAACCTTCTGTTGCCTGAGGTGGGGAATTCTTGTTCCATATTCAATACTAATCCTTTAGCTTTGGCATTTCTCACAAAACGTTCACGACCAGCATCGAATCATCGAGGTTTAAGCATACCTATTTTCTTGAACTCGCCTCTACAAAGCCTCATATATTTTACGATTTGATGTTTTACTCATCGATATGGATAATTTTCGCGGTATTCACGCACAGTAGTCAATCCGGTTTTCTTTACTTTACCATAAATTAACAAGATGTCCGTCAAATGTCCAAATAAAAAAAAATTTGTCGCATCACCCATTGTAAATAACTTACCGAACAATTAAAGCACAAACACTACTCAAATGACTATTCAAATACTAGGCATTAAATGTCGTAGATTGATCCGCTGTTATTGCCATCCTAAGAAAAAATAAAAATTTTAATAAGAAGGAAGACTTTTAAATTATTTTTTGGCATTTGTATGTAAATTTTTCTGTTTAGAAACGTTTCACTTTTCCGATCCAGTTTGTGTTTTGTTTATAATTAAAGTTGTACTTCTCAAATTTGTGTTTAATTTTAATAGACGTTATTACATAATTTTTTAAAAATTAAATTCTACACAAAGTTAATTAGGAATTTTTATTTGTTAATTGACAAATTAATAAAGTTATTTTATTCCAAATCTAAAAACGTATATTTTCTGAAAAAACCTTTTCCTATTATACCGCGTTTTTCTTAAGAGAACTGTGACCACTTTTATTCAATTTCTTAGATGATAAACTGTAAGGAAGCACCAAATTTACCCTTCGATTTTTACCAAAAGAATTTTAGTACGGTGTAATTTCACAGAGAAAGGAAAAAGCAGGGCTAAATATTTCGCGAGCCGACACTCGTTAACGTACCCTTTTCTGACCTACATTTATATGAACTTTTTTTATTTTTGGCTATAGAACCACCTGACTGACTGTCGTGCAATTGACAATCATTCTGTATATATATGGTGTTTTTAATGGTATTTTCGTACTCCTCATACTTGAAAACGTAAAAAAAATCAGTTTCATCCCTCAACCAAACTGTGTGACCGATAGTATACCGTATTTTCTTAGAAAAGTTTATAAAAACAGAAAAAACTTTCTTAAATATATTATTTATGTATGAAAATAGAAACATGCCTTATTGTAAACAACATTAATGCTGATTTTTTTCAAATAAAATTAGAAAACTTTACCAAGTCAAATTGGCCAAATAAATACACATAACCTCTTTCATTAAAAATGTATTAATTTATTTGTGCATTGAAAGGTTATCATAGCTCATATGTTATTAATCGCAATTACTTATTCTTTGATAGAATAAAAGAATAATTTTTTTTTTGTCTTCAGTCATTTGACTGGTTTGATGCAGCTCCCCAAGATTCCCTATCTAGTGCTAGTCGTTTCATTTCAGTACACCCTCTACATCCATAACAATTTGTTTTACATATTACAAACGTGGCCTGCCTACACAATTTTTCCCTTCTACCTGTCCTACCAATATTAAAGCGACTATTCCAGGATGGCTTAGTATGTGGCCTATAAGTCTGTCTCTTCTTTTAACTATATTTTTCCAAATGCTTCTTTCTTCATCTATTTGCCGCAATACCTCTTCATTTGTCACTTTATCCACCCGTCTGATTTTTAACATTGTCCTATAGCACCGCATTTCAAAAGCTTCTAATATTTTCTTCTCAGATACTCCGATTGTCCAAGTTTCACTTATTAAAGAATAATTAATAAAAAGAAAATTATAAAACAACATTTAACATTTGTTAGCAAAAGGTGAAGTATCATAATTTTTAAAATTAAAAAATGATATTCTATTAAAATAAATTGAAAAAGACATGCTGAATAAAAATAAATAGCCTTAGTTACACACCTATAATCAGCGACATAAACTTAATTCTAGTTATTTTTTTCTACACAAAACCCCATAAATTTGACAAAATATTCAAATCTTATCATTGTACCTTTCTATAAGCAGAAAGAATTGTAGTTTTTCTTAACATTAAGTTTTACCATTGTCTATCCACAAAAATCTGTAACCTAAGATCTTTGAACGAATTTTAAAATTTTTACCATAAATAATTGCACACATATATTTTCAATTAATGAGATTTTTTCTACTATCGCTGTTTTAATTCTAACTGACTTTAATTCTAGTTTTATTTTATAGCTACTAATCACGGATAAACTTTGACCTGATTGTACTAAAATCGATTTAGTCAACCACATTTTCTAACCTGTAATCAGTAATCCACTTCAGTATCCTGCTTATTAAAATGTATTTCCAAATTTTAGACGTACGTTTCATCAATAATAACGGTTTCACTCACACCCTTCTCAAGTACCTAAAACATTCTAATGCTACTTCTACTATTACTACTAGAAAGCATATTTCTCCTTTGCTAATTAAATTCTCGTAATTAGTGTACTTCTAAGTTATCAGTTACCACATCCTTCTGGTTTATTTCTACATTTACTAAACTCAATCTTTTTTCAGGACATCTTAATTTACGACATTACTGGAGCTTACTATAGTACTAAAGAACGTTCCTAGTTAAGCGAAATTAAAATTCATCATTAAGCATATAATTTAAACAAGCATTTTCTATCATTTTTATTTTCATTAATCGATTTAGGTAATTCATATATATATATATATATTTTTGAATGTTAAAATTATCAACGAATGGCTGTAAAATAGCTTTCATACTGATCTGAGCATATATTATGTATTTTATTATATATATTTTATATTATATATTTTTTATTCAGATTACAAAAAAAAAAAATTATTAGTCTAATGAACGTTACACTAAACGTTAATCTAATGACGTTAGTTAAAAAGTTCATTAGACTGAAAATTTATTTTCAGGCACTACCTATTGTAATAGATACAGCAAATAAATCACGTGGTAGGAGGTTGTATTGCAGAACTATACATTTAACAGATATCTCACAAATGACTAGTATAGCTAAAAAAATTATTTCTTTATCTAACCGAACATTTTTGAACTAAATATGATTTTAAAATATTGATAAAGATAAATGCTAAACAAAATTACAGAGATGATTTCAGTTGCTTGGGTGTGAACGGTTAACCGACCTCGAGCGTGTCGGGTCACTGCATGAGATTTAGATTTTTTTATAATAATATTTCAACACATACATAATACGGTAATAGTATTTTTATCGCCTTCATGGTAAAACAGAAGTTCGAGTATTATAAAATTGCAAATATATATATATATATATATATACATATATACACGAAGTGCGACAATAAAGTAATGAGAATGATTTTTCTTTGCAAGATGTGGCAACCCTGCAGCTTGCGTAGGCACACCATCTTTGACCTTGGTCTATAAGCTACTTCTAGTTCAAGCGGCACATTAATGCAACTGCTCAGTCGTGAGTTGTGCTGTAATAAGTGAACACGTGTTTGTGTCTCTCGTCACAGAAATGAAACCGCAAAATATTGCGCAACGGTATGCCATTTATTTTTGCGTTAAATCGGGTGAAAACGCGACGACAACTTACGGTAAACTTCAGAAGGCTTTTGGAGAGGAGGTTATGTCAAGAGCTCAAGTTTTTCGGTGGCATAAAATTTTTAGTGAAGGCAGAACGAATGTTGAAGATGAAGACCGCAGTGGACGACCATCAACCTCACGGACAGATGTCAACCTGACCAGGGTGCGTGAAATCGTACGATCTGATCGAAGATTATCCGTGAAAATGATTGCAGAAGAACTCAACATCGATCGAGAAACGATTCGTCTAATATTAACTGAAGATCTTGGTATGAGAAAGATTTGTGCGAAAATGGTCCCCAAAAATCTCACACAACAACAGCGAGAAACACGGAAAAATGTGGCAGCCGATCTGTTAGAGCAAACGGAAATCAATCCAGATTTGTTGAGCCGTGTTATCACTGATGATGAAGGTTGGTTTTTTCAATACGATCCCGAGAAAAAACGCCAAAATTCGCAATGGTGCTCAAAGGGATCACCCAGACCAAAAAAAACTCACATGTCAAAGTCAAAAGTGAAACACATGTTTGTGTGCTTCTTCGATTCCAAGGGAATTGTTCATAAAGAGTGGGTGCCTCCTGGACAAACAGTTAACCAATATTTCTACAAAGAAATTTTAGAAAGACTTCGTAAACGAGTTCTTCGTGTCCGTGCCAACATTGCTGATAATTGAATTCTGCATTACGACAATGCGCCATCCCATACTGCTCTGTCAGTACAGCAATTTTTAACCTCAAAACAAATTTCAGTACTACCACAGCCACCTTATTCACCAGATATTGCTCCGTGCGACTTTTTTCTATTTCCAAGAGTCAAAATGCCGGTCAAGGGACACCATTTTCAAACAACACATGATGTCCAAAAAGCTGTGACGAGAGTCTTGGAGGATATTACAGATGATGAGTTCCAGAAATGTTACCATCAATGGCAGAAGCGCTGGAATAAGTGTGTGCAATCAAAGGGGAACTACTTTGAAGGAGACAACACTAAACATGACTAAAACGGTAAGCAACATTTTTTTTCACATCAGTCTCATTACCTTATTGTTTCACCTCGTATATATAGTATTTAGCACATGTAAGCACTATTATTGGAATGTATTCCTAAAAATACAGCAATTCTAAGAAATATTATTATGCCCGTTTGTCCTATCGCCATTGTGTTTTGTATAATTTTTCTTTAGTCCTGCACTCACTTCGTTGTAATGAACATGTAAGTATAATTGTTTATAGATTTTATTTAGAAGGTATACCCAAAAAAAAATCTGATGTGAACAACACACGACTTCCTTATACGCCTATTAAATTGCATTTGCACACTTTTTTAAAATGGGTATACAATTCTATTTCATTAAAATCTTCAAATATTTTTTCATATTTTTTAATTGTTTTTATTGAATTATTATTCATCGTAAATATTTTTAAAATGAGAGGTTTATAATTATAAATAAATCAATATATTTAAATTAAAACAAAATAGATGAAGTGTTCTAATTCGAACTGATGTGTCCCTTGTCAAATTCGAAGCCGAATGTAATTCGAACCGAAGTGAACCTTTGTAAGATCCAACTATCTCATTCATTAAACTTTATTTGGCTCTAAGTTTGGAACAATGAAAATAAGTACCGCTTGTTATATACTGTTGAAAAGCTCCCAACGAGAGCTTTTCAATGTTAAGAAAAAGTTCAAAATCTAATTTTTTTTTAATTTTGGCTTTTTGGACACTTTTGGTTCAGTCGATTGCTATCAAAAAAGGAGGTGAACAATTAGATGTTACAACATTAAATCAAAAATTTCAACATGCTACGGTTATTCGATTTGAGTTATGCGAGATATATACATATGTATATACAAACGCACATATACTTATATATACATAAGTATGTACAGACGTAACACTGAAACTAGTCAAAATGGATTCAGGGATGGCCAAAATTGGTAATGGATATTTCCGTTGAAATCTGGAAACAGAAAATTTTTCGATCAAAATACTTTCTTTACTTCGTACAAGGAAATAATATTATAGTTAGAAGAATACCTATAAGGAAAATTTATCTGAATAACAAATTAGTTTTTTTTTTATTTCCTTGTACGAAGTAACGGAAATTTGTGATCGCGAAAAATTTCGGTTTTCAAATTTCAATTGAAATTATTCATTTTGACCATCCCTGAATCCATTTTGACTAGTTTCAGCGTGACGTCTGTAAGTACGTATGTATCTCGCATAACTCATAAATAACTACCCCAAAGGATGTTGAAATTTTGGATTTAGGATTGTTGTAACAACAAGTTGTGCACCTCCCCTTTTGACCGACCTTAAATAACCGACAGGTTATTTAAAAACGGTTATAATTTAATAAGTAAATAACTTATTAAGTTATTAATGAAATAAAAAGTGTAAAAAAAGCCCAATATAAAAAAAAAGGATTTTAGACCATTTCTTAACTGAAGTAAAAAGCTCTCATTGGGAACTTTTCAACGATATAAATAAGTGGTTATTTTCATTGATTCCAGAGTTAAGCCAAATAAAAATTTTAATTAATGAGATATTTGGATCTTACAAGGGTAAGGCACATAGGATCGAATCAGACTTCATCTCCTTTTTTTAATTTAAATATATTACTTAATAATAATTATAAACTTCTGATTGTAAAAAAAAATTACGATAAATAATAATTCAATAATAACAATAAAAAAAAATATAAAACATATCAGAAGTTATTAATGAAATAGAATTTTATGTACTTTTCATTATATGTAATATATGTATATATATGTAATATATGTATATGTAATTTAATTGGCGAACAAGGATGTAATTTGGTTTCCACAAAAGATTTTTTAATATTCATCATTAAGAATAGACTTAACTTATATACACTAGCATTTTTAAAATTGATTAATAATCAGATAATTTTTTTTTGTTAAGTTGTTAAATAAATATTTTTTAGATTATTTGATTAAAAATTAACTTATCTTAATAATTTTCAATAAGATGTTGTTCTAAAATTATACAAAAATATTAAATGTTAAAGTTTTTCTTTGTTCTGAATTATTTTTTTGAATTCAAACTATTTTTTATTACATTTTTGTACGAATTATTGTGATCGCGAAAAATTTAAGTTTTCAGATTTTAACGGAAAAATCCATTTTGACCATCCCTGAAACCATTTTGACTAGTTTCGGCGTGACGTCTGTACCTACGTATGTATGTACGTACATACGTGTGTATCTCGCATAACTGAAAAACTATTAGTTATAATATGTTGAAATTTTGGATTTTGGTCTGTTCTACCTTCTAGTTTTGCATCTTCCTTCTTGATTGCAATCGATTGATTCAAAAGTTTCTAAAAAAGCCTAAAATACATAACAAATTGAATTTTGGACTTAGAATTAACTGCAGTAATAAGTCCTCATTGAGAGCTTTTCAACGATATATCATAATGGTACTTATTTTCATTGGTTCCAGAGTCATAGCCAAATAATCTTTAATTAATTAAATATTAGTGTCATACAAGGAAAGGCCGGTTGGAATCAGACTTTATATCCCTTTTTTTTAACTTTTTTTAAATTTATTTAAAAAATTTTTTTTCATATTAAATATATTGATTTAATAATTATTAACGTCCAATTGTACAAAAAATGAAATTACAATAAATAAGACTTAAAAAAAAATGTAATAAAAAATATATGGAATTTAATAGACTTGTAAGGAAGTCATGTGGTGTACAGATCGGGTTTTGGTTACTATAATTACGTTGATATTACTATTACTACGTTGATATTTTAATTTTACGACGCAAAATATATATAAAAATTTGTAAAATTATTTTTTCCTGTTTTCTGAAAGTAAACAATACAAGAGGAAATATGTATTTGTTATTGTTTTGTTTTTCCTATTTAATAGGACAAGCAAAGTTGTGAAAGCAACCTGTTAAGACATTGTCAGCGTTTATTTTTTAAATTTAAAAAGCTTTCGAATCAAAGATTATATGTCTATGAATTTGTAAATTTTATATTGATTATCTCAATCTATTTATAATCAATCTACTTTTTAATTTCAGAATTATAAATTTATGAAAACTTCTAAACATATTTATTTGCACAAGATGGATAATCTAAAAATTTCTATCCTGTGGTTTACATAAAATATTTTAGCCTACCCATTTTGTTAAACTCCTATTTTTATAATTTAATTTTTCAAGGGATAGCCCCTAATTAGCGTTTCAATAATTTTAATTTAGTCGATCCTATTTGCAAAGAAATTTTTAAAATACGCAGTGGCTTGGACATTTTCATAATATTTCTTTCGAAATTAATTTATTTCCTAATACTTTATTCTTCCCTAACCCACCGGGTTGGACTTGTTGAACTCGTCATTGCAAATCAGCTGATTTCGTAGTCGACAGTTCTAAGGTTCAAGTCCTAATAGGCACTTACATTTATACGGATTTAAATACTAGATCGTCAATACCGGTCGGTGTTCTTTGGTGGTTGGGTTTCAATTAACCCCACATCTCAGGAACGGTGGTCCTGAGACTGTACAAGACAGAACTTCATTTACATTCATGCATATCATCCTCATTCATCCTCTAAAGTAATACCTTACAGTGGTTCCGGAGGCTAAACAGAAAAAGAAAGGAAGAAGAATACCTTATTCTTCTCTATGGAATAATCGATAATAAAATAATTAATTTCTAGCGTATTGGTTGATTTAATTAAATTAATTTTGTCTTTAAAGCAATTTGTAATTTCTTTCTACCAAATAAAACAAATTAAAATTTCCACACACTATTAACACTATTAATTATCATAAATACTACACAATAAAAAACAAATGAAAAAATCTAATGCGGACACCACATAAATTCCTTGTACGCCTATTAAATTACGTATATTTTTTATTAAATCTTTTTTTGTTATATTTGAATTTTTATTTATTGTAAAACTTTTTTACAATCAGAAGGTAATAATTATTGATAAATCAATATATTTAAACTAAAAAAAGAAAAAAATTAAGTTTCATTCAAACCGATGTGCCTTCCCCTTGTAAGATCCAAATAACTTATTAATTAAAATTTATTTTGATATAATTCTAGAACCAATGAAAATAAGTACCACTTATATATTGTTGAAAAGCTCTTAATGAGTGATTACTAGTACAATTAAGAAAAAGTTCAAAATCCTAATTTTTGGACACTTTTGGTCCATGCGATTAAAATTAAAATAGGAGGTGTACAACTAGATGTTACAACAGTCCTAAATCCAAAATTTTAACATCCTGTGGTTAATAGTTTTTGAGTTGTGCGAGATACATACGTACGTACGTTCAGACGTCACGCCGAAACTAGTGTAAATGGATTCAGGGTTGGTCAAAATTAATATTTCCGTTGAATTCTGAAAAGCGAAACTTTTCGCAATCACAATACTTCCTTTAGTTCGTACAAGGAAGTAAAAATATGACCATCTTGGTAAAATAAAGATGAAGAATATTAATAATAAAAGCACTGAAAATATGTTTAAAGCATATCTAAATACTTGAATCATTTAAATAAGTATTCTGGAAAACTGAAAATATTCGTAACATTTTAAAAATAGAAAAATCAATAATGATGACACTTAAAAAAAAAATGAACTCTAAAATCTTAAAGCACACAGGTTACGTTTATTTACTTTCTCAAGTTAATCGTAATTTTACTAATATTGATAATTACAGATTGAATTTACAAGATTGTGAAACAAATAAATAAATACAAAACACAACTTTACAAATTGATAAAAATGTATTCGTATATTTTTCTTCATATTATTTGCTTGTAGTTCGGCAATACATTAAATAAAACTACACTCAACCAACAATAAAATATATTCTTACAGATTAATATTTTGATTCAAAATGATCAAAACGGACCCGACAGACGTTGTACTGACGCGGCATTATTCTGTAATAAATGCACACACATAAATATAAGTAACTTAATTAAGTTAAAATTAGCAGGAATCTGGACGAAATTTCATTAATATGACTATTAGTATGATATTATCAGTTTGTGATTGTTGTATTATTGTAATGGGTTTATTCATTAATTATGTGTAGTATGGTTAATATTTATTTTCACTAAATATTGAGATGTCCGATGAAAATTGAATTAAAAAATCGAAACGTCGTAAAATTAATAATTAGTGTAATTAATAAATTTTCATCCACATTACTACTAATTTTCACTTAACAACATCATTCTGTTGGGGATGTAGGATGTAGAGGGTATACTGAAATGAAACGACTAGCACTAGATAGGGAATCTTGGAGAGCTGCATCAAACCAGTCAAATGACTGAAGACAAAAAAAAAAAACATCATTCTAAAAAAGTACCTCCTACATATTTTTTTTTTATTTAATAATTTTGATGGTTCATAACCATGTAACAGCTTAATTAATCAATTAATAAAAAAATTAAAGCACTGTAAAAAAGCAACGTAGTTAAAATTTTAGTAGAAATTTTTCTCATTCTTTATTTTAACATTTACTTTACCAAATTTTAGATAATTGTAAATTAAAAATAATTTTAGAAAATTTTTTATAAAATTAATCAGCTAAAACTTTATAACTTCAATTTTTTAAATATACTTTAAACTATATTGTAAGTAACTTATATTTTAATTTTATAAATGTTATAATTTATTTTACAAACATAAATTTTTATTTTCAAACAGCCGTTCAATACTTCATAAGTTGCATACAATCAAATGAGAACTGACAATTTAAATTTGTAGGTTAAGTTGATTGTTATTGAATGCACGAGTACATACATCATTAAAATTCATGAAAAATCATGTAAAATACTCACTTCAATACTGCACCTTACAAATTTGAACAATTTACATTTTTTAATTAAACTTTAAAACGTTATTTCAATAAATAATAATATAATATTCTCCATAAGCGCGCAATTCTAGCAGACTCGGCAATCCTTCGCTATTGCTAGATCTGAGTATACGTACAGATTAAATGACAACAATTGAACGTTTCATAAAACCTTAAAAAACTGAACATTAGCAATTTAACAAAATTTAACCTTTCACTTTATAAAAGTCAGAATGTAAATAAATCCAAATGGCAAAACAACAGTACTACCTATCGCATTTAATTCACACCACTCTTTAATCACAGTATTCGGTGGAAAATAATTTTTTAACGAAAAGTTTTGTTGCTGCAAAATCATTACAATTAATTCTGAACATTAATAAACTTATAAAACATTACTGAACTTCATAAAATTTAACCTTTCACTTTATAAAAGTCAGCATGTAAATAAATCCAAATGACAAAACAACAGCACTACCTATCGGATTTAATTCAAACTATTCTCTAAACACAATAGTCCATTAAAAGTACGAATTTTAATGTAAGAACAACACTAAGCTACGACACAAGTAACTGATATGCGAAAAAGCAACAAAATAAAAAAAAATTCCTAGAATCCTATCGCAGCACCAACTACCGGGTTTGACTGATAAACCAAAAATTAAAAAAAAACTTCTAAAACGCGATCGCAGCTCTGCCTACCAGACCCACACGCTGTCTACCGGGCCCAATTGTGAACCTTAACCATCCCAAGATCAACAACACATAAATAAATTAAAATAACATTTTCACTTCAATACTGTACCTTACAAATTTGCACAATGTATATTTTTTAATTACACTTTAAAACGTTATTTCAATAAATAATAATATAATATAATATTTCTCAATACGCGCAGAATTCTAAACGCGATCGCAGTGCTCCCTACTTGTTACTTCATCAGTTGTGATTTTGTTTACATTGGCAACGGGCATACGGGCTCTTTGTGATTGGTCGTTGTGTTTGACAGCGGCTATCTTGCATTGATCTGTTTGGTTTTTCTTTGTTTACATTTCCATCTGATTTATTAGCCTCTTATTTATTAAAAAACTGTTTTCTCGCGATTTTTTGTAACACAATAATGACACAAAATTACGAAATATTTTTCTCAATTTGATCGCAGCACCAACTGTCTGGACAAACTAAAATTAAAATAGAATATTATTAAATATTCGATACTGGGATGGTAGCGCAGTCTGTCGGATCCAATGTAAAACATTCCAAAATCAACAACTATTTATAAATACAAAATTAATTTAAAACAATTTTCCAGTAGACCAAATTGTGAATCTAAATCATTCTCGAATCCCCTTGAACACACACAAAAAATTTCATCAAAATCGGTCCAGCCGTTTAGGAGGAGTTCAGTAACATACACACGCACACAAGAAATATATATATATAGATATATATAACTTAAATTTATATATATATATATATATATATATAACTTTAAAGTATATAGAACAAAGATCTCAACAATTCAAATCTCACTTAATCTTATTAAAACTTTCTTTTAGAAATACTGGTATGAACTACAGTACAGATGTAAGTTTTACTTTATTTGTTTCATTTCAATATATCATTGTTTTAATTTAAACAAGTTATTTACATATTTTATTGTTTGACGTAGATAAACACCTAATATACGATGGAAAATGGAAAATTTTTATTAATATATCGTGGCTATCGTATCAGCACAGAACTGAAACGAAATGCATGAACAACAAAACAAGTTGTTACGATGTCACAAAACATTATATTTTAAGTATACCTATTACACATTTTAAAAATTAATTTGTCAATAAGGAAACTATATCATTATCATGATATATCATTTAATATATCATGATAATTTCAAAACGTATTTGAATGATCTCGATTGCAAATAAATTAAACCTACTGGCGGGATACACTTATGTTTAAATTTATTCGAAATTTTGCTTAACAATTTTTTTTAAAGTACTTAATCAGTTAAAGAGAAAAAAGACGTTATATACAGTTATAATGACGTTAAATTATCAAAAAAGTGGTAATTTGGCTATTCGTAATAGTTTAATTAATAATAATTGTTTAAAAACAATGGTAGTTCTTCAAAATAACAAATAGTAACAGTAAGAGAAAATCAGGTTGTCAAGCATGGAACATTGTAGGTAGGAACTAGTATAGTAAGGGAATCACTGTACAGTTCTCTACGGATCATGCAAGATCACTCTATGGATCTTGCTAATTATAGTTTAATATTGACCTATTCAAATCTATAATAATTTAATTGAATAATAAATGGGGTCCAGTACTGTTTGCACTTTACCAATATTCAACAATAATGATTGAAATATCACTAATTATTAATAACAGGCTAAAAGCAGTCTAATGCTTTCAACTAAATAAACTTAAACTTTTTTAATTTACGCGATAAAACATTTTTAGGGCATCATGAAGGTTTTAAAAACACTCTCGTAATTTTAAGATGTTGCTAAATTTACCAGAACTACTAGAATAAGTGTACTTAAGTACCAAAGTGCCACAAGTACTTTAAAAAACAAAACTACTGTTTGAAAGGATAAGAAGGCACATGAATACGAATAGTTTAAAAAAATACGCTTAAAACATATCACACCCTCTTACACAAAAGTATACTTAAAGACACATTCCTCGCAGTACAGATCAAATTGAAACAAACCATATTTACTTGAAACACACAAATAATTATATAGCAAAAAATACATTCTTAACTACCGATTACATAGATTCAACATCAAAGTTTTACAAAAATTTGGACATTAACTCAACAAAATACAAACGTTTGGGTAGAAACAAATCTAACAAAATCCATTAGACACATACAAAAAAATTAACAACCTATAAAATCATCAAAAATCATACATACAATTTCCATAAATAACCTCCAAAATAAATTTTTTGAACGAACGAAAAGTTTAACAAACGACTTAATATAATTATTAACATATCGTAAAAACATTACAATCCGCGTAAACAAATTAAAAACATAAACGTATCTCCCAACTCAAGGTACCATTATTTAAAGAAATAAACTTGTTCACTTAGATCCAAATAACCGGAATAACTTCATTTTTAAAAACAAACTATAACTCATTAGAGCGCCATAAAAATCGTGAATTTACAAAATACAGGGTGTCCCATATAAAACGCAACCCAACCTTATATTGGTAAGTATTGAAATAATAAAAAGACATGTGTAAATGTAATTGTAATTTTTATTATTACCATCCATTACCTTACATTTAGAGTAAATGTTGGAAGTGGTCGCCATCTTCTTGAATACAAGCTTTAATTCTTTTTACAGCGTTTCTCGCAACTTTTTTCAAAGTTTGTGGTTGGATATTTAATACAGCTTGTTCAATATTGACTTTCAATTAATTGTTCAAGTGTTCGTGGTTTGTTGCTGTAGGCTTTTTCTTTGAGGTAACCCGGTAGAAAAAAATCCGCCGCAGTCAAATCTGGAGAACTTCGTGGCCACAAGCCTCGACCGATAACACGATTACTAAAGAATTCCTCAACGAAATCAGAAGTTGAACCTGCGTATTGCGATGTCGCACCGTCATGCTGTAGCCAGCAATGTCTGTCTTCTTCTTCCAAGAGTACAATGAAATAAAATATCCAGATATCGTTCTGCATTAATGGTGTACTAGAAAAAATAAGACCGATTATTTTCTTCCGAAATATCGCGCACCACACGCCCAACTTCTGCGGGTGTAATTGTTTTTCGTGATAAACGTGGGGATTTTCAGCGCTCCAAATTCTACTGTTTTGGCTGTTTACGTAGCCATCCAACTGAAACCGTTCTTCATCAAAAATGCAATGTAAACAAGTATAATAATCAAATGAGATTATAAATATATAGAACTCTAAAAAATTAGGTTTTTTAAATCGAGTGCATAAAAATAATCTGATACAAATTAATAAATCATACGATTATTTTAGAAGGGATAAATGGAAATACTATCTGGAAACTGATCTAAAATAAAATTTGAATTTTAGATCCTGGAACGTTGAGCACATTAATGCTAAATATATGAAGAGTAAAGGAATTGGAAGGCTATGGAACTGAGAATGGGTATAAATTTTTATCAGAAATAAAAAAAAAAAACAGTGTTAGTGGTGAAGTATATAAGAACTTTTTACATTTCTATAGTTGTATTCATAAACTCCAAAGAGAAAATGCTGGAGTGTTAGGGGCCTTTCATAAGAAATTGAGTAATCGTAATAAGGGTTGAACCTCGACTAATGAACGTTTGATGTCTTTGGAAATACTACTAAAAAACACTATTATTGTGATAGTTGGTGTTTATTGACTAAATGATGACGCAGATACGGTGGTAGATAAGAATTTCATCGAGAAATTGGCGCAAGTACTGAGTTAGATTGGGAAAAGGAAAAAAAATTGTGAACAGGGGGAAGTTTAATAGCACAGTAAGACTTAAAAGCAAAAGTGACATTATTGGGCCCTATGAGAAAAAATTTACAAATGACAATGGTACACGTTTAATTGAGTTGTGTGAGCAATTCACAATGAAAAACACCTAATGGGATATTAACTACATAAGGTGGTACACAAATTTACTTGAAATCAACGAACAAAGGTTTTGAAAACTATAATTGATTAACTGATAAACATGATTTTTGTTTCCTAACATGTAATACATGATTTTAATCTGTTTTTTGATGGTAAAAAACGAATATGAACTCAGAAACTTTCTATCACCCACCATTTTTGAAAAAGTTAACAATTTTAATTAAAGGATTTCTTTCATTTTTCAACGTATAGTTAGCATTTTAAGCTCTTGTATTGTATTTTGTTAGCTAATTTTTTATTGTTTAACTTTTTTAACATAATTTGTAAGCTATAAATAAATAATACTACATAAAGAATTAATTCATATCATAGTCACATATTATGACCATATCTAATATTGAAGAGTGAGCCTACACGTACAACATTAAACATGTCTATGCAGGTCAAAACATGTAGCTGAAAACACAGCTGTGTTGTTTGTATTAAGTACTGGATTTAGGAATGAATTAATTTTGTTCGGTCTTATTGTGCTGTCTTAAGTTTTTTAACAGTGCATTGTCATAATGCCTCGAATTTGTGTAAATGATGTGGATGCCTTTTGCTATGTATGTGGTGAGTTTACCGTAAAATCAAATAGAAAAAAAAAATTACACCTTTAATTAAAAAAGCAAATCATTTATACTTTCAGTATAAAATTAGTGATCAGGATAAGATGTGGGCTCCTCATATAGTATGCACTAGTTGTTCTGTTTATTTAAGAGGATGGGTGAAAGGTACATGGAAGGTTTTGCCATTTGGTGTATCTATGGTTTGGCGTGAACCAAAGAATCATGTAACCGATTGGTACTTTTGTTTAACAAGTGTGTCTGCAATTTCTAAAAGATCTAAACATACTGTAAAATATCCTACACGGCCATCTGTAATCAGACCTGTATCTCACATTGAATTATTCCAGTTCCTGAGCCACCTGTAAATGTTTTTTCCAAAGAAGCGATGAAGAATCAGGCAGTACTGAAGATGACAACAATGATTTTGATTTTTAATTATTTTCTAATAAGCCACATCTTATATCACAAGATGAATTTACGATTTGGTTAGGGATACATATTTATCAAAAAATCAAGCTGAACTGTTAGGATGAAGAGTGTAAGATTGGTATTTACTTAAAAAATACCAAAATTTCGGGTTTTCGAAGCCGACAAAAAGAACTTTCTAAGTACTTTATTGATGAAAATAATTTGGTTTATTGCACAAATATTGATGAACTCTTGTTATACTTAGAACGAGTTCATAAACCTGAGGACTGGCTCCTTTTCTTAGATTTGTTCAAGTATATTTAAAAAGTGGTTCTACTACACAACGGTAACAAATATCCTTCGATACCAATCGCTTATGGTATTAATTTAAAAGAGACATACGATATGATGAATAACGTTCTTGAAAAAATAAATTATAAAAAACATAGCTGGAACATATATGGTGATTTGAAAGTTAAAGCTATTTTGTTAGACAAGAAAAGAGACAATTTTAGCTTCAAATTGGAAAAGTATTATTCATGAGCCCTTAGTTTAACCCAAAAAATATTTTTACCCCCACTCCATATCAGGACTAAGAAACTCCACTCCATATCTAGGACTAATGAAAATTTTGTAAAAGTAATGAAGAAGGATAGTCCCAGATTTTTGTACATCAGGCAGAAATTTCCGAATGTAATTGAAGGAAAATTTAAAGAAGGAGTATTTATTGGTCCTCAAATAAGAGAGCTGGTCAAAGATGATGTACTTAACTCAATGTTAAATAAAGTAGAAAGTGCAGTTTGGGCTTTATTTAAAGAGGTTTGAAAACATTTTCTCGGCAAACTGAATTCCGACAATTACCACGATGTTGTTAATAAACTTCTTACTTCGTACAGAGCTATGTAATATGTCTTTGAAAATACATTTGCTCTATTCACAGCTGGATTTTTCCCGGACAACCTCGGAGACGAAAGTGACGAATACGGTGAACGTTTCCACCAAGATATTTAGGTGGTGGAAAGCCGCTATAAAGGGAAATGGAATACCTACCGATTACTGTTGGACATTAATTAGGGATGTGCCTGAAGCTATTTATAAAAGAAAAGCATCAGAAAAATCATTCTAACACATGTATGTCCATGCAAAATTATAAATTTTACAGATTTTACTATATTTTTCCTTAATTTTTTTTGAAGTGTAATTAATTTAAACCTGAGGGTGATATAAAAGTTATATTTACAGATCTGTAACCTACGCAAAAAAGCAGTTCATGAAATGGTATCACACTTAAAAACATTAAACAAATTTTTTTGCTATCAATGTTATATAGTAGTGAGGCAGAAAACTGTTAGAAAATTTCTTGATGTTAGAGTTAAAAGAGGTGTTGAGTATGGATTCGACCACTATTTTGTTACAGTTCTTCTAAATACAACTTTGGGAATTATATTGAAAAGTCAGAGGAGAGAAGTGAAAGAAAGTCATAAAGTAGAGGAGATAAAGGATATTCTAGAAAGCTTAAACTCATATTCGTTAAAATTTTTATACAACCTCCGCCTTGCGAGAAAGTAATCCTCAATAGATATATGAAAAGTAAAAAAAAAAACATATTTTAATGAGTCAGCTTTGGAAGCTTTAAGAAGGAAAAAACCTTCTTATCATAGTACGCCATTTAGAAAAAAATATAGCAGAGAAAAAGTTTTTATATGACAAATGGCTTCTTTCAACAGCTTTTGAGGATGTACGACCTTACATACAAAAAAGTTATATTGTCAAAAAGTGAAAAAGGCAAGAAAAGATTATTAGGAGGAAATGTGTGACATGGCAGATAGTCAACCATGAAGTTTAAAATTACAGCGTGCTTGTAGTGCTCTTCGAGCCATTAGGCGAAAAGGATAATTTGACTCGGTTGGGATCGCTGATGGAAGGAGCACTTTAAGGAAATATTCATGGTGAGAAGAGTCCTTTTTAAAGAGTTGGTGGTGATTTGATTGTACAGTGTGGCCTTTATGATCTAATAGTTACAACTTATGACTAATAAAGGTTCTTCAAAAAATGAAAAATAAAGATCAGCTGGTCCAGGAAGCATTTCGATTGAACTTTTGTTATCAGGAATGCTCTCGTGGTGATGTTTTCCAACAATCCAATCGGATTTTCCAATCGGATATTTTCCAACAATGGCCAAATGGCGAGAAAGTTATATTGGAATGCAAAGAAAATTATATTGTCATGATCTACATGAAAGCAGATATAAACGACTGTTCAAACTGCCGGGGCATCAGTGTGATATCTTCGACTGGAAGGCTGCATGGATGGATATTGGTCAGCAAGCTAAAAGAAGCGATTTGCACTGACCATTTCAAAATAAATTTTACCGAGGGAGATCACATATGAAAACAGGTAATGGAGAAACGCATAACCTCTGGGATGAAGTTGCATTTAATATTTATCTATCTAAAAAAGGCTTTTGATAATGTCTCTTGGAAGATATGGGAATCTTTTGAAGATCAGTAGGTAAACCTTTCGATAATAAAGGCTATAAAAATTTATATCGAGAGTCAACAATTGAAGGTACAAGGTACAAGTTTTTCTGATTATTTCAACTTAAGTAAGCGGGTGAGTCAATGATGTCCTTAGCCCCCTGTTCTTTTAAAAGTTTTTTTAAATCATGTTCTTAAAAACGGGTTAAAAAAATATTATAAGATGGAGATTCAATTTGGGGATGATAAAGTATATACTCTCCTGTTTGCTGATGACCAGGTAGTGGTAGCTGAAGACCCACGTGTTCTAAAATTCATGACTCCGAAGTTGATTGAGGAGTATATGCGGGACTTTATGTAATTATAGAGAAAAAAATACATGATTATTGAGGGCGGAGGGGAAGGATATTAATACACAGAAAGGGGTGATAAATATACATATCTGGTTATAATTTTAACATCTGATGGGAGACGAGATAATTATATCTTGGAAGAGGATAGTAAAACTAGACTGGTTACTAATCTTAATATCAAAAAACACAATTGTGGACTCTCTAGTCTAGACTGAAAAATATAGTTTCGGCAGTGGAGATGAGTTTTTTGAGGAGTTGTCGGTTGACCATTCACGATCGAATTCAAAATGATGATGATGCCATGAGGAGGATGGACAGGAAAGTTTTGTTAGCTGACAAAATCGAAGAACGACAACTTGCCTGGTGTGGTCATGTGAGAAGAATGGAGGAAAGTAATACCTTGGAAAAAATGATCAGCTAGACAAAGAAAAAAGGGCCGTCCCAGGTGAAAATAGATGAATGGAATTGTCGTGCGTATGCGTAGGAGAGGGTTAAAGGACGATGATGTGTTTGATAGCGGAAAATGGCGTTTTTTGGTTGCGGTAAATAACCTTGAATTGGTAAATGAATATGGATGATTATATACATGCTGACGACATGTTAATAACCAAAAGTCTAGCAGATAAAGAAATAATTAATGAAGCGAAACATTGGCAAATCAGAGAATGTGAAAAGATAAGCGAAAATTTAAATGAAAAGCCATCATTTTCGTCCGTGCAACTCGACAGTTTAGAGTTGCTACAAAATTTTGTGATAAAAATAATGTTAGGGATAACTTTATAAAACGATTAAATAGTTTAAAAAATTGTTTTGACGATTTCAGATATAAAAATAAAAGGCAAGCAACTACAGACAAATTTTTTTGTTTAATTAGGATTGAAAAATTTAAAATTTATCAATGTAAGTCTACATTATTGCTTGTACCGATCATACTACATTAAATACATTATTACAATATAAGTTTCAATGTTTTTGTTTGAAAATAGCCTCTTCAGCAACTTGTCAATTTTAGTTAAAGTTTACAATTTTGTGTGTATGTAGAGTTAATTTTATTCAATATGATTTTAATTTTTGTTTTTAAGTTCAGGTAAAATTCTTATACAGTGTTGTATTCTTTAATGTTCAGTTGAGTTATTTACTTACAGAAGATTAAATTTAGAGAGGAAGATTTTTTTTTGTGTGAATCGGTTCATTCGTTTATAGCGAGCGTCCGGGTATAAAGAGCAAGCAATACCCCTTGGATTTCGTTACATCTGACTTTTACTGTAATCTTTATTTTTATTTACTTCCTGATCATTATATTTCTGTATAATATTTTATTAATGATAATGTTTCATGTGCTTCTATAATTTAGTTAGTCATACCACTGATACTCAACAAAAAATCACTATTAATAAATATGTTTTCATTTCCTTTTGTAAGGAAATTTCACCACTGTAATGTAATCGACCAACGAACTCCGTCAAAAATAATTCTTATCGTATTAACTTCAACACAAGCAATTTAGAAAATTTTAGATAAAATTAAAAAAAAAATTAATATTATACTTGGTGTAATAAAAAAATCCCTTCCGGCACGCCGGAAATTTACTCACTACGACAATGGTTGTATGTGAAAAACGTTTCACGTGTTTAGCATACGACAAGCCCCATATTACTAAAATTCCAGCAACATTTTGGTCATCCCTTGCTGTAAGGGTTGTCACATCAAAAACTGTTTCAAACAAAAATTTTAGATAAAGTTTAGAGGACTATTCTAAAGACTATAAACAGTGTCTATTAAGGGAAGTATGATTTTTTTTTTGAATTCGAAACCCCATTTTTTCCACCCCCTGGGCCAATGATCGTGATATCAATAAACTTTACTTAAATATGTTTTAGGCTCTTATCCAATCAATAGTAGGAACTTTAAAATAATTCGAAATTTTATTTAATAAGAAAGTTTAGCGGTTTTTTTAAAAAGCCCCCCATTACCACCCCTGTGGTTCGATTTAGCCCATTAACGAACATGACCGAGATTTTGGGTCGTTATATTTTATGTATCAATTTGAAAGTGATTGACAGAAAATTAAGCAGTTATTGTGTCCGCAAGAAAGTGAAATATATATATATAAACTTTTGAACTAACAGTTGGTTAGGGGTGTGGGGGATGTGAAACGCGAAGATATGTCGAAATTTTCCGGAAATCGAATCGTGGTACCCAATACAATATGTAATTTTCTTATGAAATCTATTCAAACAGTTTATTTGGTTATACCTATTTGGTTTGCATGGTATTTCTTCCGCCACTACCCCATTCGGTCGCCCTAAAGCATAAGAACGAATTTCTGTGCCACAAACGGCTACTGAGCCTCGAAACAGTTTAGCGACCAGTGTCCTAAATAGCTCCTAGAGGTTACCTAAAACGTGAGCGGACTAAGTGCGTTGCCATACACCATCGGCTTAGGTGTCTAAACCGCTCACTTGTCATATATATACTGAAATCTGTAGGCGCACCCCGTCAACCACTAAAAATATATATGACATCTATAAATTAAAATTTACTTTGTCAAGAAGCAATTCGCTACCACGCCTAGGTCACTGAATGCCATCAAGTACCTGTCCACCATATTAAAGCGCATGGAACCCTAATTGGCTGATGGTCAGCCAATATATGGTCAGCCATATTTCTCAAGGATAGCTTTCCACAGCAGTGCGGTAGGAATCTTTCCCTTAAGTAAACTTCTGATGTCGGCTGAACATAGCAACCGCATCAAGAAATTTTCACACGGTCCGACAATGCGGCTCTCGCCATATTGACTCGCCAATTTTCCCCTGACCTCTAGGTCAGGGGAAAATTGCAATTGCAATTGTCAGGGTCACGCTGCAACTTAGAAGTTGCAGCGTGACCCGGTCTCTGCCCCCCCCGCCAAGAATAGGGCAGTCAAAAATCAGGTGTTCATTTGACTGGACCTCTCCGCAGACGCACAGCTCATCAGCTGCCAGACAGAATTGAAACAGATATTTGTTCATATTAACATAATTTGTGAGCATCTGGGCACCCGTTGTCCTTAAATACAAACACGAGGCATACCATCCCCCCAGATCCCGTATAAACTTGTACAGGGATATTCTCTTAGTAATGGTGTCCCAATCCAGCTGTCATACTTCCATAACGAGGCTCTGCAGCCTCTTTCGCAGGCGGAAGATGGGAAACTGAACGAAATTAAGATCCGGTGCATTGTGATTACCGTTCCGTTCTGGTACTGGTGCGGCCCTAAACCACATCCCAAATACATGGCCTCCTTGCCTCTTCGCAATCTCCATATGGCTGCCCGAACCTTCACCACTAAATCGATTGGGAGAGCCATTCCCAATACGGTAGTAACCTCGTAGGAGGTTGTTTTAAAATCACCAGTGCATACAATTTAGGCTCTGCGCTGGGCACTCCTAAAATTTTGTACAAGTGCTTCATTCATATCCAACCTATGCGCCCAAACGGGCGTCGCGTGAGAGATCATGCTTTCGAAGACACCTCGGTACATCATGAACATTTGACGGACAGACAACCCATAGTCGTTCCGTGTAAATCCTCCTAAGTTTGTGCAACACTGAGTCGGCGTCCGCCGTTGGTTATACTTATAATTAATTCCCCCCCCTCCCGCCAACCATCAAAGTTTCTTTGTTAAGCAATAGATAGAGAGTTAGCTGCATTTATCTGTCTATTTATTATTCCGCATATATTTGACTGAAAAAAAATTTATAGAACTAAAAAGAATATGAGGTAGTTGGATTTATTTTTCAAATTTTTTTACATTAACAAGTACTTCACCGGGATTGTACAACTATGTAAAGTGATAGAATAAAAATATTAAAAAAAACACATAAACATCTCTTCTTGTAATCAATCTTTATTGTATTATAATACAGTTATCAAAATCATAAATAAACTAATAATTATGAAAAATAAGAGATAAAAGAAAGATAAATTTGTTGATAGAGTTCTCTAGACGAGAATTAACTACAAGGGATTACAGGTGCTGAATAATTTTATTTAACTTCTGTTTCAAACGGGAATCCTAGTGTCACTCATATAGACGAAAAGCAAATAACTTGATACTTTATTTACTAAACCTTAAAAAATTCAGATTTACTGATAAAAATATAGAATATTTATTAAGTTAATTCATTACAGAGTCTTTTTATTTATTTTTCTGAGATTTCGAATTATTTATATAAAAAATTTACATTGACTAATATTAGTTCTATTTTTATATTAATTTTCATATTTATTGAGTTATTAAATTATCTTCAAATTTATTTTCGAAATAATTTTCAGTTTAATATTTTTAAGTGATGATTTATAATTGTGTTAACCATCCGGGCCAGTAGTGTATATTCTTGTTCAAACGTCTAAGCTCACACTAAATTGAAATTTGTGCCTCTTGTGTTTTCTGCAATTTACTTTTAGTGAATAAATAAAATTTGACTCTTACATGACGTAAATGTAAAATAATCTTTTTTTCAAATATTGTATATCAAATAACAGAATGCTTTACTTTATAAAATACTTTTTCGAATAGACTACGAATTTTTTTTTTGTCTTCAGTCATTTGACTGGTTTGATGCAGCTCTCCAAGATTCCGTATCTAGTGCTAGTCGTTTCATTTCAGTATACCCTCTACATCCTACATCCCTAACAATTTGTTTTACATATTCCAAACGTGGCCTGCCTACACAATTTTTTCCTTCTACCTGTCCTTCCAATATCAAAGCGACTATTCCAGGATGCCTTAGTATGTGTCCTATAAGTCTGTCTCTTCTTTTAACTATATTTTTCCAAATGCTTCTTTCTTCATCTATTTGTCGCAATACCACTTCATTTGTCAATTTATCCACCCATCTGATTTTTAACATTCTCTTATAGTACCGCATTTCAAAAGCTTCTAATATTTTCTTCTCAGATACTCCGATTGTCCAAGTTTCACTTCCATATAAAGCGACACACCAAATATATACTTTCAAAAATCTTTTCCTGACATTTAAATTAATTTTTGATGTAAACAAATTATATTTCTTACTGAAGGGTCGTTTCGCTTGTGCTATTCGGCATTTTATCTCGCTCCTGCTTCGTCCATCTTTAGTAATTCTACTTCCCAAATAACAAAATTCTTCTACCTCAATAATCTTTTCTCCTCCTATTTTCACATTCAGTGGTCCATCTTTGTTATTTCTACTACATTTCATTAATTTTGTTTTGTTCTTGTTTATTTTCATGCGATAGTTCTTGCGTGGGACTTCATCTATGCTGTTCATTGTTTCTTCTAAATCCTTTTTATTCTCGGCTAGAATTACTATATCATCAGCAAATCGTAGCATCTTTATCTTTTCACCTTGTACTGTTACTCCGAATCTAAATTGTTCTTTAACATCATTAACTGCTAGTTCCATGTAAAGATTAAAAAGTAACGGAGATAGGGAACATCCTTGTCGGACTTTCTTATTACGGCTTCTTTCTTATGTTCTTCAATTATTACTGTTGCTTTTTGGTTCCTGTATATGTTAGCAACTGTTCTTCTATCTCTGTATTTGAACCCTAATTTTTTTTAAAATGCTGAACATTTTATTCCAGTCTACGTTATCGAATGCCTTTTCTAGGTCTATAAACGCCAAGTAAGTTGGTTTGTTTTTCTTTATACTTCCTTCTACTATTAATCTGAGGCCTAAAATTGCTTCCCTTGTCCTTATACTTTTCCTGAAACCAAATTGGTCTTCTCCTAACACTTCTTTCACTCTCCTCTCAATTCTTCTTTATAGAATTCTAGACTACGAATAACTTAAAAAAATAACTGAAGGTCATTTTCTCTATTCCTTATGCAATTATGGTGGAGTTTAGGTCTATGAACAAAATTAATTTTCAACCTCAACCATTCAATTATCTTAAATTTACTTCAAAATTTATCTTCTAAGCCAAGGACCATTTCAATATTATATATAAATAAATGTAATTATAATATTGCATTACATAAATGTATACAATTTTCATTCGAAGAAAACTTCAATAACGCTTTCTAAACTACTTAAAGATGTTAAAAAAAATAATTAATAATCCTGCCAAAAATAATTAAAAAAAGTTTTAAAAGTTTGTGTAAATATCAAAATCTTCGGTTACCCAACGTTCGAAACCCGATACGGCTAGGATACGCTTTTCACCACAGTTTTCTTCTTATTCTTCTTTAATGATCAATCTGTAGATTGAATGTTAACTTTTTACCTTGGATATTTTTTGAGGCTTTCGCTTTATTTCTTCATAAGATTTAAAAGTGGATTCTTCAATGTTTGATTTAAATATATTTAAGTTTTTATTTTCCTCTTTTTTTTAATTAACGCTTGGATAATTCCTTATACCGAATAACAAGGACAAAATTCATCTCTACGCTTTACAATGTTTTCTTCTTCTACTATTCTATCAAAAACTTCAGATTTGTCAGTTCACAAATTCATTCGATGCTGAAAATTAAAAAAAAAAGTTACGAATAGGGAAATATAATTTCTGATGGTAGGATTTTTCTAGTCCGAAAAAATTTAAAGGGTTTTAAATTAAAAAAATTAAAATTATATTATTATTGAGGTTGGAGTAAAGCATTTGCCATACAGCACTTACCCAATCACCGTACGATTTTATGAAAAAAAGAAAAAAAGAAAAAAAAGAACTGTATTAGGTAGTCTTCTTCCTTTCCATTGCCAAATTTATAATATCCACACATCATTTTCTAAGTCTTCCATACCTTTTAAGTCGTGTTAGGATCAATATTTAAAACCATTTAGGATTTCTTTCACTGGACATTATTTACAAAAGACAGAATATTAGTAATTATGGCAACTAAAAGTACAGACTTTTGACGAGGAAAACTTCACAATTTATTTCTGTTGTAATGGTAGGAGAAATTAATTAATTTAATTATTAAAAATCTTCTTCTTTAATGAGTCTATTTAATTGACAACTTCACCCCATACGGTTTTGATTTATAGCTTAAAACCTTCTTTGGGATAACACGAATGTATCTTGCAGACATAAGCGATCGGTTGGTTGGTTTTCGCGTGATGCTAGAACAAACTTTCGGTTTTACATATAAGATTATTTCTTATGAAAATCGTTTGTCTTTTATTTGCTTTCTTTGATTTGATACGTTTTGGTCTGCTGGGGCAATTGTATGTAAAGATAACAAAAATAAACATCGGTACTCTCATAGCAAGCAGCTTTGATAAGTACCGCTCATGTCTTTACATATATGTGTCATAACCGTAACAATCATAATTTATAACACTTTTCACTGAGAAATTATTCATAACATAAATTATCACCGCTTACTTTGCAATTTAAATTATATTCAGGTTTATATATTTTTTAATTATATTTTTTTTAAATAACTTCTTAAAGTTAATTTAAGTTTATACAAAGTGAATAATGTAAATTATGAAAAAATAATAATAATTAAATTTGTTTTAAGAAAAAGTTTAAATTAAAGCAAAAATAAAAAATACCATCATATCAATAAGTATGAAGATATTCAAATTTAATGAAAATATAAAGGTACTACCAAAATGTACTTAACACAGAATCTATTCAGAATATCCATGACTACAGAAAGATGTGGAATTTCAAATATTACTGGTTGGTATTAAATCATAAATATAAAATACGAAAAGAAGAGAGTCTGAAATCCCTTATCTAAGGTATAAAAGAATCTTTAAAATTCTTAAGCATATGTAGCTCTTGATAGCAAATTAGATATTCCTTTGTGATTCACTGAAGGATAGATTTGTAAAAGGATTCTTTTGCTAACATGAATCTATTTATTTTTCTCTAAAAATATTCTTTTCCAGTGAATAACTCAATTCTTTCCTACAACTGATTCTAAATAAAGTAAATCTATACTGCTAAATAGTAAAAGAAATGAATATGATTTTAAAATTTACTTTTTATAAAATCTATCTAACTGCCAACCATTTCATTTCTAATAAGATTTTTTAAAGCATGTTTTTCTACAATGATCAAAGGATAATAATAATAATAATAATAATAATAATAGTAGTAAAAATGGTAACATATGTACCTTCTTTTTTTTTTGACTCTGCTCCCCTGGGCCACCCAGGGGAGGGCCTGTTATACTCTAATGGGTCTCCCCACCAACCGGCTGTATGTCCGGCAAGGCAGGTCGGCCCACCGGTCAGGTCTTTTGAGTCTCATTTGCCCTTCTGTATCGCTACGCCATACCTTGGAAAGTCGTGACGCATCGATGGGTCTTTTACACTTAGATAGACCTATTCTCCCTCGGAGTCCCCAGTGGATCCTTGGAACTGACACACCTAAGCATGCCAGCCCACGCCACTGGGGCTATCCACCCTACCCTAACCTATTCACTCAGAATCAGAAGCCCAGTTTCCTCTCGTCTTCGTTTTTTACTGTTAAGATATTCCTGATAGGTCCTTCAATTCTTTTCCAATTGTCCTCACTATGTAGCATGTTACTCGTAATCTCCTCAGGTCTCATCGTTGATAAATTTGTGTCCCGTCTATTTTGTATCCATCTGATGCATTCCTTGAAGGTATGGTCTGCATCATCCTCAATGCCGCAGTACATACAGGCCGGCGTTTGCCTTCTCCCAACTTTGTGAAGGTAATAATTAAAATTACCGTGGCCCTTAAAGTACTGCGACAAAAAGAAGTCCACCTCCCCGTGTTTCCTATTGATCCAACTCTCAAGATCATGGATTAGCTGTTTTGTCCTGCCAGCAGGTCCTACCTCTCTCCACCTTTCTTTCCACCTAGTTATCAGCCTATGCTTAGCCTCCTGAGTTTCCAGTCCTTGCGATATCTCTACCCTGTAATGGGCCATTAAGTCGATTGGAGGTACTGCTGGCAAAACGCAAAGTGCCTCATAGGAGACTGTTCTGTAAGCGGAAACCACTCCCAGCAACAGCCTCCTATGCGTTCTCACAAGTCTATTTTTGTTTTTATTGATTCGTAATGAAGTACATCATACAGGCACTGCATACAATAAAGATGATACAACTGCCGATGCTGTCACTTTTCTTTTGGACGCTCTAGGAGCCTTCTTTGTTGACATGATCGTATTTAACCCTTTTATCATGTTGTCCGCTTTATTGCATATACTATTAATATGTTCAGAAAAGACACAATTTCTCTGAAAGAGAATTCCCAGATATTTCAGGCAGCTTGTCTCAATTATTTCCTCTCCATTCACAACAATGTTCAGACGTTCTATAACTCTTCTACCAGTAAACGTGATGAACTTACATTTATTAATTGATAACATAAGTCCCTTTTCTTGCAACCATTCATGTATCTTTGCTAGCGCCATATTGGCCTTCCTCTGTACCTCCAATCCCGTCTTGCCCTGTACAAGGACTGCCAAATCATCCGCATAGGCTATTGTTTCCACACCAGGCGGATAGTCCAATTGTAGAACGTCATCATAGGTGAGGACCCACAAAAGAGGACCCAAAACCGAACCTTGGGGAACTCCACCGTATATATTGAATATCAATTCTCCTTCTTGTGAATTCACTGTACAAGTCCTTTCTGAAAGGTATTTCGCCACCTGTCTTCTCAAGTACGGGCTGATGTTTTTTGCCTGTAATGCCCTATGAATCTGACTCCACTTTACTGTGCTGAAAGCATTTCTAACATCTAAGGAGACAAGAAACGGAATTTTTCTAGTTCTCCATGTACCACTTTTTACCTCAAGGGCCCAATTTATTACCTTGTTGGCAGCTAATACGGTGGAGCGTCCCCTCCAAAAACCAAATTGATTTGGGCTAATCCCTTCAC
This sequence comes from Lycorma delicatula, assembly GCF_047948215.1. NCBI lineage: Eukaryota > Metazoa > Arthropoda > Insecta > Hemiptera > Fulgoridae > Lycorma > Lycorma delicatula. The sequence continues at coordinate 16,141,328 of NC_134455.1, read as the reverse complement.
CTTCTTCAACTTCTCTAGTAATTCTGGCGGCCAACATTTTTTCAACCGCCTTTCCCTGATTGTTCAATAAACTAAGTGGTCTATACTTCACTTGACCTTGTTTATCATTACTTTTTGGGAGGAAGACCACTCTGGCCTCCCTCCAACATCTGGGAAAAGAATCCCTTTCAAGCCCATAACTGGCCAAGTCCGTCATTTCCCAAGGCAACTATGTAAGGTAACATATGTACCTAGTAGCAAGTAGCTGAAGGCCTTTTATCTCTAAGGGTTCGAATGCAACTGAAATACTCATAAATCATTCCTTTCAAGTTATTTTGAACTATTGGTACCAATTCTCAAGTGACAGATAGGCTCTGATACAGTATCAGATTTCTTTTTATAGTTTTGTAGGAGGCCTAATTACTAATAATAAAAAAAAAAAAAATACCACTCCGCTCAGCCTCCAGTATATTTATAAATAAACCTATTGATTTAAAAAAAATAGTGGGAGAAAAAATATAACTGTTAAAATGATGAATTTTAACGTTTTCATATTTAAAGTAAACAATATACCTATATAAAGAATTCCGATTCGTATTTGTCAACTTGAATATGGAATTCGGCATTAAAAATTTGTCAAATTTTATTGTAAGTGATCTGAGAATATATTTTATCGCCCATTATCGGAATAATAATCGATTATATGAGTTACTGCAAACATGTAAAAATGTTACGCACGTTTCGAAATAAATATTTAATTTCTTGAGTGGTTCACTCGTTTCTCTACCAACAAAGTAAGGAGGGTGTGTTTTTTTTATCTAAATAACCCAAATCTCACATGTTCTAAAAATAAAATCTATTAAAAAAAATTATTATCAAACAGAGGAATTTTTTGATTTATAATAATACAAAATTCAAGAAATAACAATGCCAAAAATAAGATTTAAAATATCATTTTCTAGTATCATTTTTAATTTTCTCCTGAAATTCAACGCTTCCATAATTTGGTAATAAACCTTACAAAATACTTATGCTTAATTAACAAATTATAATCAAATATTTTATCTACACTATTGACAATGTATTATCGGAAACTGTAATATTACTATTTATAGGATATTATACAATTTTAAATATGTTTTATTTTATGGGAACATTTTATTGAAGGCAAGATAATGAATATGTTTTTGAAACACTTCTTAAATTATTTGGCACACTTTTAGGCAAAATTACATATGATGTTATCGTTAGTGCTTAAAATTTTATTACTTTTTATAAATAATTTACTTATGTGTTTTAAAACCAGTGAATTATAAAAAAATAAACAGTTACTTATAAAAAACATAACTACATTTTTGAAATTGCGCTGTAAAAATATTTTTTGATGTAAATCAATTGACTGAATCAGATACTTGGAAATAAAATATGTTTTTTTACGCTTGCCAAATCAACAATGAAGGATAAAACTAAAACATATATACAACATATTACTTATTATTCAATTCAATTCTTCCTAAAAAGAAAAGCTTTAATTTGGTATAAATGAAATAATTATTTAGCAAAATTATAACCCTAACTCAGATGTTTGCATTCATTAGACAGATTTTACTGTAATATAACTGTCTCAATTACAACATTTACTTTAGAGTAATTACAACTTTAGAGTAATGATTTCAATTACAAATTTTACATAGACAATAAATTTTATTTAATAAAATATTTTTCCTTTGTAACTTTCATCTGATAAAACTCATGAACATAAACTTAAAAATTATTTGATACGGAAGATCTACGGTAAAAAAAATTATATTTCAATTATAAGATTTTGAAACCATGCAATAATCTCAAGTTTCTTTATTCCTAATTAATTATGATCGATCATTACATTTACTGAAGATTGTTAACTAAAAATGGTTGCTGTACACAGTAGGATATTTTTCAAAAAGGTATTTTTTTTGTTACATGCTATAGAGTAGCAAATGATGAATTTTTATCTAAAACAAATAGACTGAAATTTGCGGTAAAAAAAAAATTACAGAAATCATTTTATTCAGCTGTATGAATAAAATATTGTAATAGATACGAAAACATTAAATTGGGAATTCTTTCTACTTACTTTTAGAGATAAAAACATGATACTGATATGTCTTAAAAATGCCTATGTTTTTAATTATAGGTGAAAACATTGAAATGTTTAATACTTTATAACTTTTAAGACAAAATACACATTATGATACTTTTTATCTTCTAGATAATCTAGTAGATGTCACCTACTTTTATCTTTTATTATTTCTCCCTAAACCCAAAGCTAAAACTTTTCAAATGTTGATAAAATCCATTATTCTTTATATTTGACGATAGAATTCGTAGATTTATTGCTTTGAATTAGAATAAAACAAATCTTAAATCAAAGATAGAAGCGGTGACTCGATTAACATTAGTTAAAGTAAAACACTTAGCGACCTAGTTTGGTTATAATCCTACAAAAATTGTTCTTTTGCAACTCAACGGATGTCCTGTTATTGAAATTTTACTCAAAATACTTTAAGATATCGCTTACTATACTTTAATTTACATAAAGAGAAAAATAATCGGTAATGCTTTTCGGGGGTTGTTTCTGAGGGAGAACCGACAAGTTTCAAGGGCTAGAATAAATATTTGAAAAAAAAACCCGATAAAAGGATATATTTTATTAAATCGATTAATCCACATAAAAATAGGTTTATTGATAAATAATAGTAATAAATGATAATATAAAAAAATTAAAACAACTTGTACCTCATTTCATTACATAAACGTGAGTTCAAAATTCATTAAAATAAAAAAATAAAAAATTAATGAATTGTTAATTTTTAAAAGCTTTTATTTACCTCGCTTTAGGAATAATCAAATCTTGTAACTGCTATATCTTTTGATCTATCGTATGAAAATCAATGAAATTTGGTACACGTATGTATCTTGGATGTGTAAAAATAAATATTTTTAATTTTTTTAGTCTTAAAAAAAAATATAAAAAAAAACAAAAAATTACAAAAATATATTTGATTACATATAAAAAATTATTTTTTATAAAAGCTTTTATTTAACTAATATTAATAATAATATTAACATTGATAAAAAAAGGAAACAAATTATAAAAACCCACTTAAAGATAAAAAATAAGAATTAAATCAAATTGAGTATTTAAAAAAATATATATATTAACAAATATAAAAATGTTCTGAAAAGTAAAAAAATAAATTATATAAATATCTAATAAATAACCAATAAAAAAAAAAAATAAATGTAATAATTATTACATTTTAGAATTAAAAATAATAAAAATATTTAGTTAAATAAGAGCATGGCGCAGTTTTTATAACACTCTTTTCAAATAAGTATTTATAGACATATGCTGTATTTCAAAATGTATTTTTTTATTTAATGAGGTTGTTTAGTATATTTATATACTTTATTTATCTGTAATAAAATAACTCAAGTTTTAATTCTTTGATGGTTCAAATTTGCACCGAGATGACCTTTAAGGGTTAATATGATTAAAAATAAAAATTAAATTTAGAAATCTTGCACTAAGTCTTGCACTAACATTTTGACGTTAATCTGAAAAATTCATAATTATTATCATTATTATAATTGTAATCGTAATTATGAATTCATTAAATAAAAATTCATAATTAATTAAAATGAAACTTTTAACGGAAAGAGTGCGTTTAATTTGGCTTAGATTACAAACAGAATTCGAAGATGAACTTCAGCTATGTGACAACACGTTCAAAGAAAGCGAGGGGGTGCATTTTCTCAGATTGTTACTTGTAGGTAGTCAGTCTCAACTGGAGAGGTTCCAGCAGACCTTTCCGCCTCCTCGCCTCGTTATTAAAAATGAAAATGAAAATTAAATGTTGTAAAAATAAATGTTGTGTTGTTTTAAATATATTATAAAAACTGCGCCTAGCTTTATTTAACTAAATATTTTTATTACTTTTAATTTTAAAATTTAATAATTATTACATTTATTTATTTATTGGTTATTTATTAGATATTTGTATAATTTATTTTTTACGTTTCAGTGCATTTTTATATTTGTTAATATATTGTATTTTTTTTTTAAATTCTCAATTTGATTTAATTCTTATTTTTTTACTTTTAGAGGGTTTTTCTAATTTGTTTCCTTTTTTTTTATTAATATTAGTTAAATAAAAGCTTTTTTAAAAAATAATTTTTTATTTAAAATTATGTTGAAGTAGGTGTATGAGTATTATGTTGATCACAGTACGAATTATTATAACATAGAAATAAAGTACGCGATAAATGAGTATTATGAAAATCAAAGTGATGCATGGCTAGGCAAATATTACTTTAAAAAAAAGAAATAAAATTAACATTAAAAAAAATAAATAAATATATGCTTTATTCATAAATGAAGCTGCTAAAATAAAGAAATAAATTTTAACAAGAGTTTCAATTCATAACAATTAGAAAATTTTTTTTATGCGAGACATCGTTGCATGAGAATGAGTAATGAAAAATTATTTTATAAATTAAAATTAAGATTTTTTTATTACTAATTGTACATCAATTGATTTGATGCTAATATAGAAAAATGTGTATCGTGATGTTTTGTTTATTCTAATGATTGGACCCAGTTATCAGAAAAACAAAACCTTATAATTCTAGAAAACATTTAACTGAGAAACGATTGTAAAATATCATAATTTACTAAAATGCCTGTAACCTGCACAACCAGTTCTCTTAATAAACCCTGGTGTTGCCAAAACAATTTGAAATCAATACTTATTCTGCAAACTGTAATCAAACAGTGCTGTAAAGTAAAATAGCACAGTTTAGCTGAACAGTTATTACGTGTTGTTAATCATAATCCTCCTTAAATCTATTCATCTAGAGACGACATGTAATAAAACGATAATTTCGTGGGCCGAAAAATTTTCTACTCATATTAAATGGAAGTTCGTTAAAAAAGAATGACGTATCCTTAAAGAGGAAACATTTATTAAGGATATCTATTAAAAATGTCTACATTTAATAGAAAACATTTTTACAGAAGTCGGAAAATTGTAGGTAAAAAGAGTCTCTGAGGGAAATTTCGCTGAACAGGAATTAAAAAAGTTTATTTAATTTTATTTACTACATTCGTGGATACATATAGTACGCTATAATGTACACATTCTATCTACACCACTATTGTCTACATCCTACTATGTACGAGTAGTATCATAATTGTACACAATATCTGAACTCGGTATATACGGGATTAAGAAATATATTTTAAAATAATGCGTAGTGATTTCATTAACTATTATGATTTGTTGTTAAAAATGCGCTGTTTATTTAAAATTCTTACTTTTACTACCTGATAAAATTTAGCCAAACAGACCTCGGTAGGAGAAGCTATTCTACAGGATGGATTCCATAATATGTTATGATCAGCGAATTTTCTAAAACGCTTCAATCAGTGATTTCATAATGTGTTTTAAATATAAAAATATATTGAACATTATGAGTTAGTTTGATAAAATAGAAGAAGATTCAAAGGTATTGGGGGTGAATCGTAGATATTTTGACGGTATTTTTAAATGAAAATGTTTACGATTTGATTTGTTTTGTATGATATATAAACATAATTTATTATTTTTAAATGTTACAGTATCAGTTTAAGAAGATTTTAATTTAAATAAAAAGGAAATGATCTAGAGAAGTTAAACAAGATATTTTCAATGTTCATATAACTGAAAATGTGTAACCGAGTTTTATTTGGTTTCTTCCAGGCAGCTCCATTATCTAAAGTTAATGCCGTCTGTTAAGATTTACCATCTGTTTAATACGTCCCTCTAGTTGACGATGGTTTTTTCAAGATGATAGAGAGAATGGTTAACTGTAGTCTGGTTTTATTCTTCCGTCGATCACCTAGATTGCATCTAATCGGATTAATAAATGTGATTTCTTTAAGGTGAATACCTCGTTGCTGTCTTCTTTAACTTAAAGAAGTGACACGATTCGACTTGAAAAAGCCAAATTTCAAATATTCTCAAGGTGTGGATAATAAATGGAAACATGCTGGCCTTTATTAAAGGGCTTTGAGCGATCGAAGATTTTGCGTTCACACACGGTTGACACTTTCTAATGAGATTTTCTTAGAAAAATGGGGCTCTAGAAGGAAATTTAGTACGTTCTATTTTATTTGCAGTGAAAATAAACGACATAATGAAATGAGTCCTGAAAGCTGCTTTATGCTCAAATTATGTTGATGATTTTTACATTTTTGTTTACTCTTAATTCTCAGTCATTTCCGAGAAATTATTACATAATACAATATCTCGTTTCAAAATTTGGTATAAATTTTCGGGTTTTACCATCTCCTCAGAGAAAACAAAATTTCAATCCGTTTCTCGTTTTAGAGAACAATATAGATCTTGACTACGTATGAAACCTGAGCGGATTGATTTACAGTAAAGTTGTTACGGTTACTTTTCAACCAACGAATTACTCGGACTAAACACCTAAAGGAGCTGAAAATTAAATGTATGAGAACTTTAGATACACTAAGAGTCTTGCCTGATATCCATTAAACACTGATAGAGTACATGTCTGAAAAACGTAGTAAACATACATCACGTTTTTATTTCACTTATATTAAGGCTGTGCAGTAGACTCATGAGCACGAAATGATATGTTAAAATACGAACTCTTTATATATATAATATAAAAATATGTAATGGGAATGAGGATTGTGTAATACTTTAATAGTAACAATTAACGCTGATTTTTAGAACGCATTTATCTATTTTTTTTTTTTTTTTGATAAATGAAGATATTCTTTCTTACACGACAAAAAGTTTTTTTGTTTTTTTTAAGGAGTGCGCTAAAAAAGGTATTAAACATGCATATTTAACTAGCAGTATGTTGTATTATTTTATAAAGCTTTCATTGGTTTTCTTTTTATAGGCACGTTAATTCTTCAATTTAATTCTTAGTTCATAAATGTTTACTACTACTATCCGAAATGGAATATCTCTGTATTTGAACGATAAATAATTCAATTAAGTCTGTTGAAGCTATTAACATGGTCATCCCATTACGTGACTCACCTGACTGATGAGAAAAAAAACGAATTGTCATCTAAACTGACCTCCTATTTTCTCTTAACAATTTTACGCTCTCAAATATTTCTTACTTTTGAGCATTCAACTAATACTTTTCTTTTTCCTCTACTTAAACAAAACTTGTTTCAGAATGTATCTCAAACCCAATATGTATATTTTAAAACTTTTTTCAGTGTTTCCAACAACAATTTAACTGTCAGTTGCCGATGTTCTTTTACATGGAAATGATAAACATTTTTGTACTTTCTACATATGTGTCAAGGTCATCCAAAAGTTGTATGATGTGATAAATAATTTATGACTTTTGTAAGGCATTGAAAAACTCTGCAGTTGCTGTTATTACAATTTACATTTTGTAAGTTCCTTATTTATTTTCTTTACATGTTGTTCATAAAAACAGTAAATGATACAGGTTTTTTGCGAAAATTTCGAAAAAGGAATGGTCAGTGTTTTGTTTTATAGCATTCTCTTTTTTGAATTTGATGAAACATTATTCTCTGTTTACTTACTTTCCGGTGAAGAATTTTTCCTTCTTCATACTGAGAAAGATTATTTGGTTTTTTTAGTCATAAAAAAAAATGTGTATATGTAACTATTTAATAACTGAACGTAAAAGCCAAAAGAATAACGCAACAAACGGCCATCCAACACTATACCAATATTAATGAATATGTACAGTATCAGCTAATTCGTAAAATCACAGTACGGCTAATACCGACTTTCTCTGAATTATATAAAGTGTGCTTTATCGAAGATATGTGAAGAGCAAAGAAGCATTAACCCAAAATGAAAGGTGATAAAATTACACTAATGAGATGTTCAAGCATTACTTAGGTATCTTAGGGAGTTCGCGGTTTGCTTACTTTTGAAGGAGATCTACTTAAATTCTTAGTAAGATAAAACAGGGAAAGCGAAATCGGCAAAAGTGTTTATCAATAAATATGTAATATTTAACCCAATAATATCATTTGCTTCCTTATATCTAAGAAACTATTTCAGAAAAATTTCACAATTTATCGTCGCTAGTTATCGGTTTAATAAAGGATATTGACAGTTTAAACACGTTGAAATTCTCACTATTGCAATTTATTATCTTACTATTTACAAAATAAACCAACTATATGTCTCAAACGATTCTTATTCTAGTTGAAATTAAAATTGTTAAACGTTTTTTAGAAAATTTAGGTTTTAAATACAATAACAATTACAAAACAATAATAAACTTTATAGAAAAATTGTTTATTTCTGTTATTTACAAACAAAACTAATGTATATGTTTATCAATGAATAATGACATTATGTCGTCACCCTATTCACAATAAACTCAGCGAACAGCGACTTGTACTTGACCGCAGAAAGAACAGAAACACTTTTACAATTTTAACGCAAATCGAAATATAGATATAACGCACTCTTTGCTCGACTGATGTACTTACACATTCTACCTGCTGGCTTTTGGAAGAATTTATTCCAATGGGCCTAGTAATTGTTCTGACGAAACAGCAACCAATCTACACTTTTTTCATTCAAGCTTAATGATTTCAGAACATCTATGTTGGAATCTTCTACACTGCTCTAGAAATTCTTTTTATTGTTCCTCTTTATAATTTCTGAAATTTTCTCTTTTTAAATTTATTTCACTATAATACATTTATATTCTTCATTTTCTCTCTCTTTCTTACTTTTTCGTTTTACCCTGCGCCCTCCTTAAGGCTGCTCATGTCAACCAGCTACTTGTACAGCGCTTTGCTGTAAGGTTTGTCTCTGAAAGGTGCAAGACACTTCAGATAATCATATCCACTCTGTACTTTACAGTAGGTTGCCATTTCCATATGATCATGGAACCGGCATGGAACATGGTAGCATGGAATCATGCTACCAAATCATATGGTAGCATTAGTCCTTACAGAAAATTATCTTGGTGGGTTTATGGGGGTAGATTCTTAGCTTCTTTGTAAGCTATTAGGAAAAGAAATAGTTACTTGTCCTCGTCACGATGATTATCTGAAACGACCTTTAGTGGTGCTCCTCTTGTAGTTTAAATTTAAACTTGTATTGTCTTACTCTCTTCTCTAGTTTTATATTGTCTTACTCTCTTTTTTAGACAGTATTTCTCTTTTTCAAGAACAAAACGTTCGCTAAAGATGAGATACAAGTTCCGCCATTTATCACGGTATATTTCTCTGGGTACTCCGAAACATCGGAAAAATTCCTCTCTAGAGCTTCTGATCATGCTTATTGATTTAATATAGCGAAGTTCCGGCTAATTAGTGAAGTAATCCATAGCTACTAGCAGACACATTTTTTCTCCGTAAATAGACGGGAATGATCCATCAATAGGATGGGCAGATGCAAGTTCAAGTGGTGTTTTTACATTCTAATGATGTATGCGGTCTCGGCTTCTCCATCTTGGTCTTAGATTACCCCAAGTGTTATACAATTAGAGAAATCCTCAGCGAACTAGAAGTAGAGTTCATCTCTACATCTTTTCCAGCGTTTTACTGACGTCTAAGTGATCTCCCGAATCTACGTTCAAATTTCTTTTAGAACTTTCTTCATTCTTATCCATATTACACAAAGAACAAAATTTCACTCTTATTGTTATATTACACTTAATAAAATAAATTAGCTCTCCCCTAGCATTGGAAAACCAGTTGATCAATGAAGACGTCTCTTTACTTCATAATTCTCTTTAGTCAGTATTTATCTATATAATTAATTCCTAGATTAATGCTCGTGTTTTACTCCATAATCTCCATAATCTGGTTTCTCTGTAGGTACATTCCAGTTTTCATTTAAGCCATTAATGATTTCATAGTTTTAAATTTCCTATGGAAAAGTATGACATAGGCAGATCACATCTTAAAGATAAATATCATTAGTTGTTTAAGAGGAAAATAAAAATCGGAAGAGAATTGGTCCTATATACAAAAAGTAATTGGCGAAACCCAAAACCCTCTGTTCTACAAAAACCCTTAAATAGAATAGAATTGTGAAATCTATTCATTCACAATATCTCCATACTTACCCCAATATAACCCCATACTTCAATACCGCCATAAAGTATTGATATTAAAAATGACATTTAATATAGGAGCTTTGTCAATAAACCATGCTTATTACTTAAAATAATATTTTTAAAAGTGTTCAATACGTGTTTTACTATTTCAAGCGTTTACTTTTTAGTGAAATGTTTTTCCATAGACAGCTAGCTGTTAGCTGCAATTTCAGATTATGTACTTAGAAATTCAATCTACCCGTTCATTCTTACACCATTACTTTTTATTCGTCGCTGCTTTACCTCTGTTCGTAAATACTAGCGTCTTAAATTTATTTAAATTAATTTTTAGGCCCAATTGTAACTTCATCATTGCTATTTTTGATCTATTATACAAAAGTTTTACTATATTTGAAGACATACGTAGTTTGTCCAATTTATATAGAAGTGTATCTTATTTATTCGAAGAGTTGGTGTGGTATTTTCTAATATTTGTTTACAAAGGAGAGAAGAGAAAATTACCAAATAAGTGGTTGCCTAGTATACTTTTTTCTTTTTCTTTGGTTTTATAAACACTTCTCCCGGAGCCGGACCCACAATTAGGTATAACTCAGCTCAGGGAGTTGTCGTCGCCAACTTAACCTAAACAAGACCCACTCGAATCTTGGTTGTAACACCTGCCTACTTCCATCCGGGTTCCCCGAGGGGGCTCCAGCCGTGTGTTGGTCTTAACAGCTTACCGGGTCTCGGTTTTAACGCAGTCCTCGTGTCTTATCATCGTCGCTCATCCCGGCAAGCCCTGACGAACGACAACTCCACAAAAGGCTGTCCATCACCTCCTCGCTACCTCATCGTCCCTACCTTTGTGCTGTACTATCATTGTTATATAATTTGACATGGCCCTGCATTTGTCGACTCCAGATAGCATGTTCGGTACATTCGTGTCTATATTGAGGGGTCCATTATTTGTTCGCAGATGCCTCTTTCAACCATCCACCGTCGACACCTGAACAGAACATGTTCAAGGGAGTCGTAGTCCCCATATATGTACTCGGAATTGAGGCCCTTTTGCTTCCGAAAAGATATGACCGACGATCCGTGCCCCGCTAAGAACTGGGTTAGCCAGAAATTGAGTTAGCCAAATTTGCGGTTAATCCATGCTGCAACCTGTTTAATTAAGCGGCGGGTCCAACGCCCCGTTGATGATTGATCCCACCTCCTCTGTACTCTCGTATCACGCCCGCCAAAGCAGTTACTTTGTCTCCTCCCCTAATGATGTTACACCGCATCACCGCTAACTGGGGGAGAGGGGCTAACTCCAGCAATTACTAGGGCAGCATTTACCTAATACTTGAACGGGGTTTAATCAATCAACCCGGCTTACTACCACTGCGAGCATGCTTACGCTGTGTAAACTGTAAAATCAACTTACTCCACAGGAAATAGCAAATTTGTAATAACTTGCCTCTCCTGATTTTGAAACTACTTCCTTCATGATCTTAAAATGTTAAAAATCAACATTGCTCATAGTCAAACGGTACACCTGCATCAAAAATATCACTACACTACAGATAGTCTGTACTACCAGAAACTCAAGTCTAAAATTGCATGCGAAAAGTACTTGATCGGAGAATTAAAGACTTCGCACGAGCCAAAAGCTGGGTAGAAAAATATTTTCTATTCTTAGTATTTTTTATTGTAGAACTATAAACTAATAATAAAAATAGGAAAAATAATTAAAACCATTCATGCTTACATTTCTATCTAAGAAAGTATTAACAAATAACTGGTATTAACACTATTAAATTTTAGTGTCTAAATAATGTTAAAAAATCGGATATTTTGGAGCTACGAATTAAATAAAAGTAATAATAATATAATTTTTATTATTAATCAGCAGTTGCTCTCTATTTTCAAGTTTTTATGTAACTTCAGAATATTTAGCACATTATCTGTTGTGTACAACACTCTTTTTATAGGAAATAAGTTTTTTTGGTAATTTTTTTGTAAATATATTTGTTATTAGTATATGCCTATCCCGGTAAAGACCGGGATAGGCATATACTAATAACTTTTATGTGGATCTGAATACTAGATCGTAAATACCGGTGTTCTTTGGTGATTGGGTTTCAATTCACCACACATCTCAGGAATGGTTGATCTGAGACTATACAGGATTAAACTTCATTTAAATTCATAGATATCATCCTCTGAAGTAATACCTTACGCTGGTCCCGGAGATTAAGCAGAAAAAGAAAGAACGTATATGCCTATTAAATTAAATTATTTTAATCAGAAAACTAAATTCATTCCTCTGTTATGACTAATTATAAGTTAAATTTATAATTCAGCTAATTTATTTCAGTTTATTTTTATAGGAAGTAAGAGTTCAATTTAATTTAATGCTGTTATGTATCGGAAGGATGAAAATAACCAAGTCAGGCAAAGTTATTTTTCAATCTATTGACAAGAGACAAGTGAATGTACCGTTCTTAATTTTTTAGAAAGATGATTTTTTTTAAAAAATAATTATATTTATAAACTATTATTTTTATAGCAAAATGAAATAATGGTATATTTTTGTCAAGGCATTCGTTTTTTCGTCGAAGAATAAATAGGCGTATGATTAAAAACATGCGTTAAAAAATATAACTGACGTCAGCATTTTTGTCCAATATCTGACTGATTACTCTCAAGGGAAGAATAAATACGTTAAATTTTTCAATGAAATTAAGCAATCTGGGTTTACATTTGCATCACGTCAAAAATAATTAAGTTCAAATCAAGTATTGGAATTCAACAATATAAAGTGAGGTAGTAAATTCTTAGAAATACCTAGAAAGTTTTCATTTGAATATTATGTATCTATATTCAAAGGTATAAGGTTATAACATACATTTTTCCTTTTTCTAATGTAGCGACAGATATGCGTTGTGTTATGCCATTAATAAATACAATTACCAAGCAGGAGTCATTGATACTTTTCCGTCTATATGAAAAATATGTCTGTAACTACTTTATTTTCCATAGATTTACGTGTAACTTTAATGGTTATTCACTAATAGTTAACTTCAAATTAAATTGTTATTTTTTATTTATTTACAACAGTATTTTAACACCATTCATATACCTATCATTCACTGATAAGTTTATTCTTAATAGAAGGAAAGTGTGAGGTTAAGTGTAATCTCCAATCTCTATCTATAAATCCATAATTTAAATCAAACCTCTACTAACACAAAAACAGTTATCCTGTTAGTATTATAAACTTGTTTCTTGCATTTCAGATTTATGCACTTCGCTACAAGGTGTAGATTAGGTTATGGGCAGGAATTATTTTGCCCACTTTTACTACCAATATCTATAAGATAATCCGACATCATGTTACTGAATTAAACCAAACTTAAAAATAATAAACTGTTCCTGTAACTATTTGATCCTGAACTGAATAAATAGAAAGAAATAATTTTTATCGACGACAATCATAAAAGGAATCTAATTTAAGACATTTTAACTGATTTACAGCTAACTTTAGCTGCTTTAATTTCCAACTAAAACTAAAAGAAACAAATCTGACGTGGACACTACATGACTTCCATGAACGCCTATTACATTACATATATGCATTTAAAAAAAATGAAAAGTACATAAAATCTTATGTACTTTAATAAATTCTACTATTTTTTCATATCAGAAGCTATTAATGAAATAACTTCTGAGGAAATAACGTCTTTTTGGACATTTTTGGTTCAGTCGATTGTAATCAAAACTAGAGGTACACCACTAGATGTTACTAAATAGATAATCCTAAATCCAAAATTTCAACATCCTACGGATGAGTTATGTGAGATACGTACCTACATACATATATACATACGCACAGAAGTCTTGCCAAACTATTAAAAATGGATTCAGGTATGATCAAAATGTACATTTCTGCTGAAATCTAAAAATGTAAATTTTTAGCGATTACGATAATTTCTCCTTGTACGAATTACAAGAAAGTAAAAACATTGAGGTAATAATTGTCCATACTGATTTCATCGTTTTTACTTCCTTGTACAAAGTATTGTGATCGCGGAAAATTTAGGTTTTCAGATTTCAAAGGAAATATCCATTTTGACCATCCTGAATCCATTTTGACGAGTTTCGGTGTGTTGTCTGTTCCACGTATGCATGTATATACGTACGATTCTCATATAACTTGAAACCGATTAGCCGTAGGATGTTGAAATTTTGGATTTAGGATTATCTATTTAGTAAAATCTAGTTATGTAGTTATGACTGAATCAAAAGTGTCCAAAAAAGGCCAAAATCCCCCCAAAAAATGGATTTTGGACTTTTTTCTTAACTGCAGTAACAAGCCCTCATTGAAAGCTTTTCAACGATCTATCATAAGTAGTACTTATTTCCATTGGTTCAAGAGCTATAGCCAAATAAGATTTTAATTAATGAAATATTTGGTCGTAGGGGAAGGCACATCGGTTAGAATCAGACTTCATCTCTTTTTTTTTAAGTTTATTATATTTTTTAAATGTAAATCTATTGATTTATTAACAATTATTAATCTCTGATTGTAAAAAAAAATTACAATAAATAATAATCAATAAGAACAATAAAAAAAAGTTGAAAAATATCAGAAGTTATTAAAAAAATAAAATTTTATGTCCTTTTAATTTTAAAAGTAAGTTATGTGAGGTCCACATCAAATTTGGTGAAACATCTGATTATTCGTTTTTGTTTTTATTTATTGGAGGGGTCATCTTAATAATCTGAAAAACATAGTATTAGATAGATATAAGACATACGTTTATTCAGAGAATGATAAAGGGACTTTTACTCTATCCTAATATTTCAGGTAAGATTATTGAATTAATAATTGTATAAATATTTGATATTAATAACAACTAATATTTCAGCAATTGTGTAACTGTCCGCTGATCCAGTGGAGGATCGTATCTCACTTTCAAATGAAATAAGTTTAAATTAAGTGTAGCAAAAAATGTGTACATGTAATTTAATAGGCGTAAAATGAAGTCATGTGTTGTCCACACCAGTTTTTTTTTTTGTAACTCTTTCTTTACAATCGGGTTCACCAATTGGAACCATAAGTAAATCGTACCAAACACTACGCCATGAAATAGGATCATCCAAAGATATTCCTCAAGATTAAATATCAAGTAAAAGGGCAAAATAGATAATCAAGTAATAGAGAAATTGATAAATTAAAATTGAGATAATAATGTCGTCAAAAGAGTCCAGTCAGTGAATAACACAATACAAATAGTGAATAATGAAAAACTGTAAAACACATTAAGAAATCTTGGATTGAGATAGATATTTTCCTCATTCCTACGATCCACAACTCACCACAATCAGTTGCCTCACGTTTTTCACTATTCATCAAAGAATGCAAACATCGATAGGGTCGTGTTCGGTGAAAAGGATACGGATAATATTCAAACGATGTGAACCACAGATAAACATAAGACTTTAAGTTAGTATAAAATCAATAATAATAACAATAGCAATAATTAAAAAAAAGTTAGAATAGGATCATACTAATTCAATCATCGATGTTCGTCGCCTAAGTCCAATAAGTGGTGCCTTTTCAGCCGTCTGATATCCCCTTCATTGTCTAATAAATTCAAAGCAAGATGAATAGTATGCTAATTCAGTCGGGATATGTATATCGAACCCAGACGCCCAATATTCTCGCAAACGGAATACCATGATAGATGATACCCGTGAATCTCAATATTCCTTATAAATCAAGGTGGCCGCGCTATTGTTCTTAGTACTTTATTCTGAAAACGCTGAATCACATCGATGTTGCTGTTTCTAGTAGAGCCCCATAACTAAATCTTGTCGGTCCAAACTGGTTTTAAGAACGCCTTATATAGTTAGTAATACCTTGTTGTACAGAAAGAGCTGAGAACCGAGAAGATCTGCTTAAGAGCTAGAATATCTTCTTGATCTTAATGTTAAGTTACTTTCTTTTCTCTCTTATGTGTTCCACACGTTAATCGAAAATTTAGATGTAATTGCAGGTATCGAACGCCCACACTCTAAAAGAGTTTGATATTATCGAACTCGACAATGTCAAGGTGATTGACAAAAATTATTTTGTATTGACAAGGTGATTCGACTTTATTAATATCGACAATGTGAACTCGTGGGCAGTCCCCTTTTTCATTATGAATGTGATCTGGTTGGGTCTTTATTTTCCAACTGTGCAGTCACATATTGATGACGTTCAATTCTAATTGAAGTTTGTCAAAGGATTGGATCATCGTCAACTGCTAATATCGCCAAATCGGTCCTCAAAAGAGGCATGATAACGCAGTCCGAATTTGGAAGGTCTGATGAATATCAGGTATAGAACCGGCCCAAAACTGAACCTTGTGGAACGCCCGAATTGATATTAAAAAACCAAATAACTCCTGATTACATTTAACTTGCGTGAACCGATCGCCTATCTAATTTCTATTTGAAAATATCATAAAATCTTAAAATAGTGACAATGTCCTGGCTGGATTAAATTTTATTGTATATCAACAATGTTAGTATAAACTTGTGATTTTAAATGGTTATTTTCAGACAGGTAACACAAATTTTTATCACATAAACTGAATATTAAGAGTTAAAATCAAGAAAGTAATTCTAGTTGAGAGTAAAAAGGATTTAGAAGAAACAATGAATGGCATAGATGAAGTCCTACGCAAGAACTATCGTATGAAAATAAACAAGGACGAAACAAAAGTAATGAAATGTAGTAGAAATAACTTAGATGGACCGCTGAATGTGAAAATAGGAGGAGAAAAGATTATGGAGGTAGAAGAATTTTGTTATTTGGGAAGTAGAATTACTAAAGATGGACGAAGCAGGAGCGATATAAAATGCCGAATAACACAAGCGAAACGAGCCTTCAGTCAAAAATATAATTTGTTTACATCAAAAATTAATTTAAATGTCAGGAAAAAATTGTTGAAGTATATGTTTGGAGTGTCGCTTTATATGGAAGTGAAGCTTGGACAATCGGAGTATCTGAGAAGAAAAGATTAGAAGCTTTTGAAATGCGGTGCTATAGGAGAATGTTAAAAATCAGATGGGTGGATAAAGTGACAAATGAAGAGGTATTGCGGCAAATAGATGAAGAAAGAAGCATTTGGAAAAATACAGTTAAAAGAAGAGACAGACTTATAGGCCACATACTAAGGCATTCTGGAATAGTCGCTTTAATATTGGAAGGACAGGTAGAAGGGAAACATTGTGTAGGCAGGCCACGTTTGGAATATGTAAAACAAATTGTTAGGGATGTAAGATGTAGAGGGTATACTGAAATGAAACGACTAGCACTAGATAGGGAATCTTGGAGAGCTGCATCAAACTAGTCAAATGACTGAAGACAAAAAAAAAAAAAAAAATGAAGAAAAAAAAATGAAAATGTTAACCTAAAATGTTTCATAAAAACTTCATGATTTATAATTAAATAATCGATACTTTTAAATATTTAAATCGCTGATATAAAAAAGAAAATGTTTAAATTTAAATTACATTAGTGAATCAGAGGTAATAATTTTAATTATCAACTATCATCAGATAATTAATATTATGAATCGTGTTAGTGTTACTAGTATAATTGTTTTAATGTAATTTCATAATTTTAATTTTTTACCTGTTGAAATGTACCTCTAATGTTTAACTTCTTATATTATTTTTTTATTATTTCTATTTTTAGATTGCTGTGTTTTTAATTACATATAAATAAAATAAATTAAAATTCAACTTTCCTAACAATTCGCCTGTGTTTTTAGAATACTTTCGGTTATTTGACCATCATCAGGAAAAGTTTTATTTCAATCTAAAAACATTAAGATTAAAAAGTTAAAAATATAAAAATCTCAAATTTAATTTATTTTGTTTGTATATAAATAATCTTATATACCAACCATATGCTTAAAAAATTATACTGTGTCTCTCTCCGTGTTCGTGAATTTACTTCGGATTCCCTTAATCCAGTTAGATAAATACTGGAGCTTTTCTCTTTTCTTAACCTTAGAAAAGCATACCAACCCAATTTCTGACATCATGTATACAAAAACATATTTACGGACTCTGAATTTATTTCTTTATTTACTGTAAAATTGCATAAATACTCAAACATCTTAATACTTAATAATTTACTTTACATTAATTAACTATTAAAAAAAAAAATCAACAAATGTAATCTTCAGTAGGATTGGATATTGTATACTTCCTTACTGTGATCGATATCTTATACCTGCCTATTCAAAAATAGATATTCCCAAAATTATAATTTGTGCAGA
This sequence comes from Lycorma delicatula, assembly GCF_047948215.1. Taxonomy (NCBI): domain Eukaryota; kingdom Metazoa; phylum Arthropoda; class Insecta; order Hemiptera; family Fulgoridae; genus Lycorma; species Lycorma delicatula. The sequence goes on along the minus strand of NC_134455.1, from coordinate 16,122,903 downwards.
ATGTTTCACTGTAAGCTACAAATGCCCTTCTGAAAATAATCTTATTTATTGAAAGCACAACACAACATATTTAAAAGAAAGACAATTAACTAATCCCGATATTAAGAGTCATTAAAATATCGATTATTTGTTTGATTCAGATAGTATGCATCTATGGGTTAAGGTAATTAAAATAATAAAAGATAAATTGTGGTTTCAACTTCTATGTACTTATATTGCATATAATAATAGTAAGAGATTCTATCCACAAAAATTTTTATTTTAAATACGTAAAAATTACACTACGCAATTATATTATTATATAACTTACAAAGGATGTGGTTTATAGTTAATATTCATCCATGAAAATATTATTAAAGGAATCCGGAAATCAAACCTAACCTGTTCTTTCATATATGTTGATATCAGTTAACAATTACGAAACCAGTGATTGAATTACTCATTAACTTTATATACGCTTCATAAAAGAACGGTGAGGTTTTGAATGCTAATTAAATGAAAACAAAAATACTTCCGTTGATTTTTTTAAAACTAATTTGTCATCTCAAACAGGTTTTTTACACATCTAATAAATTTCAGTATGTGCACCATAGTCGCTCGTTAAATATCCAATCGATACTCAGTTTCTACTCATACTCAAATTAACATATATTTTGTTATATGGTTACAATTGTTTGATTAATACTTTCTTTTAAGTGTCGTAGGTCGCGTACTTTTTGCGAATAAACAATTTTTCATATACCCCCACAAAATAAATCGCAAGGTGTCAGATCTGGGATTCCTTGGAGGCCAGGATATTGATTCTTACCGACTTATCAATCGAGATCCAAATTTTCCGTTCAAAGCCTGGCTGAGAATGCATTAAAGTATGAGGGTGGGCCATATTGTTTGAAATGAATTCGTTGTATGTTTTCGAGTTAATCCAGTCGAGGAAAGCAATCATTTAACATATCGAGATAAACATTTCCATTAATAGTCTTTTCAGTAAAGAAAAAAAAGCTGGATTATATGATATTTCATCACACCACACCACACATTAACTTTATGCATGTCACATGGTTTCTCAAAAATTACATGTGGGCTATCAGATCCCCATATTCGTGAATTATGTTTATTAACACACCCATTACTATGGAATGTAGCTTCATCCTTAAAAATTGTATCGTCTAACAATGATTCGTTTTCATTAATCTTTTGGAGAATTTCAACGGCGAAATTGAAACATTTTCCCCATTATCAGGTTTCAATTTCTGCAGTAGTTGGATTTTATATTCGTAAAATTTAAGTATTTTGTGTAAAAGTTTGTGAAATGTTGTTTTCGAATATCTAAATCCAGGCTTCGACGAGAGATCGATTTGTTAGGACTTTGATTGCAGATTGTCTAATTCGATCAACAGATTCCTTTGATACTCGTGGTTGGTCTGCCAGTTAATTTTTCCTTGAGATCGGATCCAGTTCCTTCGAACTGTTTGAAACAACTTCGTACATTATTTTTATGTGGTGGCTCTTCCATAACCACGTAAAAGTGCACGTTGAACTAAAATTTTGGATTTTTACTCAGCCTACCACACAATACACTTTGCATTTTCTTTAACAGTGAACATAATAACGAACTAAACACCACCACAGAAACGATACAAAATCTGGTATGAAAGTTTGAATTGCTGTTACACAAAATTTTGGGTTGAAGTCTATCAGAGCTATCAACATAACTTCTCAAAATTTCCCTACTGTCTTGATCTGTATTACAGATATCCTACCACTCATTTATGAAGACCTGTACATTAATGTTTTTTTCTCATTATTTTTGTTCTGTTTGCTTAAAAGGTTTTAATGACTTAACATTTTAATCGGGTCAAATAAGTTAAAATATATTGTTAAGAATGGTTGTGTAAGGGAGGATTATTAAAACTCCCTTCCGACTGGCTGATAACAAAGGAAGCAACAATGAGAAATTTCAAGGTTTATTATCCATTAATTTATCATTTCTGGACACAATGAAAAGATAGGCTTTAGGGGTGATTATAACTAGCTGGTATCGTAGTATTCGGATTATTTTCAATAGTAAATCGGAATAGTCATAATTCATTTGTACATCTTGAACAATGTGGACCATATTTACTCCTTGAATATGTGATTTAAGTTTTTGTTTACAATGACTATCTTTTGAGTGTAATAAGTTGGTGAGATAGAAACTAAAAAGAAGTGCATCTCGATTATTTAGATGAGTATTTAAACGTTGCCAAGTACTGGTCCTTAGATAACATTACACGATAATGTCGTTACGTGTTCAGAATACAATTAACAGTTTCAAGACATTTTTTATATATATCCTTTTTTCAGGGAAAATTATGTCAAAATAAATTCATAAGTTTATTGTCAACAGAAGTTTGTAAACGAAGCATTGAGGAAAAATGTTATAGTGAAATTTGTTTTTCACTAAAAGCATTTCGTAAAGAGGATTCACTCTCGATTGTATGAAACTAGACTAAAGCATTATATGCATTTTTTACTTCTAGAATTTTGTAAGAGATGAATTAGATCTAAAATAAAAAATCTGTAACTGTATAAATAGATAAAATATTTCTACTTTTACCCTTTGTGATTATGTTGAAATTTAATTGAGTTCACAGTTCATATTTTTTGTGCTTGCTCTTGTGTATTCCAAAGTTTAGTCATGTACATTTTCTGAATCATAACCTTCTAGTAAAAACTTAACTAGATTTTGTAATCAAAATTATCGTAGTTCGACATTTGTTCTTATGATGTTTGTTTCAAAATGTGTAATAATAAAATAAAATATATATATATGTACACACACACACACACACACACATGTCTCTCACAAAGCTATCCGGAGAGTTTCATAACCTATTCTACAATAAAAATAAAGGCAAAAGTTTACAGAAACATATGTTCTAAAATTGTTACGGCTAGTAAAGATTTCGCTCGGATTTCAGCTAGCCCGGTGAAATGAGACAGTAATGAAATTTTTAGCACGTTAACTAAGGAACAAAATTAATGATTTCTTATAGATATTGACCTGAAATATCTAATACAACAGGTCTTAGAACCGTATCTGTAGCAGTTTTTGAGAAATTTGAGGTGAAAATCAATAAATTGGGGTAAAATCCTCTGTTTTTTTATGTTTGACGTACAATAACTTTGTTAAATCAGTAATAAAGATAAAAAACAAAAATTAACCAAAATTAATAGAAAATTTATATCTGAACAAAATGATGAAAATAACTGAATAAAACAAAGAAAAGTTATAAAATTCGAATTTTATTTAGAAACAACACACTAAACCAAAGTGCATTACCAAAAAAATGTTCGAAAATAAGCCTGACATTTTATACACATTTCTTGACACACTTCTGTATTGTTTTTTTTTTGCTCTTTTTAGTCCTTTAGAGCTGTCCTTAAGTTGCTCAGCCGCATCCATATTGCGGACGATTAATTCCTCACGAGAATTTTTATTTTGTTTTGTATACCATAATTTTCATCCATTCCCAGACGCAAAAATTAAAAAGATGTTTGATCAGACTATCTTCATGGCCAGCAATATGAATCTATCCGACCGATCCATTTCTCGGGAAAATGATTTAAGTGAGTGCAGACGGCACAAAAGAAATGGGGATGTGCCATATCGTTCTAGAAGTATACTTTGCGTCTCAGCGCAAGAGGAACATCTTCAAGCAGGTGTGGAAATTCTTCTTGAAGAAAGTGAAAGTAAATCTTAGCATTTAAGCAGCCAGGTAATATGATCGGTCTAAACAGCTGATTATGAATGAGGCACATCATGCATTGACGCTAAATCGGTGTTAGAGATTGCCTTCCGACGTTTGATTTGAAATGATTTAAATGAAACTTTACTTCTGCTCATGTATGCTCATTGTGTAAGCTGTTGACGTCATATCGAGTGAATTTGCCTCGTCGGTTAACAAAACGTAATTTTAGAGTTACGATTTGTATTCCACCAATAGTAGAACTCCAAGCAAAGCTGACCGTCTTGCTTCGATAAACAAGGATAAAACTTGTTTTGTTTAAGTGTCCTCCAAACCATTGAATGCGAATCTCCGGTCCGCTTAAAAAGATGTCATCTACTGACACCCGGACTGCGCTGAACTGCATCGATAATTATTTCATCAATAACAGCGTCTTTTTAGACAGTTCGTTCGTAGCTGGTACGAACACTAGGAAGTGAATCTGTTTCCTGATAATTGCGACAAATCACGCTAAATGTTTTTGGATCTGGAATCTTGTGATTCAGAAAACGTATTACTTATTCTACTACAGTAGCTGTAGGATTATCATTACACATACCCAAAATGAATACTCTATCATCGTATTCCTCTATTATAAATAAGTACGGCATTACTTCAATGGCAAACCGATCATGTTCAAACTAAAATTCACAGAAAAGCTTTGCTAACGACAGCACAGTTCACAGTACCCGATATACTTAATGTACCTTTTTTTTTTTTTTTTTTTCTCTACTCTCCCCGACCGGATATCCAATTAAGTTTACTCAGTCGGGGAGAGTGTCCTTTTACTCTCAAAGGAGGCGTCCCCCACCCGCCGGCTATACGTCCGGCACGGCAGGTTGGCCTCCCCGGTCTCGGATCTTTTGTTTTACATTGCCTGCCTCTAATCCCCCGCTTTAGAGCCAAGGTCCGGCTATGCCGTCCCCCAGCGCCTCAGCAGGGAACCGGGACTCGGTCTTTACGCCTTTTGCCTCTAATCGACAGCGCCGACCCCACAAAGAGCCTAGGCTCTCGCAGGGACGACCCCGCCGACCGGGACTTGGTCTTTTATTTTAACCCAAACTCAAACTCCCCTGGAGTTCACCCCCTTCTCAGGTACCCGCACACCATGGCGTACAGGCCCTCCATGGAGTGACTGTCCTCCCTACCCTACTGTTTATACTCCCATTCTTCTGTCTTCATCCTCTTTGGCCCGCAGGACCTCCCCGGCGAACCTGCGGAACCATTCCCAGTTCTCATTGTTGTACACCAACCGGTTTATGAGATTTTCTGGTGTAAGACCATTAATTACTATTTGACCTCTGTTAACGGCCCATCTTGGACATATGAGCAGCGTATGTTCGGCATCGTCGTTCTCTGGACAATAGATGCACTGCGGGGTGGCTCTCTTCCCGATCCTATACAGATACTGACCGAAAGAGCCGTGCCCCGACAGTAATTGTGTCATGTAAAAATTGACATCTCCGAGTCTATTGTTATTCCAGGTTTTAATATTAGGGATTAGGCGTCTGGTCCATTCTCCCACTCTGGACCCTGCCCACTCTTCTTGCCATTCTTGTTCTATAATCCCTTCCATCTCTTCTTTCGACATACCGCTGTGTCTGAGGGTTCTGGCTTTTATCTGAAGGTCTATGGGTAGGACCCCGGTCAGTACGCACAGCGCGTAATACGATACCGTACAGTAACTAGCAGCTACACGCAGCAATGCCAGTTTATGGACACTTCTCAACTTCTTTTTATTTCGCTGTATGTTCATTGCCGCCCCCCATATGGGAGCCGCATACAGTACCGCCGAAGTGATAGCCGCGGTTATCAATCTTCGAATAACCATTTTAGGTGTGCCGTGGTTTTGAAATAATCCTCTTAATCCTTTTACAGCAGGAGTAACTCTCCCACAAATCATATCAATATGCTTGCTGAACCTTAAACTTTTGTCCAGAAGTATCCCCAAGTATTTTGTTTCTTTTACTTCATCGATTCTCTGTCCTCTGATATTTAGATTCACACTTCTTAATGGTCTTCTACCCGAGAGGACCAGGCAACAGGATTTATTAGGAGTTATTTCTAATTTGTTATCCTCCATCCATTCATCTATTGTTCTAAGCGCTTGGTTTGCCTTGTTCTCCAGTTCATTAATATCTCTGTCTTCTACTAATATTGCGATATCATCCGCGTATCCTACTATCGATACCCCTTCGGGGTAGTTCAGCCTGAAGATTTTATCATAGAAAACATTCCATAAGGTTGGGCCAAGGACAGATCCCTGCGACACCCCTCCGAATACCTGAAATATGGCTTTCCTTTCTAGGGTTTTGACCTCTATGAACCTATTTTGCAGATATTGATCTATCTGATTTACTAAGTATTTACTTATTTGCATGGCTTGAAGCGCCTCAATGATGGCTGTCCAGGGGACCGTACCAAATGCGTTTCTAACATCAAGCATTATGATCATGGGGATTTTTCTAGTCCTCCATGTACCGCTTCTGCAATTTAATGCCCAGTTTTTTACCTTCTCGACTGCGGTCACCGTGGACCGTCCCTTTCTAAATCCTTATTGTTCCGGATGTAGACATTGTTTTTCCTCTATTTCCTCTCTAAGTCTATTTTGTAATGTACCTTACAGAATGATTTAAACACTAATATATTATGGCGCATTGTTGATCATCTGTTGTTATTCTATTGCCAACTTTGAAATAGTAATTATTAAAATAACTTATTATATTAATACAAAAATAATAAAAAAAAATTATCAAAGTAATTTTTATTAAATTATTTAATTTTCCAGTTGGTGAGTAATTTCCAATTCATTCTAAATTTTGTTTTAATAGCAATTTTTAACAGTAAATAAAACTCGAATTTTTCCAACTTTTCTTGTTTTATTCAACATATCTTAGATCATTTTGTTCAGAATTAAATTTTCTATAAATTTTTTTTATATATATGTTTATTACTCATTTAATAAATGTATTGTATGTCAGTCATAAAATAACAAGAGTTTTTTTAAAAACTACCGCAGATACGGTTATGCGACCAAGTTTACTCAACTTTTCAGTTTAAAACCATAAGAAATCCCTAATTTTTCTCCTTAATTAACGTGCTGAAAATTTCAGTACATCTCATTTCACCGGAGTAGCTAAAATCCGAGCGAAATTTTTCATTAGTCGTAACTCTCAAACAAAGCATATTAGCACTTATATTTATATGAACTTATTCCGTTATTTTTATGAGTAGACTAGGTTACGAAAGTCCTGGGAGAACTTTTTGATGCACTCTGTATATATATATATATATATATATATATATATATATAAAATAAAATGTTTTCTCAAAAACTGATATAAAATTGTCAAAATTCTAATAAAAAATTATAGACCTAATTTTTACAAGTTTATGCCACTAAATATTTTTTTTCATTACAACATATTCTGAACATTAATGCAATGAACAAATATTACCAAATATGCTAATATTATAGTTGTAAGATGCAGTATTATATTTAGGTTAACAAAAAAGAATTAGATAATGTGCTTCGAGGTTTACCTAGAATAGTTTCTGTTGTTCTTAAACATTAAATGATTAGGTATTTTGAAAAGTCGGATTTACTTTAATACTAGCGATCTACTACCATATATATTCTTTTCGGCTTCTTTTTAAATTATAGAAGAATTAAAAATGATTAACATAGCTCTAAAGAATTTTACACAATCCTTATTGAATGTTTTCAGATTTGAGGTTATTTGAGCAGAAAAAGATTGGGAAAAAGCAAAATTAACTTCAAAAATCTTAAAAGAACATTTCAGAAGTACATTTCAGTTATACTTCTAGAAAAACTGGTACAATAAATTTACTAAATTTAAACTGACGATTAAAGATTGAGCTGTAACGATGATTGCAGAACTTTAGAAATTATTAGAGAAATAATCTTTCTCGTTTCCTAATGAAAAATGTGAACTCCTATAAAATTGTGATTCCAGCTCAAAGATAATTTGGGGTTATAAGTGCGTAGGAACACGTTGTGGTGCTTTCTTTTCACATGCTAGAGATTTTTAGAATTAATAGAAATAGGAGGTAATTTTAAAGATTTCAAGGCAGAACCAAATAACGGCAATTTTTAATTTCTAAAAGTTCAAATCTTAACTTTTAAGTTCAAATATTTGTGTACTGGAATATCAATATTTGCTTGATACGTGCCACTTCATAAAGCATACGTTGAGGTTTCTTGAATCTTGAAACATGTTGTTAACCCTATCAAATGAGATGAAGAAAATATCTGTAGCTTTATTTACAATAAGTCTTTCTCCTTGAGGGTTCAACTAACATCTTTTTTTTTTGCAGCCATCAAGTTTGTTTTTTTGCAGCAAAGGGAAAAGTATGTGATCAAATAAAAAATGGGGTGTCATGTTTTTTTTTCAAATCTTTTCTTTTTAGGGTCTTTTATGGCCTTTTTATGGTATTTTAAGCTTTTATGGTAGACCAGAAAAATATCAACACGTATATTTGAGTTGCGTACGGATGTAACTATGCGTCGTGCAGCTTTTACACACAAAAATCGGTTTGATCAGGATTGACCAAACCGATTTTCTTCAAATTTGGCTAAAATTTTCTATATATGGAGCACTGATCATGTTTTTTTTTTTTTAAGTTCGTTAAGGGAAAGGGAAAAGACCAATTTGGTTTCAGGAAACGTATACGGACAAGGAAAGCAATTTTAGGCTTCAGATTAATATTAGAAGGAAGATTAAAGAAAAACAAACCAACATACTTGGCGTTTATAGACCTAGAAAAGGCATTCGATAACGTAGACTGGAATAAAATGTTCAGCATTTTAAAAAAGTTAGGGTTCATATACAGAGATAGAAGAACAATTGCTAACATGTACAGGAACCAAACAGCAACAGTAACAATTGAAGAACGTAAGAAAGAAGCCGTAATAAGAAATGGAGTCCGACAAGGATGTTCCCTATCTCCGTTACTTTTTAATCTTTACATGGAACTAGCAGTTAATGATGTTAAAGAACAATTTAGATTCGGAGTAACAGTACAAGGTGAAAAGATAAAGATGCTACGATTTGCTGATGATATAGTAATTCTAGCCGAGAGTAAAAAGGATTTAGAAGAAACAATGAACGGCATAGATGAAGTCCTACGCAAGAACTATCGCATGAAAGTAAACACAAACAAAACAAAAGTAATGAAATTTAGTAGAAATAACAAAGATGGACCGCTGAATGTTAAAATAGGAGGAGAAAAGATTATGGAGGTAGAAGAATTTTGTTATTTGGGAAGTAGAATTACTGAAGATGGACGAAGCAGGAGCGATATAAATGCCGAATAGCACAAGCGAAACTAGCCTTCAGTAAGAAATATAATTTGTTTACATCAAAAATTAATTTAAATGTCAGGAAAAGATTTTTGAAAGTATATGTTTGGAGTGTCGCTTTATATGGAAGTGAAACTTGGACGATCGGAGTATCTGAGAAGGAAAGATTAGAAGCTTTTGAATGTGGTGCTATAGGAGAATGTTAAAAATCAGATGGGTGGATAAATTGACAAATGAAGTGGTATTGCGACAAATAGATGAAAAAAGAATCATTTGGAAAAAATATAGTTAAAAGAAGAGACAGACTTATAGGCCACATACTAAGGCATCCTGGAATAGTCGCTTTAATATTGGAAGGACAGGTAGAAGGGAAAAATGGTGTGGGCAGACCACGTTTGTAATATGTAAAACAAATTGTTATGGATGTAGGATGTAGAGGGTATACTGAAATGAAACGACTAGCACTAGATAGGGAATCTCGGAGAGCTGCATCAAACCAGTCAAATGACTGCAGACAAAAAAAAAAGGGTGAAAGGGAGGTCAAAAAAACAATTTCGATTTTTTTCAGGGGGCATTTTAGAGAAGAATTAATTAAATCAAAATTTGATACCTCAATGTATACATAATAATCTAATAAATACTATTTTTCCCAAAAATTAGCTCCCACCTCTTAAAATTGAATGCACAGTTTTGGCTCTTTTGCGCTCTATCTCCCTTAAGTTTAAATATTTTTCAACAGTTTTTGGAAAGGTTTATTTCATTTATAGAGTTATCAAAATATGTCAAAAATTAAAAAAAAAATTTCAGATCAAACCCTATTTTTTTTTTTTTGTTTTTTCTTGTTTAATCTCCTGGACCACCGTTAGGTATTGCTTCAGAGGATGAGATGAATGTTCTGTAGCGTATGTGAAAAAAAAATGCCTTGTCTGACCGGGGGATTCGATCTCGTGATCTCCCGATGAAAGCCCGAGACGCTACCACTCGCATCACGGAGTCCGGATCAGACTCAATCCTAAAATAAACAATTTTTTGAAAATTTTATTTTTCTCATTTTAGCATTTATTGCACGGTATTGTATACTTGACCGACGTAGACGCAAAAATATGGAATATTTTACCAGAATTCTTCAAATTTATTACAAGAATAAACCTATTCGTTTAACATTACTTACAAACACGATTGTGCATAATACAAGTAGGCTTGAAAGAAATAACAATTATTAGACAAAGGTGTTCTCTGTAAACTCCAATTACGCTTACTTTTTGTATCTACTTTTAATTTGCTGATTTCATATCAGCTACTATTAATAATTTTGTTATTGCATGTTAATACACATGCATCTAATAGTTGATTTTTATTTTTTGTAAAAATTGATATCTTTGAGTTTGTGTATTAACAATATTTTTTAAGTATATGGCTTTAGGAACAATACATATAGCGAGTTATTTTATTAACCAATCTCAAATTTGAAGCTATCAAGCTAGAGGTTGTAATCGTTAGATATTTTATATAAACGATCAACCAGCCCTTTAATTATCATTTCCACTGTTATTGATTAAATGTTTTAAAGCACGTGTAATTTAGTACAACACATTTTGTGAATAGGCAAAAGTAAAAATAATGTGAAACTTTAAATTATTAAATATTTATTGATGATTAAATAACAGTATTTATCATTTATATGAATATCTTTTCTTTAATATATACAAAATATTCTCATACTTAAACATTAGAATAGAAAAATAAATAAATAAATTAGTTACATATGTTTACCTAAAAATATAATAAATAAATAAAAGTTTGTACTATAATTAACATTTATTTGTTCGTAAATAAGATAAAAAAAATAAATAAATTACAGGTTTGCTATATTTATATAAAAATCGTGCAAAACCTTCACAGAAACAATAAATAAATATTTAACACGACTAACTGTAAACTAGCTACACTTAACGTAGATTACGGTAATACATTATTATATTTTGTTAATAAAGTTATTTCTACGTAAATAAAAATTTTTACAGGTACTTTCATTCTTATAATTTATCAAAATAATATTAGATTCATATCGTATTTAGAGCCTTAAAATACATTTTACGTTTCTATACATATTCTTTTATTATTCTACATATATGTCTTAAATTTAATAGAAATATAAAATATTATAACATTTTTTCTTCTATACAACCACGGATTTTTCTTTATTAAATCTAGTAAAATTTTATATTTGTGATAAAATAAACATAAATTTAACTTTATTAAATTAAAGTAAAAGAAGAAAAAAACAGAAACTCATCAGTTTTAAAGCTGATTTTTTTTTGTCGTTCATATCACAGTTAATTACACTTCACAATTATTTTTTCTTATTTAAAAATGTAAGCAAATTTTAATAAACCCTGACATTCTCTTTTAGCTAGCAGAACACTTATTCCAACAATAATCTACTGATATCTTATTAAAAAACTGGTTTTATTAATAATTTAATAACTTAAATAAAACAAAGGAAAAATATCTAATATTACATTAAAGTCTATTTTCAGCATTATTTATTTGCTGTATGAAAGAACGGGGATCAAGAGCTATTATCATTAGCCCGATAGAAATTGGAAGCGTATGAAAAGATGCCATGACCTGAATTCGAACCCGGGACCTCCGCACAAAATTCTAAGACTATACCTACTCAGTAACAGAGATCGGGAGCATAAAATTTATTTTTAAATAATATTACTATTAAAATATTAAGAGGCTCTTCAGTCAAACTACGATTAAACTAACTTAAACGAACTTAAATTATGCACAACTTAAAATATACGTTTAATTATTTGTACTGTAAGCGTTTTTTTGAATACTTAAAAATAATAATTTTCGTCTACGTCTTAAAGTGTTTCGTTTGCCTTCGATTAATTTAATTCGATCTCCTAGGATAAAACTATTTGACGGTTAGCAAATTTAACATTTCTGAAGTAAGTAAAGTTTAAATAAAAATAATTTTACACACGCGCGCAAACACAGACACAATAAAAATATATTATATATATATATACTTTTTAAAGAATTTAAAGATAATTATTATTACTCATTTAAAAAATTAACTGTAAGAGACCACTGTATCTATAAAATTACTAATTTATAGTTATTTAGAAAACAATAAAAAATAAATAAAAAATAAATTACTACATAATTAAATATTAAATTAAAATACAAATAAAATAATTTATAAAAAATTAATTACTAATTAATTATAATTTCAAAGACAAATGACTGGTATAATAAAACATAATCGATTATTAGTTAAAAAGAATTCGTGTTTTCATATTACATAATAATAAAATCATACGTAAAAATCAATCAGATGAGTACATCTAATGCACAGAAAGTAGAATTGGTTTTCTTGTCTCAAAAGTTACGAATAATTTATAAAAACACTTAATACTAAATACTCCGTAATTAAAACTCATGTTATTTAGTTATCGGTGGGACCACTTCCTGCAAGAACAAAATCTTCAAACTGAGATACAATAAAAATAAAATTTTTCAAAATACATTACTACTTACTGATAACTTATAACTTGAGGCAGATACAATTGATTTTAATCCTAGGCGGCGTTCTTAAGATGTATTACTTATGAAACCCTTGTACTCACTATTATTTTCTACATAAATACTAACAGTAACGCAGAATGGAAGGATTTAATACTATTTCTGTTGCTGTTTTAGTCACCTTTTACGAATTAGATTCCTGAAAAAAGCACACTTTCAAATAAATTAAATTATTGATTATTTTCAAGTTGCATCTTAACTTCTTGATCCATTAATTTTTGTGTGCGTGCATGCGTGTACACACATTAAGTAGCACAAAAATTAAGTTAATAAATATACTATTTTCAGCAGAATTATAAAGATTGTACTAGAGGCGGCTCTGTTTGAATATTTGGCGTAATATTTTTTAGTTTTGAACTCTTTATCGCATAACAACCAATATTTCTACGTACCTCAACTTGTATGTGATTTTTATCTTCAATCGTTTTTTGATAGTAAGCCTGGTAACACTTAATATTCTCCGAACAATTTTTACAATCATCTGGTCTATTTTTACAAGTAATTTGAATATCTGGTACGTTATTTACCATCGTCTCCTCTACGATAAAAGGACACAACACATCATTTTGAATATATGTATATAATCGTTCATAATCACCATTTAACAACGGTTTAGCAGTTACTGAAACAGCTAATAAACAGAATACACTAGTATTGAGTAGTATGAAAAATCTTGAACACATTTTCGTAAGTTTACAGACGTCAAAACAATTTAGTACAGAATACCTAACTGAATACAATTGTTCCTAAATTTATAATGTTAATATTAACATTCCGCTTATCCTTATATAATATCTGAAACACATTTATTTTCAATGGGGAAAAACCGCCTTGACTAGCTCCTCTGTGGGTGAATGATAACGTAATTCACTGTTAACCAGAAAAACATATGTTCGTTGGTGTTATATTATCAGTAATAAATTATTTTTTTTTAAATTGTGAAGTCGAATACTATGCGGTTATGACGTTATTAAAATTCATATTTTCAAAGGAATACGTATTGAATATCTACGCTTATCTTATCATAAATCTATGTGATTGGGCTTTATGCATCATAATTTATAAATTAATTATGATGAAGTATGAAAAAAGAAGTTGTCATCAATGACGTAATTTTTTTGTACCAACGAGTATTTTTGAATGTGACGAAAGTTCACAGACTATCACTGATTTGTTTGTTACTACAAATTATAGATATTTTATTCATTGTAACGTTCATATTTTTTTACTAATTAAAAAACTAATAGATTTAAAATATAAATTAAAAAAATAATATATATATATATATATATCATTTCATTTTGAGGGTACCTAAAATATATACTAATTTCCAGCGTTAAAACTTTACAGTGTTTTTTTCTAAATTGTGATTTTTTAAATTTTCTTACATTGCCATGATGGAGAAATCTGTAGCGGCAATAGTCATTTATAATTTTAAATTTTTAACGTGAAAATCTAAAACTAACAATTTCAATTGTTTAATAACAATCATCAGTGCAGATCTAGTAAAGATAATTATAAAACCAGAAAAAAGAAAAAAAATTGAATAAAACTATACATGTGTATATATATATATATATATATATATATATATATATATATTAAATTAATTAAAAGTCTATATATATATTTTTTTTTAATAATTTAATAATATATATAAAAAGCAATAAAAAAAATAGCTGTGAGAAAATCTATAAAACAGTACTTTTAGGAATGATGATAAAATTGAAAGGTATAAAAAAGAATATACCAAATTAAGATATATATTTATATAATTAAGGATCTTTCATAAAATATCTCATCAAATTAATTCTTATTTTTATTAAATTATCGTGAAAAAACCTTGTAACATATAAAATACTACAGAAAATTTGACATCGTCAAATTCTCTGGACGCAACCGTCAATCCAAGTCAAAAGTGAAAAGTTAGCTAAAATAATATAGCATAAAATAATTTAAATCCATTTAAAAAGCATAGCATTGAATTGCTACGATTTGCTAATGATATAGTAATTCTAGCCGAGAGTAAAAAGGATTTAGAAGAAACAATGAACGGCATAGATGAAGTCCTACGCAAGAACTATCGCATGAAAATAAACAAGAACAAAACAAAAGTAATGAAATGTAGTAGAAATAACAAAGATGGACCACCGAATGGGAAAATAGGAGGAGAAAAGATTATGGAGGTAGAAGAATTTTGTTATTTGGGAAGTAGAATTACTAAAGATGGACGAAGCAGGAGCGATATAAAATGCCGAATAGCACAAGCAAAACGAGCCTTCAGCAAGAAATATAATTTGTTTACATCAAAAATTAATTTAAATGCCAGGAAAAGATTTTTGAAAGTATATGTTTGGAGTGTCGCTTTATATGGAAGTGAAACTTGGATGATCGGAGTATCTGAGAAGAAAAGATTAGAAGCTTTTGAAATGTGGTGCTATAAGAGAATGTTAAAAATTAGATGGGTGGATAAAGTGAAAAATGAAGAGGTATTGCGGCAAATAGATGAAGAAAGAAGCGTTTGGAAAAATATAGTTAAAAGAAGAGACAGACTTATAGGCCACATACTAAGGCATCCTGTAATAGAAGCTTTAATATTGGAAGGACAGGTAGAAGGGAAAAATTGTGTAGGCAGGCCACGTTTGGAATATGTAAAACAAATTGTTAGGGATGTAGGATGTAGAGGGTATACTGAAATGAAACGACTAGCACTAGATAGGGAATCTTGGAAAGCTGCATCAAACCAGTCAAATGACTGAAGACAAAAAAAAAGCATTGAATTCAACAGCCTTAGCAATAATGCCTTAGGCATTATTAGAACAACCGATTTTATTTCCTCTTTTTACTCAAAAAACGAATTTACTCTACCACCATTTATAAATTTCTTGACTAATAATTCTAGTCTCTAATTCTTAGTGATTACAAGAATTTTTTGCATGCTGTTGGTAATTTATTTTATGATTAGTTTTGAAGCAATATTTGACCGCAGATATATTTTTAACAATGAAGCTCTCGATTACCTAATAGTTAGGAAACCGCCTTTGAGATGTAATAATAGAGTACCTGTTTTCCTTGTTTGAAAGTCCTTTTTTGAGTTTTTTGAATTCAAATCAATTTTATTATCTTTCTATATCTTCTTAAAAATCAGTTTAAATGAAATACTTAGTCAGTTCAGTGTCTATTATTATAAGTTAACCTTTCTGATTACAAATTTTAATTTAAAAATAAATACTGAAATTTACTTACCGTGATTTAAAACTGAAATTATCGTTTTTACTATCAAAAGGTATAAAACTTTTAATTAAAGAAAAAAAAACAATTTAAAGAGGTAATAAGGATTTCCCATTTTGTGAAGAATAATAATAATAGTTAGGGGGAAGTATTGTAAAGTTTACTGCGGTATATAAATAAAATTATGAAAAATTATTCCAAAGTATTTTTTAATAGTTGTGATATACTTGTAAAATTTTATTTAAGAATAAATGCAACTGAATTTTCGGGTTGCTTACTTAATAGTTTCGGGTAAAAAGTATTAAAATTAGGCTATGTATGTCATTACAAATACTCCTAATATGATTTCTGTGGTTTGCTGGCAGATTCACTTAAGCGGTGAATTCATTATCATTATAAAGTTTATTCTATGAATACAGCTAAAATATCATTTCCAATACATTTTGAAATACGTGGAGTTTGGCATGTTGAACTTAGATTTTACCTGGATGCTTAAATTTAGCAAATACACTCATCAAACACAAAAATATCTGTTGATATGAAAAATATGACTGGAGTTAAGCTGTTGGGAATATTTCCTTTAGAGAAATGATTGTCAACTTTTAATTAAAAATTATCAATCTTTTTTGACCTTAAGAAAATACTGATTAAGTTAATATTTTATACTTTATTTTAGCAGGCTAATAATTTAATCCTCGATACCTAAAATACCACTCAAGACAGACACCTATCATAAACAACTTCTTTCAATGAAAAAAAATTATTTCAACCATCTTTGAACACATATCTCACATAGCTATTTTATTGAAGGTAACCATTCCGTACTTATTGTAGACATCTGTAAATTTTCAGCACTTGAATATACTTATTCATAAACTTTTGGTTTATTAAAAATTTCAGAAAAATAAGTTATTTCAAACCATTGTAAATCTATCTACTAGATAATAGTTTATTATTAACAACAGACAAATAAAAGATTTAGATGACAATAAAAAGAATTTAAACACAGTCAACAGGTGAACTCAGAATTTAATATCTTGCCGTGAACGTTTCACTGCTTATTTTTTTAATCCTTTATGGGAGTTGAAAAAGAGGTTTGTAATGAATCAGTTATGCGGTTCAGTATGTCCCAGTTTTAAAAACGTTAACTAATCTGATCAAAAAAAGATGGAATTGTTACACCATTATTACTTAAAGTCAAAAATATTTAAAAAAGATTTGAAATAAAAATGCAGATTTTATAAATATTTCCGAATTATGATTTAAAACCCATTAATATCAAATTATAATTAAATAATATTAACAATTATAAAAATTTACCTTACCAGCTCATTGAAACATCCTCTAGATCTTTCTGTTTATTTGAAAACCATCATCAGGTGTTAAAATATCAAATCGAAGTAAAAAATTAAAAATCATAAGTTACAATGTGTAACTTATAGTCATAACAGTCCGGTCCTAACAGTATAATCATAGCAGAAATTAATTTTCAAATTATAATGTTGATAATGTTGACGTCTTAATTATCGCTCAGCAATTATCGCTCAGCTTCTTAGTGGTCATTGACTTAGAAGACATTCATCACCGGCCGGGTAATCTTATAATCGATAATATATACGAACTACTATAGTCATACTTTTACGAGTGCGAGATTATTGTGCGATCAAGGGCTAGTACATGAAGCAGCAAAAGCTACAAAATACTGGAAGCGAATATATTGAAAAAAAATAGGCGAGAGGAAGTAGTGTTGATTATATCACCGATTGGCACACGTAGTTGACTCTCACTATTTTAAACGGAGAGGAAAATCTGATGTGCAGGTTTTGCAACGCCTTATTAATTGCCGTCCATTTCCTGACTGGATCCTTTGCTTTAACCCGGGATCACTCGCGCGTTAGATAAAAATCTAACATTTTGGAAATTTTCTTTAATAAAAAATTTATTACATTAAGTATGAACCTGAAACTTCGTCATTGCCTTGGCCGGACATTTTTACGCAAGTGTTAGTGTGAGACATTGAGTTATGTAACCTTTGGGTGGGGTCCCAAAGGTCAGGAGTGGGGTGTGCATGGTCTGTTAGTTGGAATCTAACGCGCGAGTGATCGTGGCAGTCTAGTTGTTAGAAAATATCTAATGCACGAGTAATTACGTACAAGTTTTCTGATGACGTTTATGATTTGTGACAGATTTATGTATTTATTAGTATGTATTTATAGTATTTATTATTTATTTATATTAATTTTTTATTTAATGTTTTTTTATATTTATTTTTTATTGATTTAATTTTATCGAGTATTTTGGAATCTGATGGTTCGGTTTTCACGTAAGAATATTTGAACAGGATAATTGATTTCGTATTCTGGCATACTTGGAAGAGGATGAGTCCACACAAGTTGAGACCGATGTCAAAGCAGAAGTTGCCGTTGAGTTACAAACAGAGGTTTTTCTGACACAGATGCTGAGCTGGAACATCAGGAAGAAAACACAGATTCAGAACAGTCAGATGAACAAAATGATCTGCAGCTTGGCAACGTCTTTATAAATCAACAGCAGGTACACGCTCAAATCAAAAGTGAATAGTGGTGCCTTCGGTCCAATCTATCATGGTAAGGATGGCATAAGTAATTGGCATGCGCACAATCCAGCATCATCACGATCTAGCCGAACTGCTAGAGAAAATATAGTTACTAGATTGCCAGGCGTAAAAAAATGTTGCTAAAGGAAAAAGATACAATTATGGATTGCTTGAGTTTTTATTTTGCAGATTATATAGTTGAAGATACTGTTCGCTTTACGAACCAGCAATTACTGCTAATGACCCACTCGTAGACACAGGGGTACACGTAGTATCAGGGATGTACTGTAAACTGATATAACTGAATTGAAGGCTTTCTTGGGCGTTCTTTACTTTGCTGGTGTTTAAAAAACTAGTCATCTAAATGTTATGGAGCAACAATGGAACATGTACAGAAATTTTTCGGTTGTACTATCAAAGAAACGACTTCAAATATTGGTTCAAGCTACACGGTTTGATGAAAAAATACCAGAGCTGCTAGAGAACTTTAATGATAACTTATCATCAATTAGGCAGCTTTTTGTTCAGTTTGTTCAAAAACGTGAAGAAGGTTATTCAATAAGTGAATATGCCGCTATCGACGAAATGCTGGACGCATTTCGTGGTCGCTGTAAATTTCGGGTTTATATCCCAAATAAACCAGCAAAGTAAGGGATAAAAGTGTACACAAATGTAGATTCCCGTACTTTTTATACAAGTAGATTGGAAGTATATGCTGGACAACATTCAAAATGATGTCAGCAATGTAGTGAAACGTCTTATTGAACTCGTAGACACATCGTAATATAACTACGGACAACTACTAATGTCCCTCTTGCAAACGATTAATTTCTAAATCATAGACTGACTATTGTAGATACAATTCGCAAGAACAAACCTGAAATTCCAGTTGAACTCACTGTTATTAGGGATCGTCCTCAGAAATCCTCTATGTTTACATTTAGAAAACGCCCCAACAAATGCCTACTGACTTCATACTTCACCAAGAAAGGCAAAAACGTCTCCTACTTTCAACAATGCATAACAATGACGCCATTGATATAACTTCAGGAGACTTGAAACCAGAAGTTATAACACAAAGGGGAGTGTAGACGTTGTGGATCGATTGAAAAGCGACTATGATGTTTCTAAAAATCAGTAACCGATGGCCTCTAAGTTTGTTCTTCTCCCTGTTGAATAATGGTGCTATAAACTCTTAGATAGTATTTAAATCAAACACAACAAGCAAATTGATCAAATAAATAGATCAAACAATTTTTTTTAAAAATTCATAATATATTGCAATATTGATTCAGTCAATAAACTAAATATTTAAATATACAATAATTATATATTTTATTACAGTTATAGTTTTCAGATGCCATAAAATGTTAGTAATCATTTTGTTTTCAAGACCATAAAAACACAATTAGTTATTTTGAAATGTTCTTTAAAGTTTCAAATTTAAAAAATCTTTTAGTATACAATTTCATTTATATTTATAAATATAAGTACTGTAAGATATAGTCAATTTATCATTTTTTAAAACAATAAAAAGTTTGTTGCATTATAAATTGTGTTTTGAGAAAAAATCTAGTTTTATTCAGGTATATACCAATGTTAGATAAAATCTAATGCGCGAGTAACCACCTGATTTAAGACACGCAAGTGATCCCCGGTTAAGAGATATATACTGAAGATCTAGATTATCTAACACTGTCAGATACCTTACTTGGCGATAATTTAATAAAATATAAATGTGTTATTTAAAAGTAAAGGTGAATTCCTAATTGCCATTAAAAATTATTAGGGATATTGATATTAAATTTCTCTGGTGATATTCTTTCACTTCTTGAAATTCAAACTGCAGTGATGATATGGAAATGTTTTTTTAATGAAATATAATAGCTATTCCCATGTTTTAACCATTTTTGGTTTGTAATTTCTTGAATTTTTTATCATCTTATTAGTACGTTTTTTTGTTATTTTTATATTTCTATTCTTATCATTCTAAGTATAAACGTTTGATATTTCAATTCAGAGTAAAATTCTCTCTGAAAAAAAAAAACAAATAATGATGATCCAATTACTATTTACAGTCCTGTTTTTATGTCGTTATACTTAACTGCACAGTTACATTTACTTTTAAGATTTTACAGGCGATGATTATTACCCAAGGTTTTTGCCTTAAAAAATAAAAAAAAGAGAATAAGTCTGAAAATTCATTTTGGTAAGATCCAAGGGGGAAATAACATTGTACATTTTTCCAGATAAACTATTGTAGAATTTTTAAACGAAAACGTATGCCGTCTAACAAATTAAATTCTTTATTTTATCATCATTTTTTAGCAGTGGATTGACATAACTAATTGAAACTCTGGCTGTATCATTTTGATATTCAAAGTAGATTTTCACGAAAGCTCATGAAAATTATTTGATAAATTTAAATTAAACTGAAATTCCTTCGTTGTAGAGAGTCTTAAATCAGGGGCTTTAGTATTCTCTTTCTTTAAATTCTTTCTTTGGACTCCTTTTATTTTATTTTTCAAGATACAAGTTTATCGTCTGGGTTTTGCAATCGATTTTATTTCCATACGCACGGTGTTTGTTGAGTCCAATCCAAATTTTAAATAAAAAAAAATCAATTTTGCTATAAATATACCGAATTTTTAAAAATGGTGTAAAATTAGCAATAACGTGTTAAATTTAAACTTTTTGAATTTGGATTTATAAATTGTTGTATTTGTTTTTGTTTGGTGTACTGACTTTTAACATTAAGAAATTAATAAAGAAAAATTAATTGGAAAAGTCTTATTTTTACTTTTTTTTAAATGGGATTTATGGAATTATTGTGTTAGCAATACAACTGTTTATTTGCTTAATTTTATTATCTTTCTTAATATTGGAGAATACGATTCAACCAGATTTAAAATATGCATATATATGTTTAAAACAAAGGGTGGTCACTTAATATGAAATTATAGTAGGTTTTTGCTTGTTGCAATTGGTATAATTTAAAATTATAAACAAATTGGTATAACTTGAATTTATAAATTGTGTGTTGCAATTTATAAGCGATATTACGGGATATAACCAAGCAATCAG
Organism: Lycorma delicatula; assembly: GCF_047948215.1. Lineage (NCBI taxonomy): Eukaryota > Metazoa > Arthropoda > Insecta > Hemiptera > Fulgoridae > Lycorma > Lycorma delicatula. Next base: position 16,101,323 of record NC_134455.1, on the reverse strand, counting down.
AGAATACATGGTAATTTAAAATCTAATTAAACTTAATTTTCATCACGCTACACGGAATATTTTAAAAATAAAATTCTTATGTGTCAATTACAATTAAAAATACAAGAAATGTGTCTATTTGAAGTAAAATTTTATTTTAGGTTAGTTAAAAAAAATTGAGTGTTTCTTAAGAAAAATTTCCAGAAACAAAACATCTTCACAAAAAAATTAATCGTAAGACACGTTAACAGAGAACTTATTGAGATTTATTTATTTGTCTTTCCGATTTAGTGATCATAATAAAAAATTAATGAACCTAATATCAAGTATCAATATACTTGAACGGAACCCAGTTTGAAGAGACGAATGCTACATTCAATATCGTTTTGCTTAATAAATTAAACTGTATTAGAGCCTTTACCACATCCTAAACTATAATATTGTAGTAATGACAAAGTAAATGATTCCAATTTTTTCCCTGATCATAATCGGTTGATTTTGATCAGGGAATAAAATATTTTTATTTTTATTAAAAATATTTTAATGATTTAAAAGAATTAAACAATTTTAATTTTGCAATAAAATAACATATATTTGTACAATTTTAACAAAAAATAAATGTAAAGAATATTTACATATAATATTCTATCGTGGAATTTTCTTGCTAATCGGAATTTAAAATAAAATAAAGTAGCTTTTGGTATTTCGTTTTTACTACTTATTTTTTAACATAATATATATTAGTGTGCTTATTTGTGTGTGCGCTAGTGTGTATAAATTAATTCATAGTAACATTTATATTTAGATTAAATAGCAGTTACGTGCACTTTTCTTTAAACCAAAACAGTTAAATCCGTATAAGGAATATCTTTTTTTTAATATAATTACTTCCTTGTAGGAAGTAAATGAAGTAAGTACTGTGATAATGAGAAATTACGGTTTTCAGATTTCAACGGAAATATCCATTTTTAGTAGTTTCGGCGTGACGTCTGTACATACGTATGTACGTCTACGTATCTCGCATAACTCAAAAACGATTTGCCGAAGAATGTTGAAATTTTGGATTTAGGGCTGATGTATCATTTAGCTGTGCACCTCTTCTTTAGATTGCAATCGACTGAACCAAAACTGTCCAACAAAAACCCAAAATCCCCCAAAATTTGAATTTTAGACCTTTTTTTAACTGCAGTAATGAGCCCTTATTGAGAGCTTTTCAAAAATATATCATAAGTGGTGCTTATTTCATAGGTTCCAGAGTTATAGGCGAAAAAAATTTTAATTAATGAGATATTTGTATCATACAAGGGAAGGCAATCGGTTCACCTCCTTTTTTTTAATCTTTTTTTTGTTAACTGTTTTTTTAAAATTTAAATATAATGATTTTTAATAATTATTAACCAATGATGTAAAAACAAAATTACGATAAATAGCAATTCAAAACATTAAAAAAAAATATGAAAAAAAAAATCAGAAGTTATTAGTAAAATAATATTTTAGGGATCTTTAGAAATGGTATGTGTAATTTAATAGGCATTATTGCCCTGAGGTAGATAATCTCCACGTCCGGAACACCAAATCTACGTTCAACGTCCAGGGCGGCAACAACTGTACTCACGTACAATACGTTCAGCTGGCTAACGGGGTTCTAAGTATTGTTCTCGGATACGTTCATTTTCGGCCGAATTACATCTACAGGCCGAATTTCAAGACTGGATTTCGTGGCCACCTGCAGGTACGAAACTTTTACCGATTATGGAGATCGATTGATACCACCTTCAGAGCTGGCGATGGGGCGGGCACGGTCGAAGTTATTTGCAGGTATAACGGAGGCCTTTCGTTGTCCACATGCCCCCCGCAATGGCAAGCATGTGGTTAAGGTGCTCATGTTTTTCGGGGCATGGAACCCTGAAAACCTCGGTGTGTAAGGACCTGGAGTCAGTGCAGAGACTGCGCATCTGCTCTCTGCCAAGACATATGCCGGTTCCACCGGAGTACCGGAACGGACCTCCAGGGTTGGTAGCCCTGGAGTGACGGTGTACCCCGGCGGCTAGCCTTATTACAGAAGGGATCAACGATCATGCAAACTGATCAAAAACCAAATGTGACAGAGGGTTCACGTAAACACCCTCGTCTAGAACCGGCCGTTTCGCCTGAGGCAAAACGGAGAAAGAGCGCGGAGTCCAAGAAAATTGAAGTTGAGGCTAGAAAAAGCTTACAAAAAGCTTTCATCAAGAATAGTAATGTCCAAAACCTAAGTATCTGATTACAAAGGAGGATGGTAATTTCTCGAGGGTGAGTTCTTTTATCATTGCTCGGGAAATAACTAAATGCACTGGTGGCCCTGTTAAGGAAATAAGAAAAACCTTTACTGGACTTCATGTGGAGACTATGATGCTCAGTTTCAGAAGATCCTAGGACTTCAAAAGATAGGAGATTTGGCTGTACGCGTCGATCCCCACGGCACGCTCAACACTTCAAGGGGTGTTGTGGTCTGTCGGGATCTTCTAAACTGCACGGAGCAGGAAATCGTCGAAGAATTAGCACCGCAAGGAGTATTAGAATGTCGGAGGTTGAACATGAGAAGAAATGGCAAAGTCCTACCTTCGGCCTCTCATGTTCTTACCTTTAACCGGCCAACTTTGCCAGAGAAGATAAGAACGGGGATACATCGATTAGACGTGCGGGCATATGTCCCGCAGCCAATGCGATGTTTTAAGTGCCAACGCTTTGGCCACACCGCTGTTAGGTGTGAGAGACCTCAAATATGCGTGTGCGGTGATGAAGTACATGAAGGAGAGCCATGTAAGGAGCCTCCTACTTGTATTAATTGCAAAGGACAGCATTCTTGTAGATCCAGGAACTGTCCTGTATACAAAGACGAGGTAGCTGTGCAGGAAGTAAAAACCCTACAAAAGGTCAGCTACTTCGAAGCAAAGAAGATTGTAAATGCCCGCAGACCTAGAGCAACAACCTATGCTTAGGCTGCGGCTGTTGTTCCTGCTCCTGCTCCGGTTTCTATTGATGAGAATGTAATCATTAACAAACCTGCGCCTACTTTGGCTGGCTTAATTGAAAGGATCATTGAAAATTAAAATGAAGCCTTTCAGCTACATTTTTCAGCTAAATCGGAGTTGATCATTTCGTTTGTTTTTTGTTGTCAATCATTTATTCGCTCTTTAGTTTGATATAATTCTTCTGATCTTAATTTTGTTACACGTTCTCTGGTTTTCAAATTTTCTCTCTCTATATATTTATCATCCTCTCTAGATCTTTTTATTCTTTCCTTGGTATTAACGTTGTCTTCCTCTTTATATTTATCATCTTCTTTTAATCTTTTTATTCTTTCTATGTTTGCAAAATTTTGTTCTATTTTATTTTTTTGGTTTGCTATATTTTCTTCCTTTTTTATTCTTTCCTTTCTTTTAACATTTTCTTCGTCTTTATATTTATTATGTTGTCTAAATTTTTTTATTCTGCCCTTGTTCTTAACATTTTCTTCCCCTTATATTCATCTTCTTGTCGTTTTTTTTATATATATTTTTCTTTACGTTATCTTTATTTTTCCCGTATGATTGTTCTTTTTCATTTTTGATTATTCACCAACTGAATAATTTACTCTGAAAGGTCGAAATTAATATTTGTAAACAGCATAGTTCAGAGTTTCAGTAAACGGAATAGTTTCATTATTATTTACTTTTATTTATACGACACAGCAGAAATTTGAAACTTTGATTAATCAGGAATTCATGAAGATACGAATAATACAGATATATTAATACGAGTAATAAAGGGACTTTTACTCTCTCCTAATATTTCATGTAAGATTGTAGAATTAATAATTGTATAAATATTTGACGTTAATAAAAACTAATATTTCAGAAATTGTGTAACTATCCACCTTATTAAAGATTTGGAGAATCGTATCTCACTTTCAAATGAAATAAGTTTAACTAAAGTGCAGCAAAAAAGGGTATATAAAAAATTTAATAGGCGTACAAGGAAGTAATGTGGTGTCCACATCAGATTTAAAAAAAATTTTTTTTTCTTGATGTGATAACTAATAACACTAATCACATTTTATTTATTTTATAATAACCATTGTTTAAAATTCATACTATTTTTAAAAATATAGTCCTTACCTTTGTCTAATGGTACAATAATGACTTCTATTTCTGAATATTTAGTAATATCTTTTGGGGTACGTAGCACTCTTAATTTCTGACTAAATCCTTATTTTAAATGACTTGTTAAATAATATTCCACAAAAATTAATTCCCTCTAAAATTATACCGCTTTAAATTATGTAAAAAAGTGGATGTCTTTATACGGTTTTAATAGTCTTAATTCTGAACAAATTGTACGTAATTTTTATTTAATCAGCAAAAACATCCTACAATAATATAAACATAAAATTAAAAAAAAAATCATGAATAATTTCAGCGTTAGTGATAGCACATAAAATAGGTTGATAAAAAATAATAGATTTAAATGAAAAGGTTAGTGAATTAAACGATTTTTATGAAAAACTAAACAATGAGTCGATTCAAAATCATAAACCTTCAATCAATTAAAAAAATCCATATGATCTGGTTAACAGGGAATAGTATTTCTTATATTCAATAAGCAGAAGTATTGTTTTTAATTTCAATTTCCAAATTTTTTATTTTCAAATTTACCTTCAATCCTTCAAGAAAAATTTATCGACTGAATAAGTATGGAGATTACATGAAATTATTAAATAACATGATCACACACTTTGCGGCTTTCCCCGTATCATCGTAAAACGATTCAGATTAAAATGATAACAGCAGTAGTAAATAACTGGCTACTAGAAATAACGGAATATTTAATATTTCACATGAGACAATAGAATAAACGTTTTAGGTCACAAGTAGGAAAGAATAATATAAGGTTATAGCATGTTAAAACAAAAATAAAACATGATTTAATGAAAAATGTAGATTAAATCTGATCACACCACACGACCATTAATTATAACGCTGCCTGTCACCAACAGCTATGACCTGAGAGAAAGCGGTGATGATGGATTCGGCATCTCGGATATAGGTACTCTAGCTTCATTCAATTATAGAAAAATTTAGTATAAATGCCTTTATAATAATATTGATTTAAAAAAATATATAATTATAATGATTATTAATAATTTAGAAGAAAGAAATTATTATTTTTTTGGTAATTCTTAGAAACATAGGTAGTATATTGTTAGAAACACATGCAAAAATATGTTATTACTGTGATAATGAATAATTAATAATTTATTTTATCCGAATGAGTTCATCTATCAGTTTCATAACAAGATATTAGAATACCTTTGTAAACCGCTTCGTCTTATCTATTGGGATATTACAATCTTTGAAAATAAAATTTACTTACATATCAAATGGTATAGCCAGGACTTAAAACCTACACCATGTTTTAATCCGCTCGTATTAACTATAACAAAAAAAAATAAGTTAAACCGTTTATTTTTACTATGTTCAAAATTATGTCTCATATTACATAAATGGTTATGTTTTTTAATGTACTGGATTAAAATTTTAGGATTATATAAATTAATCATAACATTTATTTATTTATAATTAATAAAAAGCAGCCTTATGAGAAGCACAAACAGAATTTGGTGTAAACGAGAGTAGTTAAGCTGGGGTACGATATTGAGGTATTTAGGCCAAACGTATGAATGTATTAAAGTTTTTATCGAAAAAAAAAGCTAATAAATTAGTTATGAAACGTTTTTGTATGAACGGATGATATTTTATATTGATAAATAATACGTTAATTAGTATTTTTATGTGATCTGAAAAGCTTGGAATATTTCAGTTATATTAAAATGTAATTGAACTGCAGTGAGATAAAACTTATCTTTTCATTTCCCAAATGTATTTATCAAAGTCCTCATAATTTATTCAATTTTATTTGTCTGGTATTAATAAGTAACGCAGATAATCTTTCAAAACGACGATTTAAATTTCAACTGAGACGAATCTATTACAGTTTATCGGAATAAAATCTAACAATATTTCTTCATTTAATATTGACAATCATTTTCTTTATTTAAAAATAAATCATTTTATAAAAATTACCAACTTTTAGTTTAATTTCCAGTAAAACAACAATTATTTATAAGAATTTAACTAATTAATATGATTACTATAGGGCCTCTCTTAACCGAGATAATTGGGGGTGTTGCCTGCTCGGATAACGGTTAACAGAGATTTTAAGTTTCTTGAATTCGGGCAACAAACCGTATTATCAAATTGGTAGCAGAATAATGCAAGAATTAAAAATGATGATAGAGTTATTTTTTTTTAATAAAATCAAATAGATTAATAAAATATGATTAATATGATAGAATATGGTTAATAAAATCAATAGTCACTAATCTACTCTCGCATTAACTCACATAAATTTAGTTTTATTTTTTAACGAAAATTCTGTCACCTTCTTTTGTGTAAATCAAATAGATTAATAAAATATGATTAATATGATAGAATATGGTTAATAAAATCAATAGTCACTAATCTACTCTCGCATTAACTCACATAAATTTAGGTTTATTTTTTAACGAAAATTCTGTCACCTTCTTTTGTGTAAATCAAATAGATTAATAAAATATGATTAATATGATAGAATATGGTTAATAAAATCAATAGTCACTAATCTACTCTCGCATTAACTCACATAAATTTAGTTTTATTTTTTAACGAAAATTCTGTCACCTTCTTTTGTGTAAATCAAATAGATTAATAAAATATGATTAATATGATAGAATATGGTTAATAAAATCAATAGTCACTAATCTACTCTCGCATTAACTCACATAAATTTAGTTTTATTTTTTAACGAAAATTCTGTCACCTTCTTTTGTGTAAATCAAATAGATTAATAAAATATGATTAATATGATAGAATATGGTTAATAAAATCAATAGTCACTAATCTACTCTCGCATTAACTCACATAAATTTAGTTTTATTTTTTAACGAAAATTCTGTCACCTTCTTTTGTGTAAATCAAATAGATTAATAAAATATGATTAATATGATAGAATATGGTTAATAAAATCAATAGTCACTAATCTACTCTCGCATTAACTCACATAAATTTAGTTTTATTTTTTAACGAAAATTCTGTCACCTTCTTTTGTGTAAATCAAATAGATTAATAAAATATGATTAATATGATAGAATATGGTTAATAAAATCAATAGTCACTAATCTACTCTCGCATTAACTCACATAAATTTAGTTTTATTTTTTAACGAAAATTCTGTCACCTTCTTTTGTGTAAATCAAATAGATTAATAAAATATGATTAATATGATAGAATATGGTTAATAAAATCAATAGTCACTAATCTACTCTCGCATTAACTCACATAAATTTAGTTTTATTTTTTAACGAAAATTCTGTCACCTTCTTTTGTGTAAATCAAATAGATTAATAAAATATGATTAATATGATAGAATATGGTTAATAAAATCAATAGTCACTAATCTACTCTCGCATTAACTCACATAAATTTAGTTTTATTTTTTAACGAAAATTCTGTCACCTTCTTTTGTGTAAATCAAATAGATTAATAAAATATGATTAATATGATAGAATATGGTTAATAAAATCAATAGTCACTAATCTACTCTCGCATTAACTCACATAAATTTAGTTTTATTTTTTAACGAAAATTCTGTCACCTTCTTTTGTGTAAATCAAATAGATTAATAAAATATGATTAATATGATAGAATATGGTTAATAAAATCAATAGTCACTAATCTACTCTCGCATTAACTCACATAAATTTAGTTTTATTTTTTAACGAAAATTCTGTCACCTTCTTTTGTGTAAATCAAATAGATTAATAAAATATGATTAATATGATAGAATATGGTTAATAAAATCAATAGTCACTAATCTACTCTCGCATTAACTCACATAAATTTAGTTTTATTTTTTAACGAAAATTCTGTCACCTTCTTTTGTGTAAATCAAATAGATTAATAAAATATGATTAATATGATAGAATATGGTTAATAAAATCAATAGTCACTAATCTACTCTCGCATTAACTCACATAAATTTAGTTTTATTTTTAACGAAAATTCTGTCACCTTCTTTTGTGTTAACTGAGTAACACGGTCCATAACAGGATGATCACACCGGTTTTGTACTACCGTTAAGTCAAGGAAAGTAACATCTTTTTGTTCCAAATACTGGAGCATTTTCGTGAGAAATATAGTCCCTTCGTTGTGGCTAATTTTTAATTTTCTTCAATTCGTTCGTCTTCGTTATTGGAGATTTCATTACTTTCTTCTGTTACAATTTTCACGATCTTCCATCTTTAGATGGATGGTAGGGAGCATTGTCCAACAACAGAACTGCTTTTTTTGTAATTTCTTTATTTGTTGATAATTTTTCACATGTAGGACGAAACTGAGATTAAAGCAATTCTCAAAAATGCCTGCACTCATTCACGCCGATTTTTGGTTAGCGTACTAAATAGGTAATAAAACTAATTTTAAACTTTTAAATGTAATTTTAAACTTTTTAATACTCTAGATTTAGCAGCTTTACCAATGACAAGAAGTGGTACTTTGTCGCCAGCAGTAGAGTTACTGCAGACAAGAACAGTTAGTTATTCCTCTTTACTAATTTTAAAGCCGGGTGCAGAAACTTCTTCCCTTGACGCTCGTGTTTTCGATGGCAGAATTCTAAAATTTAATCCTGTTTCATCTGCATTATATACTTGTTCTGGCTGCAGATTTTCTGACCGAACAAGAGGAGAAATGTTTTAATAAAATTAGCCGCGTTGTCAGTATTGGCATATAATCTTTCTTCTGATACTGCTAATTTCCTTATGCCATAATGATTTTTTTTAGATAATGTATCTGGATTATTTAGTTTTTGTTAAGTTGAATAGTCTTTGATTGTAAAATAGGATCAAGTACTGGTGCCTCAAATATTCTCTTTTGCTTGAACATTGGACACCGCATTTTTTTCCAATCGCCGCGCCGACGGTTGCTTCCCCGACACCAAACTCATAAGCAATTTCTTTAATTGATTCTCCGGTATTTAATCATTTAATTGCTTCTAATGTTTTGCCCGTTGACATTACCATCCATTTACATTTTGTTTAGTAATATTTTTGCTACAACTAGCCATTTTAACACAATAACATTATAAACAATTATAACACAATAACCACAATACAGTACATACAAGTAAACAATACAACACAACTAACAGACTGTATTACAGTACAGCAGATACAAACTCACAAAATATAAAATTATCTTTACGAGTGTAGTAGAAAATAGAAACTAAAGAGAATAAATTGTTCTGCTTTTCTGCCAGGCACTCTAAATTTGCAATACTAGTTACAACGCAGTAGTAATTACGAAAAACGAATATCTTCGTAATAGACCATAAAAATTCGTACATGGAATAAACGGCATCTCGGTTAATTTTTTTTTTTAGTTTTATTGCACTTCAGACTTTAGTTATTGGGGCAAATTATAGATTTAATAAATTACTTGTAGCATAGTGAAAAGATGCCATGCCTGAATGGGATTCGAATCCGTAACCGCCGAATAAAAGACCGAGAAACTATTCGACCACGGCGACTCGGTTAAGAGAGATGTCGGTTAAGGAAGGCCCTACTACATTAGTATTATTTTTTGATTATCTTTTATTTATAATGTATACTCTTATATTAATTTTAATATACATTGATGCATCGTAGTTTCTTGTACCTTAAATTATCTTCCTGAACTTTTTTTTTTGTTACATTTATATTTTAATTTAGCGTAATGAATCTTCGCTTAAGATATTCACTAAAACTTTTGTAGGGACACCTTGTGTATCCTTGATATTCCAACATGTCGTTCTGCTAAGATTGGAAAATTTCTTGATTGTATATTTCCTAATAGATTCCCTTTATGAGGTTAAAACTCGTTCTAGAAGTTGAAAATAAGTTTTAAAATAAAATTTTACATTTTTTAACTTGTTATCTTAAAATCTGTTCAAAAAGAATTATTTTTGACAAACTCTACAGTATAATGTCTTATTATAACATTATTTTGTAAAAAAAAAATTATAGAAAGGTGTAACCACTCTGGAATCTTTTATCCGTGATTTACCATGACCAGAATAGATTTCACAAAACACTCTAGAAATAAATTGTTCAGAGTTTTTCTTTACTTGATTTTTAATGTGTAAAACTATTCGTGATATTGTAAAAGGTCTTATGTCTTTGTAAAAAAAAAAAAATTACAAAAATGTAAAATAAACTTCATTTTTTAAAGGAATTTTTATGCTCTTTGGAGGGTAATTTTAAAATCTGTAATTTACAGGAAAGGTCAGCCTAAATTGAAGACGATTAGTATATTCGAAAACTGTTAAAACTGAAGATGGTAAAGTTATAAGTGTGAGCTTTATAGAATTAAAAAATTATATTCATTTAAAACAAAAAGAAAAACATATTTTATTCTGTGAAGTTTAATGAAGTTATTTATAATAAAATCTTCGATAATCTTCGTTTAACATTTTTTAATCTTATTAAATAAATAATTTAAGTTAAACATATTTACATTTTTTTTACAAATACACTCGTAGTGTATAGGTACATTATTTGTATATTTAATGACAATTTTTCGTAAATGATAAAATTACTAAGTCGTTTTGTTTACTTAAGTATTGAAGCTTAATAAACATATATAACTGATATATCCTCATTGTTGAAGTTATAGATTTCTACCAGATATATTTTCTTCTATGATCTGGTTACATTTAGTTGAAGATCATCTTGTCCCTTTACCGGTATTACAAGTTCCATAGAGTTGAAAACTGAAATAAATATCATCAGTATATAACCAACTGTGATATCGGTACTTCTTTATAAGAAAATAATTTAAAACAACTAACACTTTCTTTCTTTTTCTTTCTTCTTTTTCTTTTTCCTGTTTAGCCTCCCGTAACTACCGTTTAGATAATTCTTCAGATGATGAATGAGGATGATGTGTATGAGTGTAAATGAAGTGTAGTCTCTTACATTCTCAGTTCGACCATTCCTGAGATGTGTGGTTAATTGAAACCCAACCACCAAAGAACACCGGTATCCACAATCTAGTATTCAAATCCGTGTAAAAATAACTGGCTTTACTAGGACTTGAACGCTAGAACTCTCGACTTCCAAATCAGCTGATTTGGGAAGACGCGTTCACCACTAGACCAACCCGGTGGTCCAAAACACCTAACTCTGGATTTAAAGATGTTAACCAGTATATATTGGTACAATAATTAAAATTTACTTCATAACTTCGTAAATCCTAACTAGTCATATGTAAAGATTTACAACACTAAACTATAAAATGTTACTTTTTAACAAATAAATAATCAAATCTTTTAAATACATTTAGTTTTGATAAATTATATAATAGGTTACTTAAACATATTTAAAAGCTATTATTTTTAAATATAGATGGAAAATGGATTTTATGTGAAACATAAAGAGAGAGAGAGAGAGTGAGAGAGAAGAGTGTGCGTGCGTGTGTATTTGCACTATATTATAAAATAACATAATAGCTATTTATATCTTTTTTATTTATACAGATCTTAATAAATACAATTAGCAGTTTTAGTACACTTTTAAGACAAGAGTATCTAAGAAAGACTTATTAGATATATCTATAAAAAAATAATTTATCGATCTTCAAATTCTATTGAAAATTAACGGTGCTTTAATAAAACTGATTTATCAAGAAATTTTTAAGTATTACAATATAACAAAATTTTAGTAATTTCAAGCTAGGATATCTGTTCTGCTACACAGCATTAGTAGATAAATTCAATTATAACAGGTAGTTAACAACTTACAATACCTGTCCACATTTCTTCTTACCCGCTTTCGATATACATATTATATTATTATTCAAATTTCGTATCATATACACATACACTGTTACATTTAAATAGATACAGTTGCTATGTCATTTTCTAGTCCGTTAAATAAATCAGTGAGCATATATATATATATATATATATATATATATATACTTATTTCTTATTGGTTAATTTAATTATCGTTCCCTTAACATTTTTTTTTACCAATTGAGTTATTGATGTTGGTGTGAACTCATTTGATGGCGGTAGAAGTGGTGAATGTTTTAAAAGCCAAATAAATTCTGTAACTTGATTAGTTGGTGAGATTGTCGATTTGAATGCCACTATGGTAAGGATTTAGGTATGAGAAACGCTATATTTCATTAAAACTCCTTTTATAATTAAATGAGCGTATTCCGTGCACGCAGGTTATCTGTTGCCTGATGTAATGAGTGTTTTAAGATCCTAACGAAGTCTATAACTAAATGAGTTACTGGATAATTCAATTACAGAAAAAATCAGTTTTTTTTTAGTTTACGAAATATTTTTAATGTATAGATTGGTGACATTATTCTATAGTATTTTTTTTTTTTTTTTAGTAATATAAGAATATCTTTTTAGAATATTACGTTGCAACTAAAATAATCTACAATAATCGTTTTATATATCTTTCATTTTCTCATGATTAAAATTAGTTTATTATCTATACTCGTTAAAACTTGTTTTATGTAAAATTGATTTTCTTTTCTATAAAGATAAATGAGAGTAAGCTATTAATAAAATATAGAAAATTGAAAATTAGAGATATGATTTTGTTTGCGTTTATAAAAAGTAAAGAAAATTAATTAATATCAGAATATATGTTTTACATTTCTACCATCCATTTTTATACATTACCTAGATGTGTGTCTGTGCATTTATCAGCTACATAAAATGCACTTTTGTTATTGGATCTTGGGAAATGTATTTTAAATTATTTTATTCAATAGTATAATCATGAACACGTTCTCATGTAATGCGTTTAATGAGTTTGTATTGATAAAAAATGTGTTGTTTTCATATACTCACTCACGGTAAAATTTATAAATTAATTTTTCTAAAATTTTAATCAAGTTTTTAGGAATTCTAAAAAAAATTTTACAAGTAATAAAAAAGTAGAAAATTATAACCTGAAACAATTTTTTTAATATATTATTATTCTGTAATTTTCTTATTCTCATACTGGAAGTGTTTCTTTCATGATTTATCTTCTAAAAAAATATTCTAGTAAATAATGTTAGGAAGTAAGAATAATGTAAATCAATTTCACTTACTGAAATAAATTTTGGAAGAAATATCTGTACGAAGATTGAATTTTATCGATGTGATTAATATCAATAGATAACAGATTAAGTATTACCTACAATATTGATCTTCCTTCATTTGTATATAAATTACCTAACATTCTAGAGAAAAGTAACGAAACAAAGTTAATAAGTTTTTCAGCGAAACGAATTTCTATCTATAATTTTCTTAGTAAATTCTATTTTCAATTTATGGGTGATTTTTTTTTTTTTAATTTTTGAGTTTTTTCATACTATGTGAAAAAAAATTCATTCAGATATGACAATAGTTGAAGAAAATTTTTGATGGCTTAACATTGTAAAAATAACAGACTAAATAAAACGATGTAATCTGTAAGAGATACAGATTCATTAACTTTAAACTGAGTGTATTGTTCTGGATTTTTCTAAGTTTAAAATCAGTAGATTGGAGAAACAAATTCTGGTATTAAAATTAAATTCTACGTTATTCATAGATTATAAATAAATATTTGTTTCCAAATACATGATTTGATAAAATTATGAAATAATGACATGGATATAGTTACATTTGTAACGATATATTCTATTAATTTTACAACCTCACAAGTCTCAAATCTTAAGGGACAAAATTCTGACAGGTAAATTTAATTAAACCAGTAAATTACTAATAATTTGTTATAACCACAGAAGCTCTTCACAATAGTGGCTACAATAGAACCTTGATTTCATTTTTCCTTACATTGTAATCATCTTTCTTTTTTAAGAGTTTTTAAAGCAGCAGTTAAAAAAAAATCACTGCTTAATGTTTAATGCTTTTTTTCATTTATTTGTACGATATAAATATCTGAAATCTTTAAATTAGGTGCAAAATAAAGAAAATACATGTTTTACAAAGTTATATGTTCTACAGCTTGTAACCATCCAGAAATTATTTTTTCATTATCCTTTACTCCCCTGGGCCGGACATACAATCAAGAAAAGCTCAGTCCAGGAGAGCGTCCTTGAAATATAAAAGGGCCTCCCCACCTACCGGCAGTACGTCCGGCATGGCAGTTCAGCACCCCCTCCCACCAGTAGATCTTTTTTAATCTTCGAGAAGAGGTGTACCGGATCCGACTATGTCGTTCCTGGGCCCCTGCCTGGAGACCGGGTTTCGGTCTATATTTTTTAATAACCACTGAGCAGGGAGAACCGGCTTGGCCAAGTCGTCCCCGGCCCCACAACCCAGTAGCCGGGTCTGGGTCTTTTATTTTGCCTCATCCAAGTCTAAGGAATCCACGGTCGATCATCGTAACCGACACACCTCGGCATGCCCGCCCTCACGACCGGGGCTATCCATCCTTCCCTAACTCTAAAATCCACACCGGTGCCCCTCCTCGACTTTGTTGTGTAGCATTTTAGTGGAAAACGAATTAAAAGCCCTCCAGTTTTCATCTGATGTCAAAATAAAACGTATTCCCAGTCTCTGACTGGGGCCCATCCAGGCCAGCCTGCCTACGTAAAACGCGCCATTCCTCACTCTCAAAGATTGTATGTTCCACAGTATTCACTCTATTACAGTACATGCAGCAGGGGAAACTACGTCTGCTGAACCTGTCCAAATAATACTCGAACGTCCCATGACCTATTAACATTTGTGTCATGAAGAAATTCATTTCGCCCTGAATTCTATTTAGCCAAAGATCTATGTTTGTAAATAGCCGATTGATCCAAATAAAACCTCCACCTGTCATACATTTCCTTTTCCAGGAATTTCTCGTAGTCTTCATGGCATCACGTTTCCCCATGCCTTCATACCGCTTCATTCGTTCTTTCACTTGCAGCTCAATTGGCGGGGCTAGCAAACATGCTGCGTCATTTGAAATGGTCCGATACCCACACATCACGGCCAACAATGTACGGCGATGTAAATTTTGAAGCGAGTTAAATGTCTTCTAACATCTACGGAAGCATCCCAAACTTGTGCACCATACAGAACAGAAGACATAATTGTAGACAGTATTATTATCTTGGAAGCTCTCGAAGCAGATTGAGTAGAAAGCAGCAAGTTCAGCAAGTTAAAAGTCTTCTCAGATCTCGCCCAAGAGTCAAGATGTGTTGCGTAAACTTACAGGATTTATCAATCCTGAAACCCAAATATTTAATGCTTTCACTGAATTGCAACGATTGGTCACCCAGTCTCAGGTCTATTCCGCCAATACGTTTTCTCTCCATTAGGGTGGTGAACATACATTTGTGTGGAGCAAGCTCCAGCCCTTGATTAACCATCCAGTTACTCTATATCTGCTTCCGTCCTACCACTCATCATGACTATGAGATCGTCGGAATACACCACTAATTGGGTATCTATCGTCATGGGAAGGTTAAGCACCCCATCGTACACCAATAACCACAATAAGGGGCCCAGGACTGACCACTTAGGTACCCCGCCAAAGACTTGGAGTCTTAATTTATCTCCCAATGTATTGGCCTCAATCCATCTCTCAGTCAAGTACTCTCCAATTTTTATCATCTTAGATAGGGACTAATTCCCTTGTCGCCAGCGATGTCATTATTGAATCCCAGGTAACAGACCAAAATGCATTGCATCCAGCATAATGATCGTGGATATTTTCCTAGTCCTCCAGGTGCCCCTTCTTTTCGTAACAACCCAGTTAACCACTTTCTGAATAGCCTGCAACCTGGACCGTCCTTTCCAGAAGCCGTACTGACTTGTATGAATGAATGCCAGCGCCCGCATTAAGCTCCTCAATTAAACGAGACGCTAGCATCCTTTCCTTTTCACGGCCTTCCCCATGTTGTTAATTAAATGTAGTGGTCTATAATCAACATTAGGCACGTTTTAGCAGATTTCGGAAGGAAGACCAAGCTTGAATCCTTCCAACACTTGGAAAAGGCTGTAAACTGATTAGGCTCCGTCGTGATCAAGAAATCAGCTACCAGAGCACTAGCCAGTTTCCCTACTAGATTGTAGGAGAGAATACACCTATTTGCATTTGATAAAACAGCCCTAATCATGCTTCTGTAAAGCGCACGTCAAGCCTCCGGTGGGATGATCAATACTTCTACAATTCAGACATTTCATTCCTTCCCTACACTCTCGAATCTTGTAACCCCTGCTACCACAATTGTAACAGAGATCGGCCCGATTGGGCCCATCACTGTCCACACTCCTATGACCGGTGCTCCAGCATCGGAATTAACGATTACTTTCTTTGCGTATATAAGCACGACAATGATTCCAGCCTATCTTGATGCGTTTGCTCTACGCATCACAGCTTACAGCTGAACGATATGTCGTCACGATTGTCGCGTTGCGCGTGCCCCCATACACCCGGTGAAACAACGTAACGCGGAACTCTTCGTCTTGCCAATAACATTCTCAACGGCCTCTCTAACCTCCTGTTCTGTGGCATCATCTTCGATATCTATTATATGCACCACATCGCGTCTGCCGCCTCGAGATCGGAGTTCAAATTTGTATATCCGCGTCCTTATCGCTGAGTGTAGCCGTATATTGAGCAGCCTTCTTAGTACTTCACAGCCTTCTCAGTGAAAGAACCTCACCGGCTTTTCATCAGTAATAGAAGACTTCATGATTTTAAGAAGCTCGGCCTAGGATCTACGTTGTGCCTTGACTATGACCACCCTGGTTTCCTCAGCGGGAGGAGTCAATCAATCTCTTTACATATAATGATCTCGATCTTGATCTCTTGGTAGTGCTATGAAAAGCCACAGCCACTGGCTTTTCGCTTTTCTTAAATAAAAATACTAAGAGTTTTATTATTATTACCCCAATAGAGCCACCTGGCAACACAAACACCGGAGCTGGAGACTTTACTAACACTCTCCTAATAGACTTCAGGATTACTTCCGAAGCTCCTCGGTTCCCTCCACACGAGTTATAATAAATGCTGTATTTGCTTCTCTGAATTAGCTCGACATCTTCACCCATAAGTGATGACACTTCACACACGACATCTACGGGCTTGAATATAGCATTGCTGGATTTATCTTCCTCATTTCTCCCACCCCGGGCAAGATCCACAAATAAGCACGTGTCACTATTCTCTTCAGCAATATTCTTCACCTTTCTAACCTTGTTAAGCAAAAGCCGATGGCCATCTCAACGACAGTTGATCTAACATTCAACATCTGTCAAATCCAGCAAGGACATCAACTCTCAACTTATCAGTCTGATTGGCTTGGCTAATGCCAGTTGTCAGGAGCGATATCTCGGATTATTGCCCGAATTTTTTATATAGTTCACAATCCTTAAGATGTTCTATTATATATCTTTCCATATCTCTGTCCATATTCTGTTGCAGTGCATTAATACACTCACCCATTTGTGATGTCAATGTCTATAGTGCCTCCGAGGGGAAATCTACCTCCTCAGATAATACCGGCCACGAGCGTTTCTGCCCTTCTCCGCTTTCTTCTCAACGCCCATCTCTTCAGTCAAACGTCGTGAATCACCTACATTTTCAGTACTCGATGTCGTTGGTTTTGAATCACAAACCACTCTGAACTGCGAACGCCTTTGACAAATTTTTAAACGTAGCCTCTATCCAGAATTCTCCAACTTCCTAGCTACATACAGTGCCCTTGTTAAGCCTAATAACTCGTAGAAGGTTGGGTACAAAACCCAGCGGGAAACTGAGTCAGTAAGCAGACTTTGGAGGTCAGTAGAAGGCAACGGGAAACCACCACTGATAATTTTCCCTTGACAACCCCATGGCTTTGGTTATTGGACTCA
This sequence comes from Lycorma delicatula, assembly GCF_047948215.1. Taxonomy (NCBI): domain Eukaryota; kingdom Metazoa; phylum Arthropoda; class Insecta; order Hemiptera; family Fulgoridae; genus Lycorma; species Lycorma delicatula. The sequence continues at coordinate 16,083,383 of NC_134455.1, read as the reverse complement.
CGACGCTCAGCAATGGGTAGAACGATTAATAAGACAAGATATTGATGGTAATCCTTCAGAACGAATTTGTTATATTCTCAACAACAGTTTTTAAAAATTCTCTATTATTTCCTTATTCACGTTTTTTAAATTTTTTTCGGTTTTGTCAGTTTATAGCGAGATATGATAGATTGTTTCATTGATGAGCATCAATTTAATTTAAATGTACTAGCAATGTAAATATACTGTTGATGAGGAGAAACGCTTTGTTTCCCTTCTTTACTTTTTGAATAATGTCTTTCTTGAAAGTTCCCTTATGAAGTATGTTAATTTAGTCTACTAATTTATTATAATTATTTATTCCAGTTATTAGTTACAAATCAATGTAATTTTATTAATTAGATGCATCATGTTTGACAATTCCTAATTTCGGTCGTTTGTATTTAATAACAATTTTTGAGAAATATTTTTGTATTGACTACTTTTAAAATTAATTTTTTGAAATTCTAATTTAACTTTAAGGATTAACCTTAAAAAAAAATGTTTGAGGGTCAAACTTACCAAAATTTTATTTAATTTAACTTAAATGAAAAATTTAATTCCTTCACTTCTTTTAGATGTTACACTTTCATGCTTTTGAAAGTATGACTTTTTTTTGTTGAATAATTTAGATAAAGGGTTAGAGAAGTATTAAAATTAAACAAAGGAAGTATGTAAAGTAGTAGAAATAGTTATTTATTTAAATAAATATTCATTCAATTCAGTAGTTTGATTTTAATGAACTAGAAAATAATTAGTTTTTTCATTTTTATAAATTTGTTGGACGGAAAACTGTGAAAATATGAAAATTCATGTTAAATTTATTTACTTAACTACACAACTTTAATAAAACTTTTTACTTAAGTTTATAAGAACTTAAGTAATAAATCAAATTCTGCATAAAATTGTTACTTGAAATGAAATAAAAATATATCAACATACTTTATTATATTTTTCTTTACTCACATGAGTCTGGTAGTAGGTACTATAATATAATTAACTGTCATTGTGAGGTTGTTTAATTTGAATATTAGGGAAAATGATTAAAATTCCAACTTAAAAGCCCAGCATCTCCTTTTCAAGAACTTTACGTTGAAATCAATAAACCTGAATTTTAACCGGTTTTAAAAACAAGAGGAAGAGGTTTTAAATTTGCTTGTTTGAATTTGTTTTTTTTATACATGTCATATAAAGATATAATCAAAACAAATTTTTACCTTTCATTAAATAATATATAATGATTTCATTAATCGTTTTTTTTTTTATTCTGTTGTGTAATTTATTCTGGTGGTCTTGAAATAATGTTTTTTATATAATTTAAGTTGAAAATTATTCAAATGAAAAAACAAATTTTAGTCTTACGGGATTTAAATTTTTTTTCGCTACAGTTGCTAAACATATTATTAAAATTTTGTAATATAATAATATATACACTGCCCAATCACGCTGACATTTTAGTCAAAATTTAAGAAAATTAGTTTGAAAACTTAGGACAAAAAGCACGCAAATTTATATATTTCCGTATTTCAGTGTACCTTAATTCATGCAAATAATTAATCCTTTAAATCTGCAGTCCTTATTTTATTACAAACAAAACGCTGGTTTTTCACATTTTAATTTCTTGAAAACGGTTTTTTACATATGGGTTCATCGTTTGTGATGGTCTGTCGAATTTCTAATAAAAATAACAATTACAAAATATAAAAAAATACGATTTTTTTTTTTAATAGTCCCGAATTAAAAAAAAAGTAAAAGAAGCCAATTGACAAATTGTCACAAAATTTCACTTAATTATAAAATTTTAATATTAATATTATTACCAGCATGTAGGTCGGTTTTTTAAGCAATTCTTCCTCCGGTTATTCAGCTCTAGAATCAAAAGGATTTTTACATATCTTATAAAAATAAACTTTCAGAAACTTTCAAAAAATAAAATTGAAACCTTCCCAGTTAGACTAAATTTTGCCCAGTTTTTACTAATTTCAAACTTTAATACCCCACACTGATTCTCGTAAATTTTTAAACAGGTGTAAATCAATATTTTATTCAAGTACAGAATAACTGTGTGATTTTTAATCTATGAAGTTGTTTTAAGATGTAGTTCAACATCTTAGTTTGAACTACAAGTAAAAAATAGTGAAATTAATTTTTCAACTTCCCACCTGAATCTCTCAGTTGTGTGAACATGACTGCTATATTATTATATTTACTCTCGTGAAAATAATTTGATTAAATTCCCCAGAGTGAAATAATTTAGGCCAGTTAGGCCCGTAGCGATTACGTGCCATTTTAGTTATAGTTTCTTTAAACCTTCACTGTCTACAGAGATTTACTTTCAGCTTTACTTTGCGAAGGTCGATAATTTTAAAGAGGAGATATAAAAAGAACCAATTTTAGGAACAAGGAATACTTAAACTACACTTATAACACTACAAATTACTACCAAAGAAATATAAATACTGTTCGATTTTTCAAATTGCTCTGAAAAGTCCTTCCCCTTGCCCAAAATTTATAGGTTTTTGAAGAAGGATGACATGGTAAACCATGTCCTAAACATTCTAGTGATCAATTAAAACTACAACTGCTCTACCACTAATGTCCAAACATTTGCAGAGGAACTGCAATTTTTGGTATCAGTAGAAACACACAGTTATGAAACCATACTAATTATTATCAGTGTATGGTTGTATGTTGCATAGATAATAGAATAAACATTTTTTTCATAAACCTAGGCAAGACTCGTTTTGAATAGGTGTATGGCCGATATTTTGTCACTACAGTAATTTCTTGAATGCAGAAGTAAACCATCACAATTTCATTTATCTGGAAATGTCTTAATAGTAACCTATGCTACATATTTCAGTTCAAAAAACAAGTTAACCCTAATGAAGTATTAATTAGACCCCTTGGTCATTTTGCATCTTTTTTTGTGGCTTCTAATATATAGTTATTAGAAATTTAAAATAAAAATGAGACTATTATTGCATAAATTTGTCATAATCAACGTTTGTGTAAAAATTTGACTTTAAATTTTTTTACAGTTATACTTGTTTTTCCAATGTGTTAAAAACATTATTATTGTATTGTTTGCATGAATTGAGTAAAAGCGATTAGAAAAAAAAGGTAAGAAGCCTGAAAATATATTTAGCATGATTTCAATATTCTGATAATACTCGTATCATTAACATCTTCAATATTATTTTTAATTTTATTTTCAATTCATTAAAATAGTTTTATTAATTTACAGGAGTTTTTATCTTACAGAATGTTCACAAAACTTTGTACTGTATTTCACAATACAGCAGCTCATTTCTTTTCCTGGCCCAAAGAGGTTTTTTCACATGTCCTATTCCTCATTCGAATAAAAAATAAAATATATAAAAAAAAATCACTTACATAAACAAGTGCAATGATTCAATTTTTTTTTTTTGTCTTCAGTCATTTGACTGGTTTGATGCAGCTCTCCAAGATTCCCTATCTAGTGCTAGTCGTTTCATTTCAGTATACCCTCTACATCCTACATCCCTAACAATTTGTTTTACATATTCCAAACGTGGCCTGCCTACACAATTTTTTCCTTCTACCTGTCCTTCCAATATTAATGCGACTATTCCAGGATGCCTTAGTATGTGGCCCATAAGTCAGTCTCTTCTTTTAACTATATTTTTCCAAATGCTTCTTTCTTCATCTATTTGCCGCAATACCTCTTCATTTGTCACTTTATCCACCCATCTGATTTTTAACATTCTCCTATAGCACCACATTTCAAAAGCTTCTAATCTTTTCTTCTCAGATACTCCGATTGTCCAAGTTTCACTTCCATATAAAGCGACAAACAAATACTCTCAAAAATTTTTTCCTGACATTTAATTTAATCTTTGATGTAAACAAATTATATTTCTTACTGAAGGCTTGTGCTATTCGGCGTTTTATATCGCTCCTGCTTCGTCCATCTTTAGTAATTCTACTTCCGAAATAACAAAATTCTTCTACCTCCATAATCTTTTCTCCTCCTATTTTCACATTCAGTGGTCCATCTTTGTTATTTCTACTACATAACATTACTTTTGTTTTCTTCTTGTTTATTTTCATGCGATAGTTCTTGCGTAGGACTTCATCTAAGCCGTTCATTGTTTCTTCTAAATCCTTTTTAGTTTCGGCTAGAATTACTATATCATCAGCAAATCGTAGCATCTTTATCTTTTCACCTTGTACCATTACTCCGAATCAAAATTGTTATTTAACATCATTAACTGCTAGTTCCATGTAAAGATTAGAAAGTAACGGAGATAGGGAACATCCTTGTCGGACGTCCTTTCTTATTACGGCTTCTTTCTTATGTTCTTCAATTGTTACTGTTGCTGTTGGGTTCCTGTACATGTTAGCAATTGTTCTTCTATCTCTGTATTTGAGCCCTAATTTTTTTTAAATGCTGAACATTTTATTCCAGTCTACGTTATCGAAAGCCTTTTCTAGGTCTATAAACGCCAAGTATGTTGGTTTGTTTTTCTTTAATCTTCCTTCTACTGTTAATCTGAGGCCTAAAATTGCTTCCCTTGTCCCTATACTTTTCCTGAAACCAAATTGGTCTTCTCCTAACAATTCTTCCACTCTTCTCTCAATTCTTCTGTATAGAATTCTAGTTAAGATTTTTGATGCATGACTAGTTAAACTAATTGTTCTGTATTCTTCACATTTATCTGCCCTTGCTTTCTTTGGTATCATTACTATAACACTTTTTTTGAAGTCTGACGGAACTTCGCCTTTTTCATAAAAATTATACACCAGTTTGTATAATCTATCAATCGCTTCCTCACCTGCACTGCGCAGTAATTCTACAGGTATTCCGTCTATTCCAGGAGCCTTTCTGCCATTTAAATCTTTTAATGCTCTCTTAAATTTAGATCTCAGTATTGTTTCTCCCATTTCATCCTCCTCAACTTCCTCTTCTTCCTCTCTAACACCATTTGATTCAAAATATCATATGAAAATTTTTTAAGAAATAATATTTTTATTTATGAATAAAAATCCAATAATATGATTTTGTACTGTGCATTATATATCTGTTTTAGCCATTGATAATTTTAAGAAATATCAGTTTTTCAGTGCAGAAAGTGTGGTCTACAAACCCGTAATCATATTCTACACACTGTCATCCAGTAAGGCAAGCTGATACTGTTTTTTTTTTTCAATAATGGCTTGAAAATTATAAATTATTCTGTAGTTTATTTTTACATTTAATAAAGAAAATAATGTCCATTCATGAATTTACATAAACATTATTTCATGTGTTTCTGTGTAAATAATTAATATAGACTTTAATCATATTTATTATTTTATCTTAAAATAAATTTGTGGAAGGATGCAAAATTTATGACCATGTTAATACTAACATATATTAATATATATTAATATATTAGTATGTTTTATAAACATATAATTTTTTTTTGCGTTATTGCCTTAAAATTCAATAATTGTTTGGTAAAATATATTCTTTTTTGCTTAAATATTTAGTGTTTTTTTTAAAAATATTTAGTGTAATTTAAATCTAACTATAAAAGCTGATTGCTTAGTAAGTAGACCAACTAATGTGACAAATGAACTGCTGAGGTATACCAATTAAATTTTAAGGAATTAGGAAGCTTCTTTTATTTGAAACTTCGGGAAACGATTTTAAATAAAAATCTTGATGATGAGTTCTTTTTCTTTTCTGAAAAAAAGTTAGTCACTACTTATAATACTTTATATAACTTTTATACTATAAATTTTAAAATTTTTTATAGCCTTATTCTTCTTCCTTCCTCTATTTTTTTATATCTGTATTTTCCTTTCCCCCGAAGGCGGATTCGTGACCTAGCTTCACTAGCATCGAGGGGGGGTGCCATCGCCACAAGCTACCTCGGTAGACACAAAGTCCCACCCAGGTAGCCAGAACACGGTATTTATTTGCGTGCCACGCATCTAATGAGAGGACCCCGATGGGTCCCCACCGGGACCTCGGTCTTTACGCCCTGCCTCTAATGAGGAATCCCCAAAAGGATCCCCCACTCAGTCTGATATCTTACATTCCTTCCCTGAAGGTGGTGTGAAGGAGACCCCGGCCGATCATTGATGGTGGGAAGCCATAGCCCCCTACCCAACCTTTCTTTCTTTTTTCTGTTTAGCCTCCGGTAACTACCGTTTAGATAATTCTTCAGAGGATGAATGAGGATGATATATATGAGTGTAAATGAAGTGTAGTCTTGTACATTCTCAGTTCGACCGTTCCTGAGATGTGTGGTTAATTGAAACCCAACCACCAAAGAACACCGGTATCCACGATCTAGTATTCAAATCCGTGTAAAAATAACTGGCTTTACTAGGACTTGAACGCTGTAATTCTCGACTTTCCAAATCAGCTGATTTGGGAAGACGCGTTAACCACTAGACCAACTGACCCCACAGATACCCAACAGTGCTAAGCAGATGCCGCATCTTATAGTGCAGGTGAAGTCTTACATCCCCGCCTGCACTACGGGTGCATTCACATGCAATCTGCAGGAAGAACACTGAGACTCCAGCCGGAAGTCCTCCCGCTGGTGACTGGCCTCACCATAGGTAAAGAAAAGGCAACTACGATTTAGTACAGGAAGTGGCTCTATGGCTCGGCCTCCAGTAGCGAAAACAAAGGTCTTCAAATGAGCACCAGTAGCGAAAAAAAGGTCTTCAAGTGAGCATCTCATAAGTTTACGAGCCATCCATCCAGTACGGATACGTCCGTCAGCCAGTAATTTGTCCGCCAGGATGGACGGCACGGCTACAGTGACCACCTGCGTCTAACCATAAGCCTGTCGCGTTGACAGATCGTCTATCGACCATGAATCTCTCGTAATCTTTCAAACTTCCATCACGAATTCATACTGAGTAGTTAGAACATCTGCGTCCTTGTCAAGAACGTCAACCCTCCTGCTACCACTCCCTGGCAGGGCCATAATGATGCCCTGAAAGTTCGCAGAAATTTCCTTACTAATTCGTTCAGCCGCACCACTATCGGCTCGCACCCCTATATGAAGGTCCTCTCCCTGCCCTTTCCATGTGGGGAGGACCGCGACTTCACCTGGTAAACCACCTCCTTTCACTGAGCGAAGGAGATTGACGTAGTTTTTCCCGTCCGCTTTAACCACCCCTGTCGTAGTTGGCGAGCCTACCGGTCGTTTCCTGACGATATCCTTTGGCGTTGGTACCAACAAGTGTACAATATAACTCTTCCCAACCCGTCGACCGAAGTACTCGAATGAGCGACGCAAACGTTGGCCGACTGGTTCCGAAGGCCCTGAGAAGCACATACCGCCCTACTGTTTCCATCCTTTATAACTCGGAGAACCGACCGACAGACAAGGAAGGCCACCTTCTGGTTCCCGGCCGCTGAATCAATTATGAGGGAGTTATCTGTGTGATCGATTTCAATTCGTGAACCAGCATCATCCCCAGACATGTCTCGAGCAGAGGATTGAACTACAAGGACTTCCTGATTCCCCATTTCGTTCCTGATCCATGACACTTTTTGGAAAACTAGGACGTGATTCGGGTGGTCAGCCCCTGTTAATAAGTCAATCATCCAAGCAAAATCCGTGTCTTCTTCGATGCCAGCGGCGTCCTCCACCAAAACTGAGTAGTGGAAAACATCCTCAGGCCAACCTCGAAAGACCACCCTCTCAAGGTTTCCATCAGCGACACCACCGTCAATCACACGACGAATCTCCACACCAGACCAGGACGCTGAACGGTCCATTCCCATACCTGGGGTCTGCAAAGATACATTCGTAATGATATATATATTTGGGAACTCTCGTCCACCATTTCCAGCTGTATAGAGTGCCTTTCCTGCGACTCCGTATCACTGTCATCAAGAACATCCCAGAACATATTTTAATGTAACATAAAAGAATCGCCGTGTTTTTTGCAAGACATTTTACCTTCCTCTGAAGATTTTTACAAGCACCAACTCTTTGCTCCACTTCTGGCTTCCCCGTCACCATTCGAGAGACCACTGGAGACAAACCACTATGGGATAAGGAACGCCGACTACTATCTTTGGATTTCTTCTTCTTTTCAGCCATCGGTGAGGAGAGACGTAACCTCCGTTTCCCAGATATCTTCCGGAGTTCCCCGGCCCCATAAATATCTACCTTTATGAGGCCATTTCCTTCCCAAGGATAGGAGAATGCAGTTTCCTACTTCTTGTTTATACATCCTTCGAAAAGTTCATTGGCTCTTATCATAAGGGCCCTCCGTATTCTGGAAGATACTTGGTCCCCAGCCCATAATGCTTACATTGGAGAGTAATATATATATATTACATAAGGAGGTTATGTCTTGCTCTTGTTGGATAAAGTCGCGTTTTCTAGCTCTGCATAACTGCAGTTATTATACGACTAGATGGTTAATAGCATAGAATATGGAAGGCAAGAGTAAACACTGTATTAAAGATCTTTATGGTTATCCCAAGAAGTACATGACAGGGATAATACAGATCTCTATGAAAAAAATTCTGGAGTTAAGTTTTCACTAATTTGGATCTGCATTAAGGGAATACATGGAGATGCTCTATTTAAAGGGAAAAAGGAAGAAATGGACAGAAATTTAGAATAAGCGCATCTTGTTAAAAAGAACGTAAACTGAAAAATTCCAAACATAAGATAGAAAGAATAAATTCTATGCATGCTGGGATAAGATGGGAAGGTAGTAAAGTATGCAAAGTAGTAGAGAGATGAAGAGTAATAAATATAGTCGTTATTATCACCTAATCTGTTTAACCTACATTTAGAACATTAGTTGGAAAATGCTTTGAGAAGAGAGAGAGGGCGAGAGGAATAAGTATAGGTGAAAGAAAAGTGGAATGTCTTAAACTTGTTGATGATATGGTTCTGCTAGCAGAGAATAAGAAGAAAGTGACTGTGAAGCTTGAAGATCTAGACAATAAATATGAAGAATATGGAATGAGAATGATAAAAAGAGTAAGATTAATTAAAAGTATGGTAAAAGGAGGAAATGGTGAAAAGGTAAATATTTGATTAAATGGAAAGAATAATAATAAATAGAATGATTCAAGTGTCTAGGAAGCACAGTAACTGAGAATATGTGCTGCACAGCAGTAAGAATTGGAGTAGCAATGATAAACAAACATTTTAACATGAAAATAAGAATATTCTGTCTATCATTAAACAAAGAACTAAGGAAGAATCATGTAATGTGCTGCATATGGATTTTAGAATTGAATGGAACTGAAACATGAACATTAAGGAAGATGATGAAAGATTATAGATACTTGAACTGTTTGTGTGGAGAAAAATGACAGGTGAATGGAAGGTGATAGGAAGATAAAGTAAGAAGTGAAGAACTAGTGCAAAGGATTGGTATTTTTAATCATTTTAAAGAAAATGATTAAAAATATAAAAAGAAAGTTCAATTGGACTGATTAAGAAGAGAATATCTGCTGAAGTCTGCAGTGGAGGAAGTAGTGAATTAAGAGAAGAAAAAGGTAGAAGGAGGTATCGGCTGATAAATTCAATTAAGATCAGAGGATGATATGATAACACTAAAAATACTGGTACAGAATGGTGAAGTATGAAGGACTGTGAAGTGAGGACCTATTGGACAATCTGAAACACCGCAAAACATATTTCAATTAACTATTCAAATAGTTTTTGTAAATATTACCTTAAGCTTTATTTTCAATACTCCATTATCATTGCAAGAAAAAGTTGTAGAAAAAAATAAAATTATACAATTATTTCAATTGTATCATCTCGAAAAGTAGATATATTTACTGATTAATAAAAGGTTTTGGGCTTTATTTATCGTAAAGGCTTAAAATTGTCGTTCTCATTTTTTTCTTTTTTTTATACACAAATAACTTTAAAGCATACTAAGGTTTTTTTTGTATCTTCTTATATTAAGCAAACAAGTAATCTGAAGTGTTCCTTTGATCCCAGAGAATTGACAATTAAATGGGTTTTCATTTTGATTTAATATTTCTTTTTAATACCTACAGATTTTACTTTTGATCATGATCAGATCTGATGTAGTTCTTAAAAAAAAATGATAGATATTTTTGAAATTTTATTACATTTAGTCCTTTAGAATCAAATAAAATCCCCTTATCACATTTATTGAAACATACAGAGAACCTTTCACTACCCAAGCCCGGCTATCTGACAAACAAATATAAAAGAGAAAGAAGATTTAAGTTAGGTTTAGTTTGTAGTTATAGATTTTCCATAACGTGAACAAAAACTTTGTTCACGTGATGGGCACGTTATAAAAGACATGATCTTTTATAGCAGGTATTGATTTTGATTGTATTAATAAGAATAACAAATATATTAATTGAAATATAAATGGGAAAATAGTTTATATATTCTCTTTTTCTTATGTACCTTACTTTAAATAGGATATTGAACGCAAAGTAATTATCTCAAACGACTTGACGCATTTATTCGATCGTAAAGAACTCTTTGGGGGGGAGTCTATTACTGTATTCTGTGTTAACAAGTAGAGAGTCTGGCCAAAGCAACAGCTGTTATAGTAGCGATATGGACCACCACCACTTACCGGATAAATGGCCCGTCGAGACCCATAAACGTGATGTGACTAACCCTCATATTCCAGTCCATTATCTCTTAAAATCACTCTATATCTCTATCTCTGTCTTCCTCTTTCCAAACTCTCTACCTCAATCTGACTCACCGACAAAATACACGCGATACAAACGCACAAAAACAGAAAAACTGGGATTTCTTCCTTGTTCTATTTAACTCCATCCTCTATTTTCAATTACATTATAAGGAAAAATACGTTTCAATTTTCGTCTACAGATACCAAGTCTTACATTACGAACTTTATGATCAGTTTTCTTCTAAAACAGAGTAAAATGTGACTTCAAGAATAAAACAGGATATACATATATATGCATCTAATTTATATTTATATAGATTTTATTACATTAAATAATACAAGGAAAGTATAAAAATATTTAATCCATTGAAGCACTGTAAAATAATGGGGAAAAAATAAACAATAAGTTATATTATTATCGCAGGAGTAGAATAATTTAATTACATTATTGCTTTTTTGCGATTTTTTGTTGGTTACGTAGCACAAGTTTTAATACCTCATGCCAGATTAATTATCTTACGGCTTCATATATTTGCCATCTCAACTGACCTGTTGTCAGAATTATTAACTAGAATTATGATTTTAGAACAATAATTGTTTTTCTATGTTTCAGTACTAACTTATTGAGATAATTAAAAATTCATCTAATGCCTTATCAAAAGAAACAATCTTACCGTTGCTGGTTAGCGGGTTGAATAGGTTATTTATTTATTTTATTTCTTTTGTTTCATTGTTTGTCGATTTCATTCTGTTCTAATGTTTAAACCTCAACATATTTACTAAAATTTATATCCGCAATCATTTGTTTTACGTATAATAAAAATTGCGTTGAAAATTGAGTTGATTTAGAAATCAACTCGTTGACTGCAAAACTTACCCTGGAGCAGACAGTGATAGCGACCATAATTTGGTGATAATGAAATGTAGATTGGGGTTTAAAAACCTGAAGAAAAGGTGTCAGATGAATCGGTGGAATTTAGAGAAGCTTATAGAGATAGAAGAATTTTGTTATTTGGGAAGTAGAATTACTAAAGATGGACGAAGCAGGAGCGATATAAAATGCCGAATAGCACAAGCTAAACGAGCTTTCAGTAAGAAATATAATTTGTTTACATCAAAAATTAAATTTTAAATGTCAGGAAAAGAATTTTGAAAGTGTATGTTTGGAGTGTCGCTTTATATAGAAGTGAAACTTGGACGATCGGAGTATCTGAGAAGAAAAGATTAGAAGCTTTTGAAATGTGGTGATATAGGAGAATGTTAAAAATCAGATGGGTGGATAAAGTGACAAATGAAGAGGCATTGCGGCAAATAGATGAAGAAAGAAGCATTTGGAAAAATATAGTTAAAAGAAGAGACAGACTTATAGGCTACATACTAAGGCATCCTGGAATAGTCGCTTTAATATTGGAAAAAATTGTGTAGGCAGGCCACGTTTGGAATATGTAAAACAAATTGTTAGGGATGTAGGATGTAGAGGGTATACTGAAATGAAACGACTAGCACTAGATAGGGAATCTTGGAGAGCTGCATCAAACCAGTCAAATGACTGAAGACAAAAAACAAAAAAAAAATTGCCTTTATTTTTTGCAACTTCTATACACCATTTTATTATAAATACCACTGTAATTAAACAGAGACAGCATTAATTTGCGCAGTAAGGCTAGCTTTGTTCGTTATGATTTTCCGCACAAATTATTTTTCTTGTTAGTTCACTATTTTATTTCAAATTTTACCAAGTATCAAACTTTCAAAATTCTCTTTTAATACCAATTTACGTAGTTTCTATTATTACCCTTTCTTGTTTTCCTTTTATTTGCAATTTACTATCAAACTTACTGTGTAGACATTTTACAAAAAAATACTTATTTTTCACCGAAAGTATTTAGGAAATTGCTTTCCAATTATTAGTTGTGTGGTTGATAATAACGTGTTTTAAAGTGAAAAATTTTCGTGAATGTGCATGGCAGCTTGAATGGCACACCACGACTAAGGGAAGATCCTTGTATAGGTTTATACAGGATCTGGGGGGATGGTATGCTTCGAATTCATTTTTAAGGTCAGCGGGTGCCCAGGTGCTCACCAACCATGTGGATTTGAAGCAATATCTGTTTCGGTTTCGCCTAGCAGCTGATGAGTTGTGTGTCTGCAGGGCGTTCCAGTCGAACGAACATATGATATTCGACCGCCCTGCTTTTGGTTGGGTGGGGGGGCAGAGACCGGGCCACCCTGGAACTTAGCGGTCAGGGGGAAAACTGGCCGTTCATAAATAAACGGCGAGTCAGTGTGGCGAGACCGCATTGTCGGACCGTGTGGGAGTTCCTTGATGAGGTTGCCATGTTCAACCGTCATCGCTAGAGTTTTTTAATTAATCTGGGTTATACTGATTCCTATAGCGCCGCTGTGGGAAGTTTTTCCTGAGATAATGGCTGGCCACCAGCCAGATACAAGCTCCAAGCCCTTTAAATGCTGGACTGGAACTAGCTGGCATACAGCGACCGAGGCGTGATAGCTTAAATTGCTGTATTTTATTTTATTAACTTTTATGACTTTTAGTAATTAGTACAAGGGGTGCGCCTCCCCGATCTAGATTTAGTTTGACAAGTGAGCGGTTGGGACACATAAGCGAGTGGTCAATAGCACCCTGCTTAATCCGCTTACGCTGATAGGTAGGTCACTAGGAGCTTTTAGGTAACGAGGTCGCTAAACTGTTTTAGAGGCACAGTAGCCCTATCTTGGCACTGACATTTGGTCTATGCTCTAGGGCGACCGAATGGGGTGGTGGCGGGAGAAATGCAGAAAAACCTGCCATGATGATAGAGTAAACACCGGATATAGACATTATAGAACCTGCACCTATGAAACTTTCAAAAGCTCAGGGGAAACCTAAGGAGAGTGCGAATACATTAGCCACACCAAGTATGACTTGGATATTGAATCAAGTTCTTCAGCTGCCGAAAATATATCACTAGATATTGCATCAAGTTTAAATTCGTTAACAACTATGTTAACCGATATGTATAAGATATCATCACCTTATTTCAGCCGTAGAACATCACTGGTATTTGAAAAGGAGGAAGATGCCATGTGCAAGACCTCAGACACTTTGTCATCAGAAGTTGTATGGAGAATGGAAGAAAGGATGGCCGAAAGGAAAGCCTAGGCGTTAAGTAAATAAATTTGATGTGTTCAAGAATCAATTTTTATCGTGATCGTGTTTCTGTATCTGTTAGACTTTGTAAACAAGAAATAATAAATAGTTTTAACTTCATTAGAAACGTGAAAGATTTAAGTTTTTTTTTTTTTTAAGTGGAAAGGGATTGTTGACCAAAGTAATCGAAGGCCCTAAAAAACCTCAAAAACCAAAAACAAAAAAAATAATAATAATAAAGAAATAAAAATGTATCAAAACTTAATCACTGTTAGCAATTATTATTAAAGTGTATGATACTAAAAAAGAAAGAAGAAAAGGAAAAAGTTGTTAGCTCTTCAAAAGAGAATAGTAGTGAAAATTCATTAACTTGTTTAAAAACCCATATTTCAAATGTTTAGAAACACTATTATAACAATTTTCGCACAACTCGCACGCTCTTTAATTATTTTTTTTTTGTCTTCAGTCATTTGACTGGTTTGATGCAGCTCTCCAAGATTCCCTATCTTGTGCTAGTTGTTTCATTTCAGTATAACCTCTACATCCTACATCCCTAACAATTTGTTTTACATATTCCAAACGTGGCCTGCCTACACAATTTTTTCCTTCTACCTGTCCTTCCAATATCAAAGCGACTATTCTAGGATGCCTTAGTATGTGGCCTATAAGTCTGTCTCTTCTTTTAACTATATTTTTCCAAATGCTTCTTTCTTCATCTATTTGCCGCAATACCTCTTCATTTGTCACTTTATCCAGCTATCTGATTTTTAACATTCTCCTATAGCACCACATTTCAAAAGCTTCTAATCTTTTCTTCTCAGATACTCTGATTGCCCAAGTTTCACTTCCATTCCATATAAAGCGACACTCCAAACATATACTTCAACAATTTTTTCCTGACATTTAGTCCTTTTCTTCAGGTTTTTAAACCCCAATATACATTTCATTATCACCAAATTATGGTCGCTATCAATGTCTGCTCCAGGGTAAGTTTTGCAGTCAACGAGTTGATTTCTAAATCTTTGCTTTAACATGATATAATCTATCTGATACCTTGCAGTATAGCCTGGCTTTTTCCAAGTGTATATTCTATTATTATGATTTTTAAATTGGGTGTTGGCAATTACTAAATTATACTTCGTGCAAAACTCTATAAGTCGGTCACCTCTTTCATTCCTTTTTCCCAGCCCGTATTCACCCACTATATTTCCTTTCTTGTATTTTCCAATGCTTGCATTCCAATCTCCAACTATTATTAAATTTTCATCTCGTTTTACGTGTTTAATTGCTTCATCAATCTCTTCGTATACACACTCTACCTCATCATCATCATGGGCGCTTGTAGGCATATAGACGTTAACAATCGTTGTCGGTTTAGGTTTTGATTTTATCCTTATTACAATGATTCTATCGCTGTGTTTTGAAATACTCTACTCTCTTCCCTATCTTAATGTTCATTATTAAACCTACTTCTGCCTGCCAATTATTTGAAGCTGAGTTAATTACTCTAAAATCACCTGACCAAAAGTCGCCTTCCTCTTCCCACAGAACCTCACTAATTCCTACTACATCCACATTTATCCTATCCCTTTCTCTTTTTAAATTTTCTAGCCTACCAACCTTTTTTTTACCAATTATTTTATACTAGTAATTATCTTACATTAAACAGCATTTTTTTTCAGCAATATGTTCTTTGTTTTGGCAGTCGTGTTTTTTTTAATTTTTAATATTTATCTCTTTATTTACTCATTATAAAAATATTCGTTCTCCATTTTAATCTTTTTAACTATAGTCCATAATTATTAATAATACCAATGTAATTATTTCTTGTGATTAAGGTAATAATTTCCTCTATCAGAAAAATATAAAACAAGAAACTTTTTTTTTTTTAATTTATGTAAATTAAATTTGGATTTTAATATTTTTGTTAAAATAAAATAAAAGTAAATATACAAAACAAATTTCTTGTAATTTAACAGTTTTGTATATAGTATAAGTTTTTCCAAAATTACTAGATTTATTTAAACATATAATTTTTTATGTTTATTTATAAAAACTATAACACTCCCAGTAACGCGAGGATTCCAACGTGGGGTCATGTATCTAAATCGGTTAAACCATTAAGCAGTTACGGTGAAACAATTTGTATATTCATAGATCCTAAATAAATTACTCTCCTTTTTGGACAGTCATGTAAAAAAAAAATATTTTTTTATGAAAAGAGAAAGTATAAAATCAGTTGATTTTTGATGACAGGTTCTTAGTAATTGGAGAAGAGTCACAACTGTTACATTTACTAAATATACTCCACGTGTAAAAATTTGGAGTTTTCTTCAGATAGAACTGAGTTGAGTGTGAAACTGCGTTAATAAAATACAGGATATTTTAATTTTCTAAAAGAAATATTTCTTCAAAATACATTTATTTTTTATTTTTTAATAAGTGTTATTTCTCTTGTATTTTCTCATATCAGTTTTGAGTAATTCATTTTAGGAGTTTTCAGAATTTCTCTTTTCTGTTAATTTTTTTTTAGTTTCTATTTATGAAAATTTACTCATCATTGTGGGATTTAGCCTACCGGGCTGGTCTATTGGTCAACTCGTCGTTGAAGTTCATTTTTTTAAAAGCTGATTTTCAAAATATTAGTTTCTAAGGTTCAAATACCAGTAAAAGTTATTTTCCTTTATAAATATTTGAATAGTAGACACTGGATACTGGTGTAATTGATGGTTTGCATTAAATTAACCACATGGTCCTGAGCAGTGGTCGTATTGAGTCTCTACAACTCATTTACATGTCATACATATCATCCTCATCACATTGTTCCGTAGGGGTGGGGTGCTTATTGTTCACTAGTTGAACAGATTGCAACATACACATTAGAAAAAAGAAATTATGGTGTTTCATTCTTCTAATTATATTAACAGTATATCGGTTAAGATCAAAGTTTTACCCACAGAAACTAAATGCGAGATCGCTTGCATTGGGTATCTTGATCGGATTTCGAGTCCGTCTTTGGTTTGTTAAATTTTTTACAAAAATGTATTGAATAACATAAAATATATTTAAAATTAGTAATAGATTACTTGACCTATTATTTAAACATAAACTATTTTCGCTTTAGGAAATGCATATAAAAAACATCCATGTAAGGTTAAAGTTTCTGAATTTTCATCACACGTAGTAGAACACCTTTTGATCATTACGTTTCATAAAAATTTAACAATATGAAGGTATACAAGTAGGAAATTATGCAAGTTTTTATAATATCCTCTCGCTAGCAACGTACTAATTAAAGTTAGGTTTTTTAAACATGCCACATTTGGTATATAATATTACACGTATTTATATATAAATAAATGAAATTCAACCTTACCAACAATTCGTCCGCGTTCTCTTTTTTAGCACTTTCGGTCATTCGTCTATCCCCAGGAAAAGTTATTCTTTAATTTCAGATCATTAAAATTAAATTATATGGAATGTAAATTTATAAAATGTTATAATCACAACTGTGACGACCAGTTGTTGTGATTTTAACATTTTATAAATGTACATTTTCCTTAATTTAATTTTAATGATCTGAAATTGGAAAATAACTTTTCCTGAGGATGGTCGAATGACCGAAAGTGCTAGAAAAGAGAACGCGGAGAATTGGTGGTAAGGTTGAATATAATTTATTTATATATAAATGTTAATTTAACGTTAAGCTTGTGCAAAGGTTTAGAAATTAAAAGATTTTTTTTAAGAAGTTAAAAACCCTCAGCAAATTTAATCATTAAAATTCATCAATTACTGAAACAAGCCACAAATTACGATTTATTTTTTCCGGCTAGTCAGAAAACGGGTAAAGTATTTTAAGTAAATCTGACACTGTGTTCAATCATTATTTTAACAGTATTTTATGACTTCGAGTACATGTGTACGTAATGTTATAAAATAAAGAATGTAGTAATGACATTTTCATTCTTAAAAATTCTTCTTGTGTAATAAGCACTCGGCATATGGCTCATTAATTAACATTCATTTTATTTCATTGTCCGAATTTTAGCACTTAGGTGTTGCATCTTTTTAATAAATTAAATACATTTACCATTAAAAATAACATCAACATCTATTTTAATAACATTTTCGCTAAATTTTGAGTAAATAAAAAATATATTTAAAATACAAAAAAAAAAATGGTTTTAATGAAATTAAAATCTTAAACTATTCTTGAGTTCTTAATTAAAAATTCTGGCAGTAGAAAAATATGTGAAGCCAAACAATGTATATTTCTTTTCCAAGAAATTAAAGAATAAGTATCATTAGTTTAGGCTATCTGGTTTGCCGACTCGGGAACACGCAACATACAGTTGCCCATGTGAGAAGCAATCCGCATCTAAATCTAAACCACATAATTCTAAAGATTGACCTTCAGCTTTATTGATTGTGATTGCAATTGCCAATCGATTTGGGAATTGCAATCTTTTAAATTAAAGTGTTGATCAGTCGGGATTATGGGTATTCGAGGAATGACACCTTCACCTTTGAAAGGCCCCATTAAAATCGTTGCTACCACTACGTTATTCATCAATTTCTTAACTCCAAGTCGTGTGCCGTTGCAGAGTTTTGGCTGATTAATATTCCGCAACAAGATAATTGTCATTTTTTGATCGAACCGTTGCTAGAATCAATCTAATGATGAATGTTTTCCCAGTTCTTCCTGGCGCATCCAACAAGAAGGTCCTCCCAACTCCGTCATTTATCATTTGCATTATGCGATCATAAATGCCTTTCTGTTAACGCGTTAATTTGGGAATGTTTGATTGGACATATGACTGAAGATCATCAATGTTGTAACTCTGTTCACGGCGTAAATCCACATCAAATGAAACAGAGTAATGCTTACAAATTACAGAATAATCAAACGGCGTTGATTTCAGATGTTAATAAACTGCTAACGTAAGTAGAAGTTGTGCTGCTTCAATGTACGACGTCATTCTCGAGTATGAATCTACTAATGAATTACGATCTACAAATAAAACAAAACCCCACAGGTCAATCGAGGAAAAGGTGAGATTTTGATAAAAACGCGATTCGTAAAACAATTACACGAATTTGAATTATTTAGAAATAGTTTAGCGGTGTATTATGTCCTTTGGATGAGAATTCGGTTGTCTTCGACAACGCTTCTTATCATTAAACGTAAAGAATTCCAGCCGTGTTATAGAAAAACAATGATATCAAAATGTGGCTTAGGTCAAAAGAAATAATTTTTGAAGAGGTTTAAGTTGATGTTCAATCATTGCAAAGGGTTTCGCGCATTAAAAGTAATTATAGTCCGTATAAAATTGGTTTGACACACAACGCCATATTGGTAAGTCGTGTTTTTATTCGGCCCGTAACGAATATGTTTGCCGGCCTCCGTGGCGCGAGTAGTAACGTCTCGGACTTTAATTCGGTGGTTCCGAGTTGGAATCCCGGTCAGGCATGGCTATTTCATACGCTATAAATCATTTATATCATCATCTGAAGCAATGCATAACGGTGGTTTCGGAGGTTGGAAAAAAAAAAAGCGAATACTTAGTTGTGTGGTTTCAGTGTTACTATTTGTGAATTTTTTTTCTTTGCTTTTACATAGAAAAGAACGCTAAATGACCAAAAAACGATTGTTTGGTCATATATATGTAAAAAAATAACCTAACAAAGGATTTTTTGGTCATTATGTAGGGATATTATTTTCTGTGCATTTGGTTATTTCGACATTTTTTGTTTGCATACTCTTTAGTCTATATGGACTATAAGAAAGTTGGGTGTTTTAATTTATTTACTGTAAGTCATCCTTCTTGGTGGCTTTTCTTTTTGTTTTGGTGATTTTTTTTTTTATAAAATAGAGATGTTTTAGCTGTTAATTATAATTCAAAGAACTTTGTTACTTAATCAGTTGTGATTTTGTTTACATTGGCAACGGCCATACGGGCTCTTTGTGATTGGTCGTTGTGCTTGACAGCGGCCATCTTGCCTTTATCTGATTGGTTTTTCTTTGTTTACATTTCGAAATTAAAAATAGATCGATAGATTTATTAAAAATAGATGAAAACAATCTTTAATGCGGGTTAAATGTCGTGCTAAAATTTGAGCTCAATCGGTGCAGAACATTTTGAGTTTTTGAAGCCGTACACAAATGAACTTAACATTTTTATATATTTAGATGTAGAATGTAATTATTGGAAAATTATCCCTTAAACAGGTAGGAATTCACCTACAAATTTTCAGTTTCCTAAGAGTACAGTTGGGGGCAGATATTTAGATAAATATACTAAAGAGATATCGATATATATTTCTTAAATTAAAACAAAAATTTTTTCAAATTAAATTAATACATATATATATATACATTTGATAAATATTTTGTTAGGAGTTGGAATCAGCTAAATACATTTCTAAAATTTACATTGGAAGTGGATATAGAAAAATATGATTTTAATTTTTTATTATAATTTGAACTTGAATTCTACAAATTGGGAAATAATAACTTAGTTACATGTATATCAAATTTACCATGTTTGTTCATTCATTCGAAATAAGATTGTAAGAGTAGTTTCAATAAGCCTAAATTAAAAATAAACATGATAAATGAAAACCCACCCATTACAATCAATATTTATAAATCTGCGTCATTTCGCCTACGATTAGAGAATGTTTTATTGTAAAACAATAGGAATAGGAAAAAGAAACCACAAAATTTAGATCTTGGGACTTTTAAACAGGAAGTTGCACCATATTACCTTTTGTATTTCCATTAATTACTTATCTCCAAATATAAAGCTTCAAACACTACATTTTCTTTTTCGATTAGGTAATTAACTTACTAAAATGTAATTCTTTATTATTGAATGCCTGTATATTTTATTAACTGTCAGACCGATACTTTTATACTAATTTTGACACTTTTTTAATTAATATTCTAGTACACTTTTAAATTTTGTAATCTGTGTTTATACCGTACTCAGTCAGTGTAATTGTGGTTTAAAAATTTTCCTTCAGAATCGTTCGTGTTTTTATCTGGAGTAGACTAATATTTAAGTAGCAGACAGAGAGAAATGGTCTCACAGTTGGTAAGGTATTGGATTTTCTGATAGTTTATTCCGTATTGCAGTCCACTTTGTCTATCAGATCAACTGATTTTTGGGGAGATTTGAATAGGGATCGGAAATGCCGGAAAACAATCAAACTATTCAGAAACTCTTCCTGTAACACTCGAAAAGCTCTGACATTGTTCAAGTGACACTTAACAATCGCTAGCTCTATACAGCATGCCCGTACGCGTGAACAATACAGCTCATACAAACTTACTTCTACTTCATTAAAACTCCATGAAAATATAGAAGCTTATATAAATATTCTGCATGTGACATTAAAAAGAAAGAAAAATATATTAAAAAACCATAAAAAGTACTTTAAATCATTTGCAATTTTGAAAAATATCTCATTTAATAATAGTATTCACTGTTTAAATATTAATTAACATCAACAGTCAATAATATTCTACTAAAAAAAAATAATAAAAACCGACGTAAAAACAGACGGTACATTAAAAAATAACAATTAACATAAAAAGAATTTCCCGTATTTTGAATCTCGATTTTTAAAAATCAATGCAAAATACAAAACTATTACTAGTACAACCGGTTTAGTAAATTAATTGTCAAAAATGTTAATCTAGTACTGACTTCAAAAAACAAAATTAAAAAAAATTATTATCTTAATTAGGAACCAAACCCCAACAGTAATAATTGAAGAACATAAGAAAGAAGCCGTAATAAGAAAGGGAGTCCGACAAGGATATTCCCTATCTCCGTTACTTTTTAATCTTTACATGGAACTAGCAGTTAATGATGTTAAAGAACAATTTAGATTCGGAGTAACAGTACAAGGTGAAAAGATAAAGATGCTACGATTTGCTGATGATATAGTAATTCTAGTCGAGAGTAAAAAGGATTTAGAAGAAACAATGAACGGCATAGATGAAGTCCTGCGCAAGAACTATCGCATGAAAATAAACAAGAAGAAAATAAAAGTAATGAAATGTAGTAGAAATAACAAAGATGGACCACTGAATGTGAAAACAGGAGGAGAAAAGATTATGGAGGTAGAAGAATTTTGTTATTTGGGAAGTAGAATTACTGACGATGGAAGAAGCAGGAGCGATATAAAATGCCGAATAGCACAAGCGAAACGAGCCTTCAGTAAAAAATATAATTTATTTACATCAAAAATTAATTTAAATGTCAGGAAAAGATTTTTGAAAGTGTATGTTTGGAGTGTCGCTTTATATGGAAGTGAAACTTGGACGATCTGAGTATCTGAGAAGAAAAGATTAGAAGCCTTTGAAATGTGGTGCTATAGGAGAATGTTAAAAATCAGATGGGTGGATAAAGTAACAAATGAAGAGGTATTGCGGCAAATAGATGAAGAAAGAAGCATTTGGAAAAATATAGTTAAAAGAAGAGACAGACTTATGGGCCACATACTAAGGCATCCTGGAATAGTCGCTTTAATATTGGAAGGACAGGTAGAAGGAAAAAATTGTGTAGGCAAGCCACGTTTGGAATATGTAAAACAAATTGTTAGGGATGTAGGGTGTAGAGGGTATACTGAAATGAAACGACTAGCACTAGATAGGGAATCTTGGAGAGCTGCATCAAACCAGTCAAATGACTGAAGACAAAAAAAAAATTATCTTAAATTTTACTATCCAATTCTTTTGTCTTTTAACATTGGAGATTTTACACCATTTTTCTTTTTAAGCTTATTTAATGTTATATCATCATATGTTTTTGATGTAAAGCATGAATATTCTTTAAAAATACAATTGCATGTAACCACTACTATAATCGTATGAAAATTCCATTTTGTAGGAACATTAATTAAAAAGCGTTATTGGCAACGAGAATACAAAGGATTAAACTGTCGTCTTCATGTTAATGAGAAAAATATAACAGAATAAATAGAAAAATACTGTTACTGAGCGAGAAATAAAACATTTTAGAATTCGTTAATTAGGCTAGCTTAACATTTTTCTTTCTTTTTCCTGTTTAGCCTCCGGTAGCTACCGTTTAGATAATTCTTCAGAGGATGAATGAGGATGATATGTATGAGTGTAAATGAAGTGTAATCTTGTACATTCTCAGTTCGACCGTTCCTGAGATGTGTGGTTAATTGAAACCTAACCACCAAAGAACACCGGTATCCACGATCTAATATTCAAATCCGTGTAAAAATAACTGGCTTTACTAGGACTTGAACGCTGGAACTCTCGACTTCCAAATCAGCTGATTTGGGAAGACGCGTTAACCACTAGACCATCCGGTGGGTAGGTTAGCTTAACCTAAGTTGGTTAAAGAATTTTCTTCGATTTTTGTGGGAAGATAAACTATACATAATTTTTTCAGAATATATGAATATATATCATTACCAGTGACAACTCGCATATTGGAACTACTCACTATGGAACTATAGCATTCCTTATTTCCACATTATCGATAATATTTTATATAATGAGCCTTTTTTTCTTTTATTATTATTTTTACTTGTATAATAAATAATTCTTAAGCTTATTGTGAGTAACCATCTTCCAGTTTATGAATAACAAACAAAACTCTTTATATGGAACTGTGCGCTTCACAGTTCCAGCGATGAATTGTTTGGGTGTTGTGCGTATGCACACATAGGAAGCTGCAAGCGATGCTGCGAAGGAGAGAAAGCACTGTCGCTCCCGTAGTTTCAACCCTGGCGTACTGGTGGAAGGTAGTTTTTTTTTTACTCCGCGTATGTACGGAACGTTCCTTGTTGGTTCCATTTTCTAGGTTAGTCGTTGGAAGAAATATGAAAGTGATTTAGTTGTTTTTTTCAGTAGTGATCAGAAGATGGCGGAAAGCAAGGGCTCTTTGATTATCAAATCTGTCCAAAATCACGTTGCAAGGGCGAAAGAAAAGGTTATTAAATTAGTAACAAATAATTATATATTTGTTTCTGTTTACATTTCAGTTAAGCACCATTGGACTATAGTTTTTAATCGGGCATTTTATGATGTTTTTATGTAATAATATTAAAAAATATTGTCTGTATTGACATTTTATTCGGTTAAACCGTGTCCATAATCTTGAATATGATAAAGTGTAGAATTATATTATTATCCTGTTTCCAGCTATTCTTTTATTTTACAGAAAACTTTAACCGTGGACTTGAAAAGGCCCAGAAAAACTTTTAGAGCAGTACCCCCCATAAATTTTAGCTACGAGCCATTATTGATCATTACAGAAATACACCATTGGAAAGGAATAATTACACACATTTAAATCGCATATGTAATTGTTTTCTATTAAAATATTTATCTTTCATTTGTGTAATGAGAAGACTGGACTTCAGAGAAAAAATTGTTTTGATAAAAAAATCATCGATATCAGTGTCTAGTGAAGAGTATTGCTTGAACATAAAAACCTTTATTTCTTTAAAATAAATAAAATTACAATTAACTCCCATTATTTACATTTTATATAATTATAAGAAAAACAGAAAATTTCAAATGTGATAAATTGGGTATTTATTTCTAAAAAAAAAAATCAATTTATAAAATAATTTGATGTAAAATATTACTCCCATATTAAACAACATCAACTTTCCAATTAAATAAATGAATTTTAATTAAAAATGGTACAAATTTTGATATAAAATTGTGCAACGTAATTAATCAAGACGTATATGAATTGAAACAGCAAATATATTCCCTATTTATAAAGGGTGCGGCAGAAACAACTCCCCGATTTCACACCGGTGCTGGTGGAGTGCTAATACAATAGGGCTTTGTGTCGGCACGACATTTTTTAGTAGATGTCTTGCCATTTCACTTACAATCACGGCGTGGAATGGGAGCGTAAAATTTTCGTTAATAAAACGTATTTTAAAAATGGTGATTCTGTTATCAACACGCAGCGATTATTTCGTTCACATTTTCGGCTAGGTCGACACGCTGCGGTACCCGAAAAGAAGACAATTCAGTTATAAGTATCCAATTTATAGCTACCGGTTCAGCTTTGAAGAAGAAACCACCAGGTAGGGCCACGAGGCGTTCGAATAGACGAAAATACTGAATCAGTGAGACAAGCGGTTTTATAATCCTCACGTCACTCAACTCTTAAATACACTGCTGCAATAAAAATTGACTAAGGAGAATTTTACACGTCGATTTACAGTTTCATCCTTATAAAATGATGGTCGTACAGCAGCTACATGAACGTAACTAGAATAGCCGTGTTGCTTCTTGCTAGGCTATTCTGGAAAATGTTCCAGTGAATTCGATTGTTCTGTCAAGTGATGAAGCTCATTTTCATTTATCGGTTTATGGTAACAAAAAAACTTTCGATATTGGGTAGAAAATAATCTCCTACAACTTTTTTATTTTTTTATTTTTTTCTCTACTCTCCCCGACCGGATATCCAATTAAGTATACTCAGTCGGGGAGAGTGTCCTTTTACTCTCAAAGGAGGCGTCCCCCACCCGCCGGCTATACGTCCGGCACGGCAGGTTGGCCTCCCCGGTCTCGGATCTTTTGTTTTACATTGCCTGCCTCTAATCCCCCGCTTTAGAGCCAAGGTCCGGCTATACCGTCCCCCAGCGCCTCAGCAGGGAACCGGGACTCGGTCTTTACCTCTTTGGCCTCTAATCGACAGCGCCGACCCCACAAAGAGCCTAGGCTCCCGCAGGGACGACCCCGCCGACCGGGACTTGGTCTTTTATTTTAACCCAAACTCAAACTCCCCTGGAGTTCACCCCCTTCTCAGGTACCCGCACACCAAGGCGTACGGGCCCTCCATGGAGTGACTGTCCGACCTACCCTACTGTTTATACTCCCATTCTTCTGTCTTCATCCTCTTTGGCCCGCAGGACCTCCACGGCTAACCTGCGGAACCATTCCCAGTTCTCGTTGTTGTACCCCAACCAGTTTATGAGATTTTCTGGTGTCCATTAATTACTATCAGACCATTAATTACTATTTGACCTCTGTTAACGGCCCATCTTGGACATATGAGCAACGTATGTTCGGCATCGTCGTTCTCTGGACAATAGATTCACTGCGGGGTGGCTCTCTTCCCGATCCTATACAGATACTGACCGAAAGAGCCGTGCCCCGACAGTAACTGTGTCATGTAAAAATTGACATCTCCGAGTCTATTGTTATTCCAGGTTTTAATATTAGGGATTAGGCGTCTGGTCAATTCTCCCACTCTGGACCCTGCCCACTCTTCTTGCCATTCTTGTTCTATAATCCCTTCCATCTCTTCTTTCGACATACCGCTGTGTCTGAGGGTTCTGGCTTTTATCTGAAGGTCTATGGGTAGGACCCCGGTCAGTACGCACAGCGCGTAATACGATACCGTACAGTAACTAGCAGCTACACGCAGCAATGTCAATCTATGGACACTTCGCCTCAATGATGGCTGTCCAGGGGACCGTACCAAATGCGTTTCTAACATCAAGCATTATGATCATGGGGATTTTTCTAGTCCTCCATGTACCGCTTCTGCAATTTAATGCCCAGTTTTTTACCTTCTCGACTGCGGTTACCGTGGACCGTCCATTTCTAAATCCGTATTGTTCCGGATGTAGACATTGTTTTTCCTCTATTTCCTCTCTAAGTCTATTTTCTAACAACCTTTCAACTACTTTTCCCATATTATTTATGAGCGTAATCGGTCTATATGCTGTGTTCTCTTGAATTTGTCCTGCCTTTGGGAGGAAGACTGTTCTTGCTTCCTTCCAGCATTCAGGGAAGCTTCTATTTTGTAGGCCGTAGCTGGCTACATCATCTCCTACAACTTAATGAACGGCATCTCCACTCTGTGCGTATTACAGTTTCGTGCACAGTTACTGAATTTCGGATAATAGGGCCATATATTTTCGAGGATGATGGCAGTCAATTACAGTAACTTTCAAACGTTATGTAAAAATATTACGTGACTCCTTGGTACCAAGACTTAATGAACTTGGGAAAATTAAGCCGAAAGCTAATGGTTTCAAGAAAATGGGGCACTACTGGTGTTTTTAAAACAACCTCCTACGAGGCTATCACCGTATTGGGAAAGACTCTCCCAAACGATTTAGTGGTGAAAGTTTGGGTGGCCATGTGGAAGTTGCCAGGAGGCAGGGAGACCGAGATATTTGGGATGCGGTTTCAAGCCGGGCCTGTACCGGAACCGAACGCTAATCACAATGCACCTGTTCTAAATTTCGTTCAGTTGCCCATCTCCCGCCTGAGGAGGAGGCTTTACAGCTTTACGATGGAAGCATGGCAGCAAGAATGGCACACCACCACTAAGGGAAGGTCCTTGTATAGATTTATACCGGTTGGGAGGATGGTATGCCTCTCCTTCATTTTTAAGGGCAATGGGTGTCCAGGTGCTCTCTAACCACGTGAACTTGAACCAATATTTGTTTCCGTTCCGCCTGGCAACTCATGAGTTGTGTGTCTGCGGGGAGGTCCAGTCAAACGAACATATGAGGGTTTGACTGCCCAGCCCTTGGGGTGGCCAGAACTCAGGCCACACTGGAACTTAGAGGTCAAGGGAAAAATTGGCCACTAATAACCGGCGAGTAAATGTGGCGTGAGCCGCATTGTCGGACCGTGTGGGTTTTCCTTGATGCCGTTGCTTTCTTCAACCGGCATCAGTAGTTTCTTTAAGGGGAAGATTCCTACCTCACTGCTGTGGAAAGCTACCCGAGAGTTATGGGTAGCTATCAGCCAAATAAAGCTCCAGGCACTTTAATACTGGATAGGTACGCTGACATTCAGCGAACAAGGCGTGGCAGCAAATTGCTGTCTTGACGTAATAAATTTAATTTATTGAATGTTATACATATTTTGGTAGTTGACGGAGTGCGCCTATCCATTTTAGAATATATGAAAAGTGAGCGGTGGGACACGAAGTAAGTGGTGTGTGGCACCATGCTTAGATCGCTCACGCAACCGGTTAGCTGCAGGAGCTAGTTAGGACACTGGTCGCTAAACTGATTCGAGGCTCAGTAGCCGTTTGTGGCACAGACATTCGGTCTTATGCTTTAGGACGACCGAATGGGGTGGTGGCGGAAGAAATGTCATGCAAATCAATCGGTCAATCAATATCTTGTATAACCTTGAAAATGACTAACGAATAACGAAAATATATTTATCTAAAACTTCAATTTAATGGATATAACAGATTGCAAATACGATTTTAATAGTAATTCAATCAAAGGTTTAAGTTGCTAAATTTATGTTTCTGTTTGATTAGAAATCATACAGTAACCTTTCCATTTCATATGGAAAACACTTCTTTTTATTAATTATTTCTTGTATTACCGTAAATAGAGAATGCGCTAGCGAGGTTTTACTTCCAAGATATTATCATTTGTTTAATTTCAATTTGCAGTAAACTGCCTCACCTATATAATTTCAAAATATAAACAATTACGAATATTAAAACTTCGACAAAAATGACATTATATTTACTTTTTCACACTTCACAGACTTCAGATTGGGATATTGTAAACAGATATATTACGAAATAAATATGATTATCAATTATTATTAAAAAAAAATCATTCTCATGAAATTTCCCTTTGCTACGTAAAATGATTTTACCCTTCATACTAATTTTTCATAATTTAACGATGAACAGAACTTATCTGAAAATATTGACGTAGATAACGTAACTGGTATTCATGTTAATGAAATTTCAAGTGGTGTAAAGAGAATTAAGCCGAAAAAATTTTATGGTATGGATAATGTGCCTGCATCCATTTTGAAAAGATGCACAGAAATACTTTCTAGATCACTTCAATTCCTTTCAATCTCTTTTAAATTAAATGAATTTCCACCAAAGTAGAAATAAATTAAAGTTACAAATTTAATTGGATTGTACCAATCTTTTTTTTTTTTTAATTGTTAATCGATTTCCTTCGTTAATTGTTCGCAATTTTTTTAACATATCATTAATAAACGAACATTTATTCAAGTAAAGCCTTATACAATTAATACTGAACACGGTTTACACTCATGATGTTCTATAATTACAAAGTTAGTTTTATTCACTACTGAATTCTCCCAGAATTCATAAACTGATACTCTCTTGTACATGCTGTCTATCTAGTTTAAAAAAAAGGTGTTTGATAGAATGGATTTTAGTATTACGTGTTTTTCCATTTTATGAAAACTAGGTTGAATTCATTAGGTTTTAAAATATAGTAAGCATAATTTTTTTGTATAATAACACAAATTCATCCGGTGTGCTCTGGTGGTTGGGTATCACACGTCTGAGGAATGGTTGACCTGAGTCTGCTCCAGCCTATATGTTTACTGGTAAAGTTACACTTAACATTGCCCTACTTCAGGCCTGGCAAGCCGATATCATTGGTTGAATTTGACTATATACTCACACCCAGAACCGGCAGTAGCTGG
This sequence comes from Lycorma delicatula, assembly GCF_047948215.1. Lineage (NCBI taxonomy): Eukaryota > Metazoa > Arthropoda > Insecta > Hemiptera > Fulgoridae > Lycorma > Lycorma delicatula. The sequence goes on along the minus strand of NC_134455.1, from coordinate 16,054,083 downwards.
AAAACTGGTTACAGAAAACAAACAACACAAATTATAAATTATTTTTTGTTATTCTTCCCATATAAATTTTAGATCTTTTCTTTATTTTGTTAATTAACGACCTTTCTGAATGTGTAAATAATCGTAAGTGTATTCTACATGGAGATAATGTAAAGATGAATAAAATTATTGTTCTTTCTGGTACAGCTTTTGTTAAAAAACTTTATTTGAAAAATAAAATACATTGAAATAAAGAAAATATTTTATTTTTACAGTAATTAGGTTTAAAAAGAGAGAAATTTCCAGTTTTATTTCTACATGATAGCTGTTTTTTACTCATATTGTTATTTGATATATTAAACACTCCTTGAATGTGTACATCATTTCAAAGTTCTTGAAATTTCAATCTATTCCAGTTTTGCGAATAATAGAATAGCCTAGTCCGAAAAAGAAATTACTTGATTTTGTTATTATAATTTGAGATAATTAACGTTCAGGATTTAACAATAATTTAGTATTGTTCTCTAATTTAAAGCAAGTTGGAGTATGGCTAGATAATCTGAATTCATTATCAAATGAATTTAGAATGGGTTCCATAGAATCTGTAAAAATATTATTATGAGGTTTCACTATTATAAAAAATATAATATATTTTTTTAAATTTGTTAATGATTTATCCATTTATAAAGATATAGGACTAATTGTATCAATGCACGTATTGTTTAATAGCAAAATAGAGTAATATATTAAATAAAATTTTCAAGCTTGATAAATTATGTATAAACTGTATTTTATTTTATGATAAATTTGTGTTATGTCTACTCGTGTATTAATTTTATTATATTGTGCTGAATATTTTATGAGGACTAAAGGAACTCCCAATTTTAATTTGTATTTTTATTATATCGTTTTTGTATAATTAACAAAAAGTTTTTCTTTTACTTTTTATTACCAATGTAGTTGATTATATTGAATATTATTCAGTAACTGATTACTTGTAGTTGAACCGTGCTGACACACACACACACACACACACACACACACACACACACACACACACACACACACACACACATATATATATATATATATATATATATACACACTAGCGGACCCGACAGACGTTGTCCTGACGCGGCATTATTCTGTAATAAATGCACACACATAAATATAAGTAATTTGAGTTAAAATTAGCAGGAATGTGTTCTAAATTTCATTAAAATAACTATTAGTATGATATTATCAGTTTGTGATTGTTGTATTATTGTAATGGGTTCATTGATTAATTATGTGTAGTATGGTTAATATTTATTTTCACTAAATATTGAGATGTCCGATGAAAATAAAATTAAAAAATCGAAACGTCGTAAAATTAATAATTAGTGTAATTAATGAATTTTCATCCACGTTACTACTAATTTTCACTTAACATCATTCTAAAAAAGTACCTCCTACATATTTTTTATTTTTATTTAATAATTTTGATGTTTCATAACCTTGTAACAGCTTAATTAATCAATTAATAAAAAAAATTAAAGCACTGTAAAAAAGCAACGTAGTTAAAATTTTAGTAGAAATTTTTCTCATTTTTCTCATTCTTCTATCTATTTTAACAAATTTTAGATAATTTGAAATTAAAAATAATTTTAGAAAACGTTTTATAAAATTAATCAGCTAAAACATTATAAATTCAATTTTTTTAATATACTTTAAACTATATTATTAATAACTTATATTTTAATTTTATAAATGTTATAATTTATTTTACAAACTTACATTTTTATTTTCAAAGAGCCGTTCAATAGTTCATAAGTTGCATAGAATCAAATGAGAACTGCTAATTTAAATCTGTAGGTTAAGTTGATTTTTATGAATGCACGTGTATACATCATTAAAATTCATGAAAAATCATGTAAAATACTCACTTCAATACTGCACCTTACAAATTTGCACAATGTACATTTTTTAATTAAACTTTAAAACGTTATTTCAATAAATAATAATATAATATTTCTCAATACGCGCACAATTCTAAACGCGATCGCAGTGCTGCCTACTTGTTACTTAATCAGTTGTGATTTTGTTTACATTGGCAACGGCCATACGGGCTCTTTGAGATTGGTCGTTGTGTTTTACAGCGGCCATCTTGCATTGATCTGATTGGTTTTCCTTTGTTTACATTTCCATCTGATTTATTATCCTCTTATTTATTAAAAAACTGTTCTCTCGCGATTTTTGTAACACAATAATAACACAAAATTACGAAATATTTTTCTCAATTTGATCGCAGCACCAAATGTCGGGACAAACTAAAATTAAAATAGAATATTATTGAATATTCGATACTGCGATGGTAGTGCAGTCTGCCGGATCCAATGTAAAACATTCGAAAATCAACAACTACATATAAATAAAAAATTAATAATAAAAACATTTTTCAGTGGACCAAATTGTTGAAATCATTCTCGAATCCCCTTGAACACACACACAAAATTTCATCATATCGGTCCAGCCGTTTAGGAGGAGTTCAGTGACATACACACGCACACAAGAAATATATATATATATATAGAGATATATAGATATAGATATATAATATATATAGATATATTAGTTATCTATACCTATGTTAATGTAATTTACAAGGATATTGATTGCATGGTTAACCTATAATATTTTTATTTTATTGTAATTACAATTTTAAAGGATTTTTCTTCTTTAAGTTATGGATGTAACTGATCTGAGGAATACACTTTTTGGATTGTAACGAGCTTAATTAGCGTCAATTGAATGTGAAATCTACTCTCGATTGAGTTACTCTTTGCTAACTTTATCTGACATAATTTGCATTAGAGAGTTGTTTCTTAAAGCTTACTTTAGATTCAACATTATGTTTAATACAGTTGTAATTAGTTTAAGAGTGATAGAATGAAGGCTGATATCTTTGCGACTGCTGCTTGCGTTAGATTATATCTTTTAGTTTCTGTGTTATTTTCAACACAGAAAATACTCTTTCCCTCCTGAGTTATTATTTCTATTGTCAATATGTTACTTGTTTTTTTTTTTTTATTACCTAAGACTAGTTTTTGTCATTTTTGAAAATCTGGTTTATTGAGTAGACGAATTCATAAATTTTCCTATTAGGAAACTTGAATTCCGTTCTAATTTACAAAAATTAAAAATCTAAACAGCCTTTCGTACTGGTTAATCGTTTAAATTAACTGCTCTGCCGTTTAATGTTACTCTTCGTACTACTAACCAATATACTTCGCTTGATCTAATTTCCGTAGAGATAGGGCTACTACTCATGGTTAGCTGCCTTTTACCGAAATTCTCCTCGTGATTTAAATTTCGTTGTTGTGACACTTTTGCACTTTACTTTAACTAGGAGACTTGTATTGATGATGGTTTGGACATTAATTGAAATGAAATAATTTAAGACTTAAAGTAAAAATGGAGGTGTCAAAATTATAAAATTAATATTATCAGAGATCTCTAGAATCTATATTCCAGCCCCTTTTATTTAAGTATGGTTCTCATAAAATCTTTTATTTTATAATTGATAAATTGTGAGGAGATGCCATGTGTAACTGTCATAATGATCTTCATAAATTAGGGTCTATGTAAACCGCCTCTAGTGTATATTTAAAGTATTTTAATTTTTTTTTGTTTCTTTTTAATTAAAAAAAAAAGTGTGTTAAGGCTGTTATGGTTATCCACCTTGATATGGTTAACAAGGTGGCGGCACGGGCTGAGTCAGAAGCGTTTTTAGAGACATACAATGCCTGTCTTAACGAGACAGTCTTTCCTGGCAAATGGAAGCGTCAGCGGCTGGTGCTAGTTCCTAATCCGGGGAGAGATTTGGCACTTCCCTCCTCGTACCGGCGATGTTTGATGCGCTAGCGAAGGTACTGCAACGTATGCTTCAGCAAAGGATAGTTGGTGTACGGAAGTGCAGGGCGGGCTCTCCGCGAATCAGTATGGATTTTGTCGGAGTAAGTCCGCCCTCGATGATGTGGCTGCTGTTTGCGACTTGGCGGGAAGAGCCTTGAGGAGAGGTGATGGTAGGATCTGCATCCTAGTTACACTGGACATACGAAACGCTTTTAATTGCATTCGCCACTCAGCAATAATGGGAGCCACGGAGGAACTTCGTGTCCCTTCTTATCTGCGACAATTATTTCTTACCTGCGATGGTGCAAAATTACCTCATTGGACGACAGTTGATCTTTAGCCTGCATGGTGGGTATGTTGAGAAGAACATTGATAGAGGGGTGCCACAGGGATCGGTCCTTGGACCGACCCTCTGGAACATGGCTTATAATGTTGTTCTTCCACAAACAGTTACATTATTTTGCTACGCAGATGATATAGAGTTGCTAGTGGAGGCGGAAACAAGGTGTGAGGCTGTAGGCAAAATGACTTAGTCATATACAAGGATTAGTGAGTGGATGGCTGAGGTAGGACTGGAGTTGGCTTCTGAAAAGGCGGAGATTGTGGTGATCTTGGCCGCCAGGAGGAGGCCAACTTTACGTCTGATCCTTGATAGCAGAGAAATTATGTCTCAGGTGGCCATAAAGTACTTGGGATCTGGACTGATTCCAGACTAAGATTTAGTACTCACGTACTCCGGACTTGTGAGAAGGCAGAGAAAACGAAGGGGGTTACTGCTAGCCTACTCCCGAATACAAGAGGGCTCTCCCAACATACAAGGCAATTGCTTATTGGTGTGGTCTATTCAGCCCTGCTATATGGCGCCGAGTTGTGGGCGGGAATTGTTAGATTTGCCAAGTACAGGGGTAAATTGTAATCCATCCATACCAAGTGTTGCATCAGAGTAGCGGTCGCTTATTGGACGATGTCCTGGGAGGCGGTTGAGGTGATTGCTGGATTCCCGCCTGTAGACTTGATGATAATGCGGCGTAACAGAACTAGGGAACTGAGAACACTACCATTAGATGAAAGGAAGCATTCTGCTGAAGAACTAGAAGAATAGACCGCACAAACATGGCAGGAGCGGTGGGATCGGGCCACGAAGAGTAGGTGCACCCACCGCCTTGTTGTGGACATTAGGGGGTGGTGCGGAAAGACCCATGGCACGCTGAGTTTTGAGTCAACGCAATTCCTGGTGGGTCATGGGGGATTCAAGATTCGGGCTCGGTCAATCTGAAAATTGTCCGGAGTGCGAGGTGGAAGTGAACCCGCAACATGTTTTCTTTTTTTATCCGCGATTCGCCATAGAGCGTAGAGAGATACTCGGAAATATGAGATGTGAGCACACGTTTCGCTCTGAAGATACCCTACGAATCCTATTACAAGATGAGGCACAGTTGAGGACTGAGGAAAGATTCGTCAGGATGGTAATGAAGAAGCTCCAATTATATGATGAGTCCACAGAAGAGAATAGCGCCGAAGAGCGCGGGTGCCGACAGGTCCTCGGCTGAGTACCTAGAAGGCCCCCGTACGTGTTGGTGTTACCAAGGGGTGATGAGGCCGGGGACACTCTGCTCGTGCGTTTGATGGTGGCTACTGGTATGTGGTGTGACTATTTAAGATTTCTGTCTTGACAGCTGTGTGGGTGTGTAACGTTTAGGTGTTGTAGATGTTAGTAGCTTGTCCTGTTTTCTGCATGTTCTTGTATGTTGTTGTTGGTGTATGTATTTGACGTGCTGTATGTGTTGTTTTCAGTAGTGTTGTTTGTGTGGTGTGTGACATTATTGGATTGCTATGACTATGTGTGTGGGCGATTCCCCCTTTTTCTGATGATATATTTTTATAAGCAGTTCCAGTAAGAGGGAAGTCAGGGGTGGAGGTTTAGTCGGTAGTGCGCAGGTATACATATGCCCATGGTTATAACTGGCGGAACCTGTTAGCGAGCCCGACACTGCTTAGGCACCCGTAAATGGGGTTCCTCCACGTCTTTAAAAAATTAAAAAATAAAAACTGTTGAACAAAAACATAGTAATTCAGCTAAAAGTAATTTTTTATTCACTAAGGAATGAGATTTTAGTAATTTCTGATAAGTGAAAATAAAAAAAAAATGTAGTTTTGCAGGTGAAAAAAAAATTCATTTAATTTTCATCAGTCTGAGGTAAGTTTTGTAATAAATTGTATATATAGAGTTTTAATTAGACTTCTAAAACAAAATTAATGAGATTAACCTTGTGTTGTTTTTAACATTTTGAAATATTAAACGTATTGACAATTTTAATGTTGTTTACATTATTCTGTTTAAAGATCTTGTAAAATTATTAAAGTAAGTAGTATTGTGTAGTTCTCATTTCCTGATAGTGACTTTTTGCCACTTCGATTGCTTTTAATTTCAATTTTTATAACCGAGAAGTAAAATAAGACAAATTACAAATATATTTATGATCGACCTTAGAAGGTTATTTAAAAAATGACAATACTTTGAAATAAGGTAAAATCAGATTACAGAATGCTAAAGCGCAGTTTTATTATAATTTATTTTTAGACAAGTCAACAGGGTTTTTTACCATGACAAAATTGTTACCCGAAAACTGATTGCTGGATATTTTGAATTATGTTTTGTACCTGAAAACGTATATGTTTTAAACTCGCAACTCGGTGTAATACTTTAAATAATGTTTACTGCAAAAAAAAAAATTATTGGTTTTTTGCTTATAAAATGAAAACGATTGGAGCAATGACAGACAATACGTTCAATACAAAAGTTGTAGAAAGTTGTGAAACCTGTAAAATAAAACCTTTTACGTTTTTATTGATGTATTTCCCGCCGAGAAAATTTGAAATAACTACTAAAAATGGTTATTTTTAGGAAAATTTGTTATTTTTGCGATTGAAACATCGACCTTTGAAGAAAATATAGGTAATGTCTTATAAAATATGTATGAAGAAGCTTGGTTCTATCGAATGCATACTTTGTGCACAATAGACATTCTAAATGTTTCATGCCTTTTCTTGCAATATTCATTCTCTTTCGTACGATCGCTTAAATGAAAATTTTAAGACGAATTCGGAAACTAGAGAAGCTAAACAGCAATTCATTAATTTACTTCTATTCATTTAAATGCCGTTAAATTAGTTTATAATGCAACCAAACTTCGAGTCCTACATGCAAGCGCGCCGCGCTGGGCGAGCGAGGTGGTTATAGTGGGTGTATGCGGTTGTATTGGGTGTATACGTTAGGGAGTATACTCGTATGTTTGATGCGAGCGCCGTGCTGCACTTCCCAAACGCTGCGGTATACCCCACTATCCACCTTGCTCGGCTTGCTCAGGGCGCTCGCATGGAACATTCTAGGATTGGCTGCATTTTAAACTAATTCAAATACTTTGTAAAGTCATTTTGTACTTTTGAGATGCAGAAGTTAACGGAGTATGAGATTGTTTTCTTATTATTTCGCTAACAGACCATTTTTTGGTTCCCATAAATAAGAAACTTTATCAGTATTGAGTAAATTAAAGATTTTAACATATCCATTAGTTTTATATTCATGGATATGCAATCTTATTCTTTGAGAGAAATGGCCTTATCATGCTTTCGCAGCTATTTTTTATAAATACTGTAAAATTTAAATATTTTTTGCGTCTACTTTTAAGTGCAATTGAGTATGAGCTCAAACAATTTTCATTAATGCTTTCAAAAATATTATTTATTTTGTGGTTATTTAATTTATTTTTTTTATCTTTCCATATTTAATTTAATATTATTTCATACATGGACTTAAAAATTTATTTTTTCAATTTTGTTAATTAGTTGAGTTTTTTGACTGAGTTTTGATTAAAGGTTTTACCACAGTTTCTCTTCCTACAACCAGAAAAATGCTGAGGCAGTCCCTTCTTCTATCGTATTTCTTCAAATTATCTCTGTTATGAACTGATTACTTCATTTTTTTTCCATTATAACTTTGTGCGTAAAAGATCTTACAGGAAGAAAAAATAATTTCAACCGAGCTTTAAATTACGCTGTGACTTCAGTTTTTGTGGTGCTTGAGAGATTCTCAACTTATTTTTTTAAAAATTGAAACAGGAAAAATATTTTACAGGAATAATCTTTTGTAAGATAATTTTATAGAAAACTGGATGCAACTCATTTAATGGATAATTTTCTATAAGCTACTTTATAAAAAGTTGGATCAACTTCATTTAAAGAATACTTTTAAAATTGTGTCCTGATTCAGGAAACGTAAGATAAAATACATTGCACACTTCGTAAGAAAACGTCGACAGACTGATTATTATGAAATTGAGATACTTTTATTAAAATATTCAGAAATTTCTGTTGTTTCCTAAAAAAAACTATCGTAACTCATACTTATCTTAGGAAAAGTCCTTGCGAAACTGCGTAAAAGGCATGTGTGTTTTTTGGAGTTCTAACACTTCAGCTGGATTTTTTCAAAACAATCATTTTAGACTTAACACTATTTTACTAGGTTCGATATTTGGTTTAAAAGTACCACGGTATCGAAGTGTAGTATTTGGTGAGTAGTTTGAAATGATATATTTGATTCATTTACTGTACTAAAATCGATTAGTATTTTTACTGATATTTTTATCATTTTACTATTTTAAATAAATAATTTATATTCAATTTTTTTTCTGATATTTTAATGAAAAATTTACGTTTTATTCTGTAATTTCTTTATTTTGTAACCCAATAGGAATTTAGAATTCTGACTAAAAGCTTTCTAAAATCAATCAATACAGGTTTATATTTCCATTCATAAACATAATAACGAAATGTTGTAAATCCAGATTAAATCAATTATCTCATTTTAAAACAATAACATAGTAGTAAATTAAACAAACAAAAGTATACTGTATTGTAGAGGCAAAACATACCTCTAAAATTGGTAAACGCAATAGAGTTGTCTCGCTAACTGATTTAATGACTGTATTTAAAGTGACCTATACGGGGGTTGAAAAGGGGGAGTTACTAAACGGCCACATACATTGACAAACATCTTCACTTTGTAAATGGGTTAAAAACATTTCTAGTTGCACCAAAATTTACAAATTTCAACAATGACTTTGACTGTAACGCTTACTATCATTTAATTCTACAACAATTTAATTTTAAACATAAGTTGCGCAATAAAAAATTACCCACTTTATACAAAAAATTCAGTTAATTAATTAGTCAACACAATTCACTGATTTTAGCGGCCCCTATATAGCCACCTATTTAATTTTAACGGATGAACCACTATTGAAAGTAAGTCTGCAACTGTGTTTGAGGTAATCAACGCTGAATAGCAGTGACAGTGTTAAGTAAAATTCAAGTTATGGCGAATGTTATTTTTGTTTATAACTGTGCTAAGTAAACTTTTTTCGATTGTAGACAAAACTTGTCTGCTTAAGGAAGTACAGGGTCATTCACGGGAACCGGATGTTTTAAAAACAACCATAAAAAATTGAATATTTACTTTAAAAAAGTATGATTGGTACTAAAACACTTGTTAAATCAAAGCATTTGTTACTTACTCATGAACAAAAAATTGTGTTCGGCAAGTGATGTCCATTTTGGGGAATACATTGTTGTAGCCTTTCACGGTAACTGGCCTCAATTCTTTGCAGCATGTCTACATCAATCTGGGTGACGTGATGACGAATTGCGATCTTTAGGTCCTCCAATGTACGCGATTTCAGAAACCCCCACAGAAATAAATCACAACTACTCAAGTCGGGGGACCGAGGGGGCCAAGGAACGTCGCCGAATCTGGAAACGATCCGTCCCGGAAACAAGTTACGGAGAACACCCATCGTTGCCCTCGCTGTGTGCACTGTAGCTCCATCCTGCTGGAATAACACACTTTTAAAATCGATTCCCCGGTTTCGTAACTCAGGGATGAAAAACGTATTCAACATCGCGATGTAACGATCAGCTGTTACAGTTACGGTAGCGTTATTTTCTTCAAAAAAATATGGTCCGATAACACCGACCTTTCCTATTGCACACCAGACAGTCACTTTTGTCCTATGAAGTGGTCTTTCGTAAACCTGATGTGGGTTTCTTTCTGCCCAATACCGGCAATTCTGTTTGTTGACGAAGCCATTCAGATGAAAATGGGCTTTGTTCCTCATAATTAACAAACAAAAAAATCATTTTCTTCAAAAATGGTAAGCATTTGTTGACAAAACTGTAATCGCTGCGTGAAATCTTGCTCGTTTAACTGCTGCCCGAAGGCTATTTGTAAGGATGGAAATGCAGGTCTGTATGCAGAATTCTTATTGTACTTGTGCTCATTTGAAGCGCTGCTGAATGCCTCTGAATAGAGCGGCATGGGCTTCTGACATGGCTTCCCTTACTCGTTCGATGTTCTCCGGAGTGCTAGCAGTTCGTCGGGGACTCGATGGTTTTTTCTTCAATATTGAACCGTTTGTTCGAAGGTTGTTTACTCATCGCAATATTGTGTTAATAGAAGGGACACTTGCATTACGATGGATATTAAACTGACGGCGGAAATCTCGTTGAACAGCAGTTACGGATTCGTCATTTCGCACAAAACTGTCATACGCGTACAGGCGTTGGTCTAGCGTCCACGGCTCCATCTCAACGACTAAAATGTAAATGATATGAACAAAGAAACGTCAGACACCAGCCACGTGCCCCTCCCACCACGAACGCCCAAGTACAACCCACTTCAAAAACATCCGGTTCCCGAGAATGACTCTGTATAAATGATATTATTTTTTATTCTTCAAATTGATTAACTAACCATTAGATGCAGTAATTTCTGTTGTTATTATTATTATTATTATTATTATTATTGTTGTTGTTGTTGTGTGATAGAGAGATAACAAAAAGTATGAAAATCATAAATTTGCTAATACATTTTTTCAGTTATTAGAATTTTTGTTTAATTACTTATTCATTTCACCAAATATTTAATTGGTACAATTGCATTGATTCCTATTTAAACTGATAATTAAAACTAGGATGACGTACAAATATTAAAATGTCTTTCTGTAATACCGACGTTAATTTTACTTCCAGTTAAAACAAGTTTTGTTTTTTTTTGTTAATTAATAATAAAAACGCTAATAATTAAAAAAATAGCTATGTTCATTGATAGATTGTATGCTTGTTGTATATTATCATACACACAAAAAAAAATTATATTCGTATAAATACATTGTATTTAGTAAACACATTGCGTTCACTGTTACAGATATACATTGTATAAACACATTTTATCCACTTTTAACAGAGTATTTTCTTATCATGCACGAACATTAAAATGCATATGTCCTCCCCTTAACTGTTTCTTTATTTTACTTTTTTCTCTTAACGTAAATGTAGACTCTAGTTTAATTAACCACTTTCCAAAGTCTTTTAAGTCTAAGAACCAAGTAAAAACTTTATATTTGTTGAAGAAACTGGAATAATCTTTTTAGTACCTAGTAAATCTAATAATACATTTTTCACAATACAGAAGTTCAACAACCTCTGGAATTTAAGATATTTACTTATATAACTTTCATAATTTCATACACGAATCGCAACTAAAAATACCAAAGTAATGTGCAAGAAAATATGATAAAATATGTGAAAAAGAGAAGTTTTGAGCTAAATTATTTTTACAATTTTTTTTTTTTACCGATAAAACTGTACTATTGCAACTTTAAACGTTCTTAGTTAATCAAAAACACATAGAGACCTAATAGCGACACCTTAATTCTTTCCGAGGGGATGAGTCCATAGTACATAGTACGTAACATCTTATTCTTATACAGAGAAACTGTAATTCATGCCTCATTTTCTTTAAATATTTTTCATGCATTACAGCTGATTTTGACCGAGACAAGTAATCAGAAGCATAATGCTAATTCAATATTTTCTGTTGAGCAAAACGTTTATAGATTATAAAACAAATAGTTCAAGTACCAGTGGTAATAGAAATAGATTTTGTACTCATATTTCAAGAATCGATCAATTACAAATCAATAGAGAGTGATTTGTAAACAATCAGTAAAGTAGTGGATGTAAAACATTACTAAAATTGTAAAGCTGGAACAATTAAATTTATTACTACAGCTTAATTCGTCATTATTAATTGTGTATTTTGATATCGTTTTAAAATAATTTACTATCAATTAATAGATAGATATTCGGTTTCTTGAATAGAAAACCTTATCAAAATACATAATTTTACTTCGAAAATTCAACATTTTTTGTGTAATATTGACTGCCTTAAAAAAAAATATTTAATAAACAGAATAATTATCATTGCACAACAGGGAATGTCGATCAATAAAAGGAAATTATTCAGTTCAGTGATTCAAACAAAATTGGAAATATATTTTCTGTACCAAATCAATTAAATTTAGAAATAGAATAATTTACATGAAACTGAAAATGTAATACACTTTCCAGTATGTGTTATGGTACAGACTCAATAATAAAATTTCAACTTTGCAAATAACATTTATTTTATGGTTGTGAAGAGCATTAGGTCAAGTCTAAGAAAATGTGTAAAAATGTTATATTTAAAAGGTGAATCTTGAAATTACATACTATTATATTTTATTATAGAAAAATACAAGGTACCACTGACGTCAAATATTGAGATGGTAAGTTAAAATTAAATTCAGGTTTACCTGTTAAAAGTAACAAAGAAAATGGAGGACTCAAAAAATTGTGTTTTATGAAATTAAAGTTGTTTAATAAATGAAGAAACCCACCGGATTTCTAGTATTAAACTCGTCCTCGTAAATCAGCCGATTTCGAAGTCGAGAGTTCTCAGGTTCCAATCCAATAAAGTTGTTTGCTTTTATTAGAATTTGAATACTAGATAGTGGGCTGGGTTTTAATTAACCTCACATCTCAGGAATTGAGATGTGAGTATTCAAGACTACACATTTACTGGTGGAGTTACATTACATTGATAAGTTGCTAATGACTTTTGAGACATTGCTCATTCACTTGTTTTAGTCCATCATGATATGCGTTTGTACATGTTAGTCAGACTTTGATCTCAACTGACAGACTGTAGTTACTTGAAATATGATTTGCAATAGTAGTAGTTTTATAGTAATATAATATAAAAATGTGCATTCAATTAAATACAGAATTATTTTAATACAATTTTATTGGTAGTATTGAGTGAAAAATAGTAATGAGTTTTTGTACTGAGGCTTAATACATCAGACTGACTGATTCATCAACGCCCAGAAAAAAACTACTAAAGATAGATTGATAGAAATTTGTACACATGTTCTTTTTTAGGAATAAGTGCACGAGTACGAAGGATTTTTTGAAATTCTGAGTTTAAAGGGTTAAATTAGAGTAACAATGAAATATTTAAATTCTCGGTAACAAATGAAGATATCAGCTTGATTTTTCGTGCGTATATTGTTTATGTAAATATCTAAAGAACAATTTCTAATTTTTTTTTTAAATTCGACTTTGTAGAATGAAGAGGGTAAAAATATAACCGATTAGTGTATTTGTACACACACACACACACACTCACACACACACACACACAAACACACAATGTAAGGTAGCTAAAGGATCTGATTAAATTAAACTTGGTTCATTATGTTGCCATGATAGATATCGGACAACTATACTAGACCATATTGAGTACTTTTATATTAATTATACATTTTTTGTTTTATACAATAATTTATACCATTTTATAGTTTTTTTTTTGTCTTCAGTCATTTGACTGGTTTGATGCAGCTCTCCAAGATTCCCTATCTAGTGCTAGTCGTTTAATTTCAGTATACCCTCTACATCCTACATCCCTAACAATTTGTTTTACATATTCCAAACGTGGCCTGCCTACACAATTTTTTCCTTCTATCTGTCCTTCCAATATTATATTTTACATTTTAATATTATAATTATATATTTTTTTTATTGATTTTAGTGTTCAGCACCATACTTCAACCGGTTAAGGAACCAGATTTTAGTCATACAGTTTATAATTAAATAATAAACTACTTTAGCAGGAACTACAGAACCATTCCCAGAGTTCAAAACCTACTGGCAACCGTCATCAGTCGTTGGTAAGGTTGAATGAAATCATCTAAAATCACAAACGAAATACAAAATCCCTTAAAGAAACGCGACAGATACAGGAAGTATACTGTTTGTTATTGTTATTGTTTTATTATAATATTTAAGTAACTACAACGGCTATTTTAATAATGTGGTTAATATACTAAAATTTATTTCTTTTTTTTAAATTTCGTTCACCGTAAACTTTCTCGAAACCAATACCTCTTGAGTAGGTTGAATTTAGATAAGAAATACAGCAATACCGTAGTAATCTAATATACAGTAGTTAATATAAATAAATGATTACGGTAATTTATTAGTCCACCAGTGCGTTATAATAGAACATAGAATTACTTAATGTTCTTAAATACTTTTTTTGTGTGTAACATGACTAGGGTAATAAATCTAAAATAATACTTTACTATGTGCACTCCAAAATTTCATTTTGAAAATATATGAGTTCTTCAAAACACCTGTTTCGTAAGTTACGACAATACTATAAAGAGAAACTCTATTCAAGTGTAATATTATGCTAATTAAATAATAAAAGATAGATTCACTGCAGTTTGAAAGTTTCTAAATGTTGTATTGACAATGTACATTAATTTATTTGAAGAGGCTTATTCAACTGAACAGTTCATTAATAATCTTTCAATACTAATGTAGTTTTGTGTTAGTAAACATTTCAATTATCTTATACAAAACACTTTTACGATTTAGCTAATTAATTTCGTAGATATTGAAAGCAAACAAATTAAGTAAAATGGTACTAATCAAATGTGCCTTCAATTAAATACAGAATTATTTAATACAGTTTTATTGGTAGTATTGAATGAAAAATAACAGATTTTACTTAAAGATTAATGATCATAACATTAATGAAAATTAGTAATATTTACTGTTTCAGATTTTATTTTAATAAATAATTTTTAACTACAAGTCAGAGTTTTGGAGGATATGATTTAGATTTTTTTTTTGTTTATAATAATTAAAACATAACTTTGCAGTTATTATTATTAATACTTTTATATTTATATACAAATCTTTTGGACTAGGTAATTTTCTGGGATAATATGATTGGTTGGCATTGATTATTTTGTTGGGATATGTTATTTTGTTTAATTAAGTTTGTTTTTTAGTCACACAGTTTATAAAATAGGATTTAAAGAAAAAATTCATTTAACTAGTGATTTGTTACTATCAGTAGATTCTTTACTTTCGTATTTATATTTGTCATTTATATAATATTTACGAGTTATCTAAAAAGCGCAGTTTGATTTAAATATTTTTCTACTTTTATTTTACTTTCCCGCCAAACGCTATAGGAGAGCTACAAGTTTAGAAGGGAAAGTATTGTAATCAGTCCAAATAGGGTGTATGCGGTTTTCACCGAATCTTTATGTTTTGACACCTAAGAAACCCAAAAACATAAAAAACCGGATGATAATGTTCGTAGTTACATGTGTATGTGATCGGTGTTTTACATCTTATATTTCCAGAACTAAATGGCCGATTTTCACCAAACTTGGTCATATTACTTCTATATGAAGCATTGATGCCATTAAATTTTCAACTTAAAAGTAGAGGGGGAAAGCCTGCAAAGCAGGTTCACCCTCAGATTTCGCCTAATTAAGGTCTTATCTTTCTTAGGTATTTTCGTTAATAATTAAAAAAATAATATCTACAAATAAAAATGTTTGCAAATTTGCACCGCACCCCAAAAAATACTCTAAACAAACTAGTGGTTTAGTTGGTATAGTGCGTCATTAGTACCCCGTCTCACCACAAGGAGCGCTAGTGTAGCACTGACGTACAGCTGCTGTAGTCGACTGCTATGTTCTAATGTCACAGGTGAGCGGTAGAATTAAATAAATGAATAATATTTATATACACTTATATTAATAAGTGTAGAAAATTATTTTAAGTGGCCGCTAGTACCGTCACACCCGCTCGAATGAAATACGGTATGCGCGTGCGATTTAGTTAGAATCAGTGAATTAAATAAACAAAAAAATATTATATTTAAATAAAATTATAAACATTTTAAATTAAGTTGTGTGTTTATGTGTTTGTAAGCCGTGGATCATTTATTATTAATATAAACATTCAGTTTAAATTAAGAAAATCGCTTTGAGGAAGTAGCGATGTTACTAAACTGATATTCTCTAAGTAAAACAATATCAATATAGTAACTGATTTCATGTATTATTAAAGCAACACAAACATATTGCCTGCAGAACTTCACCTTACAAAATGCTTCACAAAAAAAATTAAGTTTAACATTTCTAACAACTGCAAGCTTATTGTTAACAAACAACAAATATAAAACAAGGAACTGTTTTAAATTTAATTAGTTTCATACGTTTATAGCAATTAATAGTGACGCACCAGGAGAAAGGTAGTTAAAATAATTAATTAAAAAAAAATATTATCCTTACTAAATCTCATTAAATACTAAGT
Organism: Lycorma delicatula; assembly: GCF_047948215.1. NCBI lineage: Eukaryota > Metazoa > Arthropoda > Insecta > Hemiptera > Fulgoridae > Lycorma > Lycorma delicatula. The sequence goes on along the minus strand of NC_134455.1, from coordinate 16,037,652 downwards.
AAAACATCACCTTTTAATGCTTTTAAAAAAGCATCCTGGATCCAACATTTAATTTCATTAGAAATGAATAAAGTATTATATATGTAAAATCTCATAAAATATATTGTTTTTTTTTACTTTTAGAAAAAAAGAACAATGACTAGGTAAAATTGAATTAACACCATGTTATAGAAGCATGTAATTGGTAAATAATATATTCCCTTTCTTTTGGCAAATTATCTAGATTAATAATGTAGAAATGGGGATCTTGGTATAACCTTGCTCTTCGGACCCTAGGGTGATCTTAAAAGCACAGTGATCTTATGGCACAGTGTATGTAATTTGAAGTCAAGATCAAGATTATTTATTGACATTCAAAGGTTAAATAATGAAGGTCATGGTCATTCTTCAAGATGAAGGATACAATTTTTTTAGATAACATTTTTTAAAAGGTGAAAAATTACCCTTTATCCAATATAATGTACGTTAGCGTACAGATTTTTTACTAGGATGAAGTCTGATAGTGAGACTTCTATTAAAGGAATAGGAGGGAGAATATATGAAATAAAAAACAGAACAGATCTTATCTAAAGTACCTCTATTGAACGTCATATCAAACAAACATTTAAGCTGAACTTAATCTGTTTCATGGCTTTACCGCAGCCTAGATGTTTCTCCCCAGTACAAATATTCTTACCACCGGATTTATTCATCTCTTCTATCATTTTATCATCAATTCTTAGCAAATATCTGTTCGGTACAATTTTTTTTAAATCCGAAATGCGGAACATTATACTTCTCCATACTGAGTTTCTTTTGCACTTGCATTTTGGAACTTGTATTTCTTCCAACTTCCAGTTCAGAAGTGTGTTTGATAGATCGGCCGTTCAATTTCTTCAACAACTTGGATGTTTTACAACATTTTGCAACAATAACAAGCTTAAATCGTTCAGACATATCAGACAATTATAAAGGGCATTTTTCAAAAAACCTTGAATAATATGACTCCTAGCCGATCGCAACCACGCAGAACTAATGCATACATACACTTAATTACAATTGGAAAGGTTTTCCGTCCAGAGCTTCTTCTTCTTTTCCTCCCACTCCTGCCGCACGAACTCCTCCTTCCTTGACCATCATCCAATGGTCACTATCAAAATTGTTCAGTCTATTCCACATCGATCACTGAAGGCGTGGTTTACTTCAGTCCTATTGGAGTTTCTATCACAGTCTATCACACCGTCTTTCTTTTTCCTTTTAGTTTAGCCTTATCTTTCTTTTTAGTTTAGCCTCCAGGAATTATCGTTGAGGTATTACTTCAGAGGATGAATGAAGATGATATGTTTGAGTGTAAATGAAATGTAGTCTTTTACAGTTTCAGTTCGACCATTCTTGAGATGTATGGTAAAATGAATCCCAACCACCAAATAACACCGATATCCACGATCTAGTATTCAAATCCGTATAAAAGTATCTGCCTTTACTAGTACTTGAACGCTGGAACTCTCGAATTCCAAATCAGCTGATTTGGGAAGACGCGTTCACCACTAGACCAACCCGGTGGGTACTCCATTTCAACCAGAAAACATTAATTCTTTTTCGGATTAGATTTGCTAAACAATCTATCAATAATTATGACCGCTAGAAAAACAGAAGCCTTCAGTTTTGTATCCTTATCTAGAATGAACCTTAACAACTGATAAAATTTATACTTATGATAGATATAATATCTAAAGGTGTTCTTTGTATTTGACTCTTTATCGTGTCTACAAACATTTAAAAAAAAATATGTCAGCCAGATTACTTCGCATTCCGTAAAATTATATATTATCCACTAAAAATAATTTAGACAGGATTTTCTTCTTAATTTCATCGTACCTAGGACAAATGCGTGCATGAGTCGCAAACTGAAGCTATCTACAGCCATTATGTTCAAGAAGTGACTATGTTCTTACATTCCAGGATTTTAATGGCCTCAATCATATATTTAATACTCGAAGCAAGCGTCATTCAAGACAATCACAAATTATGACTGTCGAGATCTACCATGTATTCCAATGATTTTTTTCCAACATACATTTGAATTAGGACCTTCAATTCAGTGCCTAAAAAGAAAACATCAAAATAACAATTATCACCTATCTTTTGAGGAAATATCCTCTAGTTTATCATCGTATAAAATCTAACGATTACGGTCGGCTGTGATATCTTATTGACCTCGTCAAATTCTCTAGAACTCCAATCTCAAGAGCAAGGATTAGATTCTGGATATCGCGACAATTGAAAAAAGGGCGATTAAGGCGTAAAAACTCTTTCCTTCGAGTCTTTGTCTAGCATTTTTCACCCTCTAAAGAATGTTTTTGTTTTCCTAAAGTTAAAGTCATTGGCGCCGCTGAAATAATGAAAATGTGCATTATGATATCGATTATTTGCTGCTGTCCATCTAAACAGGTCTCAAATCACACGATGGTCGCTAATCATCCTGCTCATCCAGATTTTTATCAGGCGGAGGAATATCGGTAATATCAGGACCCTTGAAAACAAGCCATAACTTATTTAGGCAACCTGTTTGAAACACGGTGGCTCATACTGCATTAGCTAGAACTTTGGTACTGCATGTGTGATGTTACATCGACCTAACGTCATATTTTACGGATATAGGGTGATATTTCGAACATTTCAAAAGAGACCCAAGAATTCTATAAACGTAAATGGTGAGCAAATTGAAGAGGCATTCGAAGGGGCTTGAGAACTTTAATGCGCTAGAATTTAGTCCAGTTTTAGAATTCAGTTTTTGCAATAAATAATAAAAACTAAAAAAAAATATTATTTGGATTTTTAAAGTATAATGAAATCAGTTAAGATATTTTCAATTAAGTAAAGCTATATCTAAATTACCCATGAAACAATATAAGAAATATTTATTTGGTCATGTTGACATTAAGGAAACCTTGTTGATTTAATAGTTTATTTAATCTAAAAGAAGGACAAAATATTTATATCAACTACCAAATGAAAAGTAGTATCAAAGAACAGTAATTTTCATTTTCAACACCACTGCAAGGTTTCCCGTGAGTGCATTATCCTTTATTTTTTTATTTTGTTTTTTAAATTTTTATTTTTTCCTCTCAACTCCCCTGGGCCGGACCGACTTGTTGGTATTACGCCACCCAGGGGAGTGTCTTTTGACTCTAATGGGTCTCCCCACCTACCGGCTATACGTCTGGCATGATGGCAGGTCGGCCCACCGGTTCAGCTCATTTGAGAGTTCCTTATTTAGATTTGCCCATTTCTGACACCACGCCATCACTGGTTTGTCGTGGCGTGGTGTCGGGTCTTTTCACTGATCTTCCTTTTCCAATATTCCTAACTTAGAGCCCCTGGAGTCCCCAGCGGCTCATTGGAACCGACACACCTCGGCATGTCGGCCCTCCCCGCTGAGGCTGTCCTCCCTACCATAGTCTATACTAATATCCTTGGCTTCTTTCATCAACATATTTCTGGGTTAGAATCTGCCGAACATAATCTGCTACTGTGTTCCAGTTATATTCACTGCTAGTCATAAATTGCACTATATTGTCAGGTGTTAATCCATTGATGTTCCGATTAAATCTCAAGACGGCCCACCTGTCACACATGAAAAAGGTGTGCTTCGCATCGTCAAGTTGGTCACAATACATACAGGTTGTTTCTTCCCTTCTGCCTATTTTATTTAAATAATAATTAAATACACCGTGTCCACAGAAAATTTGTGTCAAGTAATGGTTCATTTCACCGTATCCTCTTCTTACCCACGGTGTAATCTCAGGGATGAGCCGCCTCGTCCATCGACCCACACCATCATTGGTCCATTTTTCTTGCCACAAAGTATTGATTTCCTCTTTGGCCTCTTGTTCTATTTTTCCCTTACACCTCTCAACCCTGTATTTCGCGATGAGATCGATCGGTAGCACCCCCGCAAGCACACAGAGTGCTTGGTAGGACACCGTCCTATAAGCGGCCATCACGCCAAGTAGTATCCTCCTGTGTATTCTGACAAGTTTCTCCTCGTTACGACCAATGTCTATCGCCTGATGCCATACAGGTACCGCATACGTGAGTGAAGATATTATTGTTGATGCTAACAGTCTGCGCTTGGATGCCTAGGGGCGTTCTGCGTTGACATTATGATGTTGAGACTCCTCACCATATTTTCGGCCCTCTTACTATGTGTTCAGTGAATTTACCGTTCCTCTGGAGGGTGACACCCAAATACTTCAGACTGTGAACCTCCATTATCCTAAACTCACTCAGTTTAACTGCAAGGTTTATTGCGATGACCTTAGCCTGAACACTCTCAGTTAACATCGCTAGTTTTAAAGCGAGCTCCATGATTATAGAAAAGCCAACAAACACCTTTAAACTCACCTGAAAATCGCAGAAAATGCTGTACTAACCATAGCAAGCTACAGAACATGGCATTAGCTAATGTTTTCCCCGGTGTGATCTTTACCTCAAAAGTACCCATACAAACAAAACGACCCCAAACAACGTACCCCCCAAACAAAACGCATTTACCCACTTCCCTCTCTCTACTCCAGCCCGTTCACGAGAAAGTCATAACTTAAATTTTCTAGGTAAATTACCTAGAAAATTACCTTTAAAACTAGCCAATATTCTCCTGAATGAGACTCTGAACATTTAACCTTTACTTTAAGGTCATCCAGATACCACTTCAAATATTGTCCTAGAATCTCTTTTTTTACATTACTTAGATTGCAATTTACAGAGGGAGAGTTTAAGATGTCAGTATATCTAATTAGCTTCAATATTATTAAAAATTATCTTATTTGAGCAATCCCATTGACACTGATAACTTTTCATACTTGCCAGTTCGACAAACTCTTATGTGCCTTGTTACCACAAGACGTAATTTAATATCGGCGAGCGAACGCGGTAGAAACGATGTGACCTGACGTATAATACACGTACGGGCTGATACAAGCATCACTCCCATCGCGCAGTTATCCCACCATAGCGGCGCTGCAGCCCCACCACTCGCAGGCTCCAATAAAAAAGCGTGCACGAGAGTGAATTTTCAATTTATCGTCGACTACCCCCTAGAGGACCAAGAAGAAGAAGAAGATGGAAGAAGACAGAAGAAGTTCCCAGGCTGCCTCAACGTGGGACCTCCCAGCGGATGACAACATTCCCGTCGGAGCAGCAGACCGGGCCGACCCGCCGAGGGAGCCGCTGGACGCGGACGCTACCTTCCCGCTCCAGCTCGTCGGGCTTCAATCGCCCTGGCCGGCGGAATCAGCAGCAGTAGCCCGCCCAGCGTGGGATCCCTTGGGGAGAAATACCTCGGCCGCGCCGGCGTAGGACGACCGACCCCGACCCAACACTGCGGGGATCTGGGGGCCCACCACTGCCACGCTGTAATGGGGACCCAACTACTCGTAATTCATAACTAAAGTTATGAATTACGAGCCGTCGAAACCATTCGACAACAGCCCTTCTCAGGACTATCATAAGGTTAGTAAGTGCCACATGGCGTCGAAGCCATTCGGCGACAGTCTAAATACATATCCTTACACATCTTCTTTGAACGTACAGCTACCTTTTTAACCTAGTTTCTTAAAAAAAAATTATCTCTTCTCCGTCAATCAATTTCTTGGAGGAAAAAAAAATTGTTTCGTCTGTAACAGATAAATATCCTTTACCTCTACTATCTTAAAAATACTATCTCCCACTATTATTGTTTTTTGATAGAATGAAACATTTTCAATTATATAACAATCTGCGATTCAAGAAGATTGTGGTTAAATTAACGGCTCATATGGATATTATTCTTTTCCTCCTGAACTGCCTTGTAACATTTTATTTATGTATTACAGTTCGCTGCTTGTCCTTTTAATTAAATATTGATCAACAAACAAAATATCCACGTATATCCTTACTCAGTGAAAACGTAGAACTCGTAACCCATTGATGGAAAAAATCCCATTATATAAGAAAATTTATTCTCCTCTTGTATCAACTGAAGAAAAATAAATTGAGGGATTCAACGCAAAACAGTAAAATTTCTATATCTTTATTGTAATAAAAGTAATGGAAAAAAAAACAGAAAGAGAAACAGTATAGATTTCTGATTAATTAGATTTTTTATGTTAGCTGTATCGAAATAATTAATTTGGTTTGATTGGGGGAAATTTTCTGAAAATATTTGTTCAGTCAGAAACTGAATCACAATTTCTTTGAAAAACAGCCAAGCTTTTAATTATTCTGAAAAGATATCACGATACCAGCTCAAGTAGTAAATAAGGATTTACCTTTTAGTATCTGGAGAGAAATTTTCAAAAAACGTAATATTTGTAAAGTACTTTCCCAGTGATTTTTGTGTTGAGCCAAATATACTCTTACATAGCATCAGTGAAGTAACTTTCATAATTCAAATTTCCCTTTTTTTAGAGTTTTATGTAGGTTAATTAGACTCGTTTTATTTTTTTCTGTCGAGTTCATTCTTCTAAATTCACAAAGTTGAATTCTAATATTATTCAAATTTTGAAATATTTTTTTTTTTTTTTTTTTTAATAAATTCATTAACGTTATATTTTTATTTTCATAAACTGTTTGGATCATTAATAGCGATAGCAGTATATCGGCAGTCTAGATTATTGAATTATCGATAAATGCTAAATTTTGTAGGTTCTGATTTCTGTTTTTGTACTTCATCTCAGTAGCATTAACATATTACATCATCCAAAAAGAAAATTTTTCTGTAAGTTTAATAAATTTACTTCTCCCCATTTCTTAATTAAAAATTCATATTTTTAACCAAAAATGTAGCTTTATATTTAAAATATTTATAAATCCTTCAGTTTCCAGATCATTTCTCTAACCATATAATTAAAATGTAAGCAAAGCGACTATGTAATTAAGTTCGTAAGTTTAAGTGCAACTTCTTTGTTTCACTTTTCCAGTCCAATCATTAGAATAAATGTCAAAAGTTGGTTATTTTTTGTTAAAAAAATCTTTGGAAGTTTATTTTTATTTATTTATTTTATTATTTTTACTTTTTCGTACGAAGTAAAGGAAGTATTGTGATGGCGAATAATTTCGGTTTTAAGATTTCCAAAAACATCCCTGAATCCATTTTGACTTGTTTCGGCGTGACGTCTGTATGTGCGTATTTATCTTGCATAACTCAAAAATAATTAGCCGTAGAATGTTAAAATTTTGGATTTAGGACTGTCGTTACAGTTAGTTGTGCACCTTCTATTTTGAGCTGCAATCGATTGGACCAAAAGTGTCCAAAAATGCCCAAAACCTAGAAAAAAATTTGATTTTATACTTTTTCTTAACTGCAGAAATGAGCCCTCATTGAAAGCTTTTCTACGATATTTCATAAGTTGTACTTATTTTCATTGGTTCTAGTGTTATAGTAAAATAAAATATTAATTAAAGAAATATTTGTATCGTACAAGGGGAACGCACATCGATTCGAATCAGACTTCGTTTCCTTTTTTAATTTTTTTAAATTTGAATATATTGATTTATTAATAATTATAACCTCCAATTGTAAAATATGTGTATACGTAATTTAATAGGCGTACAAAGAATTTACGTCGTGTTCAAATCAGATTTTTTTATTTTTTATAAAAGGATTTGATTATCAAGATAATTTTGTTATTTTATATCAATTCAAAATTTATTTTAGTCTCGTTCTTTTAGAATTTATGTTTTTTAATATAAGAAAAATAATCATTTTATATAATAATTGTCAACTAAATTAATACTTTAAATAAAGTAAATATCGTAACTATTTTTCATTTTTTTTTTTTAGAACCTATCAACGTCGACCGAAATCCCACAGTTCGAACCCCACTTCTGCTCATGAATTCATTTTGTTAATTACTATTGTTATTTTGCATGTATAACATGAACGTTTTTATTAATAACTTTTCAAAAATGTATTATTATTTTCAGTGATAATCTTCACCCACTGTCTGAGAAAATCAGTGTATAATGTGTTATGCCTTATAATTCAATTGCGGGTCCAGTATATTTTGATACTATTGTCAATACACATATATATCTTAAACATTTTCTAGAAGTTCTACGCTCAGTCGACTGACGGTGAACTGGATTACTCCTTCTTTCAACAACAACATTGTGAACACAAAGAATACATCTCCCACTTCATTGGCAAGAAGAATAAATAATCAGCATAGTTCTATAGCCTCTTCCCCAGGATTGTCTACTAATATGATTTTCATCTGCGTAGCTAGTAGAAAGTAAACCCTTTCTGAAACAAATCCTCTCATTTTGAAAGAACTAAAGGCGAATTCTAAACATTTTATCAAAGCCATTGCCTGTAACATTTTGGGTCGGGTATCTGTCAACAATATTAATGGACAGAAAAACGCATCACTGAGCAGAGCGCTCAATTTCAAAACTTATTCTAAAAATAAATAAGTAAATTTTCACTAGCAGGAGCATTTAAGTTTCTATTTGTTTTAACACACAAAATTACTGTTTTTGTGAGGGTCCCTGTAGGTTGCCGGTTTTAAGCTGTTCCCTCTTTGTATAACCAGCTCAGTTTGGCTTTGATAGTTCCTTTTTTTTTTTTTCAGTCTTCAGTCATTTGACTGGTTTGATGCAGCTCTCCAAGATTCCCTATCTAGTGATAGTTCCTGTATCAGTATATTAGTTAATTAAAAATTATAATTACTATTACATATTTGGCTAACAATATCCGTTTTCTTAAATAGCACTTTTATTTTTAACTAGATATTTCAAAATTTAATAGTTCATTAATAATTACTATTAATACTTCTGTTGATAACTTTCTATAAATATTTAGACGAAAAAAATCAAAAGTGTATATCAATCCTGTTTTACCGTTTATCTATGGGCCTAGCAATTATCCATACCTTCAATTATCTGAGGTATTTGGTCTCATACTAAGTTACAAATTTAACGAATTTAGTTAGAGCGCTCATCCTTAAGCCTGACTAGCTGAAAATAAAGTATAATTAAACAATTTCTCAAATATATTATTATTCGGATTTAAATCTATCTGTGACCTGTTTATAGGGTCAGAAGAAATTAAATTTCCTAGAGCCGATCTCCATGTTGGAGTGGTGGAGTGTTGAGTTTCGGCTTTTTATCCGGAGGTCCCAGATTGAAATCCGGTCAGACCTTGTATTTTTCAGACACTAGAAAATTCCACTTCATATCCCACCCACAAGCTTCAAGCTTATGAGCAAATATCACCAAGCGAAAGAAAAAAGTAATTTACTTATGATGTATTCAATTTTGTAAGTAAACATTATATTACATATACAAGTACAATGCATAATAATATGGTCATATAACAACGATAAAGATCATTTCATTCTGAAAAAATCAACAGATTGTTAAGCGTGCATCGTATATTATTTATACGATAAATAAGAATAAGAACTTGTAGCAAAGTGTCTCACGGGTCGAGGAACCTTTGTAAGTATACGGTAAAATTTGACTTTCCTTAACTTGTGTCATTTAATTTTAATATGGTCGGTCAGTATACCGTACTCTATGTCTTGAGACGTTAATATTCTTATTTAAGATAAATATTTCTAGCAAATAACATCATGAATTATATTTTGTTACTTGGAACGTAAATCAAGGTATTAATAGCTCTAATTTGAAAAATAGACATTTCTTTCTCACAGTATGGGTGGATCAGACAGAATGGGAGATAGAAAGAAGGAAATAGTATATTGTCGTCATACTCACATAAAAACACAGAAGATTTCAAAATTGCACTGCAGTATTTCAGGAGTTGATTTAATTCAATAATATGAACAAAAATGATCCTATGAACGCGTGTTCGAAATGCTCTTTTTCCTAACGAAATATTTCACCCCGATTTCGGCTGAAAGAGTAAAATAAAGCAATACTGAGTTTCTTGGTATCCAGATTAAAAAATTCTTTTGTGGTTTTATATGTTACTGACCTCAAATAAATTACGATTGAAAAAAATGTGTTTTTTTTTTAATTTTGCCTAAATTAACTTTGCCAAATTTCCGCCAAATAAATAACAGTTTCTAAAAAAAATTTAAGAAATTAATTCTGAGAAAATTGGTGTAATATATTGATACATAATATATATCTTAATGATATTTTTTGTGTAAATTACTTAGTTTAAAGTTCAGGTGTTTAAACAAGACAGTATATATTTAAGCTTCGATTTTGCTGAATCACTATGGCTTATAACTACTGATAAAGCTTGATAAATTTGCAAAAGGTGAATTTTATATGATTTATTCATTCACCACATAAGCTCGAAGATGTGCATGGGGATATAAAACTGAAATGTTGAAAGCTACGAAAACTGCAATATTTAACGGGGATTTGAACACAGGACCTCAGGGTGAAAGGGCTAGACGCTACCAATTCACTAATCAGATCGGCGAATTGATACTAAATATTTAATGGTTGCATTTATGATAAATCGTTTGGTGTTAATGTCACTAGTGAAATCTTTAATATGTTTCTATATGTGGGGTTTCCTAAAGACCAATGTGGGTTCATTATTTATAAATACATTAATGTTATTTGTCAGGAAATTAAATCTAAAATATTACGAATATTTTCTAATGCCCTGAAAATAATGGCTAAATAAAATAATTATGAAATTTACTCTGACGTTTTTCGAATTTTATATGGTCTTTAGAGTTTAGAAAACCAACAATTTTAAGCAACTCATTTCTGGACACAAAAAATCTTATGAAAACATACTTTGAAAGATTAGATCAACTAAAAGAAATTTTCTGATATTGCTGTGCTTTAATTCTAAGCAGCCCTTTCATGAAGTACTTTCTCGCTGTTTTAAAATTTTACAAGTTTTTTTAAGATAGTAGTGTTTCATACCTTGAAAACCTTTATTTTCGATTAACTATGATGTAATTTGTTTTTTACCCATTATGTTTAAAATTGAAGTAATTATCGTGAAATCAAGAAAATTGCATAACTGGTATCTTTTATCGGTGTTTTTTCTCTTTGTTTGTTGTTTTCCCCTGAAGCCGGACCTGGCGATAAACGCCTAACATAAAAAAAATGTAATTAAATATAGAATAGATAATAGCAGATAGACAGTTACATCGGATTTTTTTGCTTCAACGATGTTAGGTACTGGCAGCCTTATAATTAATAGTATTCAAATTGTTTGGCGACCTATTTGATCTAAGGCCGATTAAATATATGAGTAGATAGAACCTTAATTACCATCCGTAAACAATAATTTTATTAAATAAAATACTATTACTTTTTTTTCCCCCCTACTCTCCCCGACAGGATATCCAATTAAGTATACTCAGTCGGGGAGAGTGTCCTTTTACTCGAAGGAGGCGTCCCCCACCAGCCGGCTATACATCCGGCACGGCAGGTTGGCCTCCCCGGTCTCGGATCTTTTGTTTTACATTGCCTGCCTCTAATTCCCCGCTTTAGAGCCAAGGTCCGGCTATGCCGTTCCCCAGCGCCTCAGCAGGGAACCGGGACTCGGTCTTTACGCCTTTGGCCTCTAATCGACAGCGCCGACCCCACAAAGAGCCTAGGCTTCCGCAGGGACGACCCCGCCGACCGTGACTTGGTCTTTTATTTTAACCCAAACTCAAACTCCCCTGGAGTTCACCCCCTTCTCAGGTACCCGCACACCAAGGCGTACGGGCCATCCATGGAGTGACAGCCCACCCTACCCTACTGTTTATACTCCCATTCTTCTGTCTTCATCCTCTTTGGCCCGCAGGACCTCCCCGGCGAACCTGCGGAACCATTCCCAGTTCTCATTGTTGTACCCCAACCAGTTTATGAGATTTTCTGGTGTAAGACCATTAATTACTATTTGACCTCTGTTAACGGCCCATCTTGGACATATGAACAACGTATGTTCGGCATCGTCGTTCTCTGGACAATAGATGCACTGCGGGGTGGCTCTCTTCCCGATCCCATACAGATACTGACCGAAAGAGCCGTGTCCCGACAGTAACTGTGTCATGTAAAAATTGACATCTCCGAGTCTATTGTTATTCCAGGTTTTAATATTAGGGATTAGACGTCTGGTCCATTCTCCCACTCTGGACCCTGCCCACTCTTCTTGCCATTCTTGTTCTATAATCCCTTCCATCTCTTCTTTCGACATACCGCTGTGTCTGAGGGTTCTGGCTTTTATCTGAAGGTCTATGGGTAGGACCCCGGTCAGTACGCTCAGCGCGTAATACGATACCGTACAGTAACTAGCAGCTACACGCAGCAATGCCAGTCTATGGACACTTCTCAACTTCTTTTTATTTCGCTGTATGTTCATTGCTGCCCCCCATATGGGAGCCGCAGGTTACAGTACCGCCGAAGTGATAGCCGTGGTTATCAATCTTCGAATAACCATTTTAGGGGTGCCGTGGTTTTGAAATAATCCTCTTAATCCCTTTACAGCAGGAGTAACTCTCCCACATATCATATCAATATGCTTGCTGAACCTTAAACTTTTGTCCAGAAGTACCCCCAAGTATTTTGTTTCTTTTACTTCATCAATTCTCTGTCCTCTGATATTTAGATTCACACTTCTTAATGGTCTTCTACCCGAGAGGACCAAGCAACAGGATTTATTAGGAGCTATTTCTAATTTGTTATCCTCCATCCATTCATCTATTGTTCTTAGCGCTTGGTTTGCCTTGTTCTCCAGTTCATTAATATCTCTGTCTTCTACTAATATTGCGATATCATCCGCGTATCCTACTATCGATACCCCTTCGGGGTAGTTCAGCCTGAAGATTTTATCATAGAAAACATTCCATAAGTTTGGGCCAAGGACAGATCCCTGCGGCACCCCTCCGAATACCTGAAATATGGCTTTCCTTTCTAGGGTTTTGACCTCTGTGAACCTATTTTGCAGATATTGATCTATCTGATTTACTAAGTAATTACTTATTTGCATGGCTTGAAGCGCCTCAATGATGGCTGTCCAGGGGAACGTACCAAATGCGTTTCTAACATCAAGCATTATGATCATGGGGATTTTTCTAGTCCTCCATGTACCGCTTCTGCAATTTAATGCCCAGTTTTTTTACCTTCTCGCTTGCGGTCACCGTGGACCGTCCCTTTCTAAATCCGTATTGTTCCGGATGTAGACATTGTTTTTCCTCTATTTCCTCTCTAAGTCTATTACTATTACTTGCAGGCGCACAAACCTACGTCGCCAGAAAAGCCGTTGATGATGTTGATTAACAAGCGTTAACTACGTTGACGCTTATTGATTAAATCAAGTTATTAAATTTATCATTTAATTATTAATGTTTGTTGAAGTTTTGAAGACAATTTAATAAATCACGCCCAAATCTAAAGACAGTTAGTGACTCCTTATATTTTAAAGGCTACAAATAAATCGATTATGGAATAAAATACAAAAAATAATATGAATTTACAGCTACTGCCAAATTTAAACGCACACGTATGGGAGTTCCTTAAATGAATTCAAACATGAATGTATTTAATTAAACTGGCAACGAGTATAATGGAAAAAATTCTAAGAAAAAACATATTTAGTTACAAAATATACGTGTTATAAGACATTTGTTTTAATCTACTGAACTTGTTTTCAAATTGACTGAATAAAATGTCAAATAGTACAATAACATTTTTCTTATCTACTGTTACGTTTTATGCAAATAAGGAAATTCTGGCTTATATTTTTACTTTATAAAAAAAAAATAATAAGGATTTAATAATTCAGACTTAAGAAAAAGTACTTACTTTTTCTTAAGACAAAATTAAACCACTAAAAAAAACTAAATCTAACAACAAGTTTCAATTACTTATTAATACAACAACTTTACATGGAATTGAAATATTTCAAACTGAACTATTTCCATTTCAGACATTAAAGATATTCTTTTACCGCCTCATTAGTTAAAAGAAATTAATTATATATTTTACTGACCCAATAAATGATCTAGAGATGCTATTCCATAAATTTAGTTATAACACTTACAAGATCTTGATTTTATTAACACTGGTTAGCTAGCATCTTCCGGAAACATGTGACAAATAAATACAAAGATGCTATTATATTAAAGACAATTTGTACTTGAACTAAACATTTACTGTAGTAAAGAAGAGACATTGATTTTGTTTGTATCTGTTTTAGTTTGTATTCATTCTCATTTATTTTATTTTTCTCATGTTTTCTGTAGCTTTTCTACTTTATATTCTATATTTAGAAAAAAATAATGTTTTATAATTAAAAAAATATAAATATGTTGCTTTTATTTGTCAATTAATATAATTATTACGGAATTCCTGTTTATTAGGAATAAAATTCTTGCTTGGATTGGATTCATTACAATCACAAAATAATTCCTTCGAAAATGATTCATCAATTTCTAATCAAACAATTGTAGAAAATCAACTAGTTGAAATGTTGAATAAAGTATAAAAAGAAAACATTTGACTAGGAGATTCATTTTTTTTAATAAAAAAATCTAGCACATTAAAAATGATATAATTTTGGACCAAAGCTTGCTACATTATCATTAAAATTTAAAACTTACCCGCTTCATTAATCTATTTTCTTATTGTTTAATATTTATACACAGAATAAAAGAATTTTTGCAAAATTGATTTAGTAAAAATAACATTTTTTTATAATTTAACAATTAATTTTTTTCTTTCATTTCATATAATTAATTCATAAAAATGTTTACATTTATATTTTTATGTGTAACCTTTTTTCGTAAAATTCTGTAACTATACCATACATTTATATTTTTTATAGACGAGTATGAAATGGAATAAGCCTTCTCTGATGTTAATTTTATTTTTTCTTTAAATTAGATCATGAAAAAGATAATAAAACCACTAACCCCCAAATTAACCACTTTGAAAATTAAGATTTAGAGATGGTTTCATATTAATAAATTTTTGCTATAATCAACTAGTAAAATTAACTTTAGTTTTAAAATAAATGAGACAAAAATTGAGGAAGGAAAATAGTGCAAAGAATAATAAAAAATAGTAAAAGGAAAGGAACGAAAAGAAGAATAGAGAAAAGGAAAAAAATTATTCGTCATTCACGCCTTAAATTACGCATACTTGATAACAATTCATGAGGATTTTCCCCAGTGAATGGATCAAGTAGTGTGTACAAACTATATGCTAGACACAGAGCTTTTATGAAAAACGGATTAATCTTGCACGGATTGCCATGCATAAGAAAAATAAATTCAACCTACACCTATTAGTTGTCCATGAAAATTAATTTGTTTCAAATTAATTCTCCCTTTAATTAATTAAAGATAACATACTATTCAATAACTTAAACAAAATAATAACTGTAATACATTTAGTTTGTTCCTTAATCATTCAAGAACAAATATACTTCATTATGTCAGTTTGAACAAATAAAATGGATGGAATGAATTATATTTTTACGATAGAAGAAATTTTCACATAATTTCGAATAACAGGATCACCAAATTATTTAAATATACTATAACTTGTTCTTTACCAGGGAACAGTACAAACTATCAAATCTAGATTAATAAAATCATTATAATTTTTATTAACAAAACCAAGTGATTTCTTGGCCAAACACACCATTGTACTTACGTCGTCTTTGAACACAAACACGTAGTCGATTTAAATACTAAGAGCTTTGAAGTTATATGTACTTTCAAGTTGTGTTTAATACAATGATCAGCATTATCTGTAGAAGACGTAGAAATGAAAATTTATATTTCCTCATATTTAACCCTAATTTACTATTAGTACTCCACAAACATATACTACCAAAATCTCTATGCAGAAGGGATAGAGAACTGTAACTAATTTTTACGCATTTACATAACCTGAATGAATCCCCCCTCTTTGATTTTGACGCTTAGTGCTTTAAATATACTATAAATGACAGATGGTACTATATCACCATCTTTGTTCGATATCTCAGGTGTTGTTCTTATTTTTAAAGTATCACATCCTGAATTCTGCTTATAGTTGTCAACAAATCTAATTTTATGTTAAGCAACTTTTTTTTTTTCAGTGTACCATTTTCCACAAGTATGTCTCAATTATTACTTTGTTTGGAAATTATTTCTTGCTGACTCACAAGTATTATTTTCTTTCATTTATAATAAATTAAAAGTAGAAGAATTGTACAAAATCTGAAACCACCAAAATAACAATTCGAAAGACGATTACAATCTTCGCGCTCCAGTATTTTTAGTAATTGTTTTTAGTTAATAGTACAAATAAGTAGATATAGGTCTCGCACATTTCTCAGTAACACATAAATTATGTGAAAACAAATTTAAACATTACAACAATTATTATTTTATTATTTACACAAAGCTACATATCAGAAACACAAATACAGAATTAGAATAAAATGATCACTTAATCTAAAAGTGAAAAACTCACTTTCACATTTTCTGACGAAGTAAAATGATGTATTATGATTTACTTTTACTTCAGAAAGAAGAATCGAATGTTTTCAAGGCAGTAAGCCAATTATATTGTTATAATAGAAATATATATTTTGAATTACTTTATTTAGTAAAATAATATTACTAATATTAAAAGTCTTTATTTAGTAAAAAAAAAAGATTATAATATATATAAAACACACATAAATCAGACATCCAGTGCTCATGATCTAAGACAGTA
Source organism: Lycorma delicatula (assembly GCF_047948215.1). Lineage (NCBI taxonomy): Eukaryota > Metazoa > Arthropoda > Insecta > Hemiptera > Fulgoridae > Lycorma > Lycorma delicatula. The sequence continues at coordinate 16,020,993 of NC_134455.1, read as the reverse complement.
TGATAGTTTAGCAGTTTTACTGTGAAATAAAGAAATATGTACGTTGTTCTTGAAAATATTGGATACTAATAAAAATATTTCAAAAAAGTATTCTTTTCCGAATAATTAAATTATAATTACTCTTCCTTCACAGAAAAAAGTTACCAATTAAAATTAAAAGACAGATTAATGTCAACAGCAAAACTCAGGAAAAAAATTTCAAGCTACCCTATAAAAAAGTTACAGAGAAAATAATAAAACCATTTTTCTTTTATGTAATATACATATTTCTTATTAAAAAAAGTAATTTTCTTCTCCTTACACGCACGCGCGCGCACACACACACACACACACACACACGCACACGAGCAAAATTAACATTAAATTATTTAACCGTATATATTTCTTATATAAATTAACAATTAATTATAATAAATTCAGCGATAAATACGCCAGCAATTTAAAATAATTTGATGTTTTAATTTATATAGGTGTAATATATTTTTATGGTAGTAATAACGTGTAAAAATATTTTTTTCTCCATTATTCTTTGGTTAAAAGACAAAAAAATTAATTAGAATAATCAGGCATAAAATTCAATAGGCTGATTAAGTTTGCACATATTTATTACTAACACAAAACCTTATACAATATAGAATTAATTAATAATTATAAACGGAGATAATTGTTTCACCTTACTGTCTTTCTTGTAATAAAGCAAGCATACCGTTGGCACCAAATATATTCAAGTCGTGGTTCATGAATTGTACTACAGATGGTTTTTGAGAAAAATTTTCTTTATAATACACTAAAAAATACTCTAAATTCAATAATGACTTAAGGAAAATTTAATAAGGAAAACGTTATCTTAAAATTTACCGCCATAATTTATTTTTAGAGATAATAAGTAATACAGTTAAGTATACTTTCCAAATAAATGTTACCTGACATAACTGATAAAGACTTTGGAATTAAAATAAATGTACTTTTATTAAAAAACAGTTTAAGAATCATTATTTCAATTTTGTTACAATAAAAACTAGACCGGAATTTCAAAAACTTGAAAGCCTACTGTTGCAAAAATAAAATGTAGTAGGAATCAATACACGATAAAAAATATCCTTAACAAGCAACAAAGAAATGCTTAAAAATATAAAAAAACAGTTTATTGATCGTAGTACAAAACTATATACACTAATCTCCTTGAATAAATATAATGCAAGCTCCACCATGCATCAGGAATGATGTTCGTATATACGTGGATGTACAAGTCTTTAGAGAAGTGTCACTAACATCAAGTTCCAAACAGCGTTGTAAATAAAGTCCCTAAGGCAAATAGTGACCTTTGTTCAAAACCTTAGTTCGTTACTTTTTAACCTAAATATGTTAAGTTAACGATATATGATTTCGTTGGTATTAAATAAAAAAATTCCTGTTGTAAGAATATAAACTATCTATTTTTATTTTAAAAATTAAATTTTTCAGTTAGTAAAAGAATAATGTAGATTAATTTAGTTGAAACAGTTTGCTTGCACATTGAATACTCGGGCATTTAATAGATAAAAAACAACTTTGTTTTAATCGTAATTGTAATATAAAGTGCATATGTTGACATATATAAATAAAAAAACAAATATTGTATTAATCTTTCTTCATTTAAATTGCAGATGCAGTTAAAAATATATTATTATAACAGTCGGTTGTACTCGGTTTAATACAGATCTTCGCTCCTTATATAATCGATCAAATTTGTGTGATTTCATCATTCCCGTTCTGACTTTCAAAGTGAAACATTGATTTGTAAGTTATTATTGTTTTATGTTAATAAAGATTTTACAATATTATCGAATAGTGTGAAAATATACGAAATCGCATTATCGTGATGTTTCATCTAAAATAACAAGTTAAGTATTTGAATTAGTTATCTCTTAGAAAGAAACATAAATTAAGAAAACCTGTAAACATTAACGGTATTCTCACCAAACATTTAGTTCAAACACTATTTAAAAACTTCTTTAGATAAGTAGATTTTGTACAAATTAAAAAATGAAAGTATGGATTACAAATAATAATACAAAACGTCTTAAAACTTAAATATATAAATTTAATAAAAAAATTAATATAATAATAAAAAGTAATATAATAAAGTTCCACGTAATATAATAAAAAGAAAATCTACGTTTCTTACTACTGAAAATTAAAAACAAACGTACATTTCTTATTTGTTTCGGATAATTTACATTGTATAACAACAATAACATCTCCAGTTTTTTCTGTCATTACTTAAAAAGGTAAGAATAGTAATATTGATGTTAATTATTATTATTATTATGCTTTTACGGCCAACATGGGACCACTTAAGTCAATTTTAGTTGGATCTTTTCTGAGAAAAGCGTGTTATTTTACTCTTTCGAGCTGCCCAGTATTTCTTCATCCGTTCAGATCTTGCTTTCTTTTCTTCATCCGTAAACACCCTCTTCGTTGTATTTTGTCTTTTGTTTAAATCTAATGCTCTTATCTTTTAGCTTTGTAATTTTTCCAGTTTTATTCTGTAGGTCAGTCAGGAAAATTCCCAATTCTTTCATATCTTCTCTAATTTCTTTGATCCATCCTACTTCTAGCTTTTGGAACTTTTCAATGATATTTCTTGACAGTCTTGTTTGCGGTGTCCTTATGAGATGACCGAAGAAAGAGATTCTTTTTTTCCGCATAGTATCAGTAACAGGCTCTATTTCTCGTACACCACCTCATTTGGCACAATCCACCATCGGCCTTCTTTTTGGTGTTTTTTATTGATACACGTTCTGACAATTCTCCTCTCTATTTTCAGAATTTTTTCAATTCGTTTTTTCTGAGTGATTTTGAAAAGGGTCTCGCTTCCATAGGTGACTTCTGGCTGTACTACAGTTTTATAATGTTTAAGTTTTGTTTTAGCAGAAAGGCATTTTTTGTTATATGTTGACCAAGTTAATTTTTGGGATTTAATCATTTTATTTGTCCTGTTTTGCCATGTCACTTTTTCATTTAAATTATAAGTTATTATTTCCCCTAGATATTTAAATTGTTTTACTATTTTAATTTTCTGTATGTTTACCGTAATGTGCTCTATTACCAGAGGATCTATGGCCATTAGTTCAGTTTTTTCGAAAGAGATATGAAGCCCTATCTTTTGTGCTAGGTTTTGAAGGCTCATGATTTGTGTTTTGGCTTCTTGAATATTATTTGCTAAAAGAGCGAGGTCATCTGCAAATCCTAGACAATTTAGTGTGATGGAGTTTTTCTTAGTACCCATTTTTATATTTTTGGGATTTATTTCATACCATTTTCTCATGACAAATTCGAGGGCGCAGTTAAAAAGGAGTGGTGAGAGGCCGTCTCCTTGCCTCAATCCAGTTTTTATGTAGAAGGGTTGAGAGAGTTCACCTCTGAATTTCACTCTGGATTGGGTATTGGTTAAAGTTAATTTTATCATGTTTACGAGTTTAGGGTGAAGGCCCAGGTTTCTCAGAATATTCAGCATGGATGGTGTATACAATCATAGGCCCTTTTAAAGTCGACAAAGGTGATTATTAGTTGTTTTTTCCGTCTTTTATATAAGTCCATCATAAGTTTTAGGGATATTATTTGTTCCGGGCAACCTCTCCATGGCCTAAATCCCCCTTGGTATTCCCCAATGATGTTAATTATAAGTATAAATATTGTGTATGTGTTTGTGTAGTTCATAGATACTGTTATTATTGGTGTAAGCCAATAATAATTGTATTATAAAATATAGTCCTTTAAAATATTAAATAAAAATAGTTGATTTCCTCTTAGTAATATAAAATATGATTTATTCGTATGTTTCAGTTAATAAAAAAGAATGTTACCTCCACAAGTTTTACATGCCATCAATAACAACATGATACTCTTCAGATGGGATGTGGTGGACGTTAATTTGGTTTGAACTCCTAAGAGTCCTCGAACAGTACAGGGCATCCGTGCTGAACCATCAGAAGACGAGGCTAGGAGATTTGATGGTAACGTTAAATGTGGGTAGATAAATATATATATATATATATATATTTAATGATATCTACTAATGATTTTTTTTCTTTCAACTACATATTATCATATACACTAATATTTTTTTTCTTTAAGCTTTATAAAAAAAAATACTCCAAACATGTACTTATATATAAGTTTAGTTTTTCTACAGGTACGTAGTGGTGAACGTGGAGATGGCAGAGTTACAAAGAAGGAGAGGACAGAGATATTAATGTGCAACCTCAATATTTACGGAAAAACAATAACGGTAATTAATGTAGATATTAATAATGACCTTATTGGTGATCAATTGTAAGAATATCTTGAAAAAATTGGGACTAATAATATGCAAACACTTCCGGTACAAATAATAATAAATTTAAAAATTTAACTGAAATCTGTTACGTAGTTTTTGAGTTCTTAGGACACACATAAACGAATATTGTATTTTACTTATATAGATTTTAAGAAATTTTTTTGTGATAAATGATTAAGGTAGTCCTTAATTGATAAAAAATATTTATTAAATTCATGATTTTATCACGTAAAGAATGATTTGAGATGAATTAACTGATAAAATAATTTTAATACAAAAAAAGTTTATAGTTGTACTTAAATACATCATCAATTGATATTTTCTCCATAAATTATTGGTTGTTGTTAAATTGGTAATATTCTCTTTGTTTAAAGTAAATCGTCTGACTGCGAGTCTCAAGTTAAATTTATCCCTTTCTCCATGTACGTAAACATTGGAATTACTATAATTCTGTTTGCTAAACTTTGCCGTTTCGAAAACCACTAACAAGCACAGAGTTAAAACTCCCTGCTAATTAGAGGAACTTTCTAAAAATACGTGATCATCTCATAGATTCACAGAACTCGCAGTTGTTTTGCTGACTGACATTAAACTTTCAATTCCATGTTTATCGGTGATTTACCTCAACATATATGCATGAACGTGCTTTTATCTACACATAAAAATAATATTAAACTGTGGATTTCTACTGCTTAAAAAATAATTCATGCTTATTAATTCGTATTTGTGAGAATGAATGTAAGATAATATTACAAAATGTAATAATTTAACAGTTGTAATGGCATATTTTTAAACTGAAACGTAGAATCAGTAAAAGATTTATTAATTTACATGAACGAATATAGATTCCTCTTTTATATTTTGAAAGTTCTAAAGCATTTTAAATTAAATAAACATTCCAGAAATATTCAACCTAACTTTTATCATGCTTATACTCTACGAACCACATTCGTAAATATAAGAGCCCCTAGAAAACAAAGAAGCCGGTATGGATTTATTTATATAAAATCTATCCCACAACTTGAACCATTCGGTAATATCTGAAAATTATACTGGTAGATAACATTATTTCTCTTCACTGGTTGTATTATTTATTTAATTATTAGGAAGACCTAAATTTGCATATGCTGTTTGTTATTATATCTTAAATTTTTAAACAAAATGCCAATAAAATTACTATTAATTTTTTAATGTTACAAAATAACGTAACATAAAATAATTCAAAAAATTTACAAAAGAACAAAGCTTGAAATTTTGTGAAAATGCAAGTCTAAATTCAAAATTAAAGAAAAATTGAATTTTAAAAAGAGGCTGGTAATTTTTAAAAGAATGGTCCTTTTTTTCAGACATAACATGATTTTTCATAATTTTTAGGCTAACATAACTTTTTTTTAACGTTTAATTAAAATAGTATGTAAAGGCTACAACAAGTTTTCTGGGATCAAAAACTGAAATGAGATAATTTGATTGAGCTATCATTGCAAAATCTACGAGGCACAAAGCTATTATCTTCCTGAAAATACAGAGAATATGTGAATGTATTCAGGTTTACTATATGATGGATTTGTAATCTCGCTGTAAAACTGAACCGTCAAATAGTGAACTGGGAAATAATAATTTTCAAAAACCATTCTTTTAAATGAAACACCTCCAATAGTGAGATCTGAAAACATTAACAGACTCATTTAAATATGGCTGATGCAAAATAAAATTTAGAGAGTTAAACTTTATCATTAACTATCTCTTTCTTTCTTTTCCTGTTTAGCCTCCGGTAACTACCGTTTAGATAATACTTCAGAGGATGAATGAGGATGATATGTATGAGTGTGAATGAATTGTAGTCTTGTACATTCTCAGTTTGACCATACCTGAAATGTGTGGTTAATTGAAACCGAACCACCAAAGAACACCGGTATGCAAGATCTATTATTCAAGTCCGTGTAAAAATAGCTGGCTTTACTAGGACTTTGGAACGCTGGAACTCTCGACTTCCAAATCAGCTGATTTGGGAAGACGTGTTCACCACTAGACCAACCCGGTGGGTTTATTATTAACTATCTAAATTTTATTTTGCATCAGTCATATTTATAATAAAAATATAGAAGTAACACATCGATAGAATAAAAATATGAACGTATCGCATCGATGCCATTTTCTAAATCTTTCCTTCAATATTTTTTAACAGCATTATCTGAATAATACTTATTCAGTAGGACATTTTTTAATAAATACAAGTTTAAACATATTTCTTCATGATTTCAGGCAGGAATTTTACAGTGGATAGTTCTTTCGGAATCGGTACATTAAGAAATGATTACAAAGGATGATTGAAATGTTAATATTGTTACTTTACTTTAATACCTGAATTTAGTCAACTTTCTGTTAGTTTTTAATATCTCTTGTTTCCAAAACTTACTGGAAAAGTACTTTTTGTATGAAAATGTTCGTCGAAAAAATATTACTATCATTTTTAATATATTTTTCTCTTTGGATAGCGAAAATTGATAATAAATAAAAGCAGATAAGAAGAAGATCATTGAGCTGCAGGCAGTACACCATCAAAAATGTATTTTAAAGTTGTAGATTTTACTTCTGTCAACCATATAAGATTAGACTGACAATAGCGGAAACATCATCTATCAGTGTCTTGCTGCCCTACTATCAGATCGTGATTGGTATTCTAATGTGTTCTGAACAAACATTGAATAAGATAGAAAAGTTAAGTAAAAGTCCGAATGTTTAATCTCTGCCCTTCAGTTAAAGCCGATTCTGAGGTAAAATAACTGGAAATATTATTAGCCAGAATGTTTATTTATTTAACTTTTTAATTTTAGAGTAAAATCATAGGTTGTAAAAAGGTAAAATTACGAAATATATAATAAAAAGTGCATACATATTACAGATGTCGTACATCAAGAAATATAAAATGAGATATGAATGTTACTAAATTTTCTGGGCAAATTTGATGACCTCCAGTTTACAAATTAATTTTTGATTTCATTCTCCAATCATTTAAACTAACGTACCAGAAATTTTCATTACAAAGAAAAAAAAAATAGTTGAAATTTTCTTCGCAGACATAAATAAATTCAGTCTTACGGTAATACATTCAGCATGTACAGGTAGTTCCTCTTTTTTAATTTCGACTGCTTTTCCTTGTACTTTTTTATAAAAAATAATTATAGGTTTTTATACAGAAATCCACGTATAAAGATACATAGAAAAATGGTGTACTCGATATTTCACTTTAATTTTCAGAATTTTCTGTCCTTCTGCTACTGAAAACGTTACGTGCCGTTTATATTATTTGGAACTGTACAACATTATTTTCTCATTTTTATGCGTTCATAAATATGACAAAGGTTTCGTCTCCATCATAACTCATAATTTAAATCCGCATAGAATAAGGTTTTATTAAAATTTTATAAAATATGTAAATAATCAAGGAAGTGTGTAAGTCGAAAAAAATAAACCCTTTATTTACTCGTCCTCTATGAGCCTGTTCAAGGAACACTGGCCTTTAACTATTATCATACAAGTATGTCACACAAGTAAGTATAATTAAGGCTACATACTTCTTTCTTGGATTTTTTGTTTCATTTATCACATTTTTTTCACAAACTTAAGTTTTAATTTTATTTAAAATAGTGAAAATCCAATGGTTGAGTTATTATCTTCTTTCTTTGACATTTCTTCGAATGAACAGAGTTTATATCAGCTAGAAGATTTGTTTTAACAATCACTGGTGTTTATTTAACAGATTCAACTTGTAGGCACTGTATAAGTGTAAATGCCATCAAGTTTGAAGAGAGTATTATAGATTATATTATTTTATTTAGATTGTATTATTATTATTATATAATTTCATACATGAAATCTTATTATTATGTATTGTATGGTTCAGTTCTAAATATCGTACTGAAATGCAAACGGGGATCTTGAAAAGAATCACTGCAGTCTTTCTTAAAGTAGAACCAACAGCCTTTATCAGTAGTGGACTGTTTCATTTCAAGCCTGTTCAAAAAGAACTGAAGTTACGTAAAGTCTCTTTTTCTTAAATAAATTTACGGCAGAGTATGGAGAGTTACGTATGATACATCTTCCGCGGGTGAGTAAAAGTCCTTTTTTACGTAAAGGGATTAAATTAGTTTACAGGAGAGTGGGAGTAGAAGCGTAGGTAGCACCTCCCGCTAGTGATTAAATGCCCTTTTTCACGAAACGGAATTAAGATGAGTTTTTAGCACAGTGGGAGTAGAAGAGTAGGATGCATATTTCTCTGGCATTTTAATAGTTAAACAGCTGTACTTTTACTACTTAGATAGTTTTGAAATACTTTATGATTATTTAAAAATTCGGTTTATTTTTTACATTAGTAGGATTGCTCAGTGGATTGCTAATATTGTGTTTCTTTTATATTTTATTAATAAAAAAATAAAATTAGAGTGGTAAACAGAAAAAATAAGCTACTGTTTTACCACTTGAATATGTTAATTATCATATTTTTCAGTAAAAGTTAATAATAATTTAGTAGATGGTAATACAATAATACATAAGGAAACAATTAGTATTGATGTAGCTACAGAAAAATATATTAATTTTTTTTTTAAGATGGTACCACGTGTGAATAATATGCGTAGACACTCTGTACATCCAAATTTTAAATAAGGCTAAGTTGTTCAAAGAGAAAAATTAATATGTATTTTTACTTATAATACAAATATAAAGAAAATTAATAAGACTGGAGAGGTCTCACTTAATTGTCTATAATTTTATCTATATATCTATATACATAAAAAATGGTACATAAAATAATGATAATATATCTATGTTATCATTGTTTTATGTACCATTTTTTATGTATCATTCTTTTGAAAAACATAAGTCTATTTGGAAGGCAGTATTCCAGTATGCGTTATAAGTCAATTTCAGACATTTTTTGAGGCTGATAACTATGATTAAATACTGTCAAAACTATTTATTGTTTTGATATTTTTAACAATTTTTTGACATCTTTTAATTTCAAGGAGGCCATCAATAGCATCTTAGGAAGTATATGAGCTTCGAGAAACTTTTACAGTGAATCTTCCTATTTTTAAAACACCCCCGACACTGTCACATACTATGAATGTAGGTTGTATAAAATAAATAATAAAAAATAAAATGTATACAATTTATTAATTTATAAGTTTTTCTCATAAAAATCGATAGTTCTTTAAAAATAAGCTGTAAAATCTTCAACTGTTGATTGGACCACGCCAGAATATGGGGAGGATTGCTGTTATAACTTACATATTGTTATTGATTTATGCAATTTATAAAAATCATCCTATGTCGCTGGCTATTACCTATACACTCTATCTATAAGGTAGATAGAGCTCTAAGTCCCTCTAAGTATAAAGTACCTCTAATTATGGAAGTAGATAAGTCTATTTATTACTTACAAGAACAAATTATATACGTTTTTTTATTTTAAACTTTTGTAAGAAGGTATTTATACTTTATTGGCGTTTAATATAAATTTATATTTATAAACTTATTTATATGATATAGGAATTATTTATAAAATGTTTTACTTTCTTTTGTTTGATTATTTTGTAATAATATAAATGATTCATACGTGAGCACACGAAACCGCTTTGCAGGCATTATTGGCTCTTTATTTTAATATTACAATTTAATGAATTTAAAAAATTAAAGAACTTTTTAAATTAAAATTAAACCTTTTTCGCAAACTAAAATTGTTTGACCCTTTGGAAGATGGTTGTATTTAGTAATGTCAGAATTGTACTTAATTAGCGGCTGCAACCCTACAGGAAGTCATATAATTTTAGACTTTCTGAAGACAAACTAACTGCCATAGTAGTAGATACAACTGCAATTACGTAATAATTAGTTGATTTAGAAATTTAGAAGTTTATAATTTTCCTTGAGAAAGAAACAGTTAGAAAAGGAGTATTTTACCGTAAGTTAAAAGACACTTCGATTCACTCAGGAATACGAGTATTTAGCCATTTCCTTTAATTATAAAGTGATTCAACTGTTAAAAAATTACTACTTAAAAATTTAATACTTAACCTTCTAATAATTTTAAATATATAATTGGTTAATAGATTAACTAAAATTTTTAAACGTTCCGTGGATTAATTACGTATAAATAAATGCGATTAAACTGAAAAAAAAGATTAATTTTACATTTAAACACAATATTATAACAAAGTGAAAAGTCAACCGGTATACTTTAACTGTTCAAAGGAAGGTTTCAGTGCTTTAATCAGGCAATACTTCTGGAGAAGGTATGTAACTTCCAGTGCATAGTATAAATCTTTCAAATAAACAGCATTTAAGTTGACAAATATTATATTTAAGCATACAACTATATTCAATGACGCAATTCCAGTTTATCATATTTTTAAATTATCCAGTCTGCATTAAAATAAATAGGAAAGATTTACTAAAGCTCAGATAACTGCAATTAAACTGGGAAGGAATACTAAGCAAGCTAATGATCTTGTTAAAATATAATTTCAATTTAAATTTTCATTTGGTTATACACCTATACATGTTTTCTACTGACAGAAGATTTTCCAGAGTAAAGTAATTTTACTTCAGCGTTAAATTTAACCTTTAAGCAAATTAAAAAAAAAAAAAAAAAATTATTAAAGAGAATTTATTTGAACAGTTAATGTTGGGAATTGTATATTCTGAAAATTTTCGAGATCGGTAGACCAGTGGCCAATGTAATGTCTATTTGCTACGGATTAATTAACAATACCTTGTTTAATAGGTATATCTAATGGAAATGATAAGGGTAAAGGATCTTTCACTTTGTCCCTAGATAGATCAAGGGAATGCAAATTATATCGTACACCAGTTTGGTAATATAATCAAGCTGATGGTAGTCATGTTAACTCAGTATCTCAACGGCAAATTCTTACTGGACTATAATGAAAAGAGTTAATCGCAATGTGCGTACTAGATTTATGTTTTTAATCTTCTCTTTTTACAATATTTTCATTCATATATCTTACCAAATCCATTGTACAAAAATGTTGATAAAATTATGAATTATAAATTGTAAAACTAAGTAAATTTTTGAATATGTTTGCTTGAGGAGAAATTGATAATATTTGAAAATAAGCGTGAATAGGCCTCAAACATTTTCTACTAAATGAGATTTGGTAGCACTTTTAAAAACAACCGTTGGATATTATTGTCAACAAGCTTTAATAAATAAAAAAATGTACATATAAAAAATATAAAAAATGATACATTTTCAATAATATACAGAAAAAAAAGCTATTTATTTTTAAGTTCTATAACAACATAATTATTATATATATATATATATATATATATAATTATATAACAAGGAAATAAATAACTCACTTTAGAAAATATATGAAAAACTGATGAAAAAATATTATTTTTTCATTCAATGGTATTTTGTTATTTTCTGCTATTAATAATTTGGATTTCTTTTTTATAAATCGTAGCCGTAAAGTACATTATAAAAGTTCCGCTTTTAGTCTATCAATCTGTAAAAATTCGACGTTTGTAATAATAAAAATAACCTGTGCGGGGTCGCCAGTTTTCCATCGGGCCCGTCCCCAGGTAGCGAACTGGGGGAGACTCGGCAGATACGCCGGGTAGGTGGGAAATAAAATACTGCCCGAAGACCAAAACAGGTAACCGGCAGGTGTGTCAGCAGCTCACCTGCTGTGTATAACTTGCTTCAGTCACTAGAAACGAAGCCTCGGGTGTGCCAGTTCAGAGTCAGCAACTGGCGCACTAAGACGACAGACTCCTTCTGGGGAAGAGAACAGCTGCCTCTCTCCTCAGTCGCTTGGCGAACAGCAACCCGGACCGGCCAATGTTGTAGGTGACGTCGAACCTAAACCTCAGGTGCCCGTCCTTACATCCCGGAACAGGAAACGGTTTAAATGGACAAGGGAGACCTTCTTTTACCGCTTCTACCTTCAAATAACGAAAATGGAAACAGTTATGAGACCATACATTGTTGAACTGTACCGCATCATGATCGAACGTTTCCCTGAGTTTCAGAGTAAAACGGTCCAAAACATCCTTGACCAACGAAGTTCCCTTTTTAAATCACACAAGGTGCCTGCGGATATTGTGACGGCGATCAGGTTGGAGGTTTCGAGGAAGCTCGGTTTCCTATCCAGTTTATCTTCTGATGATGGTGTGGTGGATGAAGCACCCGTTACACCCAATCCAACGGCTGATCTGTTTGCGGAGAGTTCGCTGCGCTACGGTGAAATGGATCCAATATTGAGACTCAGGATTCCTAGGTTGTGGGCAAAACGTGGCATGTAAGTAATAATTGATTACGTCAATCAGCTTATAGCTAAAAAACTTTCATACTTGATAACAATCCGGACCTTCACGAGTTGGTTTACGTCAGTGCTTTCATAGTGATGGTAGCTAATGGCCAGCGAGTTCGTGAGCTATGAAGCGAGATAGACCTGGGATGTCGGCTTCGGAGTTTCGGTTTGAGTAGGAAAATTTAACAAGCTGCGAAGAGAGATTGGTGATCTGACCACATTTGTGACTGCCCCGAACCCCAGCCAGAAAGTGCGAGTTGCTGCGCAGACCATTGTCAGCGTCCATAGGAACCCGGAAAACGAATCGGTTTCTTTCCAAAGTACTGGATTTATTGAAAAAAAGCCTCGCGGTGCTATCCTACATGATGTGCCGTTACACAGTAAGTAATATGATGCGGCGTAACAGAAATATTTGTTCAGAACCAACCAGCGATAGTTCTATAAGAAGCTGCAAACATCAGCTATGCAGCAGTTCCAGGTTTCGGCAGGTCTTTCCAACAATTACGTTTTAGTTTTTTCCAATCTGGTCAGCTCGGTACGGAATCGCAATGGAGCTGAGTGGATCAATGATGAAAAGAGGAGAGTGAATCGGGTGCCATCTATGGTTGACCATATTGTGACTTTGGATGATGTGATTGGCTCTGTTGACGTAAAACTGGAAGGCGCCCGGGAATTGTTAAGTTTTACTCGTCATTGTTGCAGGGTGCGAGTCTTATTCCAAGACTTTTCACCCAATGAGTGACCTATCAGTTTCCCAAAACTGTTCCAGCTGCAGCGGACTCTGCAAAATACCGACCTATTACTTGCCTCCCAAAAATTTATACGATTTTTACATCTATCTTGTGTGCCGAAATTTCTGACCATTTAGAGCGGCAGCAGATTATTGCGGAAGAACAGAAGGATTCTCAAAACCACATCAGAGGTTGAAAGGAGCAGTTGGAGGTGGAGAGTTTTTCTATCTGTCTCGGCTAAAAAGAGTCGGGTGCGATCTATATCCAGCTTATGTAGACCATAGAAAAGCCTTTGACTCTGTTCCGCATTTCTGGCTCATAGAGGTTCTTGTTTTGTATAAGGTTGATTCCTTGATCGTGGAGTTCCTGTAATGCGCAATGGATAAATGGTCACCTTTTTTGTTTTGACCCTCCCTAATAAAGAGCCCGCGACCATTGGTGAGGTGGTTATTCATCAAGGCATATTTCACGGTGATGCTCTGAGTGCGCTCTGGTTTTGTATGGCGCTGAACCCTCTGTCCAACATCCTAAAATCGGCCAATGAGGGGTTTGCAACTGGCCAATACTCTTATAGCCATCTCTTGTACATGGGTGACATAAAACTTCTTTCTGACACCAAGAAGGGTGTTAAGCTGGTCGAGAAATTCAGTTTCCACATACGTAACAGGTTTGGCTTATAAAAGTGTAGGGTTAACGCCATGAGAAGAGGAGTTTGGTTGCAGATGGATGATTGCAGTGTACCGTTCATGGATCCTCCTTCGGTGATGACAGCTATTCAGCGTGGGGAAACCTACCATGTCTTGGCTTCATTCAAGGTGTGGGAATCATCCACAGTCAAGCGAAGGAGGTCTTTATATCTGGCCTCAAAGCTCGTCTGCGTTCTGTCATGAAGTTGTAATTGAGCGGGGTAAGTAAAGTAAAGATCATCAATACCAACGGTGTACCGTTGGTTGCCAAAAGTTTCGGAGTTCTGAGATGGACGAGAACAGATGTTAAGGGATTTAACCGGACTACTTAGAAATGAATTCACCGGGCACCGAGATAAACCAATAAGTTTCACGAGTTGGTTTACGTCAGTGCTTTCATAGTGATGGTAGCTAATGGCCGGCGAGTTCGTGAGCTATGAAGCGAGATAGACCTGGGATATCGGCTTCGGAGTTTCGTATGACTAAGAAAGTTAACAAGCTGCGAATAAAAAAATCTTATTTGTTTATTTGTTGAAACTGTAAATGATTGACAGTCCTTGCGGTTACTTAAAACTAAAAGGATCAGCATATGGACGTTGAGATTTTACCGCATGGTACTTCAAACACCTCGAAAGCAGTAGTCGTGTACAGAGACCTATTAAACTGCAATTGTAGACGAAATTTTCGAACAAGGAGTTGTAGCGTTTCAGCGATTGAAAACACCACCCAACGCAGCAGTAGTACCTTCTGCATCCCACGTCCTCACTTTCAATAAGCCAAAGTATCCTGATAAGATAAAGGCCGGTTTTAACAGATTGGAATTTCGCCATTTATACTGACTTCTTTGCGGTGCTTAGGGTGTCAGATATTTGTATACACACCTGTACGCTGCACAAGACAACAGGTCTGTGCATATGGATATCCATTACAGCCAGATGAACCGTGCAGAGATCCTCCCGTCTGTGTAAATTTTCATGGGTAACATTTCTCTTAATCGCAAATTTCCCAACTTATAAAGAAGAGGTAGCCATTCAGAAACTGAAAATTATACAGAAAATTAGCAACTTTGAAGCAAAGAAAATTATCCTTAACATATCGCCTAAATCAATGTCTTATGCCCAGGTTGTAACAGCTGCTGCAAATTCTCTGAAATTAAACGACGTTGCATGTGACGACTAATAACAAAACTGGCTATGTCCAATTTTCAAATAAATTGAAATTTTACTTTTGCATTATAAGTTGGTAACCCTGGCATCAGAATCTGAGAGTATTATTTTCAAAACTGGTCATATACAATATTTTAAACAATAATAAAAAATGAGGTTTTTTTCAAAAACGGGATACGTCCACAGTCAGTTACTTTCAGAACTTGCGTTGTCCTTTCAGTTACAAAATCGCCATGTCCATTGCATATCTTAATGGATACTACTAATAGTTTCTCAAAACTTGCCATGTCCCTCCTTCCAAACTATAAAATTTGATTTTATTTTGAAGAAGGTTACTAAAATATTACTAAAAAGAAATTAATATTATTTAAATTATTTAAAGACTATTCATCTTCACTAATATAATAAAAGTTGGAAAAATGCCAGCTGATTTAATGACCAGTTTTTTCAGCTGATTTAATGACTTCTGTAACACTGTAGCTGTTAGAGGCAATCGTTTTGAAAAAGACGTTTAAGTAATTAAATCAGCAATGGACAGTGAAAAGAATGTTGAATTTAAGCCTGGAAAAGGCAGAAAAATGCAAAAAGATCCAACAAAGTGGAAAGCTAATATCAGAAAAAAATGAGGTTAGTATGAACGTGTTTATTTTTGCCTACTTGTATCTAGATGATGATCCTCAATAAAAATAAATATTGAAATCATAAAAATAATTGATTTTTGAGTATGTAAATATTGCTTTATTTGGTAATTAAAATCAATTAACAAGTTCCTTTCGTCTTGTTACAGACATTCAAGAATTCATCCAGTTGTCATGCCAAATTGTGGTCATAGAACTGCTGCTTATCAGTGTGGTGAGATAACAATCCAAGATATCAATCATTTTAATAAAATCTTATATTCTAAACCGGAAAAAATACCTCAAGATTATTTTATTCTAAACTACACCAGTGCTTCTTTTCCAAGTCGACCAAGATCAAGGAAAAATCCTTTATTATTGGAATGTAAAAAATCCTGCTCTATCAAATACTATGTTAAACAAACAGTAATAAATGCAACAAGTAAGAAAACTTCTGTTCCTGTTTGTAGGCAAGCATTTCTTAACATCTTACACGTATCGAAGGACGAATTTGTAAGAATAATTTACTCCTGTGTACTCTGCCAAGGAAAATCGAAGTGGAGATCTCTACTTTAAAAAATTTTAACTACTTTAACGAGGAAAATTGTCAGCAATACAATACGTTAACTAACAACGACTTATGTAGATGCGGTTGCTGTCCCTTCATTATCTGAAGTTAACGTGGAGCATTTGCTTATTACGGTTTCCCCAAGTCTTGCTACTGTGATAGAGAAAATCATGGACACAAAGATTGAATCTCGTCAGCGAAAATAACCATTAAAACCTGTGAAGACTCATCCCCAGATGGATATCGTTGGCACAAGAAAAGGGGATCTTCTCAACGAAAAGTAGCAACAAAATCCGCAATGATAAAACCACCAATTGATGATGTTATATATAAGGATAAGGATCATCTGAACAAGCCAAAAACTTCACTCCTTCGACTAGTCATAAGGCAAAGGACGGTGTGGCACGAGTATAGAAAAAGCCTGAATTAAGTGCAATGGAGGTCTAAGTAATAATAGAGAAAGCACCGGATACAGGCGGTATAGAACCCGCACCTATGATCCTTCAAAATCCCAGAGAACAGTTAGGGAGAAGGCGAGTACTTTTCTGGTAAGAGAGAAGTAAACGTCTTGTTTCGGTACATAAAAAAGTATATTTTTATTGTCATTCAAGAATATTAAAGAAGAAAACAGTTTTCTGTGGAATTTGAAGACCATTTTAAGTTTAGTGGATTTTTTCTTTTATGACGTCAACGGTCACTGTTTCAAACTGTACTGATTTCTTAGCCCACGCGCACTGTTTTACATTCTTTGCTTTCCTCTATAGTTTTACTCGCTATTAATTCATTTCCAATCAAAATAACTAAATGTAGGTGCTTAATAACGTGTTTCCAACCTAATTCATTAATTTTCAGAATTTTTCTAAAAATACCTCTTCTCTTCTATTCCTCTTTTCTAATTTTGTAAATCTCCCTAAAATTTAAAATCCTCTTCCCCACTTCAATGACATTTGTTCTTTTAATTTTTATTTTTCTTGTTCAACTACTATCAATATTGAATGCTAAATTCACACAAATACATTCAAGAAGTTTTTAGACATCAGATTATTTTTTTATGAAAGCTCTTCCTGATATTCCCAGTCTGTTATTTATATCAAGCTAACTAAATTTTTCGTTTCTGATTTTACTACGTAAATGACAAAATTCTCCCACTTTTTATACATGTAATAATTATTACGTTTGTATTATGAACCCCCTGCATTAATATTAATTAACTTATTGTCTTACTTTTTGTAACCGTTTTAGTGTTATTTTCAACCTTACTTTCTCTTACATCAGTAAATAGATGTCATATATAATGTCTTCTGGCTCGTTTTTATTAAAATGAATAATAATAATTTTAATTAGATAGTTATTTCCAAATAATCAAAAGTAGTCATTTGTCAAATATATTCTTGGATTTTGGTATTACTTTTTCTATTTAAATGTTAAAAAGCGTACGTAGAAGTGCAGGAATTTGCAAAAATATCTCTAATTTTAATTATATTGCAACGTAGGTCTCTGTAAAGACCAATGTTTTTAGCTTTCATAAATTTTTCTTCCACATAAAGATATGATCTTTGACACATAACTCTTTCTACTTATAGAACATTACGAAAATACTTCGTTGGGAGAAACACGTACACTATTGCACAATAAAAACGAAAATAAATTTTAATCACGTTTCAGTCATGGGTAAAATGTTGTCATCCTAGACTCTTAAAAAAGGTAGCAAAAATTAACTTCACATATTTCGAAAATGTTAGATCTAAAGATTTTCAACAAATGAGTTTTTTTATTGATAGGAATTAACTCAAAGCGTTTGAATCGTTTATTGAACCACTAAATGTAAACAGATTACTCATGTAACATATTGCTCACGTGCTGTTTGTTTACAATATAGGTATCGTAAATCAATGACAATTTTCTGTTAATAATACTTTTCTGTATTTATAATTATACATATTATAATGAAGGAACCATTTGCGTTTCTTTTAATTAATTGTTAATTTACAATTTGAAGAATAAAAAAAAAAGATATATACTTTTTCAGACGTTTTTCTATTATAAAAGAAATCTAAACATATATTTATATCACAAGAGTAGGATTACCATACAGAATATGATTTTGAGTTAAGTCCTTTTGAAAAGTTTAATTTCATTTCTAAAATGTCAGCTATTCATTTTTCAAGCAATAAGAACAGAAACTTCTTGCTTAATATAATTTTCTGTGAAATTAATTAAAATGAATTTTAATGTTCTATAATGGAATACTAATTTAATATTATAATATTTGGCACAATTTTACTTTTATAAGAAAATAACGAAATCGAGTAGTCTTGAGATCTTGATAGTTAAAAAAAGTTAAATATGTGGCGCGCGTGCTCGTGTGTTTGTGTGTATGCATGTGTGTACAATTAATAATAATAATAATATCTCAGCTTAATGAAACGACTCATTTTTAATAGTAGTAAAAAATATTTTTTATTCATGATAATTAGAATTTAATATAATTTCTTAAATAAATTTAAAAAAATGTTGTTTCTTATAGGCTTACTATAAATGAATGTTAAATATTCATAGAAACAACACTGGATTAACTGCACAGAAGGCTTAATGTTAAAATATGATTTTCTAATCATAATTGTTTTCTTCTGAAAACAATTCTACTACATAAATTAATACAAATAAGAGTCCTGTTAATTTGAATTAAAACTCGATTTATTTGATAATAATGAAAGAATATTAAATATACCAGACTTGAAAAAAAAAAAACAACAAATATCATAATAAATTTTAATGAAGTTGGCCTTGAAGTTTGTTCTTAAATTTGTGAAGTACAAAGTATAAGATGAATTATCAAATGGCTGAGTGAAATCAATCAACTTGTTTCGATTGGTCAAACATTTCAAAAATTTACGTAGAATCAAACCCATGACTACTTTCTGCAAAGAAAAATTAGCTTCAAAACCATTTAAATAATCCTGAAACATTTACCAGTTACAATATTTTATTATAATTTATTATTATTGTGTTCAAGAAGTGACGCAACCTTATGGAAGAATGTTGCCTTCATTTTTTGACAATTTAATTGAGGAAAACTGAATTACACAATGTAGCAGAAAATATTCAATGTCGCCCAGTATATTAGATCTGCCAGTTATGCCTTCACAGAAAATTATTTTGTGGATACACCAAAAAAGTCCTCCATCAAGCGGCTGTTTAAGTTCCAAGGACAGGGAATTTGGCAGATGCAGCCAAAAGTGGTCAACCGAAAGTACTTACACCAGCAAAGTTGATGAGCTTGCACAGCTTGCACGCTGCATATTCTGTTAGTCCCAAGAAGTCTGTGCGAGTCAATATAGTGATAAAAAACGTGGAGAGCCGTATTTATAAGTGATTTAAATGCTGTTATTTTTATCTAGTTTAAGTGTTAGTGTGGATAAAACAACAATATACGTGAGTAATTAATATTTGAAACGTTTTTCGTTTGATAATTTAACAAATAAAGGTAGTTTTAAGTTAGCTATAATATAAACCCATGCCACCACGTGGCCGAAAGTAGGTTAATAATAATTTTTACAGACAGTTTATCAAATTTTTAGTGTTATAAACATTAAATATAGGATAAAATACGTATTAGGTTTAAATTTCGTCTTTGTAAGTGTAATATTAAGCGAGATATAAACGTTTTAAGATAGTATTAGAAAGATTGGTTTTTAGAAAGTAGTGCAGAAAGTCGCGGATGGATACAGCGTACAGTCTGACAAACATTTTTCTTCTAAAATAGTGAGTCGTTCGAAAGATTGATTATAGGTTTAGCTGAGTTAAACTTTAAAACTCAGGTAGAGTACAATGAATTCTATAACTCAGCACCAGGGCCCCCGGCCCAAAAATCCTATGAGCTCCAAGCCGGATCCCCCAAGAACCCCTCCTTTTTTTTCGATGTATCAGGCATCACAGAACTCAGCGTGAGTTGAAGATCAACATTTTTAACAACAGACAATCTTTGTAAAACAAAAATGCAGAAAAATAGATCAGAGAGGCATGCTGACATGGAGGCTACGCCTGCTAAGGCCAGCACCAGCGTGCTGACACCTGATGCAAGCCTCGGGGGGCTTCACCCCCGTCACGGTACAGAAATTAGGAAAAAAATAGAGATGCATAACAAATAAAATCTGCAACTGGGATGAGGAGCTTTCCAAAGAAATCGAGGACCTTGTCGTGGAAATGGAGCGGCTGGCATCTGACCTACGGAAAAGCATCAATAAGAAGATAAAATGAAGGATAAAAGAGGTCGATGTGGGACTAAGCAGCACAGTAAAAGAACTAAGAAGAATGGTAAGCGGTAGTACCCTCACTAAAGGTAAGAAACAAACAACGGAGGTGGCAACACAGACTGTTGCTGTCTTTGGCACTTCTATTATAGGTGTACTTAACAATGGAGTCCCGATGAAGAGGCGTCAGATTTTGTCAAAAAGACGTGACCGAAGAACGCGTACCGCAATAGATACACTGGTAAGCCCGATAAAAGAGACGGAGCCCTGGATAGCATTGCGGTAATAGATATGAAGGAACTAACGAAGAACAAATTACACGAGAAGTTGGCTACAAGTCACCCTCAAGTAGCGTGGCTACTCAATGCTCCAGGAGTCAAAGCGGGAAATCTCTTGACAGCCTCATTATATCCAAGGTTAACTGGTGAGGGTATGGATGATGAAGCTCCTGTCAAGAATACATTTCACGTAGCCTACGTGGAGTCTAAGTGAAGACAATGACCTTGGAAAATCCCTTGTAAAAGTTTTTAACAAGGTCAAAAGATTTAATAGTGGAAATCTGGGTGAACTCAAAACGGAGTTATACGGCACTTCGACCCTAATTTTACGCAGAAAATATTGGAATGCGGAGGAAGAAAGACAGGGCGGAAATATCACCTTGTTGCTCCAGGAGGCAGACTTCCCTACGTACGAAACGATGAAATACCGGTCGAGTCCACGCACAAGGTTAAAACAGTTGTCGTAAAGCCCACCGCGACATACGCAGACTTATTGAAAACGGTATGGAGCAAGTTTACGGTGCTCCCAACAACGGAGATCCTTTCCATACGGAGGACCGGAGACCGTATGGAAATAAAAGTCACAGAAGAGCGAAAAAATGCCGGGAAGTTTAAACAAACAGCCACTAATAAAATATAGGGTGGGAAGGTGACGGCAAAGGCCAGAACCACTGCACAGTGCATAAGGGTCCTTTTATGTGGCACACAAGGCGAAGAAATAACGGTCTGAGAGAAATTACATGCTCTGAGCTCCCCGGCATCAGTGATCAAAGGTATACATTAATCAAGACAACCATCCCGAGGGATAGTTGTGGGCTCGATACCACCACACGGTACTTGTGGACTCCGGAGATGTTGATGACATGATAGCTAAGTGGTTTAGGTGCATAAAGAAGCTCGCCGACTGGGAGGCCGGGGAGTCTTGCGGGAGTGTAATGGCAGGCGAGCAGGAAAAAAACGACTCCTCTATCTGGAAGAATCTCCTGGAGAACATAAGGCGACAAGGCGAGCCTGATGACGAGATGATGGCTGTGGCGGAAGAGGCGGTAGATTTGGTGAGGGGATGGTTGACCACTAGTGGACTGAGGATGGCAGATGATAAAGTGCAGGTGGTTGTCGTGACTGAACACCGGAGATTGAGTCCCCTTTGATTCCGGGTGAATGAAACGTTTTAGTACCCCAGCAGCCCGACGGCGAATTACCTGGGGATTTGGATGGATAGGTACAGATCTTTCTCCATACATGTTGAGAAAGCTGTCAGAAAAAGCGAGCGGGTTGTACAAGCCCTGACAAGGTCGATGAGCAATATGGGTGGCCCCAGGACAGCGAAGAGGAGGCTACTGTCCATTGTATACGCTTCAGTAGTGCTTTATGGGGTGTCTGTCTGGGTTGGTGCTCTCAAAATAGGGCACGCAACAGGAGGGGGTTGTTGAGCCAACAACCACCGCTCAATCTGCGGGTTATAGCAGGGTACCGCACGATAGGTTCAGAAGCAGCGTCAGTCACCTATGACTGACGCCTATGACACCTATGACTGACGGTGGAACACCACCTGGTGGAACACCAGGTGGTGTTCCACGATTGATTTGCAGGCAGGGTGAAACATTCTATTACTTCGGGCAGTGAGAGGAAAGTGGCTGTGGATGAGTTGTTCAGAGCCAGGAACGACAGGTGGAATATGGCTGAGACTGGGCGGCGGACACACAGGCTCATCAGTGACGTCAGGAGCTGGATAGAGTGGAAGCACGGTGATAACATTTACGAGCTCACCTAGTTTTTATCAGGGGAGATGAACTTTAACGATTACCTGTACCGTACCACGAGATGCTGCTGATTGTAGGGAGCAGGATACGGCAGAACACGTAGTGTTTTCATGCACGAGGTAGAGAGACTTGAGGGCTGCCATGATGAGTCACGGCGCAGTAAATGTGGATAATTCTTGTAATTATATATTTTACAATTCTTGTAATTGTGGATAATTCAGTGTGATGTTGCCTGACAGAGATGCTTGGACGAAAGTCACGACTGCGGTGTCAGACATAATTAGAAACAAGGCAGCGATGGAGAGGGGCAGGCAGACTGGAAGACTGCAGTTGACCTGAGGCGGAGACACCGATGCCGGACGGCTATGATCGGCCAGCCTTAGGAGGTGGGCAGCGGCGGCTTCTCGGAGTCATCGTTCACCGATGATTCCCTAGGAAAGTCGCTCTGGCTATTCTAATTTGGTGATAAGAGCGCCCAGATGATTGCGCAGGGCTGTGTACATACCATGTGGATTGGATCTGTCCCCTGTGTGGCTAGAAAGGGAAGTTTTTAGCGGGTGAGAGCCCCGCACTTGCCGTGAGAGCGGGCCTGGCGGCGGGCCCGCTCTCCGTGAGAGAGTGGGCCATCTCCACGGATGGCCCACCATCCGTGGAACCTTCAGGACACCGACCGGCAATGATAGCCGGCGATTTTAACGCCTTCTCCACTGCATGGGGGTCTACAAGGACTGATTCTAAAGTAAGAATCATGATGGAAAATGTCGAGGCCCTGAATCTGTTATGCTTCAATAGTGGTGCTGCATACACATTCAAGAGAGAATCGACGGGTTCTATAATAGATATCACATTTTCCACCCTGGATCTGGCGCTCGGGTTCATGGTTCGAGAGTACGGGTGGGAACCACCAGCCTCTAGTCATGACGGTTACTGACGGGGCCGTGGGTGTGGTAGGAAAACGACAAATGGCTGGATTACCAGGACGCTGGAAAAGGAGGCACTCACTGAGACAATTAACTTACGGGACATTACTGCGTTTGCTGCCGCTGACGGGAAAGCAAAACACCTGATACATTCACTGTGATCAAACACTTCCAAGAAGATATCCTTGCTGAGGCCATCCACCTGTGTACTCGTGGAGCACAGAAATAGGAGAAAAAATAAAAGAGTGCTACAAATACAGAAAACTGACAACGCGTACTCACCTGGATTCGCTAAGGGAGTTAAACAAGGCCCAACTTAAAGAACACAGGAGGCAACTCAGAGCGATGATTAGAGACTTCATGAAATCTTGCTGGAAGCGACTTTTGGCGGAAATGGACACAGAACCATGGGGGAGAGACCTTAGAGACTGATAGTAAAAAGGGCTCTGAGACCCACGGAACCCGTTACAAGGGAACGTAATGTCTGGTAAAAGGAGTGTTCCAGGAGGTATGGAAGAGACAAAGGCTCGTCCTAACGCAAAACCCAGGAATAGATATAGAGCTCCCCACTTCGTACAGGCAATTGCCTATAATAGATGCAGTTGCCAATTATAGTTGCAGTTGTTAGAGCGAATGTTACAGCAGAGGCTTGTTGACGCTGTTCAAGGGATGGGCAGACTCTCTGCGAAACCATATGGTTTCCGGAGAGGTAGGTCCGCTCTCGATGCGGTAACTGCAGCATGCGAGATTGCTCGCAGAATCACACGTGATGACGGAGGCCGGACCACAGGCACGATGTGTGTGCTGGTCACCGTAGATGTCAGTAATGCTTTTAATAGCATCACTCCCGCAGTTATTAGTCATTCCTTAATACTTGGATACATCACTGGGAGAATAATTCCTATTTGACTGGGCGTAAATTAATCGGCGAAGTGGAGGATGGCGTATTGGACGTGCACTTGATAGGGGAGTACCGCAGGGATCGGTCCTTGGACTGACGCTCTGAAACATTGCATATTACGCGGTATTCCGCCAGCAGCTGTTCCAGGGAGTTGCACTAATGGGGTATGCGGATGACCTTATCATGGTAATTGATGCAGTTAACAAAAGAGAGGCGGTAGAGAAGATACGCAGCGGAGAATGGATGCAAGGAGTCGAGTTGCAAATATCACCCGAGAAAAAAGAGGGGGTTATGATATCAGCAGCTGAAAGACGACCTAGGCTGATCATCACCATTGAAGGATAGCACATCACATCCAGGCCGGCCGTAAAATATTTAGGCGTTTGGATTGATACCAGGCTGCGATTTGGGACACATGCGGTAGAGGCAAGCAGAAGGCGGACAGGGTCATGGAGCTAGTTTCCGCCCTGCTGCCTAACTGCAACGGACTAAAGTAACACCGAAGAAAGATCCTAGTACGCGTGGTCTATTCCACACTACTGTACGGTACAGGGGTTTGGGCGGGAGCCATGGTATACGCCAAATGCAAGGAAATATTTGCGATATATCACGTACCGTGCTGTCTACGGGTCATATCCAGATACCGGAGTCTCTCAGGAGCGGCTGAAGAGGTTCTAGCGGTACTTCTTCTTTTCGATCTGGTGGTTGAGCAACGGAGAAATATTTGGGAGATTAGAGCTCTTCCACCAGAAGAGAGGAGGCAGCAAAACAATAACGTAACGGTCGAGATGAACAACATATGGCTACGGAGATGGGACCAGTGCGAGAAGGAACGGTGGAAACATCGGATGCTTGGTGATGTCAAGCGATGGAGCGGCGGACGCCACGCTCCCTAAATTATTACTTAACGCAATTCCTGACGGGTCATGGAGGTTTCAGGTCCTACCTGTTTAAGTTCTGCCTGGACCATTCCGATGAACTCCCTGTCTTCCACGAGGAGGAAACCGCCTACCATGTGTTTTTTAAGTGCACAAGATATGATCGTGAGAGAAAAGATCTATTAGATGTTTTAAAAAAGAGGATATGTTCACACCAAAAGAAATGCATGATATATTACTGCACTCGGAGATGAACTGGAAGGCTGTTACTGACTATACCAGGACAGTCCTGCGGGATCTAAATACCTGAGAGGAGACCCGCATAAGAGGTAGGCGTTGGAGGACACGTGGGCGGATAGACCCTCGGCCGATAAGCTAGGGGGCCCCCGAGCGCGTGGGGGGTCACCTTGGCGCAATGAAGCTGCTAGCACTTCGCACAGATGTTGGATGGCGGCCTGGGTGGCTAGTACTTTAGGTATGTACTGTACCTGTGAAACGAGTAACAGCTGTGTACAGCTTCTGTGGGTTGCGCTTCTGGTGTGATATACTTTGTACATTCTTATCTTCTATTATGTATGTGATGTTCTTTTAGGTATTATGTAAAAAAAATTTACTTTGTTTGTTGTATTATAACATTGATTAGCTATATTTGACCATGTATCATTTGATATTTGTATGATTATGTGTTTTGTCTGATTATGTAATGATCTCATATAAGAATCTGTATTGTATTTTCAACTTATGATCTATACTTGTAGTATTATATGACGTATGACTGTGTATGTGGGCGATCTCTTCCTTCATGATGGAATGCGTTATTAACTTTGACAGGGAGGGTGGATAGCCAGGGGTGGAGGTTTAGTCGGAAGTGCGCAGCTATACATACGCTCTTCCTAAAACCTAGCGGGATCTGTTAGCGACGCTGACACTGCTTCGGCCTGTAAAATGGATTTCCCACCTCTACAGAAAAAAGGATGCTGTTTACAAAATTCATCCTCACACCATTACCGAATAGCAGAGCAAAATCGAACGATGTGTCGCTGCAATTTTTAAACAAACGTTACATGTGTTTAAAATCATGTTACGTCGTATTCAATTTTATGAATCACATGATGGAAGCCACTTTCAGCAACTTTCTCATTTTTCCACTGTCACTTTCTTCCTGTAGTTTTATATATTACGTTTTATTCTTTAAATAAACTTTAGTCACTAGCTAAATTTAATCTTAAATAGCCGCTCCTTTAATTTACAGAAGTGAAATGGTAATATTACTGACCAAAGTAATATTACAGACCAAGTCTGCCTGAGTAGAAAAAGATGTGTCAAGTCGTAAATTCGGCAGTCATGTCACTCCTACGGTAGCAAAAGGAGATTTATATAGTGTCAGACGAAAGAAAATAAAATCCGACAGCACTCTACTTTGTCTAGCATCAGCAATTTATTAAAACAAAATTATAATCTCACGTCAAAATAAATTCTCAATTTGTTGCAACAACATTATATACAAAACAAATCTTTGAGTGATTGTAATTATAATAAAATCTTATAATTATAATTATATAAATAAATAAAACTTTCAAATTCATAAATTAAAATCTACTTTCATTAATTCATCAACTCAGTCGTATGTCTTGTGAAATAATTTAAAATTAATATAAAACAAAATTAATAACATATGCAGTGAATAAAACCGAGCTTCCAGTGCTTTCGTAAAAATATTATAATGGTATTTGAAAGCAGATCAGTATAACGTTATGAACAGGGACATTATCGTACAGCAATCATTCCAAAAAAGGATGAACATTCTGTGCAGAAAATTATTTGTTACTTAAAATAATAAGTACTAAACAGAATAAGCGTAAAGTTTTCACAGCTTTTCTCACTAAAAATTTTCTCACTAACGCGTCTAAAGCAAAAAAAAAATACTGAACTCAAAATCCCATCAGTTAACTAATGCACAGAAAGTTCGGGGCTTTCTTTTGCTATTAACATAATCGGATTCCGCATGCAACTTATTGTTACATTGCTAAAGTAACTACTAAAAGAACTGCGCAAACAAATAAATCGCATTATCTTTTTTTTTAAAATAAAAATTACAATTTATTTTTTACTTTTTATATTAACTTATTTATTTACTTTTTTTTTTATTCATACTTATTTCTTTCAAATTTTATCTTTTACAATAAAATATACAGGTCTTTATTATTTTGTTATTCAACTTTCAGTCTTAAAAATATTTCAGCAAAAGAAATCTTCATGGAAGCGAATACATCATAAAATATTTAATATTGATCTGTAAACAAAAAATGTTTATAAATATTTCCATAGTTTTACGTAATATTTACAAATTTAAGAAACGGTTGGAAGTAGAATTAACAAACAAATGGGAAGTAGAATTACTAAAGATGGACGAAGCAGGAGTGATATAAAATGCCGAATAGCACAAGCGAAACGAGCCTTCAGTAAGAAATATAATTTGTTTACATAAAAAATTAATTTAAATGTCAGGAAAAGATTTTTGAAAGTATATGTTTGGAGTGTCGCTTTATATGGAAGTGAAACTTGGACGATCGGAGTATCTGAGAAGAAAAGATTAGAAGCTTTTGAAATGCGGTGCTATAGGAGAATGTTAAAAATCAGATGGGTGGATAAAGTGACAAATGAAGAAGTATTGCGACAAATAGATGAAGAAAGAAGCATTTGGAAAAATATAGTTAAAAGAAGAAACAGACTTATAGGACACATACTAAGGCATCCTGGAATAGTCGCTTTAATATTGGAAGGACAGGTAGAAGGAAATATTGTGTAGGCAGGCCACGTTTGGAATATGTAAAATAAATTGCTAGGGATGTAGGATGTAGAGGGTATACTGAAATGAAACGACTAGCATTAGATAGGGAATCTTGGAGAGCTGTATCAAATCAGTCAAATGACTGAAGACACAAAAAAAAAAGAAACGGTTCCTACGTTTATTTCAATTAAAATTATTACTTTTTATTTTTAGCTTTTTTCTTACACGCCTATCGAGGACTAAGTGTCATCACATTACTACTACAAGTGTGTTAACAAAGGCCAAAAATAGGCTAGTACGTGAAGATATAACATGTGTCTACATGTTTAAATGACTATCTTAGACACGAACTCTCATATATACTTATATAATAATAAATGACATTAGAAAAAAATCTAAATATAAATTATTTTTTTATATACTTAAATATGTATATTTAGAGAAACATTTTAGTTTTAAATATGGAACGAATATGTTAAAGAGAAGAAAAGTTTTTAAAATTAATGATACATTTAACACTGTTAACATTAATAATCTTTCAGTGTGGTGTTTGTGTTTTTAAATAAAATGTAAGGGCCCTTTACACCCTTACATATGACGATCCTGATGGAGATAATAAGTTCTTTTAAAGAATGTGACGACGGCTAATGACCTTAGCAGTCGATGCCCGTAAAAATTCAACTAAAAAAAAAAAAAAATTAATGTATTTTTTTTATATCATGCATTTCTAGTTTAGCTTTTTGGTTAACCATGAATTTTTAATTTTCATTCTTATTCTTATCGTGATTCCGGTAACAGTAAATAAAACTGGCCTTTTAAATCAATTGATAGATAATAATATATTGTATGGTTCATGCTTGATTTCTCGTTCGACTGCTAGTTCGGAATTTTCACTTCTTCAGCTATAATAATACTAGTAATATACTATTAAATTTAATTAAAATTATCAAAAAAATTGTTTAATCTTTAAAAATTTTAAAGAAAACAATTAAATATATTTTACGAGTATATCACCAGTGACTACAATATTTTAATTTTTTTATGATCCGATAAAAGTTTTAAAAGTTGACAGGAGTAAAAAAAATATTATACTAAAAATTATTTATAATAATATGATAAAATTTCAGTTTATATTTCTACTTTCAATGAAATTGAGGGCATATAATAAATAAAAGTAATATTAATAACACATATCAATTGATAAAGAGATAAAGTTTTTCCTTGTTTTAAATGGATAATGATAGATTTAACGTAAAACAACGATTTTAGTTATCCTATGAATTTAGTAAAAATAGTTCTTTATATCATGGATAAAAATAGAAATTTAGAAGCCAATACTGAATCAATAAAAATCCCAAAATACAAATGTTACAGTATATCTTCCTATGTTTTCCTACCGTTTACTTAAAGGGTTTAATTAAACACTTTAAGGGTTTGGTTAAATAATTTTCTTTTTAACCAAGAATTGATTCATAATTTTTCTCGAGAATGTATATGCAGAGTAATTAGCCACCTTATAATAAAAAGAAAATTCATGTTAAATATAAAATAAAATTACAGAAATGTTAATAAAATATCGTTTAAATCTGTTATTTAGAGTTTTTACATAAATCAAGCTTATGCTTGTTACACACATTTCTATTATACGCAACATAAAATTTTGCATTTTCTGTTCTTTTGATCTTGGATACATATAGCACCTTAAATATTTTGTTAGGTTGGTAGTAGTGATTCTATTCCTTACGTATTTATGGAAGTTCGATTTTACAATATGTCTTGATAAATGTTGTTTAAACAATTTTTCTGAATTCTTATTCCTTAAGAAGTCTTGCTAATTGTAGACTAAGGTTGTCCAAAAATGTTGACCGAATGGTCCATTACGGACTTTGTTACAGTGTTGTATAGTACTGGAGAATTTATACCTGCTTACTCTATATTCCGTAGAAGATGGCATCTTCTAGTTTTCTTGTCAACAATACAACCCTGAGGTTCTTGTCAAATGTGTCAATTCCTCCAATAGAAGCATCAGAGAATTCAACAATTTCGGATTTTTTAGATTTATCATCAACATTTTTCAAAAAGTGGGACGTAGATAGTAATATAAAAGCCTAAGATTTCCTTTTATGAAGAACAAAATGTTCATAATTATAGTTAAATACGATTTATTATGTTTGGAACGATATTGTACTGTCCTAAAATTACTAAACCAAAATTTACTTTGAAAAACCCAGTACATGCTCATCGATTGTTCTGTAGCTGTTTGGATGATAGCCATTTGGGCAATATTTTTAAAAATCTCCCATTTACCTTGCAATGGAGAGAATTTATGTAAATTTTCTGACAGACTTGTCATTAAATGTTATGAAATCTATTACACAATTAAAACCAGATTTGTGAAAAAGTAAATTTATAAATTCTCAGTCTTTCTTTCAAAAAATCTTACAATTGCTAGCTGCGCATCTTTCTTAGCTGTAGCTACTTAAAATTGTATAAAATTTGACATTTTACTTATATATGTTTGGTTTACTCCTATTATATTCCTTTTGTGTAAGAAGCTAGATTATGTGAATCAGTGTACATAAGTTCTATTTCTTGTTTTGTGTATAAAACAATTTTCTCTAATAATTTAGAATAACACTCAACAAGCTTCATTTTCGGAGCTATTATTTTGTGATGATCTACTAGCATCTAAAATAATTGTAGCAATATTAAAATCAGCAGTATACGCCGCTTTTTAGGCCAAATTTAAAGTTCTTTCCGAAAATTGTGCTCTTTTCACCTACTCTTTCTACATCAGCATTTTAATCAGAAGAGGAATCCGATACTGATTAAAATAAGATTTTAATGTTAATTTCAAATTCAAATAGATTTTTATCTACATCTTGCCTCATCTAACAGAAAAAAATCAAGTTTCCTCAAAGACATTCAGGTTTAGGGTTTTTTGGGTTATTAGCGTTTCAAATTTTTATAATCTATTTAAAAAAAATATAAATAAGAGTGTACAGTGATGCTTGCTTTTCTAACTCAACTAGTTAAAACTAAAACTAACTAAAAAATATAAATTTGCAAATTAATACCTGAAAACTCACCGCTGCCAACATACAGCTAATAAAATTGAGCAAAATTTAAAAACTTGTGAGGTAGCCCAAAATCAACCGTTCTTGGTTTAAGAAAAAAAAAAAAAATATTAAACGGCCACCTCCGTAGTTTTCTAGCTTAATATATCAAAGCTCTAGGATGCAGCATCTTCATAATAATTTAAAACTTATCATTTATTCTAACAATAATCAATAAGTTAGGAGTTGATGTGACGTTAAGAAAGAAAATAATACAAATTATAGTAAAATTAAAACATAATGAAATATTTATAATCTCAATTTAAATACCGTTTAATATTTTAACATTTATTAACAAATTTAAAAATAGTAAAATATTGGCAATATTGTATTTTATTAAGCTAAATATAATTCGGTAGGATGTTACTTCATACGCACATGTTTATTCTTAGAAGGTGTGGCAAATCAGTTACGTAAAACACTACGTTTTCCAAGTATACAAGGAAGTATAAATACTACTAACATAAAATAAATCACATTTTTTAAAATAAAAGGATTGTTAAAGAAATTTCCTTTTAAGTTAAAAATAGAAAATAAAATTTAAGGACATATGTAAACTTCGACAAAATGTGTGTGATCTTTTTTTAACAAAAGTTGTTCCGAATTTAATAAATTTATATTACTAACGTGAATTACAGTTTAAATTATAATAAATACCACTAACCATGGCGTAATTCCATGTAGATTCACGTAATATCAATAACGTCATATCAAACACCAAAAACCATTACACTCACTAGGGATTTTATGTTGTTCTAGATAATCTGGCGTAGTGTGGTAATCTGGTGTACTGTTTTGTGTTATTATTATTTTAAATTAAAAATTTAGACAAATAAACATTTATTTTGTTAATAATAAAATAAATAATCTGCAAAACATATTAATTTTCGAACACTAATTCACTTCAACAAATATAATAAATAATTATACTTAATGAGAACTTCATTGGACCTCTATACTGTTTAAGTTACGGATCAATCGAATTCTTTCACATATCACCGATTTCTGAATACAAGCAAGTGTTCATGAATCTATTCTTGGATGGCTCCTCAGCATATTTTCCTTTGTATATGTACGAGGTGTGATCAAAAAATTCGGTGAATAAATTTTTGTAGCGGCAACTGTCGACGCTACATTCATATGCTGTAATTTGTCCAATAGCGTGATCAACTGAGACAGGCAGGTACAAGTTGTAACACGTTCGAGCTTGCCAGTCAGCTGCCAGAGCCGCTAGAGTGAGGTTCTGTTTATCGTGTCTGTCGCGCAACATGGATTTTGAAAATCATGTGTCAATTTGCACGGAGTTGAAGGGTCGTCTTCATGCAGATCCGGACTTAATGGCCAAAATTGTAACTGGAGATGAAAGTTGGGTCTATGGCTATGACCCTGAGACCAAAATGCAGAGTTCTCAATGGAAAACCAGTTCATCTCCTCGCCCTAAAAAGGCACGTCAGTCAAAATCCAACATCAAAGTCATGCTCATTGTTTTTTTTTATAGTGAGGGCATATTGTGATCAGAGTTCGTTCCAAGGAGAATAACTGTAAACTCTGAATTTTATAAGGGTGTACTGCAACGTTTGCGAAACGACGTACGAAGAAAGCGACCAGAAAAATGGACCGATGGCTTCCATCTTCACCACGACAACGCGCCGTGTCACACCTCACTTCTCATTCGCGAGTTTTTGGCCGAAAAAAGTGTTCCTATCTGTCCACATCCGCCATACTCACCTGATTTAGCACCATGCGACTTTTGGCTCTGCCCAAAAATTAAAACTGTGCTTAAAGGAAAACGTTTTGACACCATTGCTGACATTAAGAGGGCCACGACCGAGCAGCTGAAAGCCCTTCCGAAAGACGCCTTTCAGAAATGCCTCCAGTCATGGAGTCAACGTTGGTGCATTGCTAGCCAAGGACAGTACTTTGAAGGAGATTAAATCGAATTCTATGTAACCTTATTACTTTTTTTAATAAAAAATTATTCACCGTATTTTTTGATTACACCTCGTATGTATGCATATTAGCCGACCTACGCCCCTGAGGCTTTAATCGGCCCAGGCAAACCCTGGAGCCAACCTAGGGGCTCCCGAGGGCCGCAGAGATCGCCATTTCCGAAGGACCCACTTTGTTAGCCATTTCCCCCCAGATTATTTTGCTCGCCATTACTGCAGAGCTCACTTCGTTCGCCACTCTCGTCTAGCCATAGGGCTCCGTCCTCTGGATTCTTGAAGTGTTCATTACCCTCACGGTTGAGAAAATCTTACTGATAAATAAGAATTAAAGTATTCAGGCTTTATAGAAACCTAAAAAAGAAACTACGAGTAAATTACAAAAGATAAAATATTAATAACTATTGTAACAAAAGAACAAATACCTTTAACGAGAAAAATTTCACCACTTATTTTTGTTGCCATAATGATAGAAATTAATTTAATTTTTAATTATTAAAATTATTCTTCTTCACTGAATATCTTTAATTCACAACTTCCCTCAAGGGAGCTAGGGCCTCAGTCTATGGCTTAAACCTCCCTGGGAAAACACAAATATATTCTAAAAATTTGTCGTTTGGTTCTCGCGTCATGCTGTTACCAACAAAAAAAAACTCGATAGACAAAATTTCATATGTATATACAAGATAAATCAAGAACTAAGATATATATGTAATAATGTAATTGTTTATGTTTTTCAATTAACCATGTCTATCGTTTATCTCAAAAAGCTCGTTCAT
This sequence comes from Lycorma delicatula, assembly GCF_047948215.1. NCBI lineage: Eukaryota > Metazoa > Arthropoda > Insecta > Hemiptera > Fulgoridae > Lycorma > Lycorma delicatula. The sequence continues at coordinate 15,986,937 of NC_134455.1, read as the reverse complement.
ACGAAAAACAACAATATTAACTATTTAACTTTTAGCAATTAAAATCAGAACAAATAATATAAATAAAAATTTTACTCACTTCTACATAAAACTCTTTTTTTAGAGGTTAGGATCCATAATAAATACAGTACAAAATTTTCGTGCTTTTAAGAACCTTATTGTAAAGTTATACTTTATCGTAGAGAATAATTAAAAATAAAACGGTTATAAATAGACATGGGTGTATCCTTTATTTTTTCCCGGATAAAGCGACATAAAATTACGAGTAGTCAAATGTTTTCTGATACCGCGATACATTTTTATAATGTGAAAATATGTGTCTAATTATTTACCTAAATCCACAATATTATTTATGTAAACATTCTCTAAACATTGTTTTGCTAATTGATTTTTTATTTAGAGACTTCACAGGAATATAATTATTTGTAAAAAGTTACAAATAGTTTTAATTAATCTATTATTATTTCTTTTTGTATTTATTGTTTTTTAATAACATTACATTTATTGATCAATTGCTGAATTTCCTTTCTGTGATGAAACATTTAAATCATTTCTCACCATCTCTAGCAAATTTGATTTCTTTACGTTATATGGTAGTTTTACTGTTTAAGGTTGGCAATAATAATAAAACATGAAGATACTTTTCTACTTCAACTAAACAGATAGACAAGAAATCGAAATATAATTAATTCTGTATAAGAAAATGTTTAGCTAAAATGACAATTCAAAATATGAATTGGTAAATATTTTACACATCTAGTCCAATTTATTTTTATTGTATTCAATAGTAATTTTCCTTATAACGAGTCTTAAATTAGAATTGTAAAAATGTTAAAAATAAAGATCAAAAAATATGATATATGTTTTTTTTTTGTCTTCAGTCATTTGACTGGTTTGATGCAGCTCTCCAAGATTCCCTATCTAGTGCTAGTCGTTTCATTTCAGTATACCCTCTACATCTAACATCCGTAACAATTTGTTTTACATATTCCAAATGTGGCCTGCCTACACAATTTTTTCCTTCTACCTGTTCTTCCAATATTACAGCGACTATTCCAGGATGCCTTAGTATGTGGCCTATAAGTCTGTCTCTTCTTTTAACTACATTTAATTATTCTAAAATCACCTGAGCAAAAGTCGCCTTCCTCTTCCCACCGAACCTCACTAATTCCTACTACATCTACATTTATCCTATCCATTTGCCTTTTTAAATTTTCTAGCCTACCAACCTTTTTTAAACTTCTAACAGTCCACGCTCCGACTCGTAGAATGTTATTTTTTAATTTTCTGGCTCTTCCTTAGTAGTCCCCACCCGGAGATCCGAACGGGGGACTAGTTTACCTCCTGAATATTTTACCAAGGAAGGCGCCTCCATCATTGCTATATGAAAATGCAGAGAGCCACATTATCTTGGAAAAAAAAGCAGCTATAGTTTTCCATTGCTTTCAGCTGCGCAGTACTCAGAGGACTGAATGATGTTGATATGGCCGTTAAAATCATTCTGATTCACGCCCCTAACAACTACTGAAACTGAAAGAGCTGCTGCCCTGTTTCAGGAATCATTCCTTAGTCTGGCAACAGATACCTCTCCGATATGGTTGCACCTTCGGTCCAGCTACTCTGTATCCCTGAGCACTCAAGCCCCCTCACCAACGGCAAGGTCTCATGATTCATAGAGGAAGATGATATATGTAAAGTATTGAAATAAATAATGAAAAATTTCATGAAATAATACGCGTTTTATACAAAGCAGCATTAATAATGTTATGTTTCCTAAAATATATACTAGATAATTAAACGGATGGAGAGAGAGAAAAAGAGCGACAGAAATTTTAAAGATTAATAACGAAACATTTTGTAACTGCTGATTTTCATGCCGGTGAAGTATCATCTCCTGTTTTCATCCGGAGTTCCGGGATTCAAACCACGGTTAGATATAGCATTTTTCATACGCTACAAGTTTTCATATTTATATTTCCACGCACCAAACGTTTTTGTAAGCTTCTGTGGTGAATTAATTTATCAATAACAAAAAAAATTGCTTATAGAATAAATAATTAAGAAGAAACATTACGTCCGATTTTTGTCCTTATTTATAAAATGAATTGAGGTAGTAAAGATGAAAGATGAGGAAGATATCTGCCGGTAGTTGAGAGACATAGATATTGTTTCCTACTTCATTAAGTTTTGACAAGCCAAGTATCCTACTGACGCAAACGTTTGCTTAGATGCTAGTTAATGACTACTGTCTCAGATGTGACAGGTATAGACTATTTTGAAGAAATTGTTTTTATTACCACTCGTTTCACTTGTTTTCATTCTATTGAAGTATATTTGTTTTCAAACGAGTTTGTAGAGTTATTTATTTTTTTTTTTTTTAAATACGTATAACAGTGATTTTAATGAATCTTTATCATATTTTATCAGCTTTCATAGCTGATGTATGAAGTTCCTTGTTTTAATAAAGTACAAAACTAGATCAATCACAAAAGAAGATGAAGGAAAGCTAGATATATAGTGTCCGGATGTTTCGAATACGAACTCGTTATAGAAGGGACAAATATTTATTTGTCCCTTTGTTTTATAAATAAATAAAAATTCCACCTTACTTTTAACGATATCTGAAAACAAAACTAAAAAACCTGTGTCAATTTCACTTATTGTAAAGGTATTGAATTTAAAACGGACATGTGGACCGTTTATGCTGTAAACGGTTACAAATATGTGCATAAACTACTAAAACAAATAATTCAGTTTGTAGTAGTAATTATGGTTTAGTATTTTACTCAACTAAATTATTATTATCGCGAATTTCAGTAAAAAAATTCTGTTAAACAGTGAGGACAGTAATTTTTTTATTACTTAATTTGATTAATCGGCTGTGTTTCTACGTCTTTTCAAAGTCATTTTTCTGTACCAGCGATCAATTTTCCATAAGTAACTACGCGATTTGTTATAAATTATAGAATGTAATTTTCAAAATGCCTTGATTGGTATTGCATCTTATAATAATTGTTGGTAGTTGGTGGTTTTCTAGCGGGATCCATGCTCCAGGATCTCTTGCCGAGTTTTAAAATACTAAGGATTCTGTTTACCGGAACAAGCTTCATTTAGCTTGGTTAAAAAAATCGTAAAATTTGAAAAATGAAAAGTGATATCACTTGTGGCTTTCTAGCTCTAAATCTGTAATTTATTGTATTTAATATATAAAAGAAATAGCTTGGCTATAAGCCTATTATTTTATAAGCACTTGATATTACTATTATACAATCTGAAGCTTGTTTCAACATTAACATTTTTAGGAACTGATTTTTAATTAGTATTTTAATGCGTACTTACTTCAATTAACACTAGTTTGTTTATACTTATGTAAGATTTTGATTTCCGTGATTGATATGAAAATGATTTGATCAATTGTTGGAATACAATTGAATTAGTACTATTGAAAGATATTCTAATTTGAAAATGTTCAACTTTAGTCATAATCAAATTTGAGAAATTTAGTAATACAATTATTTGACGGCTCTACCGATTGTCTGGTTTCAGTTTTGAGTCAGCACCTCCAAAAATTCTGGTAAAAATTTTAACTTTATAATCTTAATTGAATAACTTAATAAGACGAAATTTCCGTATGTCATCTCATAGACTCTTTGTCTGTTGGAAACTTAAGTCAAGTAATAATGATAATGATTATTTTTTCCGCATTTGCCTACCCCCCTTGGCAAGAATGGAACTTATAAAAGGGGAAAATATAAACAAACATGAAGTTTGGTGTGTCATAATATTTCAATTAACTTTAGTTTTTTATTTTTTATATTACCGAGCAGCTTTGCTCTACAAAAACAAAAATGAAGCTTTGCTGAATTCTTTAGTCACAAATTGTATAGCTAATTTAATGTAATGTATTCTAATAAAACAAAAACCGAGAATGAAGCATAGGAACTTGGAATAATGTTTGTTTCTTATCACATCGGTTTAGAAGCATTGTTATTATAAATGTTATTTTTGTTATTATTTATCTTTATTTCTGTAATTGAAAGACTTATTAAAAGTAATAATTCTTATACATATAGTATAAAATAAAATGTACCTTAAAATTCTTATAAATAAATAATTTATATATTCTTTAATATGTTAGTATTTAGAAAGTGATGAATAATATGCCTTTAATACTGAATTTACAACAGATAAATATTAAAAATTAAAAAAAGACGACTGACAAAAAAAAAATTGCTCTTTAATATGGATAGTTAAATAGCTGGCGGGTAAAAAATTTGTATATAGTATAATACTTTTATTTTTTTAAAACTTATTTAAACATATATTTATATATTTTTATGTAATCTGTGACATTCCCGATAACGTAAGGTTTCCAACGCGGGGTCATACATCTAAATAGGTTCAGCCGTTGAGATGCAACGGTATACAAACATACATACGTACACCCAAATACATTACACTCCTTTCTGGGCAGTTGAGTAATTAATTTTATATCAAAAACAACACTTCTGTTTCTATGATGAAATTAAAATAATTAATGTTGAAATTACGAAGTAATTATGGCAGTGAGATTGTAATTACAAAATCAGCAACAATGTTATACAAAAATTATTTACTTCTTGTATTTATAAACGGAAACTACCTTATACTGTTAAAAATAAATAATGACCATGTTCTACGTTCATAGTAAACTCCTAAACAACTTTCCGTACTTAACCGCAGAACAGAATACTGTCGCACTTTTATCGCGAAACGGAATATATTCGTACTTGTGACGCACTCTTCGCTCATTTGTCTGTTATCGCAAACACTCCCACTCACGTGGGCTGGACAATGTATGTTTCTAGCACAGAGTTGTGCTTATTAACAAGAGCCGATCCATTCCCTTACTCAGGCGTAATGGTTTTAAAACAACACCTATTGTTCCAACTAATACTTTATTTTTCGGAATTCTTCGAACATCTAACTTTTCTCCACTCTAAAAATGTAATTCAGTTTCTTTTTTTTTTGTTCTTCTCAATGTTTTACATTTTTATATGTTTTCGTTGTTCAATTATTGTCTTTTTTTTGTTGTTCTCAAAGCTTTATTCTCTAGAAGTTTCTCTAATCTTTCAAATGCATAATAATGATTATGGATATATTTAAAAAGGAAATGATTGTACATTCACCCTTCTTATAATCTTTAATACTTATTTCTACTTTTCGTTATGTAACTGACATGTTCATTAAAACGTAACCACAATCTACCATATATTATAAGATTGAAAAAAGGTGAAATGGAATACGGTAGCAAATAAATATTTTATCGATAATGCCTTACATAGAGTAAAGAGGAAGAGAGTACTGTTCTCGATTAATCACAATAAACACTTTGACTAGGAATATATAATTCATGAAGCTTCAAAGACTGAAACTGAATGTAAAATATGTATGTAATATTAATAATTAATTTGAGAAGCAGAATGAGATAATTGTTTTCCATTAATGTTAGAATTTGTACGTACCTTGCAGTATTACATTTATACCATCTTTAATTTTTAAAGAAAATATATTTGTACTAATTTATAAAATTTGCTAAACAAACAGAAACAAAATTTATCAAACGGGTAAAGAGGAAAAGGTAACTAAACAATACAAATATGAAGAGAAAATCACTTTCCACTTTAAAAAAAAAAAGCCGATAAAAGGGGTTACATAACTTTCTCGGTTTCGTCGTTGACATATTTTTATACAAGAATTGGTCATACAATTTTTAAACGTTAATTTAATAGTTATTTTTACTTAAAATCGATGAAATCAATCATAAAATTAAAAAATGGAGAATGATATTGTAATCACTTTAAAAAAAAAATAATAATAATCTCTTTAATAAAAAGTAATAAAATAGCTGCTGGGTCATTTTTGCCTGCTGGACCTCCAGAATACAGGTTGTTTGGAGATATTTATTAAAAATACAGGCCAATATACATACTTACGTACCTACGTACTTACAAACCAAACCTCCTTCCGGAAACTTTCATTGGATGTTGTGGTCGACCATGAAACGTCAAGATTTGTAAAAATTCCAAACCAAAATTTAGATTTATTAACATACTTTTCCTTATATATAGAAAAAAAAACGAAAATAATTCAACTCGTATTTAAAACGCAAGTTAAACGTACATTCAGTTACCAGATGAAGTTCAGAATTACATATTTTTATCAAATGTGTAATTCCCGTTTTTACACGATTGCCCAAAAAGGAGTATAATGTATTTATGGTGAATGTATCTATATTTGTTCCATCGTAGAAGCTCAACGGCTGAACTAATTTAAATGTATGATCCAACCTTGAACTCCTTACTTATTAGGATTATATATATATATATATATATATATATATATATATATATATATATATATATATATATACTTTATGTTTAAATATATTTAAAAATTAGAAAAATAAAATTATTATATGTACAAATATCGCAGTAAAATAAGTACGTCGAAAGAAGTGAACTGTCATTTCCATGGTTTAGGCAACTGGAAGTTTATGTAGTACATGGGCATTTTAACCAAGTTAAATATATTAATCAAGTCATATTGGCATAAAGGCTTCATATATCTGATGTAAATGGTCCGAAATTAAGTGGCTCCGCACTTCTACATTACATTTTCGTGTAATGATTAATGTAGGATGTCTTGCCTTGGCAGATTTGCCAAGGCCGAACAACCTATATTTTTTCCTTTTATCTTGGCAGTCTTGTTTTGTAATTTTTAACAGATTTAAAACTTGATATTGTAACTTAAAATTATTAAAATTTTTTCCCAGAAAACCTATTTTTGTTGTTTAGCATCCGTAACCACCGTAAGGTATTTCTTCAAAGGATGAATGAGGATGATAATTTATGTGAATGTAAAAGAAGTGTAGTCTTGTACAATCACAGGTCAACCATTTCTGAGATGGGTGATTAATTGAAATCCATGATACTACCACTATACGGATAATATACTTCCACAATTGAATACTATTCTCTGCTGTACATGACGTCAGTCACTGACAACCGCTAACCTGCGCCATCAGTATATTTGCAGTTAAAAGTTAGTACTTTAGCGTGAATCATCATCATAATCCATGTTCTTCTGAGCGTGATTTATTTATTGGATTTTTATTTTCAGCTTAGCGAGTTTATTGTTGGTACGCGTGTAAAATTGGTGAATGTGTGTATCCAAAAACTGCGTGTAAACTGTACTGCATGTGTGTGCCTGTTTTGAGTTTGAACGCGGGTGGATAATTTTACCAATTCAAAATAGTGATGTGTGGTGTATTTGGGTGCAATAATGAAAATAATAAAAAGCTCAAATATAATATTTATATACTTGGTAAGAAGGTTATGTTTCACTCATTCCAAAAGATAGTACACAAAGAAAAACCTGGGTAAAAAAATGCAGCAGACAAAACAATTTTAATGTCATCAACGTGACAATTTGTAGCATACAATTCAGACCTGATAACTATGATCAAGACTTACAAAGTGACTTCAAAAAATAAAAAATAAATAGTTGCTTTTTCTACGACCACTTGCATAAAATAGGAATTGACAGTAGATTAACTGGCCCAAGGAACGAACGCAAAAAAATTAGAGAAATGAAGAAACAAGTAAATGAGGTGCTATCAAATAAAAAAAAAACATTTCCTTATCATTAAAAAATGATGAAAATTCATCAGTGAACGCTGAAGAGGAATATCTCACCATTACTGGTTCTCAGACAGTCGAAAGCATTGCACTAAGTACTTCTTTAGAAGGTGAAAAACTCAAGCTGCTTAGTGAAGTGATTAATATCAAGTTATGAAACAAACATTTGCAGGAGAAAATGTCAAAATTAAAATCAGAGACTTATTCACTGAAGCAGCAAGAAAAATACGTGAAAAAAATATTCACTTCAGGTAAACGTATAAAGTGTTCTTTTAAAGATATTTCTAAGGCATTGTCTTTACAATCAGCTGGTCCACGTGCTTATAGATATCTATCGAAACAGAAATATCCTCCACCGGCAGTTTTGACTTTAAAAAGAATGATAGAGCAAAGTTACAACTACTTCGGGTGAGCTGTGTGTCGTTATAAGTATTTTGAAGTACTGCCATATAAATCCATTTGAAAAGGTTTGTGTTCTAATATTGAAAGAACAATTCGAAAAAATATCATTTAGAATATAGCAGAAGAAGTAAAGGCCTACTCTTAACTACGATATGAGATGCGTACATTATTTGTTTTCTTTCCCGTGGATATTTTCAAGAATAGTCGTTCATCATCATTTTTATAATTGATCAATTTCATATCATATAAATATGTAATAAAAGAAAATAACAGTATTCATGTAGGATAACGATAACGCGTTTTGTTGAATTCTTTTGGACATGAGCCTATACATATAACTGTGATTTTCCTCTTATCTAATTAAAAAGGGTCGACGTTGCAAATTATAATCGTATTACACCATAACTTCAACAAAAATATACACAAGCTATAACACATTATAACTGACAATACAATCGGTGAATCAATTTTTGCCTGGCGACGAGTTGTCAGGCAACGATGTCAAGTGTGGGAGTGAGTTAAAGCTACACATGCGCAAGAGATTAACTGTAGTAGTGTCATGATTGAAATCCAACCACCAAACACCGATATCCACGGTCTAGTATTTAAATCCGTATAAAAGTAAATGCCTTTCTAGAATTTGAACCTAAGAACTTTCGATTTCGAAATCAGCTGATTTGTGATGACGAGTTCACCACTAGACCAACTCGGTGGTTCTTTGCAGAAAACTCTACCATCTGCTAATTGAACGTGGAAGTAAAAAGAAATTAAATATCCTGAAATTTTAAGTATTGCAATATGTAAATGAATGTTAATTATTTAGAAATTTTCCGTTTTTTAACTTTAATTGAACTTAATGTATAATTTATTTTCCGCTTTCATGCATTACAAATATCTTTTGCCAAAATAATTATCTGTCAACAGAACAAGTAATTAGCAGATGGTGCACTGAAATCTTAAGTACTACAATTTGTACAAAAATTTTGACTTTCCAGAGATTTTTATTTTTTTAAATAGGAAAAATAGTTTTTTAATAATTTCATATTGAAAAGGTTACATGCTTACTTCTTTTTCTGTTTGAAAATCTTATTTTCAACTTAAGAAATTCTGAATATTTAAGAATTTTACTTTTATTTCAGTAACTATTTTTGTAAGTAATTTATATATTTTAAACGATAAAATAAAAAATATATATATATATTATATATGTTGATAATAATCCTGATATATTGAAAAGAAAGAAGAAAGATGTATATATTAATATATTTTAATTAACGGTAGGCATTAATTTTAATTCAAATGGGATATCGTTTTTCCAATCTGAATTCGATTGTTAAGTTTACTCTTACTTGCTTAATCACCTACACATTATTTAAATAAATTCTTGTAAGGAAAATCTGCTAACTGCACAGTAAATTTCCAGATGATCACTTAATTACTTTTATATTTCTCGATATTCATCTTTTTATAACCCTGTTTTGTAAAAAAAAAAAAAAAACTGATAATGGATGATCCTTTATAACACGAAAAAATTTTAATTCAGTAAATCAATATGGGGAGAAATAATTCTATTTTATTATGGAATGTGACTTCTCTCACTACCAATCAATTAGAATTAAAATTTTAACTACATTATCTATAAATACCCCTTCTCCGAAAAGATCTTCTCGATCCAATTTTAATTGGAAATCCTAAATAGCAATCTCATTGAAAAGAGCAAAAGCTTTTTTTTTTTGTTATAGCACATTCCAGACAGATATAATCTATCTCGGAGTTAAAATAAGGAGAAATTGAGAAAATCAAACGTAAGCTGTAATACAGTTTGTGTTACAGTATGGTCTCTGAATAAATGACTGAATAAAAGTAAAGTATAAATATAATATATATATATATATATATATATATATATATATATATATATATTTATGTATTTATTTATATATATATATATATATATATATATATATATATATTTATTAATATTTTTATGTTAGTATTTGAATAAGAATTCTTACTTTCGGTGTTTTCAAGAAATAGCATCATATCTATTAATATCTGAAAGATCTCTCCCAAAGAAAATAGCTGAAAACCCCATCAATCATCTAACATCGTACTTACAAATTTTTATAAGTTAATTTAGATAAAAGTATATTGTGAATGTACATAAAATAACGAAAGTAAATTTTGAAAACTAAAAAAATGAATTTTAAGCCTGTAATTTCTTATTTTTCATTTTTAGAACATATCCTACCTATTAAAGAAACCATTAATTTAACAATATTATCAAGAAATAGCATTCTATGAAAAAATAAATCTCCTATTTTAGCATCCGTTCATCACAGTTTATACCTTGTCTCAAAAGCCATTATTTCATTTCTTTCTTTTACCGCGTTTTTAGAAGGGAACCTGTTTAACTGTATAGACTAATAAGGAGAATTGTCGAGTGCAATATCCAACTCGTTTGAAAAATCCCACAAAATTTCGTTTGAAAAATTTCCTACAATTTTTTGTACCTCTTTTTTTCAAAAACAATATCATTCATTTATTTGTGATAGTCTCCATAAGTCAAACCAGTTTTGAATTTAAGCTTGTCGTCTGATATGAACCCGTTTCTGCTCTCATTATCCAATATTATTACTATGTTTGATTCTCCAGTTAACGTGATCTTTACAATTATGATTCTTCTAGCTTTTCCCATGCGTTAAGTTGTTATCTACCAATTTTTATTGGCAAAGAACAAATTTTTCATTTTCTTTAAGAAACCGGTTTATCAATGTTCCATACTTTTATCACCACATAACATTTTCATGACTTTCTTGTATTTTCTTTTTTTTACTTTGGATTATTCTCACTTAAACCCTATTTCCTTAATTAACTTTTTTAATGAAGTTTTTCCAAAGGAAAATCTATTTGATTTCTTAAATAATTAAACGTTTTTCCAAGGTAGAGATTTTGTTTTCAACTGTGTAATAATTATAAACTATCCTTCTAAATACACAATTTTAAAATTCTTCTACGTTTATTATACTTTGTGGTATTGCTTTTCTGCCTTTAATTGGAGTATTTAATAATCGTTGATCAAGGAAAATTTCTTAATGTTTTTTTTTATTTTCTTGACCGATCCTCTTAACTGTTATTACAAAAATTCTGGAATAATTTGCTACCTCTCTTTTTTTTAACGGTATATAGATATGTTTTAAATTTATTAACACACTTTTTAATAATGACGCAATAATTTTACTGCCTTCAGAATAACTACTTCTCATTTCTTCGAATAAATATTTTCGTTTAATATCACAATTAATTGAAATTTCAAAATATTAAGAAATATTGTATTGAAAAAAATATACATCAACGCACTAACACGAACTTTAAATAAATAAAAAGTTAAATATGTGTCTATGAAATAATTAATTTAAAGAAATAATGTAATTAAATAAAAAAGTAAAGAAAGCAACATTTAAGAACTAGTCAGCTACATCAGAACTTTCTTTAATTACTATAATAAATGTTGTTGACTAATGGTTTCAAAAATTAAAATACACTACAACGTTAACCAGTAAACGTGTCAACCTACTCGTACTTCCTCGCTTCGAATTGTCAGGCGACGGGGCTCAAAAACTGGCAAAGGTATAACATGTTTAGCTAATCTGATTAAAATGTGGCATGTATTCTAACAAGTACGGCAAAGTCTGGCACTAAGGGACTTATTACCTACTTTGATATTTTCTCAAACGTTTTTGTTAGCTGATCCAGGAGTTCCCAGTCATTAAAAAACGGAGGATTAAGCCAATATCGAGAGATCGATAGCGAACTAAGCTTTTTGCCAATTGTTTTTCTAAAAACACTTCTTTAATACTTCATGGGTGCTATGTTCATAAACTTGTGCTACTTTCTCACAACGGACCAAATTCCAAGTCTCTTGAAAAATGTATTCGCAAAACTTTGTAAGATTAGAGAATAAATTTCTTATAAATATCTGTTGGGGTTTTTTTTAAGTACTGAATATAAGTGTAGATGTACGGTAGCTTACATTAGTAGATATTATACTAAGAATAATTAGGTATTCAAAACGGTAAACAGAGTTAAATTTAATTGATATAGAGACAAAATATTATAATGGAAAAAATATTACTATGAAAAAAATTAAACAATTTTTACGTTATTTATACGATTTAAATAATAGAGGAAAAGCAATGAAACATTTTTAACAAATTAATATCAAGTTTTTAAATGGTAACTTTATCGTAACACTGTCGTCATATGTGGTGTCATCTATTTAAATGTAAAAAAGGTACTTTGTTCACTCATTATGGGAACTCACATCATTACGACACGATTGGTATGCGTAGAGTGTAAAGAACAATTTAGATTCGGAGTAACAGTACAAGGTGAAAAGATAAATATGCTACGATTTGCTGATGATATAGTAATTCTAGCCGAGAGTAAAAAGGATTTAGAAGAAACAATGAACGGCATAGATGAAGTCCTACGCAAGAATTATCGCATGAAAATAAACAAAAACAAAACAAAAGTAATGAAATGTAGTAGAAATAACAAAGATGGACCACTGAATGTGAAAATAGGAGGAGAAAAGATTATGGAGGTAGAAGAATTTTGTTATTTGGGAAGTAGAATTACTAAAGATGGACGAAGCAGGAGCGATATAAAATGCCGAATAGCACAAGCGAAACGAGCCTTCAGTAAGAAATATAATTTGTTTACATGAAAAATTAATTTAAATGTCAGGAAAAGATTTTTGAAAGTGTATGTTTGGAGTGTCGCTTTATATGGAAGTGAAACTTGGACGATCGGAGTATCTGAGAAGAAAAGATTAGAAGCTTTTGAAATGTGGTGCTATAGGAGAATGTTAAAAATAAAAAAATCAGATGGGTGGATAAAGTGACAAATGAAGAGGTATTGCGGCAAATAGATGAAGAAAGAAGCGTTTGGAATAATATAGTTAAAAGAAGAGACAGACTTATAGGCCACATACTAAGGCATCCTGGAATAGTCGCTTTAATATTGGAAGGACAGGTAGAAGGAAAAAATTGTGTAGGCAGGCCACGTTTGGAATATGTAAAACAAATTGTTAGGTATGTAGGATGTAGAGGGTATACTGAAATGAAACGACTAGCACTAGATAGGGAATCTTGGAGAGCTGCATCAAACCAGTCAAATGACTGAATAAAAAAAAAAAAAAAAAAAAAAAAAAAAACATTTTAATTTAAAGTTAGTGTATATAATCTTATTTATGTGATATCTTGATAAATTATTAGATTGATTACTAAAATAAATCGATGTTTTCATCGACATTTTATTATATTAATATTTTTCCAACTGAACGCGATCATGAAAAGGTAGTTTTAACAGTAATAGATTATTGTTTCTGATTTTACTTACTTTTATTTGCTGATTGTTTATTATTCAGTAAGTAATTAAGCAATTGAAGTAAAATAAAACAATTTATGTTAAAATATATATTCATAAAATATTTCTACTGATGAAGTAAATTTATTCAGTTTATATGTTTCGACTCCGCCATTATGCAGCGTAATTATGTATGTCTAAAAACCTCATTTAAACGAGGATCACGAAAAACATTAACATTTTTATTAGCTGCAATTTAGCAATATTGACAGTTTAAAAAAATATGAAAAACCATCAGTTTTCGAAAAAAAAAACATTCTTTTGTTTTTTGTTAAATTCCATTCTAAAGGTAATTATCATGTAAGAATTAGAGAAAGGGCCTTTTAAAATAATATTGAAATAGTCGTGAGTAGAAACTGTAAAAAACTTTTCATTTTGAGATAATGTCATTTATGCATGGTCTCAGCTATCTTATTTTGTGTCAAAGAAACACTTATTTTCACTAGATTAAGCTTGCTTTACGTTATTGAATCAATGAATCATGAAACAAACTTCGAGAGATATCAATCTTAAGATAATATAAGCAGCACCTACTTGATATCAGCTGTGATACAGATGTAGATGTGGAAAGTGGTTTAAATGGATTTTAACGCCGAGTTTATAAATAATGTGAACACATATTTGAAGTGTTCTACATTTGCATCTGAATCGAATCTGTAATCAAGTATCATCAGTTCACATAACATGCTACTAAATTAACATATATAACTTAGGTTCTCGGTCGGTATTTGTATACAGAGTGTAGTAATTAGGGAAATCAGAAAAAGAACTGACCAACATTTTCATAAAAAGGAGAGTATAAGTAAAATTAACTCTAGTAGTACTTCTATCAACATAGATATGTTCCAAGATGTATGCCTTCTGTGTTCAAGGTGGCAACAGGGGTATGAATTGTTGAAAAAAAATCTCTTATTTCTATGATTGTAAATGATTTTTATTGTATATTTAATAAATTTTAAAAAATGTTCAATACAGAAATTGACATCATACAGTAACTAAACATTTTTGTTATGTAAAAGAAGTGGAAGTAGACTTGGAATAAAGGAAGACATTAAAGTAAATTATTACAAAAAAGATTTGACAACAAACTTTTTTAAAATTGACTCCAAAGGGAAAATAAACATAACCGTAAAATGAATCTATATTTACTACATTCTTTTAAAAATTTATGAAGAAAGTAATATATTACGACAGTAAATTCATTATTTTTCTTTTAATAAATTTCCCTTCAGATTATTTTGTGGAAAACAACATTTTTTTTTTTTTGCTTAATAACAATTATAATTACAATCGACTCTCCTGCGGATCCATAAGTAAGTTTCCTCACAAAATCACGTGATAAGAAGGTCCTTAAGGAACCACCAAAACAAATAAAAATCAATAAACAGTTGTAGGTAAACTTAAAGTCAAATATGAACTTTCAAGCTCCGTCATAAATCGCAAACTATTAATTTCAGCATCATATAATCAACAAAACAAATAAAAAATAAAAAGAAAGAGACGTAACAAGAAATTAGATACGACACCACTAAACTTGACGGTGTTAGATTCCAAACCGTTACGCAGACCCTAAGTCGAGTACATGGGTTCGTTTCAACCGTCGGACGTCTCTGCTGTTATCGAGTAGATTAATTGCAAAGTGGTTTAAATGATTCTCAAGCCTCTGCATGTATTTGACATTGCGCTGTTGTGCAATCTCACGAACCGATGGGAGCTCCAGATAATCGTGAATCTCATCATTCCGTGTGAACCACGGAGCTTCGGAAATTACCTTCGCTACTTTGTTCTGAAATCGTTGTATAATTTCCACATTACTAGTACTAGCAGTTCCCCACAATTCTACCCCGTACGTCCAGACTGGGAGCAGAATAGCCTTATAAATTAAGATCTTGTTGGATAACGTGAGGCCTGAGTTCTTCCGTAGCAGCCAATGAAGTTCCTTGTACCTTGCGTTTAGCTGTTTCCTCTTCATCCTCACGTTGCACTTCCAGGTCAAACGCCGATCCAGGTGAAGTCCCAGATACCGCACAGTCTCCGTTTGCGGAATCAAAACACCATCGAAGTACACAGCGGGACAGCCACCTCTCCGCATGGCAAATGTGACGTGCCTCGACTTACCTTGATTAACCTTAATCTTCCACTATTTCTGTCACACGCAGACACGATCTAGCGCCATTTGTAGATTCTGCGAGGCTAGGCCAGGGTTTTCGTTAACAGCCAGGATAGCAGTGTCATTAGCGAACGTGGCGATGATGCAGTCTTCCAGGACCAGAATTTCCGCAGCGAATATGGAATACAACACAGGGCCCAGCACAGAGCCCTGAGGAACACCCGACCCGATCTCAAACAACCTTGAAAACTCGTCATTACATTTTATCTGAGCAAAACGCCCCTTAAGATAAATTCCGCAAAACTAGGAAGTAGGGATGAAGAAGTTGTAGCTTTAACTTATAGAGTAAGCCAGGTATTCATACCTTATCAAAGGCCTGTTGGATGTCTAAGAACGCCGCCGAGCAGAATTTCTGCTCCTTTAGACACCCACTGATGACTCTATGGGATTTTTCGATTGTGGAATGGCCACACCTGAACCGAAACTGATGTCCGGAATTATCCCCTTACTCTCCAACACTGGCCGAAGCCTGTGCAGTAGTAGCTTCTCAAACAATTTAGATAAGACCGGTAACAGGCTAATTTGTCTGTTGAAAACAACATTTAACGGTAAAATAATTTTTAGGTGACTTGAACACCTACTTAATCCGTGAACAAGATTTCACTCTACTTTTGAAAAACAAATTTTTTAAAAGAATTATTTTTTTTATTTTATCCACACATTTTTAAAACATACGTTTTTTCATTTTCATTGAGATGGCGGAAAAATTAACGAAGAAGCGAAAAAAGTCGAAAAGGACGACTATAAAACAGTGGAAGTTGGCGATGTCAAAGAAGAAGAAGAGGATGAAGATGATAGAGAAGAAAAAGAACAAACATTAAATCTAGCCCGGATTCAAACAAATAACCAAATGAAAATCAACAATTATGTCTACCAACAACGGCTGAAACATAAGACGAAGAAGCAAAGCAAAGCGAAGAAGAAGAGAGTGATAGTGATGAGGAAGAAAAGAATAGTTAAAAAATGATAAGAATGATGACTTTGTAGATGATATGGATGATGACGTGACGATGAGACATTTAAACTGTGAAAAGATTTGAACCCATAATAAACCTTACGTCAACAGCTGTAAAAAATTAAATTAAAATGAGATAGAATGATGATATAAAAGATAGAACAGATGAATTAAAAAAATTGCCAAAATCTCTGCAATGTCTTTTTTCATCTTAAATAAATTTACTTCTGCTTTTTCAGTTCTTGTTTTATTTTCAGTGATATACATGTAATTGTTAGAATAACTATTCTCAAATACTCAAGTACTCAAATTCTAAAATTTTATTTGGTAACTGTATACCAGATATTTTTTAAACCAGGTAACACCTGAGAATATATTTAATACTTACGTATACTCTCTTTCCAGGTTAAATAATAGAATTCCGCTGGTTGTGTGCGCCGATCACAACCATTACCTCAAAATACTTGAATAAAAATTTCAGGTTATTCACTCTAATTAATTAAAACTACTGCCTGTCTCATGAATTATATTTAATTTGTTGCTCTATTCATTATTCTAAATGATCAATATATTTTTACAAGATTCACTTTCAAACTTTCCAAATGGATCAAATATTTATCATAGTTATATTATTTCAACAGTACAAATAATGAATTATATATAAACATTGTATTCGTTCATATTTTCGTCACATGCTAATACTTCAAAACTGATATTATTCGGGGTAATAATATTTGTTGTATGAGTGCTCCTCATGAAAAAGCTGAATAAATGTTATTTGTGTTAGCGAAATCTAAGTTGGTGTTTGCAAATTTATTTTAAAGAAGTTACTGCAAAAATAGACAATTATTTTTTTTTGTAAAGATTCGCTTTTTTCAAGATTATACATTTTTCTGGAATTTAATTTTAGAATATTTAAGTTCCATCAATGTAATAATTGAGATTTAGTACAAATATTTATAGATATGAAATAAGCACTAATTTAACAGTGAGACTGAAATTTCATTGTGTATATCGCTAAAGGTTTAGTTTAAATATTTTGAGTAATTCCTGTGTCCCATCGAGTTGGTCTAGTGGTTAACGCGTCTTCCCAAATCAGCTGATTTGGAAAGTCGAGAGTTACAGCGTTTAATTCCTAGTAAAGCCAGTTATTTTTACACGGATTTGAATACTTGATCGTGGATACCGGTGTTCTTTGGTGGTTGGGTTTCAATTAACCACACATCTCAGGAACGGTGGAACTGAGAATGTACAAGACTACACTTCATTTACACTCATACATATCATCCTCATTCATCCTCTGAAGAATTATCTAAACGGTAGTTACCGGAGGCTAAACAGGAAAAAGAGAGAGAGTAATTCCTGTGACCCAGGCAGTAGGCAATAATACTTTATTCAGCGTAGAATTAACGGATCTATGCATTATTAAAAAATGTAAGTTGAATAGCATGAATTATAAACTATGGTTTGTTTTAAGTTAAATTTTTCAAACATGGCACCGTTGGTATATGAAATTAATTATATAAAAATAAAATAAAAATCAATCTTACCAACAATTTATATTTTGTCTCTAGTACTTTCGGTCATTCGACCATCCTCAGGAGAGAAACTTTTTTTGTAGTTTAAAACATTAAAATTAAAATACGTAAATTAAAAAAATTATAAAACAACTGGTCGTCATTGTATAAAAGTAATTACGTCCGTTACATAAGACTGTCCCAGTTGTTATGAATAGTAACAGTTGGATTGAGATAATCAGGTTAGGTAACTTGATTAATTATATGTTTAAATAAAATATCATCCTCAAATTTTGTTTGTTCGTTGATTAATTTATTCTTATAAAACACTTTTCGAGAATGCTGGTTTTATAAAAATTGTTGGAAAAAATAATATTTTAATAAAATTATCAAGATTGTAATTATGTTTATTTTGTAAAATGTGTTACTTATCTAAATAGCCTTTCTTTTTATACTATTAATCCGTTATTAACTCTAATAGAAAAAAAAGGATTGGTCATACCAATATGTTCAGCCTCAAATATAAGATTGTATATAATGTTGTCAAGTCCATTGGATTACAGATGGTGAAGTTATGCTTTAAACATGAAATATTTTCTCTGTTTACTACAGGATGTGGTTGTTATCCAGAATTGCATAATTATTCTCAAAAAATTAACTTTTCGCTATGTCTCTTGTATCTCAAGTGCATTACATATCACATCTGAGTAAGAAAGAAATTCAGTAAAATAAATAGTAAAAACGATATAATCATGTGATACTTTTTAATGTAAAAGACCACAGTATACTTAAAAGGAATACACTAATTCAGTATAGACTAAAAATATGCTGAAGGAAATGTTAAATTACGAGTATATTAGAAAAATATAAGTTATAAAATAATAAATATGTTACATTAAAAAAAAAAAAAAAATTGTGATATTAAAACTATCCGTTTGCAAAGAAAAAAGATAGATAATGGATTTTTGTAATATCTTCGATTGCTAATTAAATCTACTTATTCGTATTTTAATATGAACATAAACGTAACGTCACATATAAACGAGAATTTATACAAATTAGCTTTAATATTAGAGTTAAAAATAAAAACAAAAGTAAAGTTACTAATTCAAACTTAAAATAATAAATTTAATATAATGAAATGTAATATCAACTGATTTTTTCTTAAATACCTATACTAATAATAAAATTGTTCACCATCATTTAGAAAATCTATTTTAATATATATCATGAATTATAAGTCGTTCTGGTGTTAAAAAAAGAACTTGCTGTTCATCCATTTATAAAGAGTCTTATTGTAGTACTTGTTTACAATTTACTGCTGCTGGCGTGTTATATTCAGTAGAAGATATAGTCCTCGACAATATAATGAATACGGAATACTGAAGGAAGATAGCGTATGCAAATCCAATCTTGTGAAACCATTTTGAACATTTCCTATAAATTCTAGATGTCATTCGGCGTTTATGAATCTGTAGCAAGAACTCATATGAAATTGTCATTTAAGGTAGCCATTAAAAAGTAAATTGTACTTTTGGCTTAAGCACGCCTCAATCAGTGATTCTCCATAACCCAATTGTAACAGCTGTGCCAATAATTGTCGTACCACTGATAAAAATAAATTAAATAGCATGAATTACATTTTTTTTAAATTTTTCTTGCTTGAATAATTTATGAATAAAATTAATTTTATTTTAATATTTTAAACGATTTACTTTTTCTAGGATAAACGTTTTTGTGAAAACTTTATTCTTAAAATTAATTAATATCCATTTGATTAATAATTTTTTAGTACATTTGGTAGAATCAACAGAAAGAATAAAAAAAAAAATGTAAACGACTGACATAACTTCATATTAGACTAATATGACAGATATATTATGCAGAATAAGTTCAGCATTTGGGAATAATCTACATTCATCTCAACTCTTCCACAACTTTTAAGGACTATCATTTGTTTCTCAGTTTGTGCTTCCATTTCCGACTAATCACATGAAGCTTTTATATAGAAATACCAACTTAACCTTTAGTACTTCATTACATTCTCATAATGCAAAGTTGTGCTGCTTACTAATATAACAAATTGACAATTATTATTCCTACTATGTACGTTACAATCTGTTCAACTAGTGAAATGTAAGTAACCCTCTGTAGCCCGATGAGATGAGGATGATATGACATGTAAATGAGGTGTATTCTTGTACAGTCTCAGAGAGAATTCCTGCGATGTATGGTTAATTGAACCCCAACCACCAAAGTACACCGATATCCACTGTCCCATATCCAAATCCGTATAAAAATAAGTTTTAAAAGGATTTGAACTTCGGAACCTTAGAAATCGAAAATCAGCTGTTAAAAAAACCAAAGATGGATTTTTGTTTAGCGGTAACGGTTTGTTTACAATCAAAAAAAGAATTTTAACAAACGCCATGCTATCTAACTAATCATTTTACCAAGCGACAAAGGCCTACATTGAAGAAAACCTCTTCAGATTGTACAGAATTATTATGAAGTATTTTGATAAACTCACCATTCACAACTTGGACAGAAAAATCATTATGGGGTTTCTAGGTAACGATAAACAATACTTTGCTGAATATGATTACGATATGTAAATATCGAAGTGGATAGTTGTAAACAGTTCAGTCGCACCAATATGGGTAAGATGAGGAAGTCAAAACCAGAATGTGGGTTGTTAACAAGTCTAGCTATTGGATTTGTAGTATCTTATATTCGGAAAATCGTACTCGAGAGTACCAAAAAGTAGTCGGTAAAGTGTTAAATACCGGCATCGACCTTCTGCCGGTCAAATGACATATTCTGGGATATCAGTACTGAGGACAGGTACGAATTTAATGAAATGTCTAAAGAGAGGCGATCTCGGTATAAAGAAGTTGGAGAACGCCTGTAAAGTACATGACATCGCAAACTACGCATAACGATAACCAAAACAGAGCCATTTCCGACCGGGAATTATCCGATCGCGCTTGGGAACGGTTAAAAGCCAGCGAAATTAGTATCTCCGAAAAGGCTATCGTATTAGTCATTACGTGAAAGCGATAATGAAAGCTAAAGCAAAATTCGGCGGTAATGTGTTAGAAAGGAAGAAAAAAGACGGGGGGGGGGGGATAACAATATTATAGTCAATTGTCAAGGGGATGAAAATAAAAATTAGCACGAGAAGTCGTAGTAAAGGCAGTTACTTTTATACGGATTTGAATACTAGATCTTGGATACCGGTGTTCTTTGATGGTTGGGTTTCAATTAACCACACATCTTAGGAATGGTCGAACTGAGACTGTACAAGACCACACTGCATTTATAGTCATACATATAATCCTCATTCATCATCTGATGTAATACCTGAACGATAATTCCAGGAGACTAAACAGGAAAAAGAAAGGAAGATAAGAAAGTGGTTATACCTTAAACCGTTCCATAACACCGCGTCGGATATCGGGGGAAAGAAAATAACCCTCGTTGCCGTAATCGTCATCACCGATAAACTGAACACCGCGGTGAGAACGTTTTCGGCTATCGAATTGACGTTGTACGCGAAAAAAATTTGAAATTGCCGATTTTTGATATACGCCTTACCTGTCAAACCGAAAACTAACGAGTCAGTGGTAGTGTGTCTTGATTGTAGTACCTGTCACAGATTAAATATTTTATCGGAAACGGGAACGGATAGTGGACTACTTCGATATTTTTCGTAAATTGCGCCCTCCGAAAGAGTTAATGAATTACATTCCATTCCTGTAGACTCGATCGTAAATTACAATTATCAAACGAGACAGCATACAAACACGATTATTTGCGGTTATTTTTGTCTTCAATTTTTCAGTTGTAGTTCATCGTCATACACGTAACCATCACATACTTTGCATAAGCAGCAAGTACTTGGCTACTACACAGTACAATTTTCCCATCGTCAGATCTTTTAGATACCGATAAATTTTTTCAACCTCCAAAATAACTTTGTGGATATTTGGAAACTGAAAATCAGCTAAAGAAATAATTCATTTTTATAGTAAAAAATTAAGCAAAAATGAATCGAAATTTTATTAAATTTATTTATTATCTGTTATCATTAATTGTTAAAAATTAAAAAGATTTCGTCTTGAAAATTTTCATGAACTGAAATAGTGACCGAATTTAAATATTTCTTTCAAATTTATATCACTACTCATTCCGCAGGAAGGGCTTTTGTTTGCTCTTTAGTCTCTCATAGTATAATATTCATCCCTCTAGCATCAGAACCTGAACTTACACGAAAATCAATAAATCAACGGTTAGGCATAACCGTTTTATTTTCATTCACTGTGATGTGAAATTAGATTCTTTGTTGGCTTCAGCGTTCTTATAAATAGTTTTTTAGTAAAATTAAGAATATCATAAAACGCAATATAATGCTATTTTATTGATATTATTTAAGAAAATGAATAAATATTATTTTTAAATTTACCTAAACTTATGGCATTAAATTAAAATAAAACACATTATCGTTCATTAAGGGAAACAATATTGCACGTAGCAACCAATATTTTTCGCTATAATGTTTCGGATGAATTAATTTAAACTTGAAACAAAGTATAAAGCCAAAAAATAAAATTCACTCAAAAGCAAATAAAACATAATTTATCTTCATCCCTGAAGTAATACCTTAAGGCAGTTCCGGAGGCTAAACAGAAAAATAAAAGAAAAAAAAGGTTATTGACTTTTATAGTTAAATAGTCATAAGATAATAACAAAATTATTTTCAGTTAAATGTATAGAATGTGAAGAAAGAAAAATTCAAAAGAGGTAAAGATGAAGAATAGAAATTCCATAACCTTGAATAAACATTTTAGGCATTTATTTCAAAAATCTACCATTTTCTTTTATAAATTGCTTCAGAGATAAAATAATCCTTTGATCGATTATCAATAAATAAATAATTGGTTAATTTGATCGGTTCATAACAACAACAACAACAATAATTTATTTTTATTTATTTTTTATTTTTTTACTTTATAATTGTGCAACAGAACAGTTACAAAACCTTTGTATGCCGCACAATATCACATAAAGTCAAAAAAGAACAGCCACAAGTCAGCAACCCACATATAAATTAAAAATACAATATTCAAAACACAATAATAATAACAATTATGCAGTTAAATACAAAAAATAATTAGAACTTTAAAAACGGTAGCTACGGAGTGATAATAAAAACACATAGATGAAAACATACAAAAACAAAAAGACAACATTACTAATACATTCCAAATAAAACATGTTATAAGCAATAATCCTTAAAAAAACAACAATAATTTTAAAATCATGAAAGTGAGCATCACACCAAGGACAATGATCCATCGCCACGTAAGCCTCTCAAATTTTTAACGAAGGTTGCCTCATCTTCCCAAAAGCTTAGCTTATCCTGCAACACTGGTACACCGCTGAATCGGAGACACGGTGGAACCAACCGGCGTCACAAATTGCCTAAAAGACCTCACCGACCTGGCCTGGTTCCGCAAGACAACATGGTAACGCGTCGGAAGATTATCGTGCAGAGCTTTATAAAAGAAAACCAAATCAAAGTACGTTCTTCTATCAGATAACCTGGAAAGGCCTAATAATAATAATATTATTATTATTTTTATTATTCTCTTGGGCAAGCCCAGTAAAAAGCATCCTGGCCGGTCCATACGCAAGGCGCAGGAGCTATAACTATTGTTCTGACGTGCATTGTATATGGTAGCATGAACTATTGAAAACTATGGGTAAAATGTAAGAATGAAAGATAAAATACCAGACATAACAACTTATGAACTGCCAGATGTTAACGGCCATTGTCCCCCGTCTGCAGTTCCATCTGATGACGATCAGGTGGCCCCTCAAGAACAGGCGTTATCTTATCGCTCGAGCTTGTGATGTACCGACGGACCAAGCGGCATGTATACAGCAACACAGCCTTCTGCATTGGTCGGAACAGATTTGCTGGTGCTCCAACGGATCTTAATGAACCATGCAGAGAACGTGGAATCTCTCCCATCGCGCCCAAAACCACCGGGACCACTGTTACGCTCTCCTGGTCCCAAAACTCCCTGACTTGTTCTGCAAGATCCCTATACTTCACTAGTTTTTCCGTGTACTTTTTCACTATGTTGGTGGACAATGGGATTGTGACATCAATCAGGAAGGTGATTTTTTCCTGCTTCTTGGTCAGAACGATGTCTGGCCTATTATGCTCCACTGTCCTGTCCGTCAGAACAGTACGATCGTAGTACAGTTTATACTGATCGTCCTCTAATACAGACTGAGGAGCATACTTAAAATACGGGACTGAAACGGAGAGGAGACCCAGGTCCAAAGCGAGTCTCTGATGAAGTATCTTCGCCACGTTGTTATGTCGGACTGTATATTCCCTTGGAGCTAAAAACTGACACCCGCTAACGACATGTTCGATGGACTCGTTGGTCGATCCACAAAGACGGCACAGGTCAATGGTTACAGTAGGATCCTTGACGACATGCTTTCTGTAGCTGAGTGTGCTGATGACCCTGTCCTGTATAGCAAATACAAGGCCCTCCGTCTCAGCAAACAACTCGGCATACTTCAGCCAGGCCACAGACGCATCTCGATCAACCGCTTCATCCATAAGGGCCGCATAGTACCTCCCATGCAACTCCTTCGAACGCCACCTATCCATCACACTGATCTCGGAGAAGGTATCCTCAAGGGGCTGAAATTTCTCATCACCGAGGCGCAGTGGGGTTAGATTACTGTCACTTTTTACTATAACCCCGTGGAGCAAGCTGGATTGGCTCTTCTCTAGGAAGTATTTCCGGAGATTCAGCAGTTGTTTTGCATGAACCTCCCGCAAATCCACAACGCCTCTTCCTCCTCTATTCCTGGACAGGTGAAACCGCTCGACAGAGCTGAGCGGGTGATGGGAGCGGTGTCGCGTGAACGATACACGAATCATTCTATTAAGCCCTTCAAGGTCTGTCCGCGTCCAATTTATCACGCCAAAGCTATAGGAAATCAACGGAACGGCAAATATGTTAATGGCCTTTACCTTATTAGAACCACTCAACTGGGAACTCATGACGGCTCTTACTCTACTCTTGAAGCCAGATGTAAGGTCTTCTTTCGCTCGACTATGGCTAATTCCAATATCCTGCAGGAAACCAAGGTACTTATATGTCTCTTATTATTATTATTATTATTATTATTATTATTATAATTATTATTATTATAATGTTCATTTCAAGATGGTAGGTATGCTACTAGACATATAAACCAAGGAACTATCCCAGTATTTGCCTAAACGGATCAAGGAAAACTGTTGCAAAAAGAACCTTGACACAATAGCATCATATATAAACAAATTATTTATATAGTTAAAAATAAAAGCGTTTAAAGGATACATTAATAAATAAAAATTGGAAAAATAACGATAACAGTAAATTAAATTTTAGAAGAAAAAGAGTAGATAAAATAAATAAAACAAATTTACAATTCAAACGGAATAAAGAAAATCATTCGAGCACATATTTATAGACCTAATCCACATGTTATGTACACAACCCCTGCGCAACCACCCGGGCGCTCTTGTCACTGAATTAGAATAGCCAGAGCGACGTCCCTAGGGATTCATCGGTGAATGACGACTCCGAGGAGCCCCCGTCGCCATTCTCCTAAGGCTGGCCGCCCCTAGCCATCCGGCATCGGTCTCTCCGTCAACTGCATTCTTCCAGTCTGCCTGCTCCTCTCCACCGCTGCCTTGTTTCTAATTATGGTTGACACAGCGTCGTCACTCTCGTCCAACCATCTCTGTCAACCAACATCTCACTTATTGCATTATCCACGTTTACTGGATGTGTTATCCACGCAACACGGATGTGTTGTGTCTCTACGAACTGATAGATTCGGTCATATCCAAAAGCGACTACTATGTAAAAATTACCAGTATTAAACAGTTACGTGCAATATCAAAATTGTATTTTTGTAGACGTAGACATCTACAAAAATATAATAAAGTTGTTCTGTGAGCCCAATCTAATTAGACAAACATTTACGCGAAAGAAAGAGCTTGCCTTACGAGTAGTACTTAAAAACCTGTACTACTCAATCCCGACTGACATCATTAAGTGTGAAGTTGAAAAACGAGGACATAGGTTAGAAAATGGAATAAACAGACGTAACCGCGTAACAAAAGAATTATTGTTTAAACTATTCGTTAACCTTGAGCCTAATGAGAAAAACAAGAAGATACTCAATGTACAATCATCGTGAACTCTATCGTAACATTTTAGACTCTCAGAAGAACTCCGGGTCTGGTTCAATGTATACGATGTAAAGAATACGGACATAACTGCATAACGGAGAATAACTGCATCCTACCCTTCTGGTGTGTAAAGTTTATAGAGGGACACAGGATTGGAGACTGTAGTAAAAAATAACGAAATACTATTGCTGTTTGTGCGCTTTGTCTTACAGACATTAAACTAATTATAAAGGTTGTAAAGTCTATAAAAGATCCTGGAAAAAAAGAAAAAAGAAAGTACTACACTCCAAGAAAGTGTGCAGGGGCCTAGGGAGAAACAGTGACTTTATTTAATCAAATCAATGCCAATTTCCTTCTTTAGGTCAAGAGAGATGTACGGATCCAAGCACCCAATCAAATAATAATGTTGGGTCTTACGCCGCAATTGTGGTTCTGAATGAACGTGAGAGAGACATATTACAGAGACTGACTTCCGACATTCGATTTTAGAGTTTCTGGTACAACAAATTGGAAGCCTGATAGGTTTACGCAGAAATGCAATAGCCAAAATCTGTGAATGGCAAGATTTCTTAATAAAGCTGCCTGGAAAATTAGTGGTCCTGCTGCCACAGACAAGAATTAGGAACATTTATCTTCACAGAATCGTTAGATATTATCCTACTCTGTGAAACTGACTTCACTGATTGAAACTATATTTGTTTAACGATTACTCTACATATACAGCTAAGAATCTGGATGGTAGGTAGACGGCAGAGACCAAAGAATAGGGTGTCTATAAACACGACGGCTTTGAGGTTAAGACGGGTGTAAAAGTCTTTCAAGGAGAAGGTGAAAAATTACTGAAGTAATTTTTCACCTTCAGAAAGGGACAACTACTTTTCGTGGAAGGCGATGAGGAAATTTCAACGACTACAGCCTTACATCCCTCTACTTAAGAAATCATGGGAAACTTAAGAAATCTGGGCTAGAAGTGAAATTGAGAAAGCTAACCTGTTTGGTTTAACATTCATGGCGCCACTGAAATAGATATTATGAACTTTGTAGAGGATTCGATTCCGATGATTCTTCCGATTAAGCTCTTCTCATCTAGGAAAGAGCTAATGGTGATTGAGAATGAGCGAAATTCACAGAAAACAACTGGCTTGAATTTATTCCCAACAAAAAGTGTATTAATATTTTACCAGATGCTAGAGGAGAAAAAGTTTTGTTCTGCTGCCTTGCAGATGTCTAGCAGCAAGCGTTCTACAAGGTTTAGTTTCCTACTCTGCTATGCAAATTGAGAAGTGTCTAAATCAACCATTTTATTTGATATTACGTAGTTACTTGGACGGACGATTTTCCCAGATTAAATACAAGGATGTGTTTTCTGATTTATTTGACAATATCGCGGTTGTTCCCCAGGGTTCAGTGTTGTGACTTACCTTCTTTTCCACCTTCACTATGTACATTGCATTTACGGACGATACCACAAATATATTCAAATATATCGATATCCCTTTTTTGTGATGATACGGTAATCATAACTATGGATGATGATCTAATTCAAGCCTCAGCTAAGTTGCGATTGGGAACCTTTTTTTCTAGCCAAGTGGTTGAGGAAATTGAACATTCAGGTGAATCAAGCGAAATCAACTCGGTATGAAATTTGCAGTGAAAAGGGGTAACTGCTCAGATATCAATTTAGATGAAGGTTACATAGCGCGAGCTGAGATTTATGATATTTAGGAAATCATATAGATCGTTTTTAACATGGAATATTCATATTAAAGATAAAACGAAACAGCTAGTTATCAAATTTAAGTAGCTCTACTGGTTGATATGCAGGAAATCGCAATTGTTCTATCTAACATGCTACTATGGTATAAAGTGATCCTAAACTCATTTGGACATACGGAATCCAACTTTTGGTTTCGGCAAATATCAGGATGAGCACTTAGGGTTACCG
This sequence comes from Lycorma delicatula, assembly GCF_047948215.1. Taxonomy (NCBI): domain Eukaryota; kingdom Metazoa; phylum Arthropoda; class Insecta; order Hemiptera; family Fulgoridae; genus Lycorma; species Lycorma delicatula. The sequence goes on along the minus strand of NC_134455.1, from coordinate 15,958,564 downwards.
TTTGTACAGGAAGAATTCAATCGATTGGCAACCAAATATAAGATAAAACTTTTTGTATGATCATGTGAACCATCTGTTAACCTTTTGTACAATGGCGAAAATGTTACGACATTAAACCGGCTACATATATTAGACCTAGAAACCTAGTAGTGATTCTCGGGACTAGGCTTCTATTCTTTAGTTGGAGATCATCTAAGTATTTAAGTTATTATTTATGATTGTTTGTATTCTGGTGTCATTTGGTCTTATGTAACTTTTTTTTTTACCTTGTGGTTTTATTCATATTACTGAACTTTTTATAAATTCTAGTGCCTAGTTTTCTAGAATTTATTGTTGCATATGCTACCTTTGATTTACTATTGATGTTTCTTAGATTGTATTTTATTAACGTATTTCGAGAGGAAGCCTTTACACTTAACTTATTATGATGAAATTTCTTATGATTTCTACCTACGAAACCGATTATAGATATAAATTGAGATACGAAAAAAGAAAATAAATTAATTCTTTTAATTTTTTAACTTATAAAAATTATCGGGTAGTATTCTTTTCTATAGACAAATATGTTTAATTTTAAGTAAATTGATTTGGGAGATCCTTAAAATTTTACCGTAATTATTACAGTGGCAAGACACATAATAAGCACTTTTCTTGAATTAGCGTTTAAAATATTACGTTACACAGAAACATCATAATTTAATGAAAGATTGATATTTTTATTTAGGTTAAGAATTTAAACATGAAATTTTCATTCATTTTTAGGAAAGGTTGCAATTTTGAAAGATATAAATAGGTGGGTCGTTTAAAATTTCTATTTAATTTACTACATATATTTTTACATGAATCATATTTGTGAATGTATTTATACAATATCCCACTTCACGTAATACAAAATCTGTTCATATTTATACAATCATCTAATTTTTATATTTTGAAATTTCGATCTGACTTTTTGAGGGCTCCTAGTAAATTACAATGGACCTTAGAATAAAAGAACGCTTAACAGCAATTTATATAAGAGTTCATGACGGAATTAGTTTGATTATCCCAAAAGAAGTTGTCAAAAAAATTACCAGAAATTTTACGAAATAAGTTTTACACAATAAGTTTATAAAATATGGACTAAAAAAAAAAAATGGCTAATAATTTGGTAAATTAATTGCAGACCCTTTCTTGAGGAAGGAAAAATTTCTTTCGTAAGTCTTAAGACAGCTGTGAAGTATTCCATTGATGAAGATTTATTATTTTAATTTTTAAAGGATAATAAGTTTAACTTTCTTGGTGTCAAGAGGAATGAAAATACTGATTTATTAACAAAACAATTTTCAAAAAAATATTCTGATTTAAATAAATAAGGAATTTATTTATTAAATTTGCTTTTACTTTTTATCACACGGTACATAGTTTTTACTACGTTGTTTAGATTAGATATTTAATTATCATTATATTTATTTATTTTATGTAATACCAGGTTAAACAGTATCAGCACAGTAACATGTTGTCAACAACATGTCAATGCATCTGTTCTCAGTCTGGCGTGTAAGTGTAAGTGTACAGGTAAATGTGTAGTCTTGAACAGACTTAGGTCGACCACTCCTGAGACGTGGGTTTAATTGAAACCCAATCACCAAAAACACCGGTTTCTACAGTCTAGCATTCAAATCCATATAAAAGCAACTGCCTTTACAAGGATTCGAACCTTAGAACTCTCGACTTCAAAAATCAGCTGATTTTGCGATGATAAGTTTAACCGCTAGACAAACCCGGCGGGTAATAGAATTAGATTTACTCAAGAGGTCATCAAGTAAGAAACCGAAAGAAAGCATTCTCAAAGCCTCAGCATAGAATCTTCAAAATTTAAATAATAATTCTAAGGTGGATTACTTAAAATAAAAACTGGAAAAATTAAGTTAATTTGATGATGGAGAGAAATACAGATGGTAAAAATTATGGAGTAATGTTATTATGGACGTAGTATTTATGATTAATTTAAAATGTTAGGAGAAAATAAAAAGGAATAATATTAAACCAGTCAAATGAATGAAAAAATGCATTAACTACACACATTACATAAACATGTATTTATTTGTCATCGTTAATTATCGTATTTCTCACCTTTTCAACAACAAATACAGTATTGCTTTACATAGTAGTAAAATAATATGCTCACACATAATTACACATAATAATAATGTTTACATGTAAATTACAAGAGTAGTTTATAAATGTTTGTATATTAAACATCTATTAATCTGAAAATAAATATTCTAAAACAACCTATGTAATATAATTCCAATAAAATAAATAATATTATTCGATGAGGAGTTAACAGAAAGGTTTGATATTCATATATATATATTTATCAAACATGGTAATATCATAGATTCCTGTAAATAGAAGTTTAAGAATATTTTAATTATTTATAGGAATCATAGATAACTGAGATTGAAAACTCATTTTAGAGCATGCTAGATCGATGTTATCAGCCGTGTACAACTTGTTTCATTTTAAATAATTGTTAGAAAAACGGACTGAAAAGAATGTTAGCTATTGGGACCAAATTTATATCCGTTCTTATAAAATAGACAAAATACAATACTGTTGTAATCAGTTTCCGAGAAACTTTGCCGAGAATTATAAGTTTTATTTAAATTTGATTTATAAAAATTAAATAAGTATCATTAAAACACTACTAGCTTTAATAAAAAAAAACTATGGATTATATGTAAATTAAAAAATAGCTTATTAGAAGTATTTATAATTCGTAAAATTATCTGCAAACGGTTTCTTCCTTTTTTCCAATCTTTCTTAAGATCAACTTATCTAATACTCTTAGGCACCAGTTGAGAAAATTTTACCTGACTGGTAACTGTATGAGAGAGAATCCTGTTAGTATAAGCTTTCTGAAAAGTATCAGTAAACAGTGCATTCAGCTTGAGTGATCTACATATAGAAGTTAGTAAAATAAGTCATATTACAGATTGCTATGGCGCAAAGTAATATTCAACACAAAAAAGTAACATTTTAAAAAACCTGCAAGTAGTACTTTGGAATATATGAGGGATAAAAAAGTGATGATATGTGTTTGAAGAAGGACCACAACGAAGTTTCTATTAATGTCATTCTAACAAAAGGATACGGACTAAATTTTGAAAAGTGTGCATAGAAGTTTATTTTACAACTATATTATTTTCGCAAAAATTCGGCTATTTGAGTAAAGGCTGATCTTGAAGCGACGCCTTCTTCTTGTAACAAGTTATGATGAGTTAAACTAAGTATACAACTGGCCGGCCTCCGTGGCGCGAGTGGTAGCGTCTAGGCCTTTCACCCGGAGGTCCTGGGTCAGGCATGGAATTTTTACACACGCTACATAACATTCATCTCATCCTCTGCGGAACGAATTGTTTGAATACGGACCCGGAGGTAAAAAAAAAAAAAGTATACAACTGAATATGCTGTAATCAGTAGGCAATTTTACGCCAATTGTTGGATATTATCAATTTACTGGTGTAACTCAAAAAATAGCTAAAGTGGTGTGGGAGAAAATGAATCTATCCCCCACACCACTCTCTGGTGGTGTGGGGGATAGATTCATTTTTTCCTAAAAAAAACGTGATTAAACTAGCAAACTCACTCACTACAAATTCAACTGGTGTTGAGTCGTTACAAATGTAATCTACCTCTACTTAGGGTGAAAAAAGGGAAGACTGAAGAACAGAATGAATGGATAGGACAAATGTTTGTGTAGAATAAAGGTCAAAATCGTTCTATTAACTTGCATATAAGTCCTATTATTATTGGTAACAAAAAATTATCACATTTCTCTGTTTAATAATACGAGTACAAGGTAACATCACACATAGAATAAATAATGGTACATCTTACTTTAATAAACTCGTTTGGTTGTGATTATACATTTAGTTATAACTATGCTAACAGCTATTCACACTTTACTACACGCAACAGATAGTAATTAATATAAATAAGGAGTTATGTGACCAATTTCTTAATGTATAAATAAATTAGGTGAACTATGATCTATCTCTTACATTAAGTAAACGAAAACCATTCAAATTTTTTTTTAACTATGTAAAACTAAACAGTTAAATTGTATAAAATATAAATATACGGATTTTATAATTATTATTATCATGCGTTTCCTATATAAAAATAACTTTAAGACTCAAATTTTAAAGAGCAAGAAAGTAAGTATAAGTAAATTTTTTTCAGTAAAAAAGGACTCTTAATTTTATCTTTGTTGGGAATGGGTAAGTGTAACCTACATTTTTATGGTGTTTTGACTTACGCCCCTCTCTTTACCACTAATTAAAAGAGTTGGACTCAATTTTCAAATGAGACAATTTTGAAGGTAATTTCAGTGTTTACTATTTATGAAAAAATATTCAACAGAAATGAATTGTAGATGTTTAAGGAATAATTGATAATTAATTGGTTTTAAAATTTCAATTTTTTAATTTTTAATTTGGTCACAGCGATCCAAATCATTAACATTTTATCTAAAATTCAAGGGAGATAAATTCGATTCCCAGTACGGATGAAAATTTGTTTTCAAACATTTCACGCAAAACCATAAATGAAGTAGTTTTGGTTTAACCGATAACAGTAATAATCAAACGCGCTTATTAGATTAATATATTAACTACTTATTAATTTCATACATCAGCTAATTTAAGAAAATTTATAATTAAAATTGGCAGAGAGGACATTGAGAAGACAAACTAATAAACCGAAATTTTATTGCTTTAATAATGAATCATTTATGTGAAAATGTATTTATAAAACTGTATTTGGAGTTACTAACTTCATTCGTAGATCTAAAATCGACTTAAAAATTTCACTGCATTCTGTATGATTACACAAAGAAAATATTAATTTAAATAAACAAATATAATGATTTAATATGGTTAAAATAATCGTAAATTTGGATATTCACAAGTACATTTAGAAAATAGAAATAAATTATATTAAATAAAGGTTTCTACGTAAATATGAGGTTACTAAGAACACGAGTTAAATTTCAAATTCAGTGCATAATGTTTATTGTAGGTTTACTATATTAATTTTCAGTTGTAGGTTTAAGGGAATCTAATAATTTATTTAAAAAGACAAAAAGAACAATATATTACTAAAATTAAAATCACATTATTATCAAAATTATGACAATACAAAAAAATTTTATTTGTACATGCAAGGCAAAGATTTATTCAATTAAACTGTTTTTGTATTCTTAAGATTTAAAATCTTGTACAAACGAGATATTTTTATGGAAAATGAAATGTTTACTTAAACCAGTATTGCTTAGGATCAAAAAGAACGAGATGCTGTTAATTAATTATACTTTCTTTCTTTAAAAGAATTAAAATTTTTACATGGTAGTTATTTTAAAAAGTAAACATTAAATCTCTTTGTCTTTAACTGTAGTTGTCTTCAAAATAAATATTAATTACGTAACTTTGTTTTTAATTATGTTCTCTATATTCTATTTTGCTTTATGTCAAATATGAATCACACAATCACAAAAAGCTCTGTTTATTCACAGGTAATCAACAATACAAGTTTTTTTATTAAAAAAAAAAAAATTAACAAAATTTACATCTTTATTGTTTTACTTTGTTAAAAATAACTTAAATTCATTAAATATATAATCATAGTAGTAATAATAACAATAACATGAAATTTAACATGTTTAGGTAGTTTTTTTATGTATATAAATTAGATATTAGGTACAACAATTAATTACAACAATCCTCGCAGAAATTCTATAAATTAACTTGCATAAAAATATATATGTATATGTAAATATATATTATGTGAATTCCCTTAAAAATTGCACAATTGCAATCATTCATGATATATAATTTATGTTTGGAATAATATAATTTCTTTAATTTTAAATATGTTAAAATTATCTATAAAATTAATTTTTACCTCTATAATTAATTTTGAAATTACTGATTGTCATATACACACACGAGTACACAAATATACCTGTTTTCCATTTGCCAAAATCATGCACCGAAACTAAAAAATGAGTATCTTACTTTATTATATACAGTTAACGTAATTATTTATAAATTTAATATGTAAGCTATTTCATTATTTATTTAAAAATAATTTTAAAGTATCCAATTATATAGTACCAATATTAGCGTCTAATATATTGCTCATAATGCTTACTTATAACCATGCACTTTTTCTGAATTGCATTATTTTTAAATCTTGTGGTAAACTTGTTTCTTACTTCCTTAAAAGTACAGATTTAAAAAAAAAAACAAAAATAAATAAATAAATAAATAAATATATATATATATATATATATATATATATATATATATATATATATATATATATATTATTTTGTTAAAGAATATAATAGTTCAAAGAAACCTCCAAATACATTTGTAAATTGGGTGTAAAGTCTCTTAAAGTTATCAGGCAAACCGATCCTGAAACAGTATTGATAATAATCAAACGTGATGACTAGAAACACAATATATTTACTAATATTTGAACCCGGAAAACGTAAACATGAATATGTATTTTATCAGGGTTTTACATTTCAGTAAAATTAATAACTGTTAAAAATTAACAGATTAAACATTAAGAGTTAAATTAGAAAATTAACAGAATAATAAATAATTATTCATAATCGGTTATTTAGCTTTAAAAATTAACCATTCACAAATTAAATTAAAATTCTTCCAAATTCGGTTGACATTTATTTATTCTTTCATTTCCGCTTTTTACGACTCCGTAAGGAGTTATTAAAAATAAGGAGTTATTTAATTATTTAAATTTCATTTAAATACAAAATAATTTTATTTCTTAAGAATAGTGAATTTTATTTTTATCTTTTCATCCTATAATCTATCTGTATTCAGATCGGCAAATATTGTTAATTTAAGGTTTTAAACTTAGAAATTATTATAATTTCTGAAACGGAGTGCAGAAAAAAATTTCTTTAAATAATACATAAACTTCTATGAAAATGTTAAAAAAAGTTAATGCTTAGATCCGGTGTTGGTGTTATTTATTAAATAGCTACCAAAAAATATTCGTTTTTACATGAATATGAATGTAAAATTTATGTAATTAATTGACATTTACTTACTAATATAAATTAATATCACATTTACTATTGTTAAAAATCTACAAGAATACATTACACAGCAAATATTTGTACGCAATTATAGTAGTAATAAATTGTTTGTATTTCATATTTATTCGTAATTTGTATGTATTTCCATTAGCAAACATCCAGTATAATTTGTTCATATTAGTAATTATTCACTGAATTAATGGATATTTTACATGTTTATACGATTAAATACATAAAACTTTAGTAGTAATGTCTGCATTCGTGTTTAGCACAAATTCAAAGCTACGGAATATTTGTGTAGTGCTATCATTTGATTTATTTATTCATAATTGTAAATTTCGTAATACATTTCAAGCCACAAAATTTTAAACGTTTCGATTAACAGTACAATTTTACATTAAGTCTTTAGTTCAACGGAAAAAATTAGATTTTATATTTTGATTTTATAAGTGTAAATCCTATATAATATAATTTTAAGTTTCACTTTTGACATCATTACTTGGAATAATTGCGTATAAAAATCTTGTAACAATGCAGTTATCAACAATTAACTTAAAATATTCCATAGTAGGATTAAAAATTTACCGATGAAGAATATTAACCGAGTACTGAGAATTTTCATGTGAATAAATAATTTAATTCTTAATATGAAAAATAAAACTATATTTAATAATTTAAATATGTAATAATAATATCCAGTTTAAAAAATAACTTTTTTTTTAGTTTTTTTTTTTTTTGTTTTAGAATACAGCAAAACTAAAAATATGAACACGATAATTATACCTATTACATCACATTTAAATTAAATTATTAAGCCGCTTTAAGAAGGTTAAAAATGGTAATTAAAGTATTATTATTTAGGAATGTATTACCGAACCCGGAGTATTCTAGTAAAAATATTCTGAAATCCTTCGGAACTCTTTTGTAAACTGAAGTTTACAAGAGCTTAATAATTTTATTTTGTATCCAAACGTTGTTTGGATATTTATTTATTTCTGTACCCATTGAAATATTCAGCAAAAAACTTTTAATAATTACAATTATAATATGTCCTTTAGATATTAACTTACAAAAATGATAATTGAACTCTATAGGAGAAAGCTGAATCTTTAAAGCTGATAATTGAGAACGGAACAGAAATTTGATGTGATTCATTTGATTACTTACATAAATTAGAAGCAATAATGATAATAACATTTGATACGTTTATTTAGATTCTGTACCTTATGTGCAGATAATCTAGAAACATTTTACGAACCTAACAATTACGATTTAGTTAGATACAAAAAATTGTAGCATAATTCCCATTGTGTGTACCGAATAAGTGGTCGTGTTTACAGATTAAAAAAACAATGAACAACCTTTAACCCTTAGGGCCTCAAGGTAACGATATATCGTACATGAGTGATGTGGTAACAGTCTCACTCGTACGATACATCGGTATGTAGTTTTTATGTTCATATATTTCTTCACGTTACTGCTAGTTCACTCATATAGTATCTTTTCTTAAAGTTTAAAATTCGTAGATATCGATAGTATAGGTTGTTTTCATTTTACCATACGTATTTTGGAGGATAATCGATTTAAAAATTCCGATAATCTCTGATGTAAACAGAAGTTTGTTCCGTGCATTCATGGTTATGTTTTGGTTACTCCGTCCGTTTATAAGGGATTTTTTATTGGTATTATAATATTATTTTATGAAATTAGAGTTTCAATTATAGTGTTAGTTATAGTTTTAGTTACCGTGATCCGTAAAATATTCAGATTTATTCGTTAGTTCGGTGTTTTTTTTTCTACAATGTCCGGGCGTTGTAGATGTCTTACCGATGCAGAAATTAATAACTTTTTTGTTGATGATACTGATAGCTATTTCGAATTATCTAGTTATAGTGGGGCTGAAGAAGATGATGAAATAATCACAAGCGATAGTGATGGGGATTCAGAAGAAGATGAGGCATACATAATCATCATTGAACCGGAAGATAATGTCCCTCTTCCACATCAATTTTTGGAACTCCCCGGCCCAAAACATATGCCTAATTCAGGTTCCACACCTATAATTTATTTTTATTTATTATTTACACTTAATTTATTTGAACTGATGGTGAAAGAAACCAATAGATCAGCCGATCAATATTTAAATGTAAATAGAAATAGGCTGTATGAACCATACCGAAAATGGAAAAATATTACCATTTCTGAAATGAAAGGTTTTAAAGCTTGCATACTGAATATGGAGATAATTAGAAAGATTAGAATTACTGGAGTAACTCTAATTAAAATTAGAGTTACTGGAGTACAGTATCATCACATGCAACCCCTTGGTTTGGTAAAATGTTTTCAGCGCACCATTTTAGAATTATTTTGTAATTTCAAAGCATAAATGATACAACCTCCTCTATGAATCATGAGACCTTGCCGTTGGTGAGGGGGCTTGAGTGCTCAGGGATACAGAGTAGCTGGACCGAAGGTGCAACCATATCGGAGAGGTATCTGTTGAGAGCCAGACTAAGGAATGATTCCTGAAAGAGGGCAGCAGCTCTTTCAGTAGTTGTTAGGGGCGTGAGTCACAATGACTTAAACGGCCGTATCAACATCACTCAGTCCTCTGAGTACTGCGCAGCTGAAAGCAATGGAAAACTACAGCTGCTTTTTTTCCAAGAAAATGTGGCTCTCTGCATTTTCACATAGCAACAATGGAAGCGCCTTCCTTGGTAAAATATTCCGGAGGTAAAATAGTCCCCCGTTCGGATCTCCGGGTGGGGACTACTAAGGAAGGGGTCACCAGAAAATTAAAAAATAACATTCTACGAGTCGGAGCGTGGAATGTTAGAAGCGTAAAAAAAGGTTGGTAGGCTAGAAAATTTAAAAAGGGAAATGGATAGGGTGAATGTGGATATAGTAGGAATTAGTGAGGTTCGGTGGGAAGAGGAAGGCGACTTTTGGTCAGGTGATTTTAGAGTAATTAACTCAGCGTCAAATAATGGGCAGGCAGGAGTAGGTTTCGTGATGAACAAGAAGATAGGGAGGAGAGTGGAGTATTTCAAAACGCATAGCGATAGAATCATTGTAATAAGGATAAAATCAAAACCTAAACCGACAACGATTGTTAACGTTTATATGCCTACAAGCGCCCATGATGATGATGAGGTAGAGTGTGTATACGAAGAGATTGATGAAGCAATTAAACACGTAAAGGGAGATGAAAATTTAATAATAGTTGGAGATTGGAATGCAAGCATTGGAAAAGGCAAGGAAGGAAATATAGTGGGTGAATACGGGCTGGGCAAAAGGAATGAAAGAGGGGACCGACTTATAGAGTTTTGCACGAAGTATAATTTAGTAATTGCCAACACCCAATTTAAAAATCATAATAGAAGAATATACACTTGGAAAAAGCCAGGCGATACTGGAAGGTATCAGATAGATTATATCATGGTTAAGCAAAGATTTAGAAATCAACTCGTTGACTGCAAAACTTACCCTGGAGCAGACATTGATAGCGACCATAATTTGGTGATAATGAAATGTAGATTGGGGTTTAAAAACCTGAAGATAAGTTGTTAGATGAATCGGTGGAATTTAGAGAAGCTTGAGGAAGAGGAGGTAAAGAAGATTTTTGAGGAGGACTTCGCAAGAGGTCTGAGTAAAAAAGATATGGTAGAAAATGTAGAAGAAGAATGGGAGAATGTTAAAAAGGAAATTCTTAAATCAGCAGAAGCAAACTTAGGCGGAATAAAGAGAACTGGTAGAAAACCTTGGGTTTCAGACGATATATTGCAGCTGATGGATGAACGTAGAAAATATAAGAATGCTAATGATGAAGAAAGTAAAAGGAACTATCGGCAATTAAGAAATGCTATAAATAGGAAATGCAAACTGGTGAAAGAAGAGTGGATTAAAGAAAAGTGTTCAGAAGTGGAAAGAGAAATGAACATTGGTAAAATTGACGAAGCATACAGGAAAGTTAAGGAAAATTTTGGGGTACATAAATTAAAATCTAATAATGTGTTAAACAAAGATGGTACACCAATATATAATACGAAAGGTAAAGTCGATAGATGGGTGGAATATATTGAAGAGTTATACGGAGGAAATGAATTAGAAAATGGTGTTATAGAGGAAGAAGAGGAAGTTGAGGAGGATGAAATGGGAGAAACAATACTGAGATCTGAATTTAAGAGAGCATTAAAAGATTTAAATGGCAGAAAGGCTCCTGGAATAGACGGAATACCTGTAGAATTACTGCGCAGTGCAGGTGAGGAAGCGATTGATAGATTATACAAACTGGTGTGTAATATTTATGAAAAAGGGGAATTTCCGTCAGACTTCAAAAAAAGTGTTATAGTTATGATACCAAAAAAGCAGGGGCAGATAAATGTGAAGAATACAGAACAATTAGTTTAACTAGTCATGCATCAAAAATCTTAACTAGAATTTTATACAGAAGAATTGAGAGGAGAGTGGAAGAAGTGTTAGGAGAAGACCAATTTGGTTTCAGGAAAAGTATAGGGACAAGGGAAGCAATTTTAGGCCTCAGATTAATAGTAGAAGGAAGATTAAAGAAAAACAAACCAACATACTTGGCGTTTATAGACCTAGAAAAGGCTTTCGATAACGTAGATTGGAATAAAATGTTCAGCATTTTAAAAAAATTAGGGTTCAAATACAGAGATAGAAGAACAATTGCTAACATGTACAGGAACCAAACAGCAACAATAACAATTGAAGAACATAAGAAAGAAGCCCTAATAAGAAAGGGAGTCCGACAAGGATGTTCCCTATCTCAGTTACTTTTTAATCTTTACATGGAACTAGCAGTTAATGATGTTAAAGAACAATTTAGATTCGGAGTAACAGTACAAGGTGAAAAGATAAAGATGCTACGATTTGCTGATGATATAGTAATTCTAGCCGAGAGTAAAAAGGATTTAGAAGAAACAATGAACGGCATAGATGAAGTCCTACGCAAGAACTATCGCATGAAAATAAACAAGAACAAAACAAAAGTAATGAAATGTAGTAGAAATAACAAAGATGGACCACTGAATGTGAAAATAGGAGGAGAAAAGATTATGGAGGTAGAAGAATTTTGTTATTTGGGAAGTAAAATTACTAAAGATGGACGAAGCAGGAGCGATATAAAATGCCGAATAGCACAAGCTAAACGAGCCTTCAGTAAGAAATATAATTTGTTTACATCAAAAATTAATTTAAATCTCAGGAAAAGATTTTTGAAAGTGTATGTTTGGAGTGTCGCTTTATATGGAAGTGAAACTTGGACAATCGGAGTATCTGAGAAGAAAAGATTAGAAGCTTTTGAAATGTGGTGCTATAGGAGAATGTTAAAAATCAGATGGGATAAAGTGACAAATGAAGAGGTATTGCGGCAAATAGATGAAGAAAGAAGCATTTGGAAGAATATAGTTAAAAGAAGAGACAGACTTATAGGCCACATACTAAGGCATCCTGGAATAGTCGCTTTAATATTGGAAGGACAGGTAGAAGGGAAAAATTGTGTAGGCAGGCCACGTTTGGAGTATGTAAAACAAATTGTTGGGGATGTAGGATGTAGAGGGTATACTGAAATGAAACGACTAGCACTAGATAGGGAATCTTGGAGAGCTGCATCAAACCAGTCAAATGACTGAAGACAAAAAAAAAAAAAAAAAAAAAATGATACAAAAAAATGGTAACACAAAAATTTCAATAATTCTGTAAATAATATGAATTTTTAAGTGACATTTTTTTAATTTTATTCAGAAATAAGTTTAGTTTTTAGACAGATAGATTAGATATAAATAGCAAGGATTTTTTTCAAATAAAGAACAAATTCAGTATATTTTTTAAATGAAAAAAAGTTGAATTTTATTTTTTAAATAATTAATCAAGGGTGTAACACCATTTTGGATTGCAGCACCACAATCTACATAGTTTACTGTGTAATTCCAATTTTTTTTCATAATTTTATCGTGTATATTGTTATTTTTGTGGCATTTCTACCAAATATCTACTTTTTCTGAAAAACGTGCTTGATGCTTTTAACTAGTACTTACAAAATAGGCTTGAGGCCGAAAGGGTTAAGGAAATATATTTCAATTTCAAACAAAAAATAATGAAAAGAAAAGACTCTACAAAAAAAATTCAGATTGATACTTGTAACAAAGAATAATGCTTTACAGGTCAGGTTATGTTGAGAAGAGACTATTCGCAGAATTTAGAATTTGATAATAAGTATGTCCAAAGTATATAATTCTCATACAAAGAAACACAACCTAATGAAATAATAAATAAATGAATTGAAGACTAATAGGAATTTTGCAGGTTGTAATTTTGTCCACCTTTATATAACGTGCACATGTATTACAACAAATGCTGATGGAAAGAGACGATTTCTCAAGGAATTAGTTATGTTAAACACAGTTAACATAATTAATAAGTCACTATACGTAGTGACCTAATTGTTATTATTTCTTTTTTGCACATAAACCATTTGTTGTCCGTCTTGTTTTATACCCTTCACTGGTTTTTCTTAATCGAAGTTGATCTAAATTAAATATTAGTTGATTTAACATTAATGGTCTCAGATCTTGATCTGGATAGTCTATACTGCTTAATGTGGTATAGTAACAATTAGATGGAAAGAAACCTTGGTTGAAGTCGTAAAATTAGAGAAATAAAACAAAAAATTATAATTATAACAGCTAATTAAAACATTTATCTGTTGTAATGATAAAATGAATTATGTTTAAAAATTCACTGGTATAGTAATCATAATTTAATAGCAGGTAGTGAATGAAAGAATAGCTTAGGTGGTGAGACTACTAAAATTTAAGGTATTTAAAATTAAATTAATGATTTATTGTTAAAAAATTAAAATATTTTTCCCAACTGATAAGGAAAAAACATTAGGTGAATATCTACATCCACTGAAAATTGATCCTGGGTAATCGCTACATGATGTATTTTTAATGTACATATAAATTAAATCTTACAGAAACGTAATAAGCCGTGTTGGTAATGTTAAATTTTGAAGTAAATGTTCACTGATATTTATTAGTTGAAATTTTAAGTTTATAAAGAAAAATTCCAGAAAAAAATTAAGTAATGGGTTTTGCTTTACATTAAATTTAATAAATTAACACAACTTGCATGATGATCATATATTCTGTTACTATGAAAATAAACAAATTATTTTTTTCGAATTCAAAAAAGTATTTTGTAGTTTTCATCCTCAAAGAGATAATATCCCTAAAGATGATGGTAATAACACTTTAAGGAACGCAGAAACCGTAGCACTTTCAGTAGTTTTGGATCAATATACTAGCACTTCACATTCAACTGTTTAGTTTCTTCCTTTTTACCTCAAGATTTTAATGCTTTGTACATATATACTGTTAAGACTGTAAATACAATAGTCTGTATTTTTGAAGCAGTTAAAATATTTTATTTTTCTACAACTTTGCAAATTAGAGGAAAACTCTTTAAGGTTTTGATATAAATTTAAGGATACATTTAATATTTCAATATAATATGAAAAAAATAACGAAAGAGATAATTTATCTCCAAGTAGGTTAATCGCCGGCCTCCGTAGCGCGAGTGGTAGCGTCTCTGCCTTTCATCCGGAGTTCCCGGATTCGAATCCCAGTCAGGCAAGGAATTTTTTATACGCTACAAAAATTGTTGTCTATCTCATCCTGTGAAGAAATATCTGAACGGTGTTCCCGCAGGTTAAAAAAAAAAAGAAGTTTAAACTGGTAAATTTAAAATATTTGTTTGGTTAAGGAAAAACAATTATAAACTGCTAGTAAACTTTGCAAAAAGATTTTTAAGCCCATCTCCGTGGCGAAGTGGTAGTTTTCGGCCTTTCATATGGAATTATCAGTTTCGATTCCAGGTCAAGCACGGATGGCACTTTTCATAGGCTAAAAAATTCTATCGGGATGAATGACCAAAGCAGTCGATGTCCGAAATATGACAAAAAGAAAATTTTTGCGTAGTCATAAAAAAATTACTTATTGCCTCGATTAACGAAAAAAAAAATTGAATTACTGTATTAATAAATAAGCATTGACCGCATATTAAGTGAAGAAAATTTTAAAAACTTTGTTAAAAAAAAATTATAATAAAACCGTGATTTTATATTCAATATATTAGAATGCTTAAAGATTTAAAAAAACTTTTTATACAAAAAAACCACACACCTGTTTACATGTAGGTAACATGCGTATTTAATAAAAGAAACTACATTGTAATGCGGACGTAGTTGTTTACTATGCCTTATATAATTTTTTTCTAATTTTTTAGGAATATGAATTTTGGTTTTTAACCATAAAGAGAATTACGAACGATTTTTTACGTTATGATATCAATCAAATAAACGAATGCATATGCTTAAGAAATAAGAAGACAGCAAGTAAATAGAGGTAATAAATCATTTTGTTAAATTTACAATGCGTTATGTAAAACACTTTTTATCAATACGTTAACGAAATATATTTTTATAAGATAAACGCATAAACTAAAAAAAAAAAAAAAATACTTAATAAATAAAATAAATAAGACGATAGTAGGATTCTTAAAATTGGTATTTAGACACAATTTCCACAAAAGTCTTTAAATTTTATTAAATGTACAAACTGAGAATAGTAACTGTATTGATTTTCCTTTTTTCCCAGTAAACCTAATTGAAAAAAATGGTTAATCGTTCATTCTATATGTTAGTATAAGGCTTTATGTGTATTTTACTTGTTTTTTTTTTTGTAATTAATTTAATTGTTAATTACATTAACATAATTTTGAATAAATAACAAGCAAATGGCTTCTGAAGGCAAATGATTCGTACTAATTAACTATTACATAATAATGTTGAACAGCAGAATTCCATTATAAACCATTATTTTAAATGGATTACAGCAACTGATAAGTCATTTGGTGTAGCGGTTTACTAGCTAGTTTTTAGATCAGCGAGGAATTATCCTCGCTGATCTAAAAAAAATTTGAATCCTGAAAAGACTAACGTTTTCCCAGTTACATTTTATTTGCGTTATGTTACTCTTAACTTTTATCTAATAACATGTATAGACGTAACTATAATTTTAAGCTTTTCTCCTTATTTTTAGGATGTTTAAACGGCTCTATTGATAGCTTTTACTGACAATACTCATTAGTAGGATAAAGTGAAAAACTAACTTAGTGTGCGGTATAACCGTTGCAATTCGGCCAAAGATAATAACATAACGGACGTAGTAAGGTTCTTTACCAGGCTTACAGAAATTTAAGCGGTTTTTTATTTCTATTTACAGTGTTTTATTAATATTTTTATATAATAGTACTATATTTATGAAATTTTTACTTGAATGATAGAAAAAAGATGTTAGAAGAAGACCAATTTGGTTTCAGGAAAAGTATAGGGACAAGGGAAGCCATTTTAGGCCTCAGATTAATAGTAGAAGGAAGATTAAAGAAAAACAAACCGACATACTTGGCGTTTATAGACCTAGAAAAGGCTTTCGATAACGTAGACTGGAATAAAATGTTCAGCATTTTAAAAAAAATTAGGGTTCAAATACAGAGATAGAAGAACAATTGCTAACATGTACAGGAACCAAACAGCAACAGTAATAATTGAAGAACGTAAGAAAGAAGCCGTAATAAGAAAGGGAGTCCGACAAGGATGTTCCCTATCTCCGTTACTTTTTAATCTTTACATGAAACTAGCAGTTAATGATGTTAAAGAACAATTTAGATTCGGAGTAACAGTACAAGGTGAAAAGATAAAGATGCTACGATTTGCTACGAGAGTAAAAAGGATTTAGAAGAAACAATGAACGACATAGATGAAGTCCTACGCAAGAACTATCGCATGAAAATAAACAAGAAGAAAACAAAAGTAATGAAATGTAGTAGAAATAACAAAGATAGACCACTGAATGTGAAAATAGGAGGAGAAAAGATTATGGAGGTAGAAGAATTTTGTTATTTGGGAAGTAGAACTACTAAAGATGGACGAAGCAGAAGCGATATAAATGCCGAATAGCACAAGCGAAACGAGCCTTCAGTAAGAAATATAATTAGTTTACATCAAAAATTAATTTAAATGTCAGGAAAAGATTTTTGAAAGTGTATGTTTGGAGTGTCGCTTTATATGGAAGTGAAACTTGGACAACCGGAGTATCTGAGAAGAAAAGATTAGAAACTTTTGAAATGTGGTACTATAGGAGAATGTTATAAATCAGATGGGTGGGTAAAGTGACAAATGAAGAGGTATTGCGGCAAATAGACGAAGAAAGAAGCATTTGGAAAAATATAGTTAAAAGAAGAGACAGACTTATAGACCACATACATCCTGGAATAGTCGCATCCTGGAATAGTGGCTTTAATATTGGAAGGACAGGTAGAAGGAAAATATTGTGTAGGCAGGCCACGTTTGTAATATGTAAAACAAATTGTTAGGGATGTAAGATGTAGAGGGTTTACTGAAATGAAACGACTAGCACTAGATAGGGAATCTTGGAGAGCTGCATCAAACCAGTCAAATGACTTAAAAAAAAAACAAAGTTAGAAAAAGATGACCACTCCCATTTCTCGCACTTAGCTGGAGGCATAGGAAATTTTCAGTGTGCGCAAATTGTCGCATAAACATTAGGCAAAATAATTACTTCTACTATCATAATGATTTAAAAATATCATTAATTTTCCTACTGACAGCCACTCGTTTACGGAATAATTTTTCTTGACGAATTGAATTTATTTTCTTGATTGGTTTTTCGGTAGACTTAAATAAATATTTTCAACTATTTTTTTTTTTAAGTTTATAGAGAGATTTTTGCAATATTTTTATTTCCAAAACACTTCACTTTTACAAATCCATTTACAGTTTTCTGTAATAACGAGGTAGCTGGTATACTAAAATCAAACAGTTTAATATGCTTAAAAATCAATGGAACGAGTAGGTTGCATGCTGGGCATGGAGAGCGCAAGACTGAACTTATTATACCACGGTCTGTACGAGTTCCAAAATCCATCATTTGAATTTAGCTTTTACAGTCTATTTTTTTGAAACTTAGGTTTTTTATGTTGGATATAAATGCAACCACTATGAGTGGTAGAAAATTCCGTCATCAGATTTGTGCCAAAATTACAAGGAAAATATTAAAATACATTATATTATAAAAAGTTCAGTTTCATAAAGACTACAAACAAAAACACCAAAGAACATTTTTTAACTAAAAATTTGTAATAGATTTTCTATATGCATTCAGATTGTGTCTGTAGAACTGCATATTTACTAAAGGAAGTTTGATTTTCTCAGTAGATCTTTGGAATTCTTCTGAGACAATATGCACAATAATAATATCATAATGGTAAACATATAAAAAGATACAGAATACGGAACTAACGAAAGAAAACTTAGCAGTAAAAAGCGAAAACGTTAAGATATGTATTGATGTCAAGGTATACTTCATTTAAAAGTAAGCTGGTTGAGGTTGATTTTCTAATAATAGTTAACTTTTTTTGAATAAACAATAATGAAGTAGAAAACTTTTCGTTATTTTATGATGCTTAAGTAGTAGCTAGTTTTAATTTATTACGACGATGAGATTAGTTAATTTTATCTCCATATTAGGTGTCCTAAAAGAAACTTCAACTTGTTTTTAGCTTAAGTTACCAAAACAATAAGTAGTATAAATATAATACGACATCTCATATAATAATTGTTAGAAAAAATGTGAAAATAGAAGGCACACAAATTTACATTATTTTAACAATTTTTACAACAATGTAACAGATAACTGCTGTCGTAATAAAAATTCAAATTATTTCTTATTAATGGGTGATGTATTAACAGTTGATAAAAATGGTACCGGTATAATTTTGGGATTCGGGATAAGAATTCTCGTAATGTGTGGTAAGATTCACAACAGTGAAAAAAACGTCAGAGGTATGTTCTTCTTCTGTAGCTAACACATTAAATTTGAACTAGTGCATTAATGTTAACTCGGTTTTGTAATTCTATTTTACAAAATGTATACCTATAAAGTTTCGAAACTTCATTTTTATGAATTTTATAACGTATCTATAAACTATTATATATTATCTCTTTGAAAGTACTTCTTTCCTGAAGTGGTAACCTATGTAGAGTTGGGTCCTAATAGGATTTTAATTTCTGAAAACAGCCCTGGTAGACAGGATTGCCTTAAATTATCTTTAATATTTTCAATCGTCTAAATTTATTGTCCTTTTAAAGAGATATTCAGTTTAATAAAAAAAAAAAAGAAGCTAGGCAGCTGGATGCTAGGCAGTAGGATGGCTGAAAAAAGTTTCTTGATTTGGCCAGTAAGCTACCAACTAAGAGCAATATGTTAGGTGGCCCCAATCGTGATAGAGAATTCGAGTGTTTTCCACAATTCAGGTTTCCAAATAGGCTAGGGAAAGAATCTCTTTTCTCTTCTTGTTTCCATCCAAGAAAAATATAAACAACGGTGAATTTTCAGCTTACAGTCAAACATTAGATTGTTGCATTAAAAGAAACAATTTTTTGTAACGTTAGAAAATGGAACAAAAAAGCCTCAAATTGGTCTAAAATACGTAGTTATGTAGGCTGAAGGTAATGAAACGTAGTTTTAAACTTTCACTCATGAGTTAGAATATACCACCCAATAATAATCAGTAATTTGATTTTTTGGTTCAACGGAACTAATCTGTCATATTTTAGCAAAAGGTGTTAATTTAAAAATTGTACATTAAAGTAAAAATTTCAGTAGAACTGAAATGCTTTCTCCTTTTAAATCAAGATTTGCATCATCGTATTTTAACTGTATGCACATCGGGTAATTTAGGAGAAGAAGAGAATATCAAGTATTTAATTTTTAGATGTCTGTTATGATCAAGGTACGTCTGGTCAAGTTTGGAGAAAGGGTTCTATCTAAGCAATGATAGTTCGGTATTTTGAACGTTGATCGGATAAGTTTCCTCAGGTCTGTGGGTAAGTAGTGGAGATACAGACCAAATGCTAATACTTAAATATAATAACTAATTGTTAGAATATTAAGTTTGAGTGTATGTATAGTTTTATTAATGCAGTATGAGGGTTTGACTTATGTACAGGGGGGGTTTGAGTTATGTTTTGTAAATGTGGGGTTATTAGATAGATAGCTAGAGAGAGAGAGAGAGTGAGAGAGTGTGAGAGAGCGAGCGCGATAGGGGGTAACAGAGTGTGTGTATTAGAGTCGACGCGAAAAAGAGGGAATATGCGATAGAGGGGCGTCTATCTCAGGCCCATTACGTTACATGAGATAAGGGGCGATAATACTTATGTTAAGAAAGCTGCTGTCAGAATCAAAAAAAGAGATTTAAATTTGTATTTAGAAAATAATGATTTGACTAATAAAATTGTAATAAAACAACGGTGTATCAAAATTCTACAACACCTTCGTTAAAAATACAAAAGAGAGACTTCAGACATAGTGATAATTCTTCTGAATATTTATACATACAATCAAGGTAGTGAAATTATATTAGTAATATGATGGTATTTGCGGGGAATTATACAGATTGTTCGATACCGTAGAGGTATAATAATCCATTTAAATTAATAATAAGTACAGTTTTGTAATTATAATGAGTAAAATGAATGAGAAAGAAATATCACAAAATTATTTTAGTCCTGACAGTGTTTATAAATGGACAATTATAGGTTGTCTTGTATGTGCTATTCATTTACAGAATTTGACAAAAAATTCTCATTGAAAGAAATTAAATTTTCTTTGAAAAGATTCTTGATATTGAGCTTATTTCCTGATAAATGAAAAAAAAGTTGCAAAAGTAGAATTTGGTAACAGTTAAGAGAAATGAAATATGTACTTCCTTTTTTGATGACATATTGCTGATTTAAAAATACAAAAATTTGCAGTGTTGTAAAATATAAAACGGTAAAGGTTTTATTTTATAGGATCTTTCCTATTGTAAATTTCTTATCTATGAACAAATATGGTCAGATATGGCAGTTAATTTATAAACGCTGATTTAAACAAATTTCTTGTAAATAAATGGAAACAAGTAGCTTTATTATCCTAACCACTCAGCTGGTAATCCGACGGAAAGGTTGATAGTATGATTAGAATTATTGATATTGTAATATCAATAAAATATTGATATTGAATTTTTAGCTCAGGACTTACTTGATTTATTTTTGATTGTTTAGATAATTTTTATTACACGCTTACTGCTCGGGCCGTTCCTGTTTGACTACATTGCTTCTCATGCCAAAATAGATGAAGCGTCAGTTTTATTTTATGTACAGAAGAAATATTAAATAATATTTTATATTAATAAAGAGACCGTTGAAATTTGGGTGTAAGGTATTAATCTGATGCTTAAAAATTAATATGAAAATTTTGAAATCTGTGAAGTTGTAGACTAAATAATTTCAGTCGTAATACACTAAATAAATATCAAAGTTTTCCATCTGCAAAGTTATCATAGTTACCTTGGTTCAATTTTAATTAATTCTATAAAAATATAATATTTTAGCAAAATATAGATACATATTTTTTTAAGAAAGGAGTATCGGAATGAATATTGATGAATATTCAATGGAAAAATGTAACAATTTCTTGTTTAAGGCCACTATTATTTTGAAGATTGAATGATTTACTTTACAAAGTTATACTTATTCAGTTATCTAACTTTGTGTCTTCGAATTTCATAAGTATCATACTTTTATACTCACAGTTAATTAATATAGTACTGGTAATTGATATTGAGATTTTCTTTCCTCTATAGAATCTATTTTAAGTTAAGAATCCCTATCTTCTAAACTTTGTCTTTTAATTCTTTAATATTCAAATGACTGTTCATATACAAGCAGCTTTTTCTGCAAACGTTTATTTGCTCTTAATTTAATAACAAAATGACGGTGTGTTTATAAATCAGGATTGTTTTAAATAATAGTAAACAAAAACAATTCTACTAGCATAAATATTAATGTTGTAAAATTCGTAAATTTCTTAAACAACCAAAACGAAAAATTGTCACAGTATGGCTTTAAAAAAAACCTACAGTTAATTTTTACAATAACAAAAACTTCACTTTTAGTATGTTATCTACTGATAAAACAAAAGCCTTTAACTGAGCTTCGTGAAGAAGAGTTTTTTCCTGGACTGAATGGGAGTAAGATACAACTGATATAAAATACGAGTAAATATTTTCATTTGAACCTTACCACCAAAATACTTACAAATTTAACTTCCAATATTTATCTTTAATTCCTTTAAATTTTTAACTGTATTTTTTCTCTAAAAATTATAATATATAATTAAATTTCATTAGGAAACAATTTTAAATAAATTTATAATCAATATATTTATCATTAGTTTTCTTTGAATTGTTATAAAATTAAAGTCAGTAGAAGTTTGTTATATTCTTATATTTAAATAATTTTCTTGTTATAATCAGTATGGCTACTGAACCTGGCTACCTTTCCCGCGTTTAAGCAATTTAGATACATTCAAAAAAATATTTATGAACCAGATATCTAGTTTAATATTATCCACTGAAATGACAAGGCTAACATGTTTTCTAGTTTTGAAATTAAACATAATAGTCCCATGAAGTTCTTTTTTAATTTTTTAATGTGTATGTAGTATTTAAAACAAACATGGAAACACTCATGTTAGAGAAAGGAGTTTTTATTTGAATATAGTTTGGTAATAATTTATTTTATGTTTCCGAAATAGTTATTAGTATTTTCTTTGGAGGCTTGAATTTAATCAAATCATGTTCTTTATAACATAAATCTTCATACCGTTAATGGTAGGACATTTTAAAATTGTAACAATACCGTATTCAGTATCCCTGTAAATGAGGATATGGAATTTATTCATGTCCGTATAATAGCAGAATGGGCAACTTAACAAGTGGAGTTGTTGAAATTCTTCAGGTTAATAAAAATATCTGGGTGAACAAGTAGGCAGCCAAATAGCTTATTGGAAGATATTTGCTACATTAGAATAAATATATAATAATTTTAAATTGCATGTATTTTATTTAAATATAAGTCACTGACGACATTCTATACGTGTAAATTATTTTTAACTAACTAGGTATTTATTTCGAATATACAATTTTATTCCCGCACTAGTATAGTCTTTTGACTATACTGGTGTAAAAACATATGGTAAATTATTTTTTTTGTTACTTTATACAAATAAATATTCTATTTCAATCAGAATGAGAAATGAACAAAATTTTGGAAAACAGATTTAATTAAAACAAGAAATGTGTTTTAACTATTAAAGTTGTAGCGTTCGGTAATAACAAGGTGGAAATAGGGATGTTACATAGGAGCTGGGGTAAAATATCCTATGTAAGTCTTATGAGAAAAAAGAAAACTAAGCCAGATAGGTTAGTACCAACAAATACAGTGAACTGTTTTAGATTTTGAAAGAGTATATGAAGAAGTTAAAGGTTTTTTCTGACAGATGACACTTTCTGAGCGTTAACCATTTTAATTAAAAAAGAATTCTGTTGCAGTTAAGTTCGTCAGAATGGTGGATTTCCGGTTTTAGTTAAACTTAAAAAAGGTGTTATAAAACACATTTGTTAGGTTTTTAACTCTGGTTCCTTATCCAATTCTCTTGTGAAATTATAGGTCTTTATTTCCAATAGGGTTTACATCATCCCACCAAGTTTCGTAAATATCGGTTAAGATTTGCGTCCGGTAAAGCGGACAAAGATATCTTATGCGTACATACATATGTATATAAAAAATTACCGAACGCAGTAGTGTTTCCCAATTCTTTGAGAATCCGCTAAAAAAAAAAAAAAAAACTTATCCAGAAGCTCGACCATGACTTCACCAAGAATACTTCTTTATTAAGTGTTAGTGTCTAGGATGTAAAAGTATAAATAACTCAGTTACAATCATAATTTGTAAAATATAAGTACGTTAAATAATTGAATTTGATTCAGCATCTTATTTAGTTATTTTTTTTTAACAGTTACATTTTTTTCTGTTCTAAATCGGTTGTTCTGTTTTGCTTTAGAAGAACTTCTGTTATTGTTTACATTTTAAGTACAAAGCACAAAAATATCTTTCTGTCGATTCAATCATTTTGTAATTAACGTCATTAACAACTAAAAATTTCAAATGAGCTAAAATAATTTACTACATTATTTTATTAGCGTATATTTTCTAAATTATTTATTAAAAAACCAATGTAGAATACAAAACAGAAATACGTTAAAGTTTAATTTAATTACATACAAAGTTAATAAGTAAATTTCTTTTATACTCTTTTAAAACAATATTTTTTTTAGATGAACCACTTTTAAAATGTTACAACGTTAGGATTTTTGTAAAAGTCGTTGCTATATAAACACTGAGAAAAATAATTTTTGTGTTATTCAAAAGGAAAAGTAGTAGTAGGCCAGTTAATTTTTTTCAGATGAAAATTAAACTTTAATTAAGATAATTACTAAACATCAATAGGTAGTTAATATATGTATATTAAATAATAAAAATAAAATCATTAACGTACGGATTATCCGAACTGGAGGTATTATTTCACAATGTAAATGATGGACAAGGTGTATGTAATAAATGATACTGAATTATTTATAACAATTTAGACACAATAGCTAGAATAAGACATTAAGATAAAACACAGTATTTGAATATTTAATTTCGTACATTTATAACAACAGTAGGTATAACAATTTTGTGATTAATATTAAGTACAGTTAGAATTGGAAGTACAATAAACTAACGGATTAAAATTAAATAAATTTTACTCTACAGCATGTTTTCAATTAATTTCATTCAGTAAAATTATAACATTATTCATGGGTCATAAAATATTTTTTGTGGCCTAATACATAAATTGTTGAAAGTATTTCATAATACACTACCAAATTGATTGTCATATGTTGCAAATAAGTACCCTTTTCCTACTTCTGGTATTTTAAATGAATTTCTACTTCCACTTAAAGAAATCCGCTTGAAACCGCTTTTGTAACAATTCTGAAACAGATAAACACCATTTTTATTATTACAAATATTTAAAAAAAATCAAATATAATTTAGTTATTGCTCAGATTTTGAGTGATACTAGATTTTCTATTTAAATATTAAGTATTCTACGCCAAATATTTTGGCTCAATTAAGTTGCAAAAGAGAAGGGGGTTCCACTGAACTACCAATTTATGACAAACATATGTTTACAACTGTTTATCATTTTAAACATTTATTATCTACTAGATTTCATCCTTTTTCAGATTTTTATAAGAAAATTCTTATACAACCAAGAAGTTATTATGGATCAATAAACTATACAAATGTATGTACATTGTTAGTTTATCAAAAAAAAAATGTAGTGAATCAATCTACGGCCTTGTCGGAGTATCGTTCAAACAAATTGAAAAATATCTTCGATCTTTTTCATACGAGTGTAGCTAATACCGCCTACTTATAGAATTTAGAGTAAAACCTGTAAAATTAATGCTGTACTTCGGTTTAAAAGTTAAAATTGCATTCAAATATTGCCGAATTGTCACCAGATATGTTTGAGCTGATCTCAACTACGGCTGAGGTAAACATCGTGTTTTATCTCAGACTTAATAGCTCATTTTAAACAATAAAAATATAATATATAATACGTCGTATAATATATAATAAATATATAATGGAAATATACGTCCAGCGTTTCTATTTATGGCAGATCAAGTGGACTGAATCGTCCGTTAGCTGATACACGGGTGGTATTTTTCCTGATATGGGAAGTGTCGAAGTTGTTAGGTGGGTTTCCTCCAATCGACATATTACACAGTTTCTTTCTGGTCATGGCGCTTTTCGAGATAAGTTAGCCAGATTTTTTTTGATTAATTCAGTGTTCATAGTGTTCCTAGATGATGTGCGCCATGTCTTTTATGTCTCCTCCAGGTACAAAGCTTAACGAACCAAAGTAGTTAAAGAGCTTTTGAGGTTCGATATTGGTTTTGATCTGCAAATTAATTGAAAAACCAAAAGAGAATAGAATATAGTTGATGAATTCCTTAGATTCTTAGCCCTATGAAGAATGACTGAGGGGGTCTGATGCTTTCACATATGTTTAGTTAGAATAACAACCCGGGCGGCTAGAGGGGCCTTCCTTTCTCATTAGTTCGCCAAGATAGGCGTTTTGGCATCGATTCCAAATAAGCCGAGATATTTGCTATTAGGATGTGAATGTATGTGTGGTGAATACTGTGATGGAAATGCAGTGTGGGAGGATGTAGACATTAACAACGCTTTCTAAAGCGGACTACAGAGACACATACGGTATCTCTTTATTAAAAGCTTATTAAATTTGCGAATTTTTTTCTTGATATTTAACTTAATCAAGAGGAGTTAGAGTAAATTGAATTTTTAGATAAAATTATCGTTGCTGTAATGAACATTTGTTTTTTTTTGGTATGAGGATCGTATTTTTGGTGTTTATGAACTCAATAATGTAATGATCCGAGTGCATAGTTTAATTGAAGGTAGATATGGAAGAGTTTTAGTAAGAAACCTTCCAGTGTTAGAGGAAGGCGCGGGGATCGTGCTTCCGCGAATCGGTTAATTTGATAATTGAAATTAGTTATTTATGGTTGTCGTGGTTGGAAAAGTCGACATGAAGGCGATAGTAAGTTATGAAAGTACACTGATGGAAATATCTGTCGAGGCATTTCTATTCGTGGCATGCTGACAGAGGCCAAACTATTTAGTATGATGTGTTATATGTTTAGAGCGTCTAAACGACGACGTCTAATGAATCCGCTTTTTGTTGATTATGAAGAGATGGAAAAATTCATAATATGTAATTGAAATTGTATTTTATTTTATTTTTTTATTAATCAATTGGAAACTAATAAAAAAATGTAAAAGTATAATAAAAAAAAAAAAATAATAATAATAATACATAAATATATATATATATATATATATATATATATATATATATATACAGCAAGAACAACAATTGTGGTTATACAATGCTACCAGAATACGTTTACGAGATCCATTGCAGAGGCACCACGGTTCGCACGGAACGAAGAAATTCACAACTACCTAGAATTATCTTTTGTTCGCAAAGATGTCAAATGGTTCGATATAAGTTATATATAGCGGTTAGATAATCATATAAACTTTCTAGCAGTTAATCTCCTAGACAATAGCGAGGATGACCAGCAACTGAAACGTCTACATGAGTCTTGTGATAGACTTTTATGGCAGCCATGTAGAGAATGTGAAGAGGTCGAGAGGCCGAGGTGTTTGGTTTGCGGTTTCGAGCCGGGCCAGTACCGGAGCGGAACGGTGATCATAATGCACCGGATCAAAATTTCGAACAGTTGCCCATCTCCCGCCTGCGGAGGAGGTATGGTACACATATGTTTTTTTTTCCCCTCTACTCCCCTGGGCCGGACCGACTTGATGGTATTACGCCACCCAGGGGAGTGTCCGTTACTCTAATTAGCCCTCCCCACGTACCGGCATGGCAGGTCGGGCTAACCGGTGGCTATTTTGAGGTTTCTTTCATTTTTCTCCTTTATGGCACCGCACCACACCATACCTCAATGCCGTGGCGTGGCCCATGGATCATTTGTTTTTTTTTATTCCTACCAAACACACCCAAGGATTCCTCAGCAGATCATTGAAACCAGCACACCTCAGCCTGCTGGCTCTCATTGCTGAGGCTGTCCGCCCCACCTAACAAACTAGTACCCCATATTTCTTTCATCTATGCTCTTTTGCTTTAAAACTGTTCTTATGTAATCAGCAACCTTTTTCCATTTTACCTCACTATCAAGCATATAATCGACTGTTTCCTTCGGCGTTTTCCTTCTAACACCTGCATACTGCCTTAACTCCTGCCATTTGTGGCACCTCAAAATGATATGCTCAACATCATCTTGTTCTACACAGTACATACACATAGGCTGATCTCTTTTGGCAATTTTATGAAGATATGCATTGAAACAACCATGCCCTGTTAAAAATTGTGTAACATAATAATCCATTTCACCGTGACGCCTACTTGTCCATATTAATATGTCAGGTATTAATAATCTAGTCCAATTAGCTACCCCTGCATCCAGCCATCTTTTCTGCCATAAGTTATATATCTCTTCTTTTACTTCATTATCTGTTCTGCCTAAGTATTAATATATTATCACATATGTGATGAACATCTTTCTATGCCTCGTTGAGGAGCTTAGTCTCCTTCATTCATCTCAATTATCTTGTTATGTTAATATTTGTTTTATTTTACCAAATGATAATGATGTTATAAATTCTTTTTATTTGTATTTTATTAGTTTGTGAATTCTTGTACCTATATGATCTTATTCAGTGTGAATTTGTTTATGTATATATATATAAATGTAAAAAAATTATTTATATCTTTACGTATACGTACGTTTTATTGAGGATGTTCGTTTAAAGCCCGTTACATGCTTTTTGTAATTCGATTTACTTTGGGTTCCTTACTCATTACCGATTTTAAATAAAGAAATTTTAAGCTAAAGAAATATATACATTGAGCAGAAAGTAAGAAAGTATCAAGTGTTTTAAAACAGGAATATTGGGTAGAGATTTCATACGTTAAAATACAATCTGAACATGCTGATTTTATTTTTTTAACGAAATATATTATTAGAAATACAAAATTCTTATCCATTTACAAAAAGTGGTTATTATTCTACTGAGCTTAATTCACGAACGGTATCTAATAACGATGATGGAAGTTTTTCCTATGTACATAAACAAGTAAGATGAAAAACACAAACAAGACAGATAATGAAAAAGATACGTAATATTTAAAAAAAAAATCTATTTTTTAACAGTATTTCTTATACAATAAATTTAATAATAAATATGAAGAAATTTTCATAAATTACATTGGAATTGAGTAAATATGTATATATGAGTTAGAACGCATAATTAGGGAGATACGGATTTTCCACACCACAGGCTTGTCGTTATCAGTAACAATAATAGGTTATGAATGAGTCATCTTAGGATAATGGAACTGTAATAATTTATTTTTATTTTATTTTTTATTTTATTTTATAATTGTGTAACAGAACAGTTACAAAACCTTTGTATGCCACACAATATCACATAAAGTCGCAAAAGAACACCCACATATAAATTAAAAATACAATATTCAAAACACAATAATAATAATAATAACAATTATGCAGTCAAATACAAAAAAATAATTAGAACTTTAAAAACGGTAGCTACGGAGTGATAATAAAAACACATAGATGAAAACATCCAAAAACAAAAAGACAACATTACTAATACATTCCAAATAAAACAAGTTATAAGCAATAATCCTTAAAAAAAACAACAATAATTTCAAAATCAAGAAAGTGAGCATCACACCAAGGACAATGATCCATCGCCACGTAACCCTCTCAAATTTTTGACGAAGGTTGCCTCATCTTCCCAAAAGCTTAGCTTATCCTGGAACTCCACTGCAACACTGGTACAACGCTCAATCGGAGACACGGTGGAACCAACCGGCGTTACAAATTGCCTAAAAGACCTCACTGACCTGGCCTGGTTCCGCAAGACAACATGATAACGCGTCGGAAGTCTGTTGTGCAGAGCTTTATAAAAGAAAACCAAGTCAAAGTACGTTCTTCTATCAGATAACCTGGAAAGGCCTAATTGCCTCAACATATCCTCTCTATTAGCACCAACAAAACAATCTCCAAACTTAAAACGCATCCAGTTCAAGAACCTATCCTGAACACCCTCAACCAGATCAGAGGCAAAACGTCGTGTACTATTCCACACCACGGTCGAGTACTCCAAGCGACTCCTCACTAAAGACTTGTACAGCAGGTTACAAGTGGAAATATTGCTAAACCGTCCACAAATCCAAAGGACAAGACCAAGGTCCCGGCGTGCTTTACTGACAATCCGAGCAACATATTCGTGAAAATACAACTTCGCGTCAAATAAAACCCCGAGGTCCTCAACCAATGTCTCAGCAACAATAACGTGCGTACCAATCCTATAGCTGAAAACAGAGCTCGACGTCTTACGAGACAAAGTCAAATGTTTGGTCTTCCGAAAATTCAAGGGCATACAATTGCGGTTAGCCCACTCAACAACCTTGTTAATATTCAATTGTAGCAACAGGTGATCCATACTATTTCTGATCGGACAATATACAGTCGTGCTTAGTATGTTTCATATCCTACAAAATTTTATTCGACATCAATAAACTAGAATTGATGTGTGAACCTGTTGTTTCTGGGTTAAATAATTGCTGGATAACGAAATAAAACCAAAATTTCATTTAAGCGTAAACTTCCACTAATTCAATGAATTTAGATACTTCTCATACCACGGTGTTTAGCAATACAATTTTGTGAGGATATAACCTGAAACGTGTGCCTACATTTTACGATATATAACCTAATATTTAAATTAGAAATGGAATTTTAGTACAAAAATGTTTCATCGATTAAAATTGCAAATAAGAGTATATTAACTCTTATTTGTTTACTTGTTTAAGTATAAACATAATGTTTAATATAAAAATTAATGTTCACTTTTTGTAAGGAAATAAATTAGCTATTCTAATACACTGTAAAATAATAATTGCAGAACTAGTATGAATTTGGAAATCTGAGTAGTACTAAAAATCAAACTAATTATAAAAACTGAAAATCTGTATAGATTAAATAAAAAACAAGGTGTGTAAATAACAGAAAATTTGTACTCTCACGTTTGTAAAATATTTTAGCTTGTTTTTAGTTGTTTTCAACTTTAATGAAATCGTGAAATCTCCTGTGGGATTCCCAGCGTTTTGCAAAACGCAAGACATGTTGTTGGTACAACTGTCTGTTTCTCTCAATGGCATTTGACACGATATTGCACTTACAGCAGGTGGAAATAGAACTCCAACCTCATAATAAAATCCTTCACAAGAACATTTGATAATATTTTATCAATAAAACTTTCCTCGTCTTAATTTATATTAGAATAAAAAAACATAAAATATGTAAGATACTAATTCAAGCGAATGATTATTAGAGCTGGTTTATCATCAAGTAAGTTAAACACATAATTCAATATAAATTATAATAGAACGAAGTATTTATATAAATAAATAAGCATATTTATTATTATATTTGTATTTATTCCCTGTTCTTTAATGATTTACCCAAAATTTATAAAATCGAATTTCTAAATTTAATGGAAGACTTTTTGCTTTTATTAAATTTGTATTTTTTTGTATATTTAAATATTGCATATTTTACTTTAATTTGAATTTATTATTTTAGTATATTGATAATTGTATCCCATTTGCATTTCTTATAACTCCACAATACGGGTAACTCTTAACAATCTTCTACTGGCTAGAGTTTACTAAAATCGAAAATTAATACGGCCACATTAGAAAACGTTGATTCTTAGCACAAACTATTAAAGATATTGGAGATATTAAAGATATTAGAGAATTACTCATAATAATTATATGTGTAAAATAAATACAGAGTGTCCCAGGAGGATTCTTCTAACCTACATAGGCTTATTTTTCTTATTAAAATAATTTAAAAAAATCATATAAACATGGATCCAAAACGCTTCTTTAGCGAGTTACGGCTAGTGAAATATTTTGTTCCGATTTCTATTCCACCGCTGAAATAAAGCCCTACTAAAATTCTGGGTAGGTAAATTAAGGACGATTTTAGTAAATTCTTATGGTTTTTGACCACCCTATTTCGTAGAAAATAATGGTGATACAGTTCTTTGAGCGATTTTTAAAACTTTTTCAAATCAGAAACGATAAGAAACCACTAAATTTTCCCCTTAATATACCTTCCCAGAATTTCAGTAGGGTTTCATTTCAGCGGAGAAGCAGAAAGCGGAGCGAAATATTTACTAGTCGTAATTCGCTAACGAAGCGTTTTGGGACCCAAAAGGATTTTGAAAAGGATTTGTATATGAACTAAACTTTTTTCATTATCTTAATTAGAGAAAGACACGTATGAATTTTAATAGAATCCTCCCGGCACACTCTGTATATATTTTTCTTAAATCAATTATTTTAGAAATAAATAGATTTTTGTATTTTAGCTATGTACTGAAAGAAAAGAATTATTTACACAGTTTGCAGTGTAAATTATGTGTAACATTAACTAATATAGTAACTAAGGACAACGTCTCTTTATCATTGGACTAAAAAAAGCTAAATAAGAGGCTTGTCTCGAATGAGATTATTATGTTTGGCTGCTGAATTAAGAACTCAATTTGATTCCCAGCTTGGATTAAATTAAAAAAAAAAAAAAATTCTAAGAATCCCAGATTACTAACTTAAATCACACTGCATGGCACATTATAATCCTTAATCGGATGCTTTTATTTTTACAAACTAGTATTTATTGTTTTTATATTCAGTCATTTGACTGGTATGATGCAGCTGACCAAGATTTACTATCTAGTGCTAATCGTTCCATTTTAGAATACTCCCTACATCCTACATTCCTAACAATGTATTTTCCATATTCCAAACGTTGCCTGCCTGCACAATTTTTCCCATCTACCTGTCCCTCCAATATCAAAGAGACTATTCCAGGATGTTGTAAGATGTGACATAAAAGTATGTCTCTTATTTTAGCTAGATTTCTCCAAATACTTCTTTCTTCATCAATTTGCCTCAACGGCCTCTTCATTTGTAACTTTATCCACCCATCTGATTTTTAATATTACCTTATATCACCGCATTTCAAAAGTTTCAAATCTTTTCTTCTCAAGTACTCGATCGTCCAAGTTTCATTTTCATATAAAGCTACGCTCTTAACGTGATTGATTGATTGATTGGTCGAAGGTAGGCGCTTTAGCGGCAAGCCACTGTTAGTTAGATTTGAGGTGATTGAATTGTATAAGCTGTTGGTGGAATGGTGACTGCACTGTCGAGGGCATGGTTCCCATGCAGCCGTGAGGTGTAGCGGCATCTCGACGATGGTTTTTGAGGTGAATTTCACGCGGGACTCTGCGATGGAGCTGAGTGGGAATAGGAAGTCTGTTAACCTAAGTCTGGGGTATGAACTAAAGTTGAGTTCAGTAAGAGATTTTAGGACTAAATTTCGTTGTTGCGATCAACCTTTTTGTTGGTATGTTTTGTTTAATTTGCCTCGTATTACGATATTTTCACGAAATTGGCTCAATTTAAGTAGAAATAGGCGCGGGGTTCGTGCTTCCGCAAACTCGGTTAGCTAGTTCAGAGGGATACAATGAAGGTTATTCAAGATGTCCGGATGAGGCGTACAGCGAAGGCAAAAGCTGAGTTAACAAATCACCGATGCAAATGTCTACTGAGGCATTTACATCGGTGGCATCCCAACCCAACAAGGCTAGGCTTATCACTATGAGATGTAAAAAGTCAGAGGACGATAGACGATTCACGTTAAAGTCCAGCAGGGCTAGAATCATGAGGAGTGGTGTGGCGACCGGAACGTCATTATACGGGTGTCTTTCCCTACGGGGTTGGGATGACGGTGGTTTGAGGTCTAGGGGATGTGAAACACGAAGATATGTCGAAATTTTCCGGAAGTCGAACCATGATACCTATTACAATAGGTTGCTTTCTTACGATATCTACCTAATAAAACATTCAATATTTAAATGATTGATTTTTGGAACTATTTATACAAATAAAAGCTAAATATTTAAATACACTACACTTTTGTGTACATTACTAAAATTGTTTAATTTGTAGTCAAAAAAGAATCTATATTATGGAAAAATATTCTTCTCACCACAGTAACTTCACTGCAGCTTGAAAACAGAGTATATTAATTAAAGGATTACTTTATTATATCATAAAATCCATCATATATTTTATTCGGTTATGATTTTGTTTTTGGGAGGGTTACTCATTAATTCAGTTTGTTCGTGACTTAATTTATTTCTCCTTCCTTATAAATTGTTATCTTGAAATAAAGTAGTATGTTTAATAAGAAGATTTATGATTACACTTAAGTTAGAAAGAGTTTCATAAACGATTATTTAATTTACTTTTCAATAGAGGCCAGTTAATGAAAACTGAGAAACTGAAAACTGAATGAAAACTTATATATAACTCCAACTGATTACTACGCAGACAGTTAAAACAAAAATACAAGAAATGTTAGCCGTATTATACTCGGAAAGTGAATTCACAACCTACAATTAATTTTAATTTTATTAAAAAAAAAATTATTTCATTATAAGGCTCTTATTTTACATCTCATTTAAACTGAACGTCAAAAAAACATTTTTCACGAGTTTTAATTCCTTATAAATTTTCAATTCTTTTCATCTTACTCAAATTTTCCTTAGTAAAAGGAAATTTCTTAAAATATATTACCCTATTATAAATGTTTATTTTTCTCATTGTTCCTAAGCATTTATTTGATATATTTTATAAGAAATTGCTTTCTATTAAAACTATTTTATTTAGGTATTAATTTATAAAAAGGAAGCGTTATTCTAATTTTTACTCTCGTATTTTAAAATTATTGAAGTATTACAATATGGAAGAAGGATTATATTTTTCCCATACTTATAATAATAAATATGAATATATCCTTTCTTGTTTTTTTATTCCACTTATCTTTTATTAAATGTAGCAATATTTATTTAAGCTAATCGAAATGAAATATTTCAGTATAAAACAAAATTATTTAAGTGGCTCTAATGATTTTGTAGCCGGTGTGAGAATTAATATTATAATAACAGCTTGAATCGAAACAAATGGGATTTGTTTATCTGAAGTTAATTAAACGGAAGTAGCTAGGTTAATAGAAATAAGTAACTGCCAACCCTAGTGACGCGGTTGAAATAGAATAATGCCTTTCCATTGAAAGGTACAAATAAAATTTTCCTCAACATTCTCTATAAACAGATTACCAAACAATAGAGAATTAAAATATTTATTTTACTCTGTTATTCGAAACTATTGTAGGATATTATTATAAGAAAAACTAGAAACTTTTACAAAGTTAAATATCTTTTAGTTCAGGATAAAGATGGTTTTAAATCAAAATAATTGTTTTATAACGTAAATAAACTTTAATTTAAATTTACATTTCTTCTAAATAACCATAAGAATAATATTAAGAACTAAAACAATAATAATAACGAAAGAAAGAAATAGCAATTACTATTTGTTTTGTTACTTATATCTACTGAATAATTTATATCATGGAAAGTGTTATTCAAAGAAGTTATTATTTTAAGCTTCTCTATTTCTTACAAAGTAGCGAAGAATTTTCATTTAAAGTATCCCATTTCACTGAAAAATACATGAATAGATAGATATATGAAACTAAACAAAAACCATTAAAATAAATAATAAATTGTTTAAATATAAAATGGTGAATTAAAAAGTGATAAAAATTATCTTTAAGCGTAGGATTAAATTATTTAAAATTAGATAAATAACAAAGCTTCAAAAATGATCTTTACAACTTTGAATTTGTACAGAATTTTTATAAGGACTTTTATTATGATGATTTTAATAAAGCCCAACAGAAACGACGTAAATATTTTTTAAAGCCTTACCTTTTTCATTTCAATGTAAGAGAATTTTCTTGCACGCAAAATCTCTAAAAGAAAATCTCCTTCTCACCAATCTAAGTGAATCATTTCTGTGTAAATTTATTGAGTTGCAAAGTAATTCCTTGCTACTTCGGTAGGGTTTGATAGACAAGAGATATTGATTTAAAAAGATTCAACAAAAATAAAATATGAAAAACCATCAAAGCAGGAAGCAGATGATACTGAGGGAATAAAAAAATATTTAAATCACAAGCTAACTAACATCAACCGCAGGAAGCTAAATGCAATTGATCAAAAATACCAACTACAGTTTTGAGTGATTTGAAAGTTATAATTTAAAGATCTTGGATTACTTAGTCATCGAAACCTATCAGTGAATGCAAAATTTAAAAAAAACTGTGCGAAATTTCGTAATAAATTGTTAGGTTTTTTAAAATTTTTTTATCTATTTGATCGTATAATCTGTTTTGTATATCAGTGCAGACGTTTTGATACAATTTATATAAAGATTGATGATATACTCATGTCATAAAGTAATGAGAAGATTTTTTGCCCAACTCAGTAATAGTACTTTAAGGAAAATAATTTCCGGGAAGTGGTTACAGGATTTTGATTATGAAAATGTTATTCTTCAGAAAACCCCTTTTAAAGAAAGCGCGATATCACAATATTTTTTTTAAATAGCTATTTTTGACAACTAGAACGTATTATTGGTTAATTGAATGGAATACTCTGTCATTAATTGTAATCTCTTGCAAAGTTTATTAGCTTGTAATAACACAAGTTTTCAAAATTTTATTTAAAATATTTTAAATGTAGTTGTAAAAATATTTATCTAACATTCAGCTCTTCCACTAGACTTGCAATTTGTAGAAAGTTCTGTACACGCCCATTAAATTGAAATGTGAAATATCTTCTCTGAGCAGGAGAGAAGGGAATTAAAAGAAAGCTTCGGATACGATTTGATAACTAATAAATGCTTTTTGTGCTTGTATCTGAGGCCATCCCGTATTTTTCACATATCTTTAATAGCGTTTTTCGAACTACGAACTTTCCGACAGAACGGAAGGTGTCGTAGACGGTAATGATCCCGAACCCGCTTAAGCCAAGCCATAATTCAAGCTTCATTCAAGCCGATAAGCCTGGCACCTATTCTATAGAGGGTATGTGAAAGATTACTTCTTCGGCAATGGCCGATTAGGTGGAAGATCGAATCCAGACGAAGGGCTTCAGACGTAGTCACTCATAAATCGAAAAACCACACAAGATTGTCAATGATATCAGCAAGTCCCTAAAAGAGAAGGTGTATTTCGCGGCTGTATGTTTTTATGTCCAAAAGGCATTTGATAATGTCCAGTTTCTTGGCCAACTCTATAAATTGAAAAGGAACCTTTCTGAACCGTATTAATTGACCCTAAACAGCTACCTGGAAGAAATTTTTCCCAGATTAAGTACACTCAAGACTTGTCTGAATTCTTTGATACTGGGTTTGCTGTTTCTCAAGGCTCACTTGTGGAGCCAGTACATACTCGGTCTTCATTACCTACCGACTCCAGAGGACACCACAGTTGCTTCGTTTGTGTATAAAACTACGTTTCTGGCAGTGGATGTTTGACCCTATCGTATCTTCTGCTAAACTTCAAACTTTATTGGATCTAATTAATGAATGGCTAACTAATTGAAAGAGGAAGGTTAATCCGGATAAATCTATATATATTAGGTTTGTGGTGAGGGGGAGTTACTAACTGCCTGCGGATGGTGTTTTCATCCCGCATGCTAACAGCATTCGATACCTAGGCCCGAATTTTGATCACTGTCTACATTTAGATGACTGATCTAGATGCAGTTCTAGGTATTCATGTCAGGGAAATAGTGGAAAATTCATATCAGCGAGTAAAGGATGTAACTTAATCTTAAGTTCAGGGGGATTGAATGGTTGCTAGGCAAGGGTCTCAACTATCATCACCTAACAAGCAACTGCTGTACTCAATGGTTCTGAAACAGATTTGGACCTACGGAATCCAACTATATGGCACGACAGGTGAGAGTAACATTGAAGTCGACCGATTCATAAACAAACTATTGAGAAAATATATCTGTAGCGTCGTGGTTTGCAAAAAACATAGAAATACAGGAATGCCTGAGATTGCCAACTGTTTGAGAGGAGATTGGGCCATGTGGTATAACATATAAAATAAGACAATAAATCTGTATACTGGCTTGCGGGTAACCTCTTGTATAACAGCGAGAAACAGCAAAATTTCAGGCAAGTCAGCTATCCTATAGTGTTGTTCATCTTCATAATCTTTATTTCATTTCGCCACTTATTTTTGTTGGTTATTTAATTCGTTTCACTATTTTTTTTTTTTTTTTTGGTTGATTAATTATTCTTTGTAAAAGAAAAAAAGTATAAAATTTTACATTGAAATATATGGTCACCTTGGATCTCTTTTTAGGGTGTATCATTATAATCACCCCGAGCGAGTGTTTCGTAAATAAAGTACAACATAAAAAATTATATAAACAAAAGTTACTCAGACTGATGGGGGACATTTCATTGAAATGGGGTCATTTTATGACATTGAGTTTGACCTTGACTGTAGCTTATTTCAAGGTCAATACAATGTTTTATTTTTTTAATGGGATGATCTATTTTTGACTCTCACGAGTGAAAAAAACGGAAAATTTTTAATTGGACTATGTAGTCACACAAATGATCTGAGTACGTAATAGTAATACGTATGAGAATATCAATGTAAAAACTTCAAACACGACAGTGAATAGAGGAATCATCGAAAAAGGCCAGAGTTACAAAAATTTAGTCAAATCTTCTACCAAACGCTTTACCTTAAATGTAAATAAACAATACAAAGGAAATAATCTCATTAGTTATTTAAAAGTTAACTTAATGGGCAATGGTTGTTTTGTAATTTAAATCGTCATTTACAACATTGTAAAATATTTTTAAATTTGTCCTTCGATGAACGAAGAGTCTTTTTGGGGCAAAATAATTGTTGTTTTATTTGTTTGCGTAAAAGTCATTATATTAAGGAATGTTATTAAAATAATCTGTTTAAGGGTTGTGATGAAAAACACAATACTCTCATTCATATAGATAATATTAATGATTCTAAATTTGAATGCAAAAAGTCTGAAATTAATATCTATTGTTCATTTAAACTACAATCAAACAAAAATGTAATTTAACAACTGTTATACGTAACAGCAATGATACGTTTAGTAATACTCATTCATGTAAAATCTTATTAGATTCTGGCAGACAGGAAAATATTTGCACGTATAAATTTGCCCGAAAATTAGAACTTAAACTTATTAAAAACAATCTCCCATTTTAGGCATAAATAACTCATTGTCTCAATTTGAATACGGCGGTACACTTCCATTGCACTCTCGATATAAGAATTTTTCATTCGAATTGCAATGTGCTGTTTTATCAGACATTACTGACAGTCTTCCATCATCCACAATTGTTATTTCTCATTTCAAACTACCTTATAATATTTTTGTAGCACATCCCAATTTAAAAATAACAAATAGCATTGACATCCTTATTGGAGCTCAATTCTATTTGAATCTTATCTTCCCTGGGATTTCATTCAAAACTCCAGATACCCTATTATTCAGGGAATCAAGTTAGAATACATACTCATTGGTTGCCTTCCTATTGACGTTAAGGGAAATAATAATGTTGCATCCTTTCTTATTCGTAATAGAAACACAAATCTTTCAATTATAGTCAAGAAATTTTGGAAAATTGAAGAAATTAACACTAATCTTTCAATTAATGGAGGCACATGTGAAAAACATTTTCAATCTAAACCTACTTGAAACATTCAAGGTAGATTTATCGTATCATTACTACGCAAATCTAATAACATTTAACTAAACGATTCTTTTGTTACTGCTAAGAATAGATTCTTATTTCTAGAAAGAAATCTAATTAATAATTCTAACCTAAAAAAAAAAACTACTCCGCTTTCATTCAGGAGTATTTAAAACTGGGTCACATGTCCTAACTCAACTCCGATGATTTGCTAACTAACAAATCAAACGTGTACTATTTACTTCATTATCCAGTATTTAAGCCTTAGAGTGTGGCAAGTTAAATACGAATTGTTTTAGACGGTTCAGCTAAAACAACTAATGGCTTATCCCTCAATGATACTTTCTTAGTCAGACCTGTAGTGAAACATAATTTATTTTCCATCATGCTTAAATTCAGAATCTATAATTACGTCGTTACTTCTAACATACCAAAAATGTATCGACAGGTTAAACCTAGCTATTCCAATTTACAACGGATTCTTTGGCGTGATTCTCTAGATCGTGAGATAAAACATTTAGCATTACGAACTGGGATATGGACTATTTACAAGGGGTATGGAACCCCTTGTGAACCATATTTAACCACAAGAAGTTTAATTCAAATGAAAATGGAAATTATTTTCCATTAGCAAGTAAGGCCAATGAAATTATTCAACTAAAAATTGTTATTTCTAAATTATTACAACATTATGTATTTCCACTCCATAAATTTTTCTCAAATAATCACTTCATTTCTTCTTCTAATCACAATTCTTCCGTTCCATCAAATCAGGAACAGAATTTACGTACTTTAGGAATAATTCTAGATACAATACTTTTCTAAATTACTCATTCAAATCATTCTAAAATTCTTATTAAAAATAAATTCTTTCTATTGTACTAGCTGTGTTTGATCCTTTAGGACTCATAGGTCCTATTCTATTTTCCTATAAATATTTTATGCAATTTCTGTGGTATCTATAAAATTAATTAATTGGGACGAAACATTACCCAACACAGTATTAACACAATGGCTAAAGTTGTAAAATCAGTTGCATTCAATTTAGTCAATTAAAATAATTTGATCCATAAAACCTAACAATGGCAATAAGCTTAATTCAGTTCAAATACATGGATTTTCCGACACATCCACAAAGGACTATGGCTGTTGCATTTATATACAAAATTTATTCGCTAACCATTTAATCTCATCTAATCTGCTTTGTTTTAAATCAAAATTAGCTCTTTTAAAAAAATTAATATTGCAAAGACTTGAACTTTGTGGTTGTTTACTACTTAGTCGTTTGGTATTAATGTCTTAAATGTATATTTTCATGAAATGCATTTATATACAGATTCTAAAATAGCATTATATTGGATTCATGGACAATCATTTAATTGGAAAGTATTTATCAGTAATAGAAATTCTGAGATTCAACAAAATACTTCAAATGCTAATTGGCTTTATGACAAATCTCCTAAAATCCAGCTGACTTACTGTCTGGAGGTTGTACTCCAAATAAATTACTTTATATCTCACTTTGGTGGCATGGCCCTTTTTGACTTTTACAATCATGCTATTGGCCAAATAATCACAATATTAGTTTTAAAAATTGTAATATGAATTCTGAATATTTAATAGAAAAATCGCAGAACTATATCAACACCATTTGTATGTACTCCTGTATTCGATTACACATAAAGATTTTCATCTCTACATAGTTTAATTTGGACATATTGTTTCTGTTTTAAATTTCTTCACAAAGCGAATCAAAGAAAATTTATATCACTCGATACATTTTTGGATAATTTAGGTTTTACTTCACGTAGGAGGCAGATTACAACACTATGTATTAATTTACCATATTAAACATCCCCTAATTTTACATATAAATGCAAATATTATAAAATTATGTATCTAATTACAATAAATGGCATTTTCCTTCCTGGAACCTATGTGTTGGAGACATATTATTAATGACAAACAAAAATTCTTCACCCAGCATTGGAAACGTAGAATTGTCACCAAGGTTTAACTGGGTTCTGACAACATAGTAAGGATTTTTTATGTACGTACTGTTAATTGTCAATTTAAGATACCTGTGTATAAATTATGCCTATTACCAGTCTAATGTTCATTTAATTTATTGTTATTATAATATCATTTGGTTTGTTGTCTCATAATATTATTGTCAATATGTTCATAAATATTGTATTACTATTTTTAACCCAATCTGCACATTTATATTAATTTATTTGTGATTTCACATTCATATTGCTTTTACACTTCTAAACAATCTACAGACTAGTTACTATACTACATACATAATGAAATGTATACTTCATACCTGCACATACAACATATACATATACATTATAGTTTTTATTTATTGATATATTATTGTGGTGCATTAAGACACAAGAGTTAATTTATTAATTGCTTGTATGAGGAATATATTTCCCAAGATTTATTTATTATTTAATGTATTTATATGGGATTATTTACACATTAAACTGGTAATGGAATGAGTTGCTTGCAGTTGGGTACATCTTCACAGTAGACACATGAACACATAGGCAGAAATCCTAGATCTACACGATTATAGGTTGAAATAATCGTACGCATAAATTGTCAGTGGCATGAGTTATATACTGGCCATTGGATACATCTCCCCAGTAGAAACTTGAACAACATATTAGAAGAAATCTTAGATCTTTATGATTGTAGGTTTAATTGAAATGTTCTGATCATTGATTTTATATATATATACACAAAGAAAATATGGTATATAAGAAACTTGGTATACATATTTATAGTATATAAATATGGTATATATATATACTTTATAACTATTATTAATTTATAATTATTACAATATGAAAAAGGAATGAGAATAGAATTTTAAAATAAATTATAGATTATAATATTTACCAGTTTAATTACACTATTAAGAAATATGCATAATTAGTAAAATTTATAACTATATTATTATTCCCAGTTGTACGATTTATTTGTTTACACGATCATTTATATAACTTAATATGAATATTATTATTTTCATGTTATTGTTTGTCATATTTTCATTGGTAATATCATTAAAAAAAATAAGTTGATTTTTTGACGGGCAGTTATGTTACGACTTTTTGACTGTCTTTTTTTCTTCTTAATCATTTGTAAAATTAAATAAATATATAAACAGTCTCTTTCTTCTTATTCATTTGTAAGAGTAAATTTGTTTATATTCAGCTGGTCTATGTTACCAGCTGATATTTTGTAGTAACAA
Source organism: Lycorma delicatula (assembly GCF_047948215.1). Lineage (NCBI taxonomy): Eukaryota > Metazoa > Arthropoda > Insecta > Hemiptera > Fulgoridae > Lycorma > Lycorma delicatula. The sequence continues at coordinate 15,915,741 of NC_134455.1, read as the reverse complement.
TGTATCTAATTTATTGTATTGTTCAATCTTCCTGCACACTTCATACTATCATCATGTATATACTCATCAACTCATAACATATTCAACAATGTAATATTTTATAGCGTAAAATTTAAAGATTATATTAAATTATGTTTATCGTGGGTGAACAATGACTGTTATTTAATTGAATTATGAACCAGGAAAAATAAGATATAGAATTAGTACATCTCACTGAGGTATTAAACATAGGCAAGTTATTGATTCGAACAATTACCACAATGACAAATTGTTTGAGGTTTGAAGCATCAAAGATTCCAGAAGACAATGTAGACTGATCTCATTAAACTGTTGACACAATATAGAACTCCGTCCACTCTTTTTAATTCATTTTATCTTTACCAGTATTTAAAGGCGTGCATAAGTGGATAATCTTCTCAAATTTTACTGATGATACTTGAACATCCCCACTTCATAGATGGAACTCTATATATACAAGATGTCTCGGCTAAAAGTATCCAAAATCAACATCTTATATTAAGAGAACCAGTTAATATAACGTAAGAAATATTTTTTTATAATCACAGCAACCTACCAAGTCTTAATCAAGTTCAATATGTGCACATTTTGTAGGCAGGCTGAGTCTAAGTGATAATCTAACTCTTGCGAAGTGTTAAGAGCATCTGTGGCATTATTATATCAACAACTATTCTCTGTTTTAAATCATCCAAATTTAGAATTTTTATTTGGTTCACACAACTTCTAATAGATTCCCAAACAAAAAATTCCAAAAGAGTGATATTAAGACAACTAGATTGGCATTAAGTTAGACCTTCTTGTATGAACCAACATCCTGGGAAAGTATTTGTCAAGAACGGGGTAACATCTCGATGAAAGTGTAATATGAAGCACCTTCTTGCTGGAAACTGAAGCCTGCAGGAATCTGAGGAACAGCAGAGTTCTTAAGCATGTTGAGGTACATGTGTCCTGACACGGTGGGCTCCTTAAAAAATAATAACGGATCAACGACTTTATTTTTTGTGAAATTCTAACCATTCTTTAATTTTTGTCGTGTCCTTTTCATTTTCGATTACTAAATGATTGTTTTCAGTACCTCAAATTCGACAATTGCCTCTGTTAACTATCCCGCACGTACAAAAGGTTACTAAATAACAAGGAATCAAGAAAATTAGGATTGTTTTCCATACAGTGCATTACCTCTGCAGGAAGCTGATATCGCAGGCGATTATCGTTTGGTTTAATATGATGAAAGAGTTGTAACTTGTACGCTCGCAAACGGAGACTCTTAAGAGTAGTGTTGCGAACAGTGAAAAGAGTAATTTTTAATGAGTAACTGGACCGTCTAATCGATTTTCCATGACAGGTAGTGACTGCATCTCGTACACGAGCCACAGTCTCGTCACAAGCTGAAAGTTTTGGATGATTTTTATTTGTGAAACAAAGCTTCTAGTCTCTTAAAGTCGTATCCCACTGACGAATACATTGGACCGTAGAATAATCGAGTTTTCATTCAGTTCGTTTATGTCGTTGAACATCGTAACTGAATGAAACTTTACTAACCAAAGCATGCACTAAATCTTCTGTTCTGGGATCAACATCTCGGCTGACTACAATTATATTGTGAATCGGCTTGCCTTCACTTACGTATTTAGTTAATCTTGAGAGTACACAGAACAAATCTTGGAAATATTTTCCGTTTATTGGGTTTAAGTTTAAGAGATTACCACAACTGGTTTTATAAATATAGGCCATTACTTGTGGATACTTTTAGCCTCGACGTATTTGGTAATCGGCTTACACTAAGATCTAGTAGTTAATTTTATAAAATTTGTCAATTTTTCTGGGATCTTGAAGTTCCAGGGACTACGAACTACATAGCTCTATGATAAGCAGTCAAATGTAATATGCTGGCTCAAGTGATCATCTCTTTTAAATACAAAATTCATCACCATTTTAATCAATTTTAAATACTGGGAAAAATTTTAATAGTTAAAGCAAACGTTTTTCTTTTGTGTAAATTCGGTAAACATGTATTTCTTAAACGAAGTTTTTAATTAGTTCTGCCATCCTTGTAAACGAGAGTTTATATCATACACGTAACGTTAGTAAAGACCCATGCAACTAGTTTTGAACGGGTTATCAAAAAAAAGATTATTCCATTGCTTATTGAATATTTCTGCATCCACCCTCTCTGAAAATTTCCCATAGAAGTCTTCATCATTACTATCAAATTCATTGGAAGGTTTTTTTCTTAACGGGAAAGGTCTCTAAAATTAAATAATTTGAAACCAGTTTAGAGAGGGTTATTCATATCACGGGATGCTCTGCAAATGCATCAATTTTTCGAAGGAAATTTATACTGATTAAAATAAAATGTCTGAATGGAATTTATTTAAAGATTTAAAATAATTTTTATAAATAATCATAATAGATTTTCAGTTCACAATGACTAAAGTAGTAGTATTGAAATGACTTCAACGTCATATCAATAACCAATTACAATAATACTGTGCCGTTAGCATGCATGCTAACACATTTAGTTCGAATAAACTAAGATTTTTGATCATTAAAAATTAATTATTACTTAAACACTTTATTTAACTCTTACGCCAAAAACTAAGAAAAATAGATGAAACATAATGACAGAATTATAATTAAAATGATTCTTTATTTTTCGTAAAGTTTTTTTCCTAAATAAGCATCGCTACGCAGATGTGCTTATTTAGATACGCTAAATTAAAAATCTTATTAGATTCGCAATTTTTCAATTATTCCAATCAATCTGTCACTTGGTATCCATTTTGTCGTATATTTTATTCTGCTTTGTGCCCAGAGGTATAGAAATCTGGACCATTATATTTTGGAGTTAGATACAAGATGAGAGATTCATTTATTTTCTGGTGGAATACACTGTTTTCATAAAATTATGAACAGTTAAAAAGCTTAAAAAGTAATAAATTTAATCGAATAACAACTAAAAACATGATAAATATATTCTATGATGTATAATATTATTTTGACAAGTCTTCACTAGCTCACACAGAAATATTTCCACTTGATAATGTTTTATAATATGAAATAAAACCTAATTTTCTGATTAATATGTTTGTTTGCTAGTATAAATATTTCTTACCTCACGAAAATATAAAGACTGATTTTTCTATGTTTTTCTATCAAATTTTTATTTTATTTATATATTTTTTAAAATTAAAATGGCTGTTAAAATTATATTAAGATTATTTTTCAGAGATGGATTTAAGAAATTATATTTTCAAGGCGGAATAATTTATTTAAAATATTCCACCCAAGTCTGATGCGTTAAGTTTTATCTAAAGACAAATGAATTTTATTTTAGTGAAAAATGAAATTATTTAATATTTGTTATGATTTTTTTTTATTTATTCATAATATCGGTACCTATAATTATTCAACGGGAAAATCCTCAAATAAATAATCAATTGAGAAATTTAATTTTTTTTCTAATGAAAGGATATTGACTGAATATACATTTTATTAAAAGAGTGATTATAATTTTAGATTTCAGTGAAAGCTTTTTCCTTTGTTTCATAAAGTAAAAACCAATATTTTTGTTAATAACCTGAAATGAGTTTACTCAGGCAGATTTAATTGCTAGAATCTCAGCGTTTTCATTAAAAAAAAAAAATAATAAATAAATAAAAAACATAATAAAATCTTAAAGATGAAAATTTAATAATTATCCAATTATTCTTTCCAATATATAAAAAAATATTATCAACGTATATATTTAATCCCTTTTATTTAATTCTTAAATATCTTATCGAAATATGATATCTCAAATAGATATCTCAAATATCTACGAAATAAATAGTAGTTTTATAAATGTATTTTCAATTATCAACATTAGTTATATACTCAAATTTCTATATTATAATAAACCAAATATGAAGCAGTATACTTAGTTAAAAATTATAAACCTTCGATTCTAATGGAAGTAGTTTAAAATAATCAATTAAACCAATCAAATAGTATTAGTTGGTAATGATTGATAAACTGTATTACGAAAGAATATTTACACTTATTTTATTTAATATATTGTAAAATGTTTATCTTCCAGATAGAAAATTTAAAATCCATGTGCTAAACGCTAAATCGTTTGTTTAACACGATTAAAAGTGTAATGAAAAGGTTTGCCTTTTTTTCTCCCGTCATTAAATGTGTTAACCATGCGATCTGTAGTGCTGCGTTAACACTTACAAATACTTTCAGTACTGCATAAAAGTTAAAAATTTATTTAATTTTGGAACTTATTTGCAGAAAGATTATTTTTATTCTACTACTTTTTAGTATTGGTGTAAATGAATTTATGTAAAATAATTATACGCTTATATTTATATGTGTTATGATGCTTAGAAAATAATCTAATAATGAAAAAGCGAGAATACGAAAGAGAAAAAAAATGAAGAATGTAAACTGATTGATAAATTTAAAAAAAGGAATGTCCAAGAAAGCAACAAAGACAAGCGATGGAAAAGATTTTTAGAACCGGGAGATGTTCTATTTCAATTATAAAAATGTAAAGTAGTTTCCATCCAATGTATATGAATATGATAAAATTATATCTAGGGTAGTTCCTGTGAGCGCAATACTACTGGACATATTTTAATAAAACCTTGCAAATATATAATTTAGAGGCTTGATCATTATCTCCAAATAGAATTATCACGATATTCCTAATAGGGGTTGATATATTAAAGATAATTAAAGAAAAAATGAATCTTTTTACTTAATTATATTTTTTTTTTTACCGAGTTAAAAAGAAGATCTCAAAGTTCAGATCTACGAGTAAATATGCTAATCATCTAAACTAATTTAAGAAATAATTAATATTTTATTATTATTATTAGTAATAAATGTTTATATCAGCGAATTTAGCGATCTTTTGTGTGTTTTGATTGCTTATTTTGGTTGTCGATACTGGATTGTCAAAAGTTAAAAAATATGCATTCAAGAAAGAGAAGAAATCTTTCTTATTATTCAAAGATTGGTAAAAGAATAACAGTATCTCGGTCCTCGAACAACTGAAGTGCATCATTATCGATTAGCTGGTGACCAAGACCGCTACGTCCAGATTCGAACTGTAATATTCGTCTACAGCAATAGTGTATCAGAGTTCTAGGTCAAGAATCAGGGAAAAATGGAGGAAAGTGTGTTTTTTATTTTTTAATTGCTATTTATCAGTATTATTCTCACAACCATGAGAGTAAAGAACACAACGGGGATCAAGGAGGTGCCCTGGATCCAGCTTAACCAGGAACCAGTAATCCCTGATTAGTATGTACAGTCTTTCTCTACAGTCTTTATATTTTACTTAAGGAAACAAAATTTTCGAATGTAGGTGTTATTGAAATTTTGACTGATTCTTTGACTGTAATTACGTAACAGATAAGCAATGATATGCGGTCGTCCACGTGATATATAATGTTGTATATTATCACGTTCTATTGGTTAAACAAGAAAGCAGGGGCAGATAAATGTGAAGAATACAGAACAATTAGTTTAACTAGTCATGCATCAAAAATCTTAACTAGAATTCTATACAGAAGAATTGAGAGGAGAGTGGAAGAAGTGTTAGGAGAAGACCAATTTGGTTTCAGGAAAAGTATAGGGACAAGGGAAGCAATTTTAGGCCTCAGATTAATAATAGAAGAAAGATTAAAGAAAAAAAAACCAACATACATGGAGTTTATAGACCTAGAAAAGGCATTCGATAATGTAGACTGGAATAAAATGTTCAGCATTTTAAAAAAATTAGGGTTCAAATACAGAGATAGAAGAACAATTGCTAACATGTACAGGAACCAAACAGCAACAGTAATAATTGAAGAACATAAGAAAGAAGCCGTAATAAGAAAGGGAGTCCGACAAGGATGTTCCCTATCTCTGTTACTTTTTAATCTTTACATGGAACTAGCAGTTAATGATGTTAAAGAACAATTTAGATTCGGAGTAACAGTACAAGGTGAAAAGATAAAGATGCTACGATTTGCTGATGATATAGTAATTCTAGCCGAGAGTAAAAAGGATTTAGAAGAAACAATGAACTGCATAGATGAAATCCTACGCAAGATCTATCGCATGAAAATAAACAAGAACAAAACAAAAGTAATGAAATGCAGGAGAAATAACAAAGATGGACCACTGAATGTGAAAATAGGAAGAGAAAAGATTATGGAGATAGAAGAATTTTGCTATTTTGGAAGTAGAATTACTAAAGATGGACGAAGCAGAAGCGATATAAATGCCGAATAGCACAAGCGAAACGAGCCTTCAGTCAGAAATATAATTTGTTTACATCAAAAATTAATTTAAATGTCAGGAAAAGATTTTTGAAAGTATATGTTTGGAGTGTCGCTTTATATGGAAGTGAAACTTGGACGATCGGAGTATCTGAGAAGAAAAGATTAGAAGCTTTTGAAATGCGGTGCTATAGGAGACTGTTAAAAATGAGACGGATGGATAAAGTGACAAATGAAGGGGTATTGCGGCAAATAGATGAAGAAAGAAGCATTTGGAAAAATATATTTTAAAGGCAGGCCAAGTTTGGAATATGTAAAACAAATTGTTAGGGATGTAGGATGTAGAGGGTATACTTAAATGAAACGAATAACACTAGATAGGAAATCTTGGAGAGCTGCATCAAACCAGTCAAATGACTGAAGACAAAAAAAAAATTGGTTCAACAAAGTATATGGAATGGATAAGAATAATATAATATTAAATATTTTGTAAATTAGGTTAGATGATTAGCATATTTAGATCTGAAATCGGAGATCATTGTTTATCACGGTAATAGAAATATAATGATGTAAAAGGATTATTTCTTTTCTTTAATGATCTTTAACATCTTTAAGTTTATAAAGGAATCTCTAATTCTTTTAGAAATCTACGAATAATAAGAAAGTTACTTTTCTTTTTTGAAAGCATATCTTTTTAACTTTTGACAAACCACCAGTATCGATAACCAAAATAAGCAAACAAAATTCTTTAAATATCGCTAAATGCGCTATTATAAACGTTCAGTAAAAATAGTAATAATAGTAATAAAATAAAAAATATATTAAACAGTCTTTTCTTACAGTGTGTGATTTTTCAATTGAAATCTGACAATTGTAACACGTCTTAATTTTTTTTTAATTTTTGCTTTGTAAATTTCACAATAAAACAAAAATTATTTTTTGTGTCGAATAATTAACTTATAATGTAAATAGTATGACTTGTATATCCTTTCCATATACTCTGTTGAACCGATAGCACGTGTTAATATGCAACATTTTTTAACATGTGGATATCTGCATATCATTATTTATCACTTACCTAATTACAATCAAACGAATCGTTCAAAATTTCAATAACCACTTCATTCAAAATTCTCTTCCTTAAATTATAATATCATGAATTTTTTTTTCTAAATACTCCCAAGATAATTAAACCACAATAACCTATTTCCTTCAGATGACTTGATTGAAAATTTAAAATAGTTCTTATAAATGTAGTTTCAAATATTTTTTATGCTTAAATCTTTGTCTATAATGCATCCAGAGCTAGCAAAACATAAAAAAAAGATTTTTCTAAATGTAGGATGTCGTTGTTTATTAAATATAGAAAATTCCAAAAAAGTTTGTTTTAAATATCATTTTTTTCTTCTAAATTCTTTTTTAAGTTCATTCTCAGCAAAAAAAAAACCTTTCAGGAGTAAGAGAATAAGTATGATTTTTGTCATTAAAAATAAAATATTTATTTATTTATTTTTTATAAATTCATCTTGAATGAGTGAATGCAAAATATTATTTTCTTCAAAAGTGTGAAGTCCATTACTATCGATTTTAATTGTACAAGTAACTGAGATTTCAACTGTTTACACTACTGGGTCCGGTTGAAGAAAGTTTCCTTTGTTAAGACAGATTTTAACACCGGTTTATTAATGACTGTACCACAAATATAGAAATAATATAAATCTCTGCAATATTGTTATTTGATTATAGGAAAAGTTAAAAGGGTAGACTCTTGATTGAATTTCGTGTAAAGAAACTCAAAGAAAATTTAAGGTAATAACGATAGAAAAACATAATTTTATTATTCAAAAATATATCTCAGTTCAAGATGGATACCTCAATGATATTAAGTACCTTCATCAATAGCTGACTACAAAAATTACATAACTTTTCTACCAATAAAATTTATCTTTATTTCTGATATTTCAAAAGATTATTTCATTTCGAGTATTAAAAAAAAATATCCAGTTCATTTTCTAAATATGTATTTATGTTCGACGTACATAATTGCTACTGTAAACTCAAAAATAGAATTATCTTTATGAATTTATACCTAAAATTAATCATAATATAGAATCAAAGTAACTGTAAAAGAATCATTAACATCGTTCGACCATGCAGTTTCTTAGTTTCCAGCGAACATCAGTAGAAATAAACATGCAGATAGTGTTAATCCTTTTTAATATAGTGATACATGTAAAGATATTAATTACCTTAGCAAATAAAAACATTTATTTAGTAGCAACTTCTCATTAGTTCTCATAATGCAACATTCAATCAAACAAGTAAACTACAATAAATTATAAAGCTAATGCAAAATAATTCCACCGAATATTTCAGTTTCTGGTAAGTTATATAATTATGTCTGATATTTAATATCTGCTATCTAATTATATCAAGTATTTTAAATCCTATTATCCAAAAATTCTACTCGAACATCGACGTTTAATATTTCTCCATTTCACAAAATTATTCATAGGTTCCATTCATCAAACATTTCACAACGTAACTCTCTTCTTTTTTTTTTTCTTTTTCCTGTTTAGCATCCGGGAATTACCGTTCAGGTATTACTTCAGAGGATGAATGAGGATGATGATATGTAAGAGTGTAGTCTTGTACAATCTCAGTTCGACCGTTCCTGAGATGTGTGGTTAATTGAAACCCAACCACCAAAGAACAACGGTATCCACGACCTAGTATTTAGTTATAAAAATAACTGAATTTACTAGTACTTGAACGCTGAAACTCTCGACTTCCAAATCAGCTGATTCGGGATGACGCGTTCACCACTAGACCAACCTAATGGGTTCACAACATAACTGCACTAGAGGCAAAAAGTAACTAGTAATAGAATTGTGTAGGAACATATGTGCAGACTTTTCACAATAAAAAATGATGGTCTTGTTTAATTTTTTCTGAAGAGTACTAAATTGTTATTTTTTCTGCAATTATTTTAATTTTTCCTTACAACCAGAGAGATCCATTTGTGCTATAGATGTGTAGATGTATAGATGTGTATAGATGTGTAGATTTGTGTAGATCCATTTTGTGCTATAATTCAATACTTTATTAAATTACAAAACTTATTTAAATTTTTTTAATTTGATAACAGGTTACCTTTCATATATTAGAATTAACACGTACTAGATTAATACTGTGCAAATCCCCTGTATATAAATTCTCCTACGTAACTTTCCTTGCATCCAGGAACGCTGAATAGCCCATGATGCTTTCACAATTCATAAAACAATTTTGTAATTAAAAGACCTATTTTAATACACTTAATGGACCATTAGGTGAGTTATGTTTGAACACCTAAATTCAACTTTTAAGTAAATTGTTATTATATAAATATTATTTATTTGTTTAAAATTAGTTTCGAAAAAAAAATTATGAATTTATTTCAGTTTTTTTCTATTTTTTTGTGCACTTTTCTAATGTATTGGATTGTGTGCGATAATTTAGTACCATATTAGCCGTTTTTCAGAATTTTTAAAGAAAAATACTTGTTTTATATCATAAAATGTAATTGATATCATTAAAATAAATTATTTCTAAACTTTGGTTTATAAATTATAAAGAACAGAATTAAAAAATTACTTATTCGATAACATGAACTGATAGTAATGTATTATTTATGCTCAATGTAAGACCGCCACCTAATGACTGTTGGTACGTTGTATGAAAGTACGGTCACGCACTTCCACACGTATCATCATTAGGTATAAATTATCTCGCGCAGTTTACGTAAACATGTTTACTAACAATCCTCAGATTTGGTGATAGATAATATGAATTTTAATAGTATGTAAGTTTATTTATGTATAAGTTATTATTCTTATGCGCATTTACTTAATGATTAAGAATCACTTACTTTACCAAACATACAATACCAGTTACTGTAAGAACTATAGTTCCGCTTACAAAACCTCTCAGTAAATTGACAAACCTATTAATGATTAAATACTGTTCTATAAATACCTGATCCTATTTTCACAATTGTGAAAATAGGAGGAGAAAAGATTATCGAGATAGAAGAACTTTGTTATTTGGGAAGTAGAATTACTAAAGATGGACGAAGCAGGAGCGATATAAAATGCCGAATAGCACAAGCGAAACGAGCCTTCAGTAAGAAATATAATTTGTTTACATCAAAAATTAATTTAAATGTCAGGAAAAGATTTTTGAAAGTGTATGTTTGGTGTGTCGCTTTATATGGAAGTGAAACTTGGACGATCAGAGTATCTGAGAAGAAAAGATTAGAAGCTTTTGAAATGCGGTGCTATAGGAGAATGTTAAAAATCAGACGGGTGGATAAAGTGACAAATGAAGAGGTGTTGCGGCAAATAGATGAAGAAAGAAGCATTTGGAAAAATATAGTTAAAAGAAGAGACAGACTTATACGCCACATACTAAGACATCCTGGAATAGTCGCTTTAATATTGGAAGGACAGGTAGAAGGAAAAAATTGTGTAGGCAGGCCACGTTTGGAATATGTAAAACAAATTGTTAGGGATGTAGGAGGTAGAGGGTATACTGAAATGAAACGACTAGCACTAGATAGGGAATCTTGGAGAGCTGCATCAAACCAGTCAAATGACTGAAGACAAAAAAAAAAAAATTACCTGATGCAGCATGTGCTATTTGATTCAATACTATCTTTGAAGCTGTAATAGAAATAATATCTTGCAATTGAAGGTGCCAGATATGATTTTCGAATTACGAATTATACTATTAAAATAGTACATTATGCAATGAGCCTATACAGCCACTACTACACGATTGCAAAGTAAATTACGACACTCGCCAAGGCCCGTGTTGTAAACGAACATTAACGATCATTATAGTGACTTGTATACCGTATTCTATATACGAGTAAAAAAAATTGGGATTATTAATTTAAATCATTGATAAAATACAATGTTTACGGAATATTTTTATAAATTAAAAAAAAAAAGTATATTAAACAATATATTTCTGTGGCAATAAGTTATTAGTCATAAGTTCTGCTTTTTCTCTAATACTTGACTAAAGACTTGTCTTCCACAGATTACGAGATATTTAACAAAAGAATATACATTGTAATATATAGAAACTTAGTTACCTATTGGTATATTTTCATATTAACCCCTGCTTACAAATTTCTAAATCTAAGTAAAGAAAAAAAAAACATCCGATATATAAAGCAATACCCGCTTCTGATTGGTCAGTTGGTAAAAAGAGTAGCATTTTGATTGGTTGAACATTTGTATCATAATGAAAATCTATTTCATAACGGCCCTCATGTTACAGGCTCTAGCCGCGTAATTCAAACGTTATAATATAGCCGTAAAACGGTTAGTTATGTTTTATTCAGCCACTAGTGATGATAATGATCAGAGGTCATAAAATAATTAAAAATTAAAATTAAATTAGTTATAATTATTAAAATCTATTTTTTTTTTTTTTGTAAATTGTATAACCAACTATTCTAATTTAAATTCTACCGTTGCTTCATTTATAAGCTTCAAATTATGACTTTAGTGCATTCAATATTATTTAAAAATATACATATAAAGGCATTTTACGAGTAAAGGATGTATTAAGAATTGACTATTATGTTTAGCAATTATTAGAGATGCGTATGAAAGTGAATAGAAACATGGTCATAATTTTGGGAAAGAAAAAGGAATATTCAAAACCAGAAGCAGTGTCCACCAAGTTTATGAGATTTTCCCACTAAAATCTTATTTGCGATTAGAGAAAGTTATACATGTAGCGATCAAGATCGAAAATCATACGTGTTACCATTGTGGCTTATTCTGATAGTGACATAATAAAGTGGAAAATTAAATTAAATTGGAATTTTTTTTAAGCATTTTAATGAATCAGAGATGAATAGATTATTGGTGAATATATTATGAAAAAAATAAACGCACTATTGAATATAAAGAAAGAAATGATAAATTAAGCAGAAAAGAATTTATTTCCTTTTAAACGATTCATATTAATTTTAACAAGAGATTTGAATAGAATATACTAGCAAATAATAATCTACAAACTTAACTAATTTACGAGTAGTACGAAAACACTAACAAATATTTAGCAAAATAAATACTGGTAATTGTATTTGAAAACAAGGTACTTAGGAAAAAAATTACTTCCTCGACAAAAGGAAATTCATACTTCCGTGTCATTGTGGTAGCGTCACAACTTTTCATCCGGGTGCCTGTTCACTTAAAATCTAAAAAAAAATCTAAGCTTCATAAAAGGAAATAAAATTAAAAAATATAAATATTTTTTAATAATGAATGAAATACTGGTATTTATATTTATAATGGTGGAGCAACAAACCCCAAATGACAATGAAATTAAAATCATTTGCGTCAATGTATTAAGTTTTTTGTAAATTATCTACTACCAATTCTTTCTACATAAATATAGATAAAATTATACATTATTTGAGAACAATCAAATATTGTATCAATGTACTGAAAACAGAACGGTTTTTCATTAATGACGTAAATTAATTCAGCTATTAAAATTAAATTCGTTTTTTGTCGATCGAACAAATTCAAAACAAAAGTTAAGCAAACACCTACTCTTTGTTGTACTGATACTGAACACATACGAGGGAGTTGAAAATTATTTGTTTAATAAATAAGCTGCGCCCACTTTTCTATTTATCTACTGTTTATCGATTAATACTTAAAATGTATTTAAATTAAGCTCAACGTATAAGGTGAGCAATAAAGGAACTATTCTATTGTATAAGGAATGTGTCAATAGAAACGCAAAAAATAACACATTTTCTGCATTGTCACCAATCCTTATATGCGAATGAAGTAAATAAGAACGTATTTAATATATATAAACTACGTTTAAAACATCTGGCTATAGGCTAACTCCCATTTCATTCAGGATCAAATGACCTGTTTTATTTCAGCGATATTAAACTTAATTTTTAATTACTTATATTTTCTTCCGATTTTTATCAAAAAACAAAAATTAGAAGAGTTAACTTTACAACTGATTTTTTGTAGACATGTAGACTATGTTACTGTTGTAACATGTAGAACAAATTACTAATCTGGATCAAAAAATTATCCAGTGTTGTGATAGAATTAAAACAGTTAAAATGATAATAGGTACAGATATTTCAAATACTCATTTAAAAATATCTGATTTGGATTCCTATAATTTGGATATGAATAATAGAATATTATTATTATATTATTATTATTATATTATTTGGATATGAATAGATAACAAAATTATATTCTATAATTTGGATACATAGGAGTATGTAATGGAAAATTAACTTAAATACAAAATTAAAGAAATTAGTAGGTAAATTGATGATGATTCCTGATGATATTGAAATGGTTTGTAAAAAATTAAAAAAAAAAAGAATTGATTTCAGGAGTTTTAATCTAATTCAGAAGCAAAACGATAGGAAAAGATGTAATGTAATGGAATAAAAAATAGAGATATTGACAAAAAAAAATTTTGATCAATTATTATTATTATTATTAATAATGGGAAATTAATAATATAATGGAACAAAAATATTAATTAAATTTCCTGCCCTAAAAAAAAAAAATTGATTAAATATTTAATTAATATTTGTTCAGTTTTCAATGATTGATTTCTTAGCTACGTTCGTTTTCCCTAATGTATTAGTAAAAAGATGATTAAGGATGACAATATTGAAGTCTCAAGTCTAATCAAGAAATCGATTCGTATGCTTTTGTAATATAACACGGTTGGTCTGTAACCTAGTTGTCAAGTCTGTTTGGGAAAGCGAGTAAAATATTTATTCCCTGGAATAAATTAGAAATAATATTTAAATATTACAAATAAATATAAGTATACAAATTTAAAATATAAATTATAAATACAAATATAGATCTAAATTTAAAAATACAATTTTTAAATATAATAAATAAAAACAGCCCTTCAACCAATTAATATAATTTTTATTTAAATAATTATAAATAGATCTGAAATTTTTTCTGATAGAATATACTAACCGAATTAATTTAAAGCACACGCGATGTCTTTGTTAACTTAATATTATTGCGTAGGATTCAAATTAGTAACAGGAAACCTTATATATATATATATATATGATTTATTTGGGTAATAATAATTTTATAGAGTTTCAATAGTGAACTTCTTTTTTCAAGGATTTTTTTTTTGTCTTCAGTCATTTGACTGGTTCGATGCAGTTCTCCAAGATTCCCTATCTAGTGCTAGTCGTTTCATTTCAGTATACCCTCTACATCCTACATCCCTAACAATTTGTTTTACATATTCCAAACGTGGCCTGCCTACACAATTTTTTCCTTCTACCTGTCCTTCCAATATTAAAGCACTTAGTATGTGGCCTTCCTTAGTATGTGGCCTATAAGTCTGTCTCTTTTTTTAACTATATTTTTCCAAATGCTTCTTTCTTCATCTATTTGCCGCAATACCTCTTCATTTGTCACTTTATCCACCCGTTTGATTTTTAACATTCTCCTATAGCACCACATTTCAAAAGCTTCTAATCTTTGCTTCTCAGATACTCCGATTGTCCAAGTTTCACTTTCAAAAATCTTTTCCTGACATGTAAATTAATTTTTGATGTAAACAAATTATATTTCTTACTGAAGGCTCGTTTAGCTTGTTCTATTCGGCATTTTATATCGCTCCTGCTTCGTCCATCTTTAGTAATTCTACTTGTCAAATAACAAAATTTTTCTACCTCCATAATCTTTTCTCCTCCTATTTTCACATTCAGCGGTCCATCTTTGTTATTTCTCCTGCATTTCATTACTTTTGTTTTGTTCTTGTTTATTTTCATGCGATAGATCTTGCGTAGGATTTCATCTATGCAGTTCATTGTTTCTTCTAAATCATTTTTACTCTCGGCTAGAATTACTATATCATCAGCAAATCGAGCATCTTTTTTTTCACCTTGTACTGTTACTCCGAATCTAAATTGTTTAACATCATTAACTGCTAGTTCCATGTAAAGATTAAAAAGTAACGAAGATAGGGAACATCCTTGTCGGACTTCCTTTCTTATTACGGCTTCTTTCTTATGTTCTTCAATTATTACTGTTGCTGTTTGGTTCCTGTACATGTTAGCAATTGTTCTTCTATCTCTGTATTTGAATCCTAATTTTTTTAAAATGCGAACATTTTATTCCAGTCTACGTTATCGAATGCCTTTTCTAGGTCTATAAACGCCAAGTATGTTGCTTTGTTTTTCTTTAATCTTCCTTCTACTATTAATCTGAGGCCTAAAATTGCTTCCCTTGTCCCTATACTTTTCCTGAAACCAAATTGGTCTTCTCCTAACACTTCTTCCACTCTCCTCTCAATTCTTCTGTATAGAATTCTAGTTAAGAGTTTTGATGCATGACTAGTTAAACGAATTGTTCTGTATTCTTCACATTTATCTGCCCCTGATTTCTTTGGTATCATGACTATAACACTTATTTTGAAGTCTGACGGAAATTCCCCTTTTTCATAAATATTACACACCAGTTTGTATAATCTATCAATGGCTTCCTCACCTGCACTGCGCAGTAATTCTACAGGTATTCCGTCTATTCTAGGATCCTTTCTGCCATTTAAATCTTTTAATGCTCTCTTAAATTCAGATCTCATTATTGTTTCTCCCATTTCATCCTCCTCAACTTCCTTTTCTTCCTCTATAACACCATTTTCTAATTCATTTCCTCCGTATAACTCTTCAATATATTCCACCCATCTATCGACTTTACCTTTTGTATTATATATTGGTGTACCATCTTTGTTTAACACATTATTAGATTTTAATTTATGTACCCCAAAATTTTCCTTAACTTTCCTGTATGCTCCGTCTATTTTACCAATGTTCATTTCTCTTTTCACTTCT
Source organism: Lycorma delicatula (assembly GCF_047948215.1). Classification (NCBI taxonomy): domain Eukaryota; kingdom Metazoa; phylum Arthropoda; class Insecta; order Hemiptera; family Fulgoridae; genus Lycorma; species Lycorma delicatula. Next base: position 15,899,538 of record NC_134455.1, on the reverse strand, counting down.
GAACACTTTTCTTTAATCCACTCTTCTTTCGCCAGTTTGCACTTCCTGTTTATAGCATTTCTTAATTGCCGATAGTTCCTTTTACTTTCAAGGATAGCAGAATTTATTTTTTCTATGTGAGAAACAGTTGACTAAATGCAGAAACAATGTTTTTTTGTGAACTTTTATTGGTGGTTCAGGAACGTAAAAAGAAAAAAATCAAAGGTAAATAGAATTTGTTGTTTTCAGGATAAATTAATGAAAGGATACATTTAGAATTGAACTCTAAATTTATCTTTCAAGAAACTAATTGATTTATAAGTTCAAGGTGACATCCAGTACATTATTCATAGGGGAAAAGTGAGTATCATAATATTATATTTATAGTTTTAAAATACAGTTTAATTACTAATTTTGAGCAATTTATACGTTTATGGAAAGCTAAAAATATTTTTCAGTTAGCCAAATACTACTAGAAGTCAGTATTAACTAGTTGAGAACTTCAAAATTTTAGCTCACAGTTCTGATAGCAATATTTTCCCAGTAAAGATACAGGGGCCCGTTAAGAAAGTATAGTAGCGCGTTCGTTCCTTTCCCATTAAGAAACTAGAATACTTACAACAAATTACCAGGATAAAAGTATTTCACATAAAAAATTTCTATTTACGTCACGTTTGGAAGGATAACCAGAAATATTTGGGGCAGAGCTATTTACGTACGATACTGTAAAAAGGATAAGATATAACAAAAAGTAAATTAATTGTTATTTAAATAAAGGAATCAGAAACCGTATAATCTCTTCAGTCACCCATATATAGCGCAAACAGTTTAAATTTTTTGTGTTTTTTGAATGACAGTATTCATTGGTAAAAAAATTTTTAAATAAATCTGAAGAAAGAAAATAAAAGCAAACGATAAAAAAGAAAAAAAAAACTTTTATATTTATGTTTATAAATTGAAGTTTATTATTCCCCAAAAAATATTTTTACCAAATTGGATCATCAAAAAGAAAATTTATATCAAAATGTAGAATTTGGCTTTTTTTATTGGTTTGACGTTGAAGATTAAAGTTTTATTTCATAGATTTGATTTTAAAAACAATCATGGTTTGCTGGCATAAAAGTTTTGTTCTCATTCATCATAAAAAAAAAAAAACTATATTGAATAATTACTATTAAAAACATATTTGGTTGAATTATTTCAAAACGCCTGAGCAAGAATTTAGACGGCGACTAATGAAAAAAAAAAAAAAAAATGGGTAAATTAAAAACTTAATGCCTGTCGTAAATTGTTATAGAATTTTTTTTGAAAAAAAATTAATTAGTAATTCAGTGAAAAATTGTTTTTTCAAAAGTGAAAATTTCTACATTTTATTATAAAAATATCTGTCAAGTCGTTATTGCTGAAATCATCTGCTTATGCGGAATTATCAAATATGGTTACAAATGTTTTCACATTTTTTTTAGATTTAATTTTAATTGTGATTACATTCATTTTCCAGTGAGTAATCTTATTCCCTTGCTTTATTATTTTTTTAATAAGTTTTCCTTAAAATTAACTTGAATTGTAAATAATTATAGACCTATGAGTAATGTAAATACTGTTTGCAATTACCATCACTTTATCCACATGTGAGAATTATAAATTATTATCACTTCTTTCCCGTATGTTTTAGTTTATTATTATTTAAGAAAAAAATAGTTTTTACTTCTAGTCGGAGGGTTAAAGAGTTAAGTCAATAAGGAAGTCTCAGTACGAAATACAGAATTATCGGTATCTTTAATATTAGAAAGCATAAATGGCTATATTTCATCGTCACATTAGTTAAGCGATTTTTAAAAACACTTTGATTGACGTAATCAGAAGAAAATAAGTCAGATAGTTAAAAATAACAGTAACAGTTATGTCAACTACCTGACATAACAGTCAGGTAGTTGAAAAATAACAGGATATAACCCATTTCTGCATCTCTCTGTGGTCTATAATAATTTGCTGTGTGTGACCGAAACCAAAATTTGTTACAAGTATTATAAATGGATCGAACTAAACTGCTCCCTTTACATAATATTTGATTTCGGCCAAAAGGGATGCAATTTTATACAAAGCTAGAATATATACTATGTAGTTGTTACCCTTAAAGTATATCAAAAAGTTTATCAGTACTGACAATAATCTTAAAATTCAACATATACAAAACGGGACAAAAATTGTACATTATTTCATATAAAAAGAAACAATACTACTAAATAAAAAGGACAATTCCCAACTTAAGTACAATTTTTGAACACTTTCCTAAAATATTTTTCTCAAATCAAAAACCCATTACAAGCAGTAACATCATCTGATTCTATTCTATAGAATAGAAGTACGGAATATTAGTTATTAACTATTGTAGCTATGACTGCTGAAACCTTTTTGAAATGAGTTTAAAAGGTTATTTTATAAGATTTGTGTTTCCTGAAGCTTATGTTTTTAATCATTATCAAAACTGGCGTAAAGGAAAAAAAATTTAAAAAAAGTATAGCAATCAAAAGTGGTGTTTTTTCTGTTATAATACATACATTTACGAGATGTTTTTCACCTGTTAATGTTATTTTAATATATATCAAAGGTCTGTTAAACTTCTTTAGTAAAGCACTTGTGTAATAAGCAAAATGGAATGAAATTAAGTGAAAGGAATATTTTAACCTAAATAGGATAAATGAACGATTAACAAAAAAATATTTGGTGATATGCCAACTTATTAAAATACGATAACTTTTTTGCTTAGGTGTTATCACAGACATTATAAGCTGCTGGGATAAATGATGCTATTGTTTATCTATCTACAACACATATTATTGAATTTAAAAATTACAGTGCAGCTCAAAAACAAATTTCAGCTGCATCCGCGATTAAACATTTGGAGTTTAATGTTGTGACCAGAGGCCACAATTAGTTCAATCATAGACTTCAAGGTAAAATGTTTTATAATAATCATTATTAAACATAATAACTTAATTATTAATCGATAATAATCATTATTTCTCAATAATAATAAGCTTAATACCATGATGAATCATTTAATCAATAATATATTAATCAGTTAATTGATAAAGGGTTAAAAGATTAATTTCAGTTGTTTAGTAGTGAAGACTTTATTATAATGCATAATTTAATGAAAATATTTCGTCAAAATTTGGAATTTTCTCGGGTAGCCTAAATATGGATTTTAAAATAATTTAAAAAAAATGTAGTTCCTTTGCATCCAAGCAATGAGTTAACAGATTGAATTAAAATAGTATCCTTATTCTAAAATTGAGTAACACCTAGTTCAGAGCAGGTTCTTTTGATGTGATGTTTTTAAAGTTAGGAGGTTACTACAGTTTTGAAAAAGTCTTTTCCAACGCTTTGATTTTGAAAATAGTGATTTCTCTTTGAAGATTGCCTAGAGGGTAGGAGTTGAATGTTTTTGGTAAATGACTCCAGGCTGTGAATTCCTTCTTGAAAAAATTTTGCAAATGCTGCCTACCGTTCAAAGTTTTGTTTCATTACCTTGCCCAAAACGGGAAGATTCAATCCTTCGCTTTGGAAACATGATAGAATTGAATTGCACGAAGGGGAAATCGGTATATGGCTTTCCACTCCAGACTTAAAAAGAATCATAAGTTTATGAAGTGTATAAAAGACGGATGTTTGCGCAAACTCTATCTGATTGTCGCAATTTTGCTCAGAATTTAAAGAAATTTTGACATAGCAGCTCAATAGTAGAACGACTTTGTGGAGCAACCAAAACTGCTGGACTATCCGGAAGTTCCTCAGTGAGTCGCTTTGTTAAACTATTATCGATAAAGTGGGAAATCCCAGGTTTATCTATCAAGGTGGATCCAGTCATAAGAAATTTTATGCAGATGGTAATAATTACATACAACACCAACTGGATTAAGTGATAATGTGGCTAAATTACACATCGGCGTTTATTAAGTACCCAAGGCATCTAAGGAACAAAATTATCCTCGAATACTTATTTAATAATGTAATTACAAGGAAAATTTTAATAGGCAGATTGATGTAAGTGAGATGGACGTACACTCGAAAATGAACTGGTCGTGATATCTACCCTCTAATCTACTTTATACTATAATTATTAAAGTAATTTCAAATTTCAAATTTATAATTCTAGTGAAATAATATTATATTAATAAGAAATACAAGAATCCTTGATTATGAAGTTAGATGATCTTGTTGGTACATAGTGGGAAAAATATGTTAACTTGGTACAGATTTCCGAATTAGTTATTCAATATATAAATTCATCAAACTTGGTGATGTTTTTTTTTTTTTAAAGAAGACATGATACATGAAAAGTTCACTTTCACTAAATACATTTAATTGAATATGTTAATGAAATCGATTATCCTGTAAAAAAACATGTTTATACATGTTTTCATATTCAATATCCAAATAATTGTAGCAATTTTTTAAATATTTTTTTTTTAAAGAAAATATACTAAAAAAAATATACTTTTTGTATAAAATTGAATTAATGGTTACCTATTAGGAAAAAATGATCGTGTGTAAAAAAAATTGTGAAAATTGTAAGAGTAGGTGTTCAATACGTGTTAGTGTAAGATTCAATTCGTAAAGTTTTAGCTTAATATTTCAGGTTCGTTGACTATGATAAATGTTAAGCAATGATAAACTATAGCTTATTCAAAGATTGAAGAAAGGTTAATGTTATTGTAATACACAAGCTTTATTCAAATATACATTCTTTTTATAAAAATTTCTCAATTTTCGTAGGAACCATTATCCTTCAGCGGCAGATATATCGGTTTAAAAAAGATATTAGGTGTTTCCATCTTAATCATTGCTGGAGGAAAATATTACCTCTGAATATATTATTACTATTACATACATATATATATAGTTTTTTAATATTTGTGCATCACAAATAAAGTTACGGTGAAGGACGATAATTTTGTACAATTTTTTTTTTTAAACAACAGTAGGAAGAAAATAAATGTAATCGATTCATGAAATAATAAGTTTATGATCGGACCGTAACATATGTTGAATCATGGTTTTAATATATTTTGTTTAAACTATGATGATGGTTCACTATAAGATGTTGAAACGTTCATATTTTAGTGCTACACCTAAGTCGGAAACATCTTGGTAAATTTACGGAGACCAAAGTATAAACGTTTAATTAACCAACTTTGAAAACATACCCTTCCAGAAGAAATTACCTTTATTAATTTATTAACATTTTTATTCCTTTACGATATTGTAGACTATACAAGTTCTATTTTCGTATAAATAAGTATTTGATTCTATATATATATTAACTGGTTCTGTTTGCCAAGTTTTTTTTTTTTTACTATTCATTCATTTTTTTTTATACTGAAACAAAATTCCTCTGATTAATGCATTTTGTATGATATTAAACATGTGTTGCTCACTGGCAACTAAGTAAACAATAGTTGAGCGTTAGATAGAGTTGGCAGAACAAAAATCGTATCATAGCAATAAAGAGAGATAGTGTATATGAAAATTATAAAAAATCTAATATCTTCCAAATAATTTCATTTACATAGAAAAATCGTATCCCTTTATTTTCCCTAATAATAGGAAAACAATATTTTGAACAGGTTAAATTGTTTTATTTTTATAAAGTAAGTAAAATAAATTAAAAGATATCTAAGAAATTGTTAAGATGAGGCTGTCAGGATTTTTTAACATAAAATATTTATGTAAATTTCAGTTTACGGAAAGAGTTAATTTTTAATATATAACTTACTTATGCAGCATCCTGAACAGTAAAAAGTACAGGAATACTTAAGTACAGGATTACTTAGAGTTAATTTTTAATATATAACTTACTAATACAGCATCCTGAACAGTAAAATGTACAGGAATACTTAAGTACAGGATTACTTTCAAATCCTTATTAAAGACCCTACTGCATACTTAAGCACAAAACTACATATTTACGTTTATCAATGGTGCTCTGAAAGAAAACAAATCATTCTGACGTCGTGGTTTTTATTCATATGAGGGTCATTCAAGGATGAATAGCATAGCTGTAAAACTATTTAATAGGATAAATTAAAACTCTTTAACCTTCAGGTTGGCATCTTGGCGTGAAAAATATTAGCTGTTCGAAAACATTATTATAATTTTTTTTTGTTTAATAAAAAGTTCGGATGTGTTTGAAACATGTAATACGCAAGAACAGCGGGCTGTAATAAGTGATTAATTTTCTGAAGACGTAAAACCAGCCAGAATTTACAATCGAATTTTAACAGTTGATGAAAATTTTGTTGAGAAAATATATTAATCGATCAAAGTTTAATAAGTAGATTAGCATTTTAAATAGGGTAAACCAAGTGTCATACGGAGTTTCACCGTAGGCTGATGGATGTTTCCCTAACACTTTACTAAATCACATTAATGATCTTATTGCCAAGGTCATACACATGGAAATTTGAAAATTGCTTAAATTTTCAGTGAAGAATTAAATATTACTAGCCATACTAATATATATAATAAAACTAATATAAACTAATAATAATAATAATAAACTAATATATAATAACATATAATATATACTAATATTACTACTCATGGACTAGTATGTTCTAGTAATTTATAAGCTAGAATTACCTTAAAATATGTTCAAGAAGCGTTCCGAGTCTGTCACAATGTAATAAAGACATCGGAATTCGCATTTGTAAGGAACTTAAATGACGGTTTTTAGCTGAGGGTTATACTTTTTTTAGATCCCATAATAATTTTTGATGAAATTTTGATACATGTTTCTAAGCCAAAACCTAAACCTATAAGTATGTAACGAAAACATTCGAATTTAGCCACCATAGAGAATAATTCAAAACCTAACCGTAGCTGATGAAGTGATGGTAACGTTGTCCTGCGATTGTAAAGGGCCAATTTTCTTAATTGGTAAGATATACTTAAAATCAACGAGTACTATTTTTATAAAATGCTTTGGCAAGATGGCGTTACATTTAACAATCCCGAAGTCGTGCCATCAGATTTTTATTGTTTGATTTTCTTAAAAGTTTTTATTTAGAAAAATGTTCGAAAAAATAAACAGGTTAAATACTTAGTACAAAAAGTAGCTCGGTCATCAAGATGAATAATTCTTAATACTGGAAAAAAAAGTTACAGAAAGATCCGAGAAGTACCTAATTGCAGTCGGGGGATTATGTTAAAAGTTGCGGTAGTTTCAAAGTCATTGAATAAATAATAATTTTACTACAGTGTTTTGTCTCTTTAAATGTTAAACGAAATTCGTACTTTTTATTTTATGAAAGTTTAACAATAACTTATTTTTTAGTGCAAACATAAATAATGTACGTCGAAATTCCATTTTATATTCACCGCCATTATCATCACCAAATAGGTAATTCTATTTTGATGTTAAGTATTTATATTACAAACCATTCAAGGTAAGAAAAATTTATTTAAAATAATAAATGTTGCAATTAAATACTTATCTGATTTTTTTTTATCCGTACATTCGTTTATTTACTTAAATCGACCTATTGTATATTTTAAAGTTTTTCTCTTTATAGTCTTAAGAATAAGAATACGCTTAGGAATATTTTCTTCTTCTTTTACGTGATTTTCTACGCAAGCGTAATATTAAATTGTTTAAATTTTTATAAATTTGGATACCAGTCATCATCACAAATTACTTATTTTTACATGATGATTGATGGATTTTATCACTTTAAATGGCTCTAAATAGGTGGTATATTTAACAGAGTTTGTAACTATTAAACAATTTGTAAAAAGATAAAGAAAACGAAACAACAATTTTAATCTAATCTAAGCTGGAGTTCCAAGAGTAAACGAGTACAAAGATCGGAGAGTATGTGACATTAATAAAAGTATACATCCGTAAAAATGCATTTGACATAAGTATCAAACGCTGAAACTTGTAGTAAATAATAAACTATTCTACTCCAAGCAGTCTATTACAACATAATATTTAATGATATAATACATCATTTTACGATGTTGAGATTTCAACACTGCTGCAGAGAATGTATAAAAAATTTTCAGATTCGATGTTAACTGACAAGCAGCAATAATGAATAGATTTTATAAAAAGATATAGTCCATACCGATCTTTTAAAAAACAATTTATTGAAACTTAGACTATGTAATAAATTCAGAAAAAAAAATTATTTATTTGAAAATAACTTAAATAAACGGTCAGTTATTGTAAATTATGTGTGACATTCTAAGTAAAAGTCAAGAAATAATAGGATCATTATATCCACGATTGAGGTTGTAGAAAAGGATACTCCCTTAACAATGTACTTTAAAATTATAACAAATGCTGTATGCACAAATCTGTACGTAGAATTATAAGGAACAAACAATATATTAATTGCAAATACAGTGACATCAAATGATTTAATATTAAAAATAAATTTAACATAAATAGAACACGTTACTTAAGTAAAAAGAGAACATTGGAGAATTCTTCTGTAAAAAATCTATATGTTTTCGTTGCACGATTTATGTTCTAAAATTTCTTATAGTGAGAACTGATGAACTTCAAAAATACTACTTCAATGGTATTCTTAACAATATAAAAGGTAATTTTTTTTATTTTTAATTGGCGAGAGATACAGACAGGTATACGTGCACGATAATTATAATTTGTTTTCCGGAAGCATGCAAAAAAAAAGGTGATGATTCTAATTTTAATTTAATTTGGGGCAATTCATCCGAGAAAAAAACAACTTTTTTTACATTCAACATAAAAATGAAGCAAAAGTAACTTGAAAAAATCAAATATTTATACAGTTATTAATTCAACAATCTTATCTGAAATGTTAGGTTAGAGTAAAAGTCCCTTGATTACTCTTTAAATAAATTGTTTTTCAAATAATCCAATAATAAAAACTGATTATTCTACACCGTAAGGTCAAAACTAATGTATTAAACTATTCCGTTTTAATTATTATTAAGTTTTATTTATACAACACACCAGAAATCTTGTTCATATTACGAAAAAGATTTTCAACAATCACTTTAAATAGAATATAATTCAAAAATGTATTTTATTTTTCTGTCAAATAATTAAAAGAATTAATTTAAAAAAATATATATAATTTTTATAGAAATTTGCTAAAAAAAAAAAAAACGATTCAAAATTATAATTTTCAATTAATATCAAATAAATCAGACGTTTTAACATAACTATACTTTTTTTTTTTAATTTTACTTCTAATTTTATTTCACTATTTATTTTGTTTTTTCATATTTTTTTAATAATCAATGAATTATTATTTATTGTAATGTTTTTTACAATCACAGGTTAATAATTATTAAATCAATATATTTAAATAAAAAAAGGAAAGTTAAAAAAATAAACAAAAGGAGATGAAGTCTGCTTCGAACCGATGTGCCTTCCATTTAAAATCCAAATATTTCATTAATTAAAATTTTATTTTTAACAGACGTTACGCCAAAACTATTTAAAGTGGATTCAGGGATAGTCAAAATGGATAATTCCGTTGAAATATGAAAACCGAAGTGTTTCGCGATCACAATACTTTACTTCGTACACGGAAGAAAAATAGAGTATTGTGAAAATATTATATGTTTACCTTAAAATAAAAATTTTAAGAAAGTACGTTTAGCTGTAATAAAACTTCATTCAGGAAAACAGAAGAAAATATTTGTTACCTCATGTATTTCTTCAATACCCGATAAGAAATTGTCTATTGATCTGTTGTCACAGTTTCCAAAATTGATCACTATATCTTCAATAATATTTTCACTCAAACTGTTTGACGCTTCCCATGCATTTTTCTTCTTTAATTACACGTTGAATGCAATTTTTCCAAACATATACGTCTAAAATATTAACATATTCTATCAATAAATGTTTTACATCACTTAACTCATGTTACGTTATAACTTCCAATGTAGCCTTTGCCATGTGCCCATATCAATTCTATCGGATTAAAATTATATGGAGTTATATGGAATAAGACATAACACGACACAAATTTTTGATTTTGCGATCTTATTTACTTGATAATGAATACAATTTGGTTTTACTATTTTTAAAAGATTTTCTTTTAACATCTTTGATGTACACAATTTTTAAAATTTGGCAATTACCGATATTTAGGTCGAGCTGTTGGATATCGAGAACGCATTCTACAGCGTCCCCTGGAGAGTGATTGTGGAGGCACTTAGGAACTACCTACCTCCATGATCGGCGAGTGGTGACAGAGACAAAATACGGCTCTGTTGAGTTCGACATGACATGTGGGGTACCACAGGGGTCGGTGCTAGGCCCTTTACTGTAGAACTTCGTGGGTACTCGATCGTGTTAAAATCCCGGGTGGCTAGGATTCCGGCTTAGGCATTGAATTGGTTGGAGATAGGCGCATTGCCATTGTGCCACGGTTATATCGGTATTGTTTGTGATTCGATTTGGGACTCCCGCTGGTGGGGTGGCCGTCCTGATCGTGACTTCGTAATGCCACGCGAGACACCATCATAGGACCGGTTGAGGGTACGGGCTTTGTCTCCGGCTCCTGTGCGGACCGGAATGAAGTTGCGTTCCTATTGTTAGGTGACCTAAATTGGCCGACTTATTTGGGTGTAGGTCTGAATTTCTATGTTGCGTAAGACATAATTTTGATTGGTATGATTGTAGTAGTAATTTAACTTAACTCGTTCGTTTTCTGAGGCATTCACAGTCACGAACGGTGCCGTCAAATCTAGACTAGGCGCGGGGTTCGCGCCTTCCGAAACCGCAGAAGCGCGATAAACTTTTTATTTATACAATAAAGCAACCAACCTAATTAAGGCTTATGAGCCTATTTTAGTCAAAATTTATAATGGTCACACTCTACCTGACTGGTGTTTGGCCGTATATTTATTGTTCAGTATTTTTATGTATGTCCTAATAGCAAAGGTTTTTTTATAATGATCATCTCTTATAGTTTTGTTATGATCCTTCTGCTAGGTCCTAGTGTAATTATTCAGGCTGAGGAGCTTGCACTTGCATATGCATTGAGTAAATGACACCCCTCATTTAGGTTATTGCGTCTTTGATAGGTGACTTGGAATTTGTAATATATTCTCTTGTGATAGATGTATTTGTATGTTTATTGTACTTCATTATATTGTATGTATATATTAAACTTTATCTCATATTTGTTTGTGCCACTGGTTGTAATCTTTCAAACAGCTCTTGATGCACGCATGTTGGGCTGAAGAGGCTGCATGATTGTATACCTTGGTGACATAACACTTCCCACCGACTTGTACTGATAAGAAGTGATTGCTACAAGTTGTAATTTTTTATTGATAGCGTAATAGTATTTTAATATTGTGTTTTTTGTTCTGGATTGTATATGTTTGTATTATTACAAACATATACCGTAGCCGTAGCGGAAATGCTGATGCATAGATACTAGGGGAAAAAAATGGTGAAAAAGATACTAGCACCCGGGTGTGAAACGTGGGAAGGCGTAGGGTCAGAGGGAAGCCTCATTGCTGAGGGTGCCAGGGCCCAAACCACAAGCAAGGGTGGCTTGGGTTGGGACGTGCTGATTATGCAATGAGGACCCCAAGGTGTGCATGGTGGGCGCGCTTTAGGGGGGAGGGGGTACGTGTGGGGAGCATACACGGACCCTGCGTAGGTATAGGCAGGGGAAGGGAGTCCTCTTGTAGAGGGGCACCTTCCGCATCTGGAAGGCCAGGGAGTTCTGATGACCCAGGATATACCTTGTCGTTGTGGTTGGGTGGGGGGGCAGTAAGAGCTCTAAGCTAGGGTGGGGTTTATTCGCCGCTACGGCTCACGGGTGTAACTGAGGTAATGTCTATTAGGCGAATACCGGTCGCCCCTAGTGAGTTTAAAGATAGTATTAAAAAAAAAATTAAGTCGAGCCGTTTGAAATTTTTTCATGCAATGGGACGCCGCAGTATCCATTACTACGACGGATACTTCAGCAACAATTTCGACTATTCTTTTAAACCACTGCAAAAAATTCTCACCATTAATTTCATCGTGAACTCCTGGGAAGAGCTGAAATATCCATAAAGCAGTTGGAAAATCCATTTACCTTTCCTCCGTGCGTTACTATTAATCGTTTACCTTTTCCATCCTGGTTTTCAATCCAGTTGACAACCTTTCATAAAATGGTCTTTTGCGCTCTTTATTTATTTATACACACATAAGTCTTCTTGAACATGTCCCGCATTAACCCAAGTTTTATCGAGATAATAATGTGTCTTCCATCTTCTCGAAATCGCTTAATTTTTCTTAATTATTCCCTTACGTCATGAAATAATATCTTTGCGTTCAATCAACAAACAATTATTTCTTCTGGACATGAAACGAAAACTCCATTGACTTTAAAACACGATGTAATTTAGTTCAAAAAAAAATTTGGCAAATCAAAATTGTTATTTACGGTACTTAGTATTTTGTTCAAGTTAGGAAGCTCTTTGAAAAAAATAAAGAATGAACTTTTTTCTGATAGTAGTTAACAATAATCGTCCAACGTTTTAACCATTTTCATACGCTTTCAAGTCTTTTTAGGGCTAACATGATTGACAAAAATTTGTAATTTTTATTAAAGTAAAAGTTGTTCTTTCTCTAAACTGCTGCACTACCTGCTTTCGGAGCAATGTCTCTGGTTGCAGTTTCAGGGTTATCTTGTGTTATATATAAGTTGCTGAGTTTTTTCCGAGCTACTTAATGGTTTCCCCGGTTTATGTTTCATGACAGAATAATTTATTGTTAAAATCCGATTGACACAAAAATACAAGATATGTTAAAATTAATGGAAATAACATTGAACAAAACCGTTATAAAAATACACAATAAAATTGTATCCTACTATACAGAGTAACATGATAACGTTGACTGAAGTACTTTCTTTCAGTGAACCGAATAATGGTGTGAAGCATTAAAAATGATGCTATCGTTAATAAAGATCAATAACAAAGACTGAAAAAAAAGAAGTTAATTATGTATTATCGGCAATGTCACGCGCCTGACAAGTGATAATTTACAGTACATTATTACACGCATAAAGCAATAATTGCACTTGCACGTGGGAATGACAGAATGATTCAGCCTAACTACTGAGATATAACTCACACATGCTGAATTCATATTTATATCTTCTGTACCGTTCCCTGAGATGGATCTTAGTACGTGTGTATTGGTCATACTAATATCACTCTACAACTGTAAAATCACCCTACATGCTTTTAGATAGATTTCATAAGAAAGGTAGCTATTGTAATGGGTACCATGATTCGACTTCTTGGAAAATTTCGACATATCTTCACGTTTCACATCCCCCAGACCTCAAAACCAACCGTCAGTTTAAAACTTTATGTATACATTTATACATATATATATATATATATATATATATATATATATCACTTTCTTGTGAACACGATAACTGCCGTAATTTTGCGCCAATCACTTTCAAATTGAAAAATATAACGACCGAAAATCTCGGTTGAGTTCGTTAATGGGCAAATTCGGACAATGGGAGGGGTTTTTGAAAAAATATCTCTATAACTTTCTTATTAACTAAAATATCGAATTCTTTTATAGTTCTTACTATTCTTTGGATAAGTGCCTAAAACTTATCTAAGTAAAGTTTCTTGATATCACCAAGCATTGGCCCAGGAATGGAAAAAAAATGAGGTTTCAAAGACAAAGAAAAATTATCCATCCCTTAATAGCACAGTATCAAATCGGTTTAAAGTGATCGTTTGTCCTCTAAACATTACGTAAAAGTTTTTTCTGAATTAATTTTTGATATGACCAACTCTTACGGCAAGGGATGCAAAACTCTTGCCGGATATGTAAGAAAATGGGGCTTTTCGTATGCTAAACATGTGAAACATTTTTCACACACAAAAACTGTCGTATTGAGTAAATTTGAATTTTTTCTTAACTATAAGGCGGTAGTCTTTTTTATACACTGCTTACCGGTCAAATCTGCTCCCCGTCCCTTCTTTCGGCGTGGCGAAAGGGATATTTTTTGGTTCATGGATTTTTTTCTTACAGTTCATAGAAATATTACTGACCAAGTACCTTTTGTACTGCGCGTTTGAGATATTAGTCATCATTATTTCTTATATTATTGTATTTTTGTAGATATTTTCAGAATTTGTTTGGTCAGTGTCATATAGGTGAGCGCAGCGCTGAGTAGCTGTGTTACAAAAAAGTTCAGTTTATTCAAGTGCATATTTATGCATTCAATAGTTTTTATGTTTTTAAGCAAGTTTATGCTCTTATTGCCCAGATAATAAAAACAGGAAAATAAAAGTTATGTGGGAAAAATGTCTATTTGTAGGGAGCATACAGTTACAAAATGCAGTAAAAAGAAGGGACTAGACACTGAAAGCGATGATTAGCTAAAATATTACTCTATTTATAATAACTAAACTATTTTAGCTATATGGGATACATTTTATCAAAAATTTAACAAAAATCATTCATTGATTTCTTTTGTATTTGTAGTATAAAAACAATTTTCTTTTAATTTATAAAATGTTAACTATTATGATTTAATTTTCAAACTGGAAAATTATATCTTAGTTTTTTTTGTAAGTTAAATAAGTGTAAAAATAAATTACGCACATTACGCAAATATATTAATATATATGTATCTAATATCTCCAGAAGCTACCCGAACAAAATACATAAATTTTTAAGTAAATAATAGTTATTAAATAATACATAACGGAAAATTAATTTTATACCATTAAGTAGTAAAAACGGATAATCCAAAATATATTTATTTCGGTAAATTGACCATAGTCGAACTACGGAAGAGAAAAGGCCGAGCGGTGAGCGGAGCGCTCACCAGCCAGTAACGCCTAGCCAGCAATGCCGGGTTAAGAAAGACTGTGGGAGAGTGTAAAGTAAAAACAAAAAAGTTGAGTATAGTACTTCTCACCATAGTGACATAGTGAGAGAGGATGCACTTCATAGAGAGGATGCGCTTCTTTCTACAATCCGTAAGAAAACGATAAGAAATTATGCAAAAATTATAAAACTTAAAAATGTTATATATTAAAACGGTTTAGGCGATATTATTAAATTACCTTTTCCTTAGATAACATCCTCCGATTGTCTATTACTTCTTATTTCTGGAACAGTTGAGCTTGTACCATCAGGACGAACTAAAGATGTGTTATTGAGAAAATGAATTTCTGCCGCTGATGAGACGTTACTGTTAGTAATTTGGGCTGGAGGTGTACCCCTCTGGGGAGGTGTGTGGCCCTGAGAGCTTGAAGAAGGGAAGAGTAGCAAAAGATGATAACAGCAAGTCTGTAATGTCTTCTTAAATGCTACGCGGAATTCCCTGTTGAAATATGCGTATATAATTGGATTAAGGGCCGAATTGAAATAGCCAACCCAGAAGACAGCAGTCACAATTGCTCTCGGGCAATCACATGACCCTCCGCATAATGTTGTGATTATATACCTGCAAAAGAAATATATTTTGTTTAATATTTTGGAGTACTTTTTTATTAAAACAAAAATTAGAAATATGCTATAAAAAATTGTAAGTAAACATTCAATAATTTTTATTGTTACACTATATTATTACAAATTGCACAAAAATTAAAAAAAAAAAAAAATTAAATTGATGCTGTGTTTGTTTTAAATTCTTTCATTAAACTCGATGAGCAACAGAGTTCCTTCAACTGAACTTAACCAAGGTGAGCCGGATGAACCAGGATGCTATTCCTTTTAGACTATAATATATACAGAATTACTGACTGTCAAATGTCACCATCAGTTTCAGTGATTATCAGGAAATATTTAGACCAAGCCTAAATGATTCTGTTGATTAGTGAGCTGCTTTGCTTGATTATTAACAAGTCAGTTGGGCAAATTAAACTATTAATCATCAAGCAAACGGTGTATACGTTGGAGGTTACAGAAGTTAAGTTCGTGGAGTGTGACGCCGCCAAACACAAAAACAACTAAACGCTGTTTTAATCTTTGAATCACTCCCAGAATGGGTGTGGTGCAAACAAAAACGCTCACATAAAGGCATCAAATACGGAATATTTGATGCCTACCCTGTTTCCCAAATATTTTCTATTTTTTCTCTCTTAATTTATCATCAGGTTTTAACTCCTTAATGTCGGATGTACTTTATTAAACACCAATGAAATTTGCTGAGTGGTTTCTAAGAAGAAACTAAGGAATCAAGGGATTAATATTGTGGTCTTTCATCAAGGAAAGCTTTGCAGACTTTTTCCAGAGATACCTTTACTAGGGATATTTTCCAGATTACTTGATGAATGCTTAAGGCAGGTATTTCTCGAAGGCAGTAGAGATCTAACTGATATAAGAAGTAGCCGGCTGGGTTACCCGCTTGCCATTCTTCGGCAAGCTCCTTGTGCGGCTGATTGAAGAATGACTCAAGGAATATATGTAAATGTTACTGACATTATGAAAATAATAAGAAGTGATGTATTGCCAATAATCCTTTACAAACTTTTAAGAACATTGAAAGTGCGCAGGATACATACATACAAGAAATTTAATATCATTATGACATAAGATATTTAGTAATATTTTGTAAATATTCTATATCGTTTACTAACTTTTATTTACTCGATTAGAGTAACTAATATTTCGTATGAATTATACCAAACCTAACCGTAATGATAAATTGTAATTCACAAAAACTGATACAGAAAAGAGACAAAAAAATAAATCATTACGTCCTAAACAATTAAGAACTTTCTCAAATTTTATTTTAGTAAAACAAGTTCAACTTTAAAAAAGTGGGAAAACACTCTTCTGGAAATACGACGATTCTTTTCAAGGTAATTACCTTGAACAGAATGCACCCTGTTTATTTATAGACAGCGTGCATAACTATATTTACAGATTACTGATATGTTTCTTTTACTATAAACAGACATTACGGTAACCCACAAAATTTCTAACAGTATCCGCTTGTCCAGTGGCTTCCTAGCATTTTCTAGGAGGGGACACCATGAATTTAGTTCTACATATACATAGGGTT
This sequence comes from Lycorma delicatula, assembly GCF_047948215.1. Taxonomy (NCBI): domain Eukaryota; kingdom Metazoa; phylum Arthropoda; class Insecta; order Hemiptera; family Fulgoridae; genus Lycorma; species Lycorma delicatula. The sequence continues at coordinate 15,882,487 of NC_134455.1, read as the reverse complement.
CTAAAAAGTTATTTTTTGTAATATATAATTATATTTCATCCTTTTAGGGAAATATGTATTAAACTATTTCCGTGTTCAGGAAACGGAATTTCATCTTTATCTGGGATTCTATACAATTGAGTACCCAAGGCATATATTTAGGTACAGAATAAGAAATGTGAGCCTATCATGAATAGTAGGTAAATCATTGAAGTATTTCCGTTATACTTAAATAATTCCCCAGTACATAGACTTAGTTATAAAAATTCCACTTGATCAATTGTAATATTGATCTTTTAATGATATAACAAACTGGTTTTCTAATGAGAAAATTATGTTCTATGAAATCATACATTTAGGAAAGATTTGTTCAACTATGATAATTTTGCCAAAGTTTTAAAGCCTTTAATTTTACTGACTAAAGAATCGTGTACATACCAAAGGTGAATCCAGCTGAATAATCATCGTTTGACTGCGCTTACTCTTCGAAAGGTTAAAGATCTTGTCTCCCTGAAACTTCAAAGTCTTTTTTCATGATTTATTGGCACGTCTCAATTCCCTTACTCTATTTTATTTGTTTAACTACGATCAGCAAAGTCTGGAAAGTTCTCGGCTATTTTGTAAATTGAATCCGGTCACCAGAAAAATTTATTGTATGTACTTAGCCACAAATGCGAACAAACACCAATCAACACCCACCCGCTCACACACATACTAAGATTGCTTATTATCGTAAACCTCTTCTCTTGTACTTACATTTTCTATTATTAACTTATTTTTACAGTAATCTAAAATTCTTCAGGAAAAAATATTTTAACAGAACAAGTGCTGTGATTTCAAACTTGCATCAAGTACAAGTGAATTTCAGATAATAGTACAAACCAATATTAAACATAGCAAATGACAAAAATCAATGTTGTGCAAGAACATTTCTGAAATAAATATGACAAAGCGTTAATTGATATTTGCAAACCTCAAATTAGACCTGTAACACATTATAAATTACTGACTCAAATAAAAGTGGCATCAAGCACTGAAAAACAACATAAAACATTATATAAGAAAACAAAAATTTTATATAACCAGACAAATAAACAATTTCCAGTAAAAAATATTTAATAATCCCAAAAAATATTTATATTTATTTAAATTCGAAATTTTAATGTTCATTTCTCGTGGGGTTGTGTTAATCGAACAACCCATAGCCGATTTAATAGTATTAATAGAAACTGATATAAACTGTTTAATCAGAAAGTATCAAGCATATGATTTTCACAGTATAATTTAAAAACATAAATATAATTTACGTTGGAAATACACCAATTTGGAAAAATTGTTTGAGATAGCTCATTTTTATATCCCGCAGATTAAAATATTTATGTAGGTAATGTGCTCGGATTGGTAACAGCGTTTTATATAAAAAAAACAAGATGCAAAGTCAGGTTTAGCAGCACATTAAGTTGCATGGAGCTGAGCTTACCCTTCTAATATTAAAAGTCTTACTTTCTACTTTACAAGTAAGTCTGAAGAAATTGTTAAATTATTTATTATTATAAATTAATAATATATTTTCATTCAAAAATTCTTAATTTTCGTAATATTATTATGTATACTCATTCTAGAAAGAAATGGATAATATTTAACAGTTAGGTAAATAAATTTATCTATATATTACGAAGAACGTGACTGCAACGCGTTTAATTTCACTTGCAAGAACTTAAATCTTTATTAAGATTCAGCAAACAGCATATAGGAGAAATTAATAAAAAAGTAGGTTTAAAAAAATATATGTATACATATTATTTATAGTTGAATATTTTATAAATTAAACGAAGTACGTATCCCTAACATTTTAATTAACAGTGAAACTCCCGGTTAAAAATATGTGTTGTTCATTTTTCACACTATTCATGTTTTATATTTGTATAATGAGATATTTAATAATTTATATTTGCAAAAAATATAGTAGTGGTTCTTAGTACAATATTATGGACGTTTTTTTGTTGTAAATCTGCTATTACTTGTAAATATAAAATGTTGTTAAATTTCATTATCTATCTTAATAACAAATACAGAGTCCGGCAGAAATAACTCCTCGATTTGAAATGTAATTAAAATAAATATTAGGATAAAATTATAAAAAAGTTAAATATTTTCCGAAACAACAGCGTTTGCCATTTATTTCCACATATCTATTATTAGTTTTTAAAAATTATATCGTTCATATGCCAACCATCATTATATATACAGATCTTTAACCTCTCCCTGAAATTCCACATTTCTTTTCTTGTCATTTCCAGTGGTATTGCAGTGATTTGTTGATCGATAGCAGCTTTAAAATGATCTAGGGTTCTGGGCTTTCTTTAAAAATTTTAGTCTCTAGATGTCCCCAAAGAAAAAATCACATGTTCCAAGATCTGGTGGTCATGCAGGCCATAGGTTGTCTCTTCTTGTAGTGAAATAAGACGTCCGGGAAACATTTTTCTAAGGAAATTCATTGATTGTCTGACTACGTGAGCAGTCAATCTTGTTGAAACCATAAATTTTCGATTGGAATTCCGAGTTTATTAAGTTTCGGTAGCAAGACCCTCAAAAAATTATAGTTCTATTATTCTAAATTCGTGAAGTTCGTGAAGTTGTAGGAGATTATTTTCTGCCCAGTATCAAAAGTTTAGTATGTTAACACATCCCGATAAATGAAATTTGTTACGTCACTTGTCAGCACAATCGAGTTCACCGGAACATTTTCCGAAATAGCCTGGGAAGAAGCGATATTAATACTAATCCAGTCAGATTCATTTAACTCCTGCACGACTATCATTTGTTAAGGATGAAGCAGGCGTATAAACTTGTCCTTACAGTCTGATGAGAGATTTGTAACGCAGCATCGCGTTTAAGAGCTGAGCTACGTGGAGATTGTATAACTGCTTCAATATTTTTGTATAACGCTTCGTGGCCTACCTAGTGGTTTTTTCTTCAAAGGTGAACCAGTAGCTCTAAAATTTGACATCGTAACTCTTCTTATAGGGAACCGTGGCGTGTCGACCTCAGCCGATGATAAAAGGATCTGCATGTTGATAACTGGATCATCATTATTAAAATGCATTTCAATGACGGAAGCGCGATGGTCACCACTCTATGTCATGGTCGTAATTTAAATGACAAGACATCCGCTACAAAATGGGTTGCTTACATCACGCCCTAAACTATTAGTGCTTCCCACCGGCTGCGGTGGGAAATCGGGGAGTTATTTCTGCCAGTCTCTGTATATCTATACAAGTCCGTTTGGTAAAATAATAATAAAGTAATTTTACATTTTTGATGTAACTAACATATTATACTAAAAGATTAGCTTAAAAGACAAAGAAATTCAAAATATAACAATCAGTCACTTGAATTATGAAATCCTAAAAGAAGATATAATTTTTTCATTGATGTTCAGTTCATAGTATAATGTTTAAAGTATTGTTTTTTTAACTCATGTACATTACCGTAATAGTAAACACCTATACTACTATAACATATTCATACACATATACGTTATGAGTAAATACTATATATTTGTTATTAAGATCTCGGATTTGCTAAATATATATTGTTAAATGTATAATTACAAAATTTATATCAAAAACTTAATCGAATATGATTTTACGCGTATAAAAAAATGTAATTTTTATTACTAATTAACGTTTAAAAATACTGAATTATTTTAGTTATATACTTTTGTGTTGCTGAAAGCAATAGTTAAATTTTCTACTTTATATCTCTTAATGGTTTTTCACGCTATAACAGAATTAATTAATAAAATTTTACTGATTAAATTAGGTAAAAAAATTCAGTTCTAAGGTTACAATTAAACAAGCATTTTTAATACAATTTTTAAAATATTTTCGGTACCTTAAAGCAAATAAAAAATGCGTATACATGATATTTTAGGAGTATTTATTTTCTACTCGCTGAATTATTATACCCACACAAATTTTTTATTTTAATTTTACTGTGTAAATAAATTGCTACATTTTTTCTTGCAAACTCAATATACATTCTCTACATAAAAAAAAAAAAAAAAAAAAAAAAACATTATAAGGATTATAAATCCTTGTCAAAGGAAACAATAGAGGTTTTGGAGAATTTTCCAGAAAAAAATCTTTTAAATAAGTTTGACTGAAAGATACGGCATGAATGGTTATAACAATAAAGGTACGGACAAATTTTGGAAGGATTCTTAAAAAAGGAGAACGCTGAGAAGCCGCAGGTTATTGTGTCCAGATTGAGTTTTTTTATAGTGGATTGTAAAAGCTGTAGTTGAAGACAAAGATAAAAATACTGAAACTGTTAATCTTGGAAATAAAAAGAGGTAAATAGTTATAGATCATTTAAAATAATCGAAAAGAAATTAAAAATTGTTTCAAACAATCAATTATAAATATTTAATTCATCATAATATTTTTTTGTTTTCTTGTTTTATTGCAAATGAAATTTTACTCTACGCAATGAACTAGATCCATGGCAAAGAGTAAAATTCATTTTTTATTCTAATTTTTCTTTTTCCTTCAAAAGATTAATGACATTAGCGAAAATTTAATTCGGTATTTCCTTTTTCTTTGACGATCTTCTTGCAATCGTTCTCTGTTCAATTCATGAACTCATTTTACGCACTTCTTTCATTCTTTCTATTTACCATATATTTCCTTAATTTTCTAATACTTTAATAAGTTAAATTTAAAAAAGGTAAATGCCTTAGCAAACATAGTAATTATTATTTTTTTTTGAAATTACAGTTTTTACACTTTTCCATTCTTCAGTTCATTAAAGAAACAAAGTAATATGTTTTTTTATTAGTACAAATGAACCATTGTTGCATACAGACTGATAAATATCTGCAGTAGAACTGCGAATACAGACTTGTAGCATAATATAACTTATATTCCTTAAATTCACACATTTGAAAAGTAAATAATTAATATCGGTTTATTTATTTAAACGCAAAGATACTCTTTCCCTGGGTGCACAATAAAATGAAGTTTTCAGCGCCCGGACAGAATATTAATACAGTAAACAGTTAATATTAAAAATTAACTAAAAAGATAAACAACAATAATATAAAAACTAAGTATAGATGTATAACGCCTATGTTGTATACTAAAGATGAAATTAAATTGTAATGGAATAAAATATTAAAAATTTAATATATATCAGCAAAATTACCATTGAATACGCCAGATAACTTAAATACTCGTCGACGAAAAACATATGATAAATGTAATAAAATATATACGTATATATATATATATATATATATATACGATATATATATATACGACAGTCATATATATATATATATATACGATATATATATATACGACAGTCATATATATATATATATATATATATATATATTGTGGTTGCATGGATGAGAAATGAGAAACAAAACAAAGCATACGTTTCATAGAAGTTTAATTTTGCAATACTTGTGGATACACAATGTTTTTTTGTTTTTCCACTGTCTGCATAGATATAAAGGCTATCTGGTTTGCCGACTCGGGAACACGCACATACAATTGTCCATGTGAGAAGCAATCCGCATCTAAATCTAAACCACACAATTCTAAAGATTGACGTTGAGCTTTATTGATTGTAATTGCAAATGCCAATCGTGAATTGATCGGGATGATGATCGAGAATTGCAATCTTTTAAATTTAAATGGTGTATCGTTCGGGATCACGGGTATTGGAGGAATGAGGACATCTTCAACTTTGAAAGGCCCCGTTAAAATCGTTGCTTCCACTACGTTATTCATCAATTTCTTAAATGCAAGTCGCGTGCCGTTGCAGTGTTTTGGCTGATTAATATTCCGCAACAGGATAATTGGCATACCTATTTTCAATTTTAATATGTGTGGTGGCATTCCTGGCAGATCAAGTGAGTTTAAAAATTCCGTTGGATAATTAACTACTTCATCTGCTTCCACAACGGTGTCTATCGACTTATATGTAATTTCCTCACTTTGAATGCTAGATTGAATAACATTATTAAGTTGATAGACATCTTTATTCTTTGCGGCAAGGATAGCTCGTTCACTGAGCCAATCGTGATTTCTATGATTAATTTGAATATCAGGAAATACTTTTTCGATCAGTTCTTCTTTCGATGTTACTAAATTACAAACATTATCAGGAAATGATATTCGTCTAGACGTCTCGTCGACTGGCAGCTGTCCGTTTCCAATGTCCAGTAACTGTAGTGAGAATACCTCAGCTGATGGATCATTCTGCAACTGGACACGCATATTCGTATTTAACTGCAATGTACGTACGTGTCGCCACAGTGTTGAATATTTCAGGCAAGCATTTATTTCGTCTGCTGGTGTCGATCGAGAAATTACAGGCAATGATTGCCTAAAATCTCCTGCGAGCAATATCAAAGCATTTCCGAATGGTTGTACGTTTCCACGCAAATCTCGTAATGATCCTGATCGATCAAGAGCTTTAAGCGATTTTTTATGTGCCATCGTGCATTCATCCCAAACAATGAGTTTACATTTTTGTAATACTTATCCCATACAGGATGCTTTGGAAATATTGCACGTGGGAGTCTCGATGATTTGCATGTTTAATGGCAACTTCAGAGCTGAATGCGCAGTCCTTCCACCTGGTAACAATGTCGCAGTTATTTCAGACGAAGCAAGAGCTAAGGCTACGTCATTTTTTGATCGAACCGTTGCTAGAATCAATCTAATGAGGAATGTTTTTCCAGTTCCTCATGGCGCATCCAAGAAGAAGTTCCCCCCAACACCGTCATTTATCATTTGCATTATGCGATTATAAATGCCTTTCTGTTCACGCGTTGATTTGGGAATGTTTGACTGGACATATGACTGAAGATCACCAATGTTGTAACTTTGTTCATGGCGTAAACCCACATCAAATGGCATTCGCAATTGACTAAGAACTTTATTTGTATTAGCTAAGCACTTGTCTTCAATATTTATCAATGCTTCGTTGTAAATGCCTTCTGTAAATTCAGACAAAAGTGAATATTTAACCTAAAAGGATTTTTTGGTCATTATATAGGGATATTATTTTCTGTGTATTTGGTTATTTCGACTTTTTTTGTTTGCATAGTCTTAAGTCTATCTGGGCTATAAGAAAGTTGGGTGTTTTAATTTATTTACTGTAAATCATCCTTCTTGGTGGCTTTTCTTTTTGTTTTGGTGTTTTTTTAAAATAAAATACAGATGTTTTAGCTGTTAAATATAATTCAAAGAAATTTGTTACTTAATCAGTTGTGATTTTGTTTACATTGGCAACGGCCATACGGGCTCTTTGTGATTGGTCGTTGTGTTTGACAGCGGCCATCTTGCATTGATCTGATTGGTTTTCTTTTGTTTACATTTCCATCTGATTTATTAGCCTCTTATTTATTAAAAAAATGTACAAATTAAAAATAGATAGATAGATTTATTAAAAATATATGATAACAATCTTTGATGCGGGTTATATATCGTGCTAAATTTTGAGCTCAATCGGTGCAGAACATTTTGAGTTTCTGAAGCGTACACAAACGAACTTTTTTTATATATATATATATATATATATATATATATATATGGAGGAAGTGTTAGGAGAAGACCAATTTGGTTTCAGGAAAAGTATAGGGACAAGGGAAGCAATTTTAGGCCTCAGATTAATAGTAGAAGGAAGATTAAAGAAAAACAAACCAACATACTTGGCGTTTATAGACCTAGAAAAGGCATTCGATAACGTAGACTGGAATAAAATGTTCAGCATTTAAAAAAAAATAAAGTTCAAATACAGAGATAGAAGAACAATTGCTAACATGTACAGGAACCAAACAGCAACAGTAACAATTGAAGAACATAAGAAAGAAGCCGTAATAAGAAAGGGAGTCCGACAAGGATGTACCCTATCTCCGTTACATTTTAATCTTTACATGGATCTAGCAGTTAATGATGTTAAAGAACAATTTAGATTCGGAGTAACAGTACAAGGTGAAAAGATAAAGATTCTACGATTTGCTGATGATATAGTAATTCTAGCCGAGAGTAAAAAGGATTTAGAAGAAACAATGAACGGCATAGATGAAGTCCTACGCAAGAACTATCGCATGAAAATAAACAAGAATAAAACAAAAGTAATGAAATGTAGTAGAAATAACAAAGATGGACCGCAGAATGTGAAAATAGGAGGAGAAAAGATTATGGAGGTAGAATAATTTTGTTATTTGGGAAGTAGAATTACTAAAGATGGACGAAGCAGGAGCTATATAAAATGCCGAATAGCACAAGCTAAACGAGCCTTCAGTAAAAAATATAATTTGTTTACATCAAAAATTAATTTACATGTCAGGAAAAGATTTTTGAAAGTGAAACTTGGACAATCGGAGTATCTGAGAAGCAAAGATTAGAAGCTTTTGACAAATGAAGAGGTATTGCGGCAAATAGATGAAGTAAGAAGCATTTGGAAAAATATAGTTAAAAGAAGAGACAGACTTATAGGCCAGATACTAAGGCATCCTGGAATAGTCGCTTTAATATTGGAAGGACAGGTAGAAGGGAAAAATTGTGTAGGCAGGCCACGTTTGGAATATGTAAAACAAATTGTTAGGGATGTAGGATGTATACTGAAATCAACCGACTAGCACTAGATAGGGAATCTTGGAGAGCTGCATCAAACCAGTCAAATGACTGAAGACAAAAAAATATATATATATATATATACGTACATATATATTTAATCCCGCGCGCGTGTATATATCTGTGTACATGCAGATATAATAAAAGCACACAAAAGTGTGAAATGAAACATTGATTGTGTGCGAGAAAGAGAGAAATTTAGAATGAAATCGCTGCTTTATATTGGCAATTTACTACTGGATCGTCGTCCACTAAATTGAGTTTTCCCTTTACTTTCTATTTTTTCACTCAAAACCGTTTAATTTCAGGAAAAACCTAGTTGACCAAACATTATTGAAAAGGTACACAACAATAAATTATTGTATATTTAACTGATGTAACTTAACTTAATTGAACGTTGGGTGTCTTTTAAATAACATTTGGTCAACAACTAGTTTGTTCTTAAAATTAAACAGTTTTGACTGATAAAATTGAAAAAAATTAAAAAAATCCTGTCAATATATGTTTCTCATTTATGTATTAAATATTACTTATGATATTATGTATATATGGTTATCCATTTAAATTGAGACGCATCTATATCTGATAAACTACACAATTAAGGGAAAAATGTTTTCTATTAAAGTTTTTCCATTTCAAGACTAAAATACGTTCAAAGCTTATGTTGTCCTTGATAAGTTCAGATAAACGTCATTTCGAGGTCAACTTAATGATTTTAAATAGGAACCTATATTTTTTTACTGCAGAATAGAATTCTTTGCAAAAATAAAACATTAAAATTTCATTTCAGAATTTCTTCTAAAATTTATAGGTTTTTAGTTATTAATCATAAAAAATGCTATAGGATTAAAAATTGGTGTTTTTAGTTTCATTGGGTCTGGCCCAGCTGACAAGTTACATCAAGCTGATGTTAAATTTTAAATAAAAGCAATCAATTAAAGGACTAACCTAAATAAAATCATTTACGTTTCAATGCATTTTTTAATCAAATAGTACATCTTTCATACCTCTGTGGACGAAGAAGAACTGAAGACCTCTTCGGCCCCTACTGTCTAGGCTTACACAGGCCGGAGCACGTGATATCCCAGTGCCCGTGGTGGGACGGGGTACGCCACGACTGTGCTGCTATAACTGAGCATCTCGAGATAGGGACCATCGTTGGAACGATGTTACGCAGTCCGGTGGACGTCAACAGTGTGGCGGATTCTGCGTCGGGAATACTTCAAATAAAAGATCGGAAAGCGAGGGGGTGAGAGATAGCTTCGTACAGAGCTGCCGTTCGCCCGTGCTTGTACGAGTTGTCGATGTGAGGAAGCGCGGTAATTCTTGAGCCCCTGAGCTAAAAGACTGAGTCCCGGCGAGGCCGCCCCTTCAGAGGTGTTCTCGTTAAGAGACGAAATACAAAGGACTGAGTTCCGATTGCTGGATGATGGGGGCCGGGAACGGTATAGCCGGACCTGGCGTTTCCCTCAACTGGCGATTAGATGCAAAGGCACGTCCCGGAATCGTGTTAATACTTAATTCCAGGTCCGGTTCCGGGAGGCATGATTAAAAAAATGAAAAAAATAAAAGAAAAACAAAAAATCAAATAGTGTATACCGGTATAGTACATAGCCTACATGTGTTGAACGCTTTGGTCGGTTAAGTTATGTCAACTCTATGAAAATATGTGGTTTAATGAATTACTGATATTTAAATTTTTTTATGCTGTTTTTCTTCTTTAAAAAAACTTACTCTAAATAAATTACAGCAACAAATGTTTGAAGTGGTGTCCTACTACTTCTGTGCATTTATGAATACGTTTTAAGAATGACCCATTAACATTTAATAGAGTTTCTGTCTTCCAGTATTGTTTGTTATACGGTCTTTCATGTTTTCAAGGGTAGTTGGTACTTCTAGGTAATCCTTTTCTTTAAGGTAACCCCATAAAGAAAGTCTACTAGCGTAATGTCGGGGGAACGAACAGGCCAATGAGCTGGACCAGCTCGACCAATTCAACGATCATTGTATTTAAAGTCAAAAATTATTCGTGATAATTGAATAATATACAGGACAGTCATTGTGATAAAAACACATCTTTCTTCTCGTCATCAAAATTACCGTTCATCAAGCAGTAAAAGCAATCGATTTTCTAGAAAATCTGCGTATTTCTCTCCGTTTAAATTTGCATGGAAAAAATGCAGTCCTATTAATGTAAGCGTATGATTCTGCACCAAACATTGATAATCCCTGGATGTTGATATTCTGCTTCCCTTAGCCACCGTGAATTTTTCACTGCCCAATAATTCATATTATGTTTGTTTACTGCTCAATGATTAGTAAATCTGATTCGTCGGACAATAAAACATTAAGAAAAAATGTTGATCTACCTGTACTTTTTCCAGCACCAGTCGACAAAATGATACTCTTAATTCAAAGCTGTTGCCATGCAATTCCTGATGCAGTAAAATATGGTGCGGATGGTATTTCAGGCGTTTTAATATTCTCAGAACACTGGTTTTTTTATATCCCGCAGTCACGCGAAATTATTCTTGAACTAATATAAGAGTCTACAATGACCACCACAGCCACCGCTGTTTCATTGTTTCTGCGTCACAGTATTTTGACGATTGCTATTTTGGACTACTACACTTCCAGCATCACTAAATTGTTTTACAATTCTGTACTCAGTAGCACGACTTGGAATAGTTCTACCGAGAAATCTTAGGGCATAAAAAGCTTCTGTCTGATCAACATTTCAGTGACATTCATCGTAAAGCAAAATTATCTTAGTTTTTTCTCTAATTTAAAATTGTTCCGTAATAAATTCTCATAAATAAAAACTAATTAATTTAATATTTATTAATAATTGCTGAGTAACAAAGTAATAAAAGAATTGATTGAAATCACTGATAATACCTTCACTTAGACAAATGTCAATTGCAACTTGTACTTCATTTAAGGTATTTTATAATGTTCACTATGTTTACATGCTCAACTTCTTTATTTCTTGTTCATTATTATTAGCATAGATTGTTTTTTTGTTTAAAATTTAAAATCAGCTTGATGTAAGTTTTCAGCTGAGCCAGACCTAGTGAAACCAAAAATACCGATTTATAGGCCAACAACATTTTTGAAGATGAATAACTAAAAAACTAAATTTTAGAAAAAAGGCAGAAATGAAATTTTAATGGTTTTTTGCAAAGAATTCGATGCTGCAATAAAAAATATAGGTTCCTATTTAAAAAAATAAGTTGACCTTGAAATGACCTTCACTTGACCTTATCAAGGACGACATAGGTTGTGAACGTATTTTCTTTTTGAAATGGAAAAATTTTATAGAAAACATTTTTTCCTAAAATATGTAGTTTTTGAAATGTAGGAGTCTTTCATTTTAAATGGAGTACCCGATATATATATTAGTAAATATTACCTAATTTATATATTATTTACCTACATGTTAAAGTAATTAAGAATTCATCTGTTTCAAGATAATATTTTTCTTAGTTAAAAAATTTCCTCAATTCTTTGAAGGATCTACTATTAAAGATTTTAATTTCAAAATAGTTTTCAAATTATTTTTATTTTAATTTCCGCTATTTTTTAACCTATATTTTAATTTTTAACGTATTTTTATTTTTAAAATAGGTAACAACGAGTACCAAACTGATATAAGGAAGGCTAATTAAATAAGCTACCATATACGTACCTTAGAAATGTTGATGAAATAGGGTTCTGTGCAAAAATACATTCTTACAACACTAAGAAATAAATAGACGGAATTGCAATTATTTAATCAGAAATCATATTGAAAGTAGCTATCAAATAAGTTTTACGAAATTTGCTGTATTTTGTTCATGTTACCTTCAAAGTATTTGAAACTCTCATTAATATCTCAGAAAAAACAAGGTTTAGTACTTCTTGATATTAAGTTGTTTTCATAAAAATGCTCTTAATTTTTCATAAAAATTAAGAGCATTAAGAGCACATCATTACATAATGTTCCACGATTTTTGTGTTTCTATATTTTGTGAAAAGATAAACAGTATATCTTTTGTGCGAATTGATATCTTGAGAACTTAGAAAGTTATTGTATTATAGAAGTATATTTTGAGTCCTGATAACGTTTTCTACAGTCAGACTTTTAAACGCTTGTTTGGGGGTGCATCGGTGGGTGCGATCATAGATCAGCTGTTTGACGCGATGAAAACGGGATTTCCAGTGGTGTTAATTTCTTATCTAATAGAAGACGTGGACGATTAGAATAATATAAAGAAATAAGAAAATATAAGCGGTTTTCATATCTATAGGTCTTGTCATGGCAATATATTTTTATTTTATTATTAAATTAGTAGAGTATGGAACTATAAGCTTACTATACTGCCTGCAGTACTATATGTTACCGTATCGTAAAAAAAAAAAATAAAAAAATAAATAAAAAAAAGTTATTTGCGCTGTTAGAAAGAAGTAATATTAATATGTTATATGTTTACAGCAAGTACACACCTGCTACTTGTTCAATGTAGATAGGATTTATATTTATAAGAACCCTTCTCACATAAATACGATTTTATGTGTTCTTCCCCTATTTTCCAAAAGATAAATATATGGGCAATATTAAAGTTACTTATGAAATTTTGCAAGGATGACAATTGAGGTAGAAGATGAATGACTTTACCTTATGTTATTTCCTGGTGATGCATAAAAAGTTGTTTGGAAAGATTAGAATTGAAAATCAATTTGGAAAAGACAGAATATTAATTACGGGATGATGTTCGTACAATCTGGATATTGATGTAAGAAAAATAAAATGTCAGAATAAGTGCAGTTACCTTTGAAATTTTATTAAGGATGATGGGAAATTCATCAAAGAGTTGCCCAGTGTTATTATTTGGTGAATTAAAAGTGCAACTGGAAGGCTTAATGTTTTGTTATTTTTATCTAGAGTGAGGTATAGTAATAACTACAAGGCGATGGTGGAACCAGTAGTCAGATACGGATCCACGGTCATATTGATACGGATGGCATATTAGCCAGTACAGTAGAGAACTGAAAGCTTGGGAGATGGATCGTTTAACATGCCTTTGTTGCATTATGTATGACGCAGCAAGTTTGGCTCTGTGTATCACTTTAATAGTGTAGTAGGTATATGTAAAGCCCTCTTTTTTGTGCTTCATTTTATACAGATTGTTTGTCCCTTAATTTTTACGATAGTTTGACTAGTCAGGAACACCGTGAGACCCACTTCTTTACATCGGTGTGTTGGTTTAAGTTTAAGCGTTAAAATAAAAACAATAATATTCCTTTGAAGTAATTTTTTTAAACATTCTTTAGCTCTGGTACATATATTTTATTATAATTTCCGAAACAGAATGCAGTTAAATATGTAAATACATAACTTAAATATCCCTAGTTTAAATAGTAAATAAATATACGAGCTTGTAAAAATTCAATGTAAATACAGCAAAGAAAAATACTGCATTCTTAGAAGAATACTTTTTACCCGTACAATGTTATACAAATACTTATATTTACCTAATAAGAATATAAAAATTACATAATATTTTATTTTATTGCCGTCTATTAGTTTACTTTATTTTCACTTAAAAAATCCTTTCGTAGTTATTTAAAAAGAAAAAAGTACAAACAAGATATATTACTCCAGAACATTTTAAATATTTAACAGAAAATCTGAAATACTCGTTTTCTGCATACCCTCTGAAATTCCGAGATACTCAATCCACAGTTACCGTAACAATCATAAAAACATCGGTTATAAATTATTATATCATAAAGATGATTGTTTTTTACTATAGCTGAACGAGGTAGAAGTACCCCACTACGTACATCAACAATACAAATTTTAAGTTTTATAAGCTGGAGAATTTTTCTTCTTTTATTGGATAATAAAATACAAATGTGTTTAATATTTATGAAAAAAGGGAATTTCCGTCAGACTTCAAAAAAAGTGTTATAGTAATGATACCAAAGAAAGCAGGGGCAGATAAATGTGAAGAATACAGAACAATTAGTTGAACTAGTCATACAGAAGAATTGAGAGGAGAGCGGAGGAAGTGTTAGAAGAAGTCCAATTTGGTTTCACGAAAAGTATAGGGACAAGGGAAGCAATTTTAGGCCTCAAATTATTAGTAGAAGGAAGATTAAAGAAAAACAAACCAACAAACTTGGCGTTTATAGACCTAGAAAAGGCTTTCGATAACGTAGACTGGAATAAAATGTTCAGCATTTTAAAATATTAGGGTTCAAATACAGAGATAGAAGAACAATTGCTAACATGTACAGGAACCAAAGAGCAACAGTAACAATTGAAGAACATAAGAAAGAAGCCGTAATAAGAAAGGGAGTCCGACAAGGATGTTCCCTATCTCCGTTACTTTTTAATCTTTACATGGAACTAGCAGTTAATGATGTTAAAGAACAATTTAGATTCGGAGTAACAGTACAAGGTGAAAAGATAAAGATGCTACGATTTGCTGATGATATAGTAATTCTAGCCGAGAGTAAAAATGATTTAGAAGAAACAATGAACGGCATAGATGAAGTCCTACGCAAGAACTATCGCATGAAAATAAACAAAAACAAAACAAAAGTAATGAAATGTAGTAGAAATAACAAAGATGGACCACTGAATGTGAAAATAGGAGGAGAAAAGTTTATGGAGGTAGAAGAATTGTGTTATTTGGGAAGGAGAATTACTAAACATGGACGAAGCAGGAGCGATATAAAATACCGAATAGCACAAGCTAAACGAGCCTTCAGTAAGAAATATAATTTGTTTACATCAAAAATTAATTTAAACGTCAGGAAAAGAGTTTTGAAAGTGTATGTTTGGAGTGTCGCTTTATGTGGAAGTGAAACTTGGACAATCGGAGTATCTGAGAAGAAAAGATTAGAATCTTTTGAAATGCGGTGCTATAGGAGAATGTTAAAAATCAGATGGGTGGATAAAGTGACAAATGAAGAAGTATTGCGGCAAATAGATGAAGAAAGAAGCGTTTGGAAAAATATAGTTAAAAGAAGGGACAGACTTATAGGCCACATACTAAGGCATCCTGGAATAGTCGCTTTAATATTGGAAGGACAGGTAGAAGGGAAATGTAAAGGGGTATGAAGGACGTTTGGAATATGTAAAACAAATTGTTAGGGATGTAGGATGTAGACGGTATACTGAAATGAAACGACTAGCACTAGATAGGGAATCTTGGAGAGCTGCATCAAACCAGTCAAATGACTGAAGACAAAAAAAAAAAAATATATATATTTATATATATATACGTATATATATTTTTAATTCCGCGCGCGTGTATATATCTGTGTACATGCAGATATAATAAAAGCACACAATAACACAAAAGTGTGAAATGAAACATTGATTGTGTGCGAGAAAGAGAGAAAATTAGAATGAAATCGCTGCTTTATATTGGCAATTTACTGCTGGATCGTGGTCCACTAAATTGAGTTTTCCCTTTACTTACTATTTTTTCACTCAAAACCGTTTAATTTCAGGAAAAACCTAGTTGACCAAACATTATTGAAAAGGTACACAACAATAAGTTATTGCATATTTAACTGATGTAACTTAACTTAATTGAACGTTGGGTGTCTTTTAAATAACATTTGGTCAACAACTAGTTTGTTCTTAAAATTAAACAGTTTTGACTGATAAAATTGAAAAAAATATAAAAAATCCTGTCAATATATGTTTCTCATTTATGTATTAAATATTACTTAAGATATTATGTATATATGGTTATCCATTTAAATTGAGACACATCTATATCTGATAAACTACACAATTAAGGGAAAAATGTTTTCTATTAAAGTTTTTCCATTTCAAGACTAAAATACGTTCAAAACTTATGTTGTCCTTGATAAGTTCAGATAAAGGTCATTTCGAGGTCAACTTAATTATTTTAAGTAGGAACCTATATTTTTTTACTGCAGAATAGAATTCTTTGCAAAAATAAAACATTAAAATTTCATTTCAGAATTTCTTCTAAAATTTATAGGTTTTTAGTTATTAATCATAAAAAATGCTATAGGCTTAAAAATTGGTATTTTTAGTTTCATTGGGTCTGGCCCAGCTGACAAGTTACATCAAGCTGATGTTAAATTTTAAATAAAAGCAATCAATTAAAGGACTAACCTAAATAAAATCATTTACGTTTTAATGCATTTTTTAATCAAATAGTACATCGTTCATACCTGTGTGGACGAAGAAGAACTGAAGACCTCTTCGGCCCCTACTGTCTAGGCTTACACAGGCCGGAGCACGTGATATCCCAGTGCCCGCGGTGGGACGGGGTACGCCACGACTGTGCTGCTATAACTGAGCATCTCGAGATAGGGACCATCGTTGGAACGATGTTACGCAGTCCGGTGGACGTCAACAGTGTGGCGGATTCTGTGTCGGGAATACTTCAAATAAAAGATCGGAAAGCGAGGGGGTGAGAGATAGCTCCGTACAGAGCTGCCGTTCGCCCGTGCTTGTACGAGTTGTCGATGTGAGGAAGTGCGGTAATTCTTGAGCCCCTGAGCTAAAAGACTGAGTCCCGGCGAGGCCGCCCATTCAGAGGTGTTCTCGTTAAGAGACGAAATACAAAGGACTGAGTTCCGATTGCTGGATGATGGAGGCCGGGAACGGTATAGCCGGACCTGGCGTTTACCTTAACTGGCGATTAGAGGCGAAGGCACGTCCCGGAATCGTGTTAATACTTAATTGCAGGTCCGGTTCCGCGAGGCATGATTAAAAAAATGAAAAAATAAAAGAAAAACAAAAAATCAAATAGTGTATACCGGTGTAGTACATAGCCTACATGTGTTGAACGCTTTGGTCGGTTAAGTTATGTCAACTCTATGAAAATATTTGGTTTAATGAATTACTGATATTTAAATTTTTTTATGCTGTTTTTCTTCTTTAAAAAAACTTACTCTAAATAAATTACAGCAACAAATGTTTGAAGTGGTGTCCTACTACTTCTGTGCATTTATGAATACGTTTTAAGAATGACCCATTAACATTTAATAGAGTTTCTGTCTTCCAGTATTGTTTGTTATACGGTCTTTCATGTTTTCAAGGGTAGTTGGTACTTCTAGGTAATCCTTTTCTTTAAGGTAACCCCATAAAGAAAGTCTACTAGCGTAATGTCGGGGGAACGAACAGGCCAATGAGCTGGACCAGCTCGACCAATTCAACGATCATTGTATTTAAAGTCAAAAATTATTCGTGATAATTGAATAATATACAGGACAGTCATTGTGATAAAAACACATCTTTCTTCTCGTCATCAAAATTACCGTTCATCAAGCAGTAAAAGCAATCGATTTTCTAGAAAATCTGCGTATTTCTCTCCGTTTAAATTTGCATGGAAAAAAATGCAGTCCCATTAATGTAATCGTATGATTCTGCACCAAACATCGATAATCCCTGGATGTTGATATTCTGCTTCCCTTAGCCACCGTGAATTTTTCACTGCCCAATAATTCATATTATGTTTGTTTACTGCTCAATGATTAGTAAATCTGATTCGTCGGATAATAAAACATTAAGAAAAAATGTTGATCTACCTGTACTTTTTCCAGCACCAGTCGACAAAATAATACTCTTAATTCAAAGCTGTTGCCATGCAATTCCTGATGCAGTAAAATATGGTGAGGATGGTATTTCAGGCGTTTTAATATTCTCAGAACACTGGTTTTTTTATATCCCGCAGTCACGCGAAATTATTCTTGAACTAATATGAGTCTACAATGACCACCACAGCCACCGCTGTTTCATTGTTTCTGCGTCACAGTATTTTGACGATTGCTATTTTGGACTACTACACTTCCAGCATCACTAAATTATTTTACAATTCTGTACTCAGTAGCACGACTTGGAATAGTTCTACCGAGAAATCTTAGGGCATAAAAAGCTTCTGTCTGATCAACATTTCAGTGACATTCATCGTAAAGCAAAATTATCTTAGTTTTTTCTCTAATTTAAAATTGTTCCGTAATAAATTCTCATAAATAAAAACTAATTAATTTAATATTTGTTAATAATTGCTGAGTAACAAAGTAATAAAAGAATTGATTGAAATCACTGATAATACCTTCACTTAGACAAATGTCAATTGCAACTTGTACTTCATTTAAGGTATTTTATAATGTTCACTATGTTTACATGCTCAACTTCTTTTTTTCTTGTTCATTATTATTAGCATAGATTGTTTTTTGTTTAAAACTTAAAATCAGCTTGATGTAAGTTTTCAGCTGAGCCAGACCTAGTGAAACCAAAAATACCGATTTATAGGCCAACAACATTTTTGAAGATGAATAACTAAAAAACTAAATTTTAGAAAAAAGGCAGAAATGAAATTTTAATGGTTTTTTGCAAAGAATTTGATGCTGGAATAAAAAATATAGGTTCCTATTTAAAAAAAATTAAGTTGACCTTGAAATGAACTTCACTTGACCTTATCAAGGACGACATAGTTTGTGAACGTATTTTCTCTTTGAAATTGAAAAATTTTATAGAAAACATTTTTTCCTAAAATATGTAGTTTTTGAAATGTAGGAGTCTACCCGACATTTTAAATGGAGTACCCGATATATATATATTAGTACATATTACCTAATTTATATGTTTTTTACCTGAATGTTAAAGTAATTAAGAATTCATCTGTTTCAAGATAATATTTTTCCTAGTTAAAAAATTTCCTCAATTCTTTGAAGGATCTACTATTAAAGATTTTAATTTCAAAATAGTTTTCAAATTATTTTAATTTTAATTTCCGCTATTTTTTAACCTATATTTTAATTTTTAACGTATTTTTATTTTTAAAATAGGTAACAACGAGTACCAAACTGATATAAGGAAGGCTAATTAAATAAGCTACCATATACGTACCTTAGAAATGTTGATGAAATAGGGTTCTGTGCAAAAATACATTCTTACAACACTAAGAAATAAATAGACGGAATTGCAATTATTTAATCAGAAATCATATTGAAAGTAGCTATCAAATAAGTTTTACGAAATTTGCTGTATTTTGTTCATGTTACCTTCAAAGTATTTGAAACTCTCATTAATATTCCAAAAAAAAGGTGTAGTACTTCATAATATTAAGTTGTTTTCATAAAAATGTTCTTAATAATTGTTGTTTTTGTTAAAACTTATTTTACATAATGTTCCACGATTTTTGTGTTTCTATTTTTTTGTGAAAAGATAAACAGTATATCTTTTGTGCGAATTGATATCTTGAGAACTTAGAAAGTTATTGTATTATAGAAGTATATTTTGAGTCCTGATAACGTTTTCTACAGTCAGACTTTTAAACGCTTGTTTGGGGGTGCATCGGCGGGTGCGATCATAGATCAGCTGTTTGACGCGATGAAAACGGGATTTCCAGTGGTGTTAATTTATTATCTAATAAAAGACGTGGACGATTAGAATAATATAAAGAAATAAGAAAATATAAGCGGTTTTCATATCTATAGGTCTTGTCATGGCAATATATTTTTATTTTATTATTAAATTAGTAGAGTATGGAACTATAAGCTTACTATACTGCCTGCAGTACTATATGTTACCGTATCGATAAAAAAAAAAATAAATAAATAAAAAAAAGTTATTTGCGCTGTTAGAAAGAAGTAATATTAATATGTTATATGTTTACAGCAAGTACACACCTGCTACTTGTTCAATGTAGATAGGATTTATATTTATAAGAACCCTTCTCACATAAATACGATTTTATGTGTTCTTCCCCTATTTTCCAAAAGATAAATATATGGGCAATATTAAAGTTACTTATGAAATTTTGCAAGGATGACAATTGAGGTAGAAGATGAATGACTGTTATTTCCTGGTGATGCATAAAAAGTTGTTTGGAAAGATGAGAATTGAAAATCAATTTGGAAAAGACCGAATATTAATTACGGGATGATGTTCGTACAATCTGGATATTGATGTAAGAAAAATAAAATGTCAGAATAAGTGCAGTTACCTTTGAAATTTTATTAAGGATGATGGGAAATTCATCAAAGAGTTGCCCAGTGTTATTATTTGGTGAATTAAAAGTGCAACTGGAAGGCTTAATGTTTTGTTATTTTTATCTAGAAAGAGGTATAGTAATAACTACAAGGCGATGGTGGAACCAGTAGTCAGATACGGATCCACGGTCATATGGATACGGATGGCATATTAGCCAGTACAGTAGAGAACTGAAAGCTTGGAAGATGGATCGTTTAACATGCCTTTGTTGCATTATGTATGACGCAGTAAGTTTGGCTCTGTGTATCACTTTAATAGTGTAGTAGGTATATGTAAAGCAACCTCTTTTTTGTGCCTCATTTTATACAGATTGTTTGTCCCTTAATTTTTACGATAGTTTGACTACTCAGGAACACCGTGAGACCCACTTCTTTACATCGGTGTGTTGGTTTAAGTTTAAACGTTAAAATAAAAACAATAATATTCCTTTGAAGTAATTTTTTTAAACATTCTTTAGCTCTGGTACATATATTTTATTATAATTTCCGAAACAGAATGCAGTTAAATATGTAAATACATAACTTAAATATCCCTAGTTTAAATAGTAAATAAATATACGAGCTTGTAAAAATTCAATGAAAATACAGCAAAGAAAAATATTGCATTCTTAGAAGAATACTTTTTACCCGTACAATGTTATACAAATACTTATATTTACCTAATAAGAATATAAAAATTACATAATATTTTATTTTATTGCCGTCTATTAGTTTACTTTATTTTCAGTTAAAAAATCCTTTCGTAGTTTATTTAAAAAGAAAAAAGTACAAACAAGATATATTACTCCAGAACATTTTAAATATTTAACAGAAAATCTGAAATACTTGTTTTCTGCATACCCTCTGAAATTCCGTGATACTCAATCCACAGTTACCGTAACAATCATAAAAACATCGGTTATAAATTATTATATCATAAAGATGATTGTTTTTTACTATAGCTGAACGAGGTAGAAGTACCCCACTACGTACATCAACAATACAAATTTTAAGTTTTATAAGCTGGAGATTTTTCTTCTTTTATTGGATAATAAAATACAAATGTGTGTAATATTTATGAAAAAGGGGAATTTCCGTCAGACTTCAAAAAAAGGGTTATAGTAATGATACTAAAGAAAGCAGGGGCAGATAAATGTGAAGAATACAGAACAATTAGTTGAACTAGTCATACAGAAGAATTGAGAGGTGAGCGGAGGAAGTGTTGAAGTCCAATTTGGTTTCAGGAAAAGTATAGGGACAAGGGAAGCAATTTTAGGCCTCAAATTATTAGTAGAAGGAAGATTAAAGAAAAACAAACCAACATACTTGGAATCATGAGACCTTGCCGTTGGTGAGGGGGCTTGAGTGCTCAGGGATACAGAGTAGCTGGACTGAAGGTGCAACCATATCGGAGAGGTATCTGTTGAGAGCCAGACTAAGGAATGATTCCTGAAAGAGGGCAGCAGCTCTTTCAGTAGTTGTTACGGGCGTGAGTCAGGACGACTTAAACGGCCGTATCAACATCACTCAGTCCTCTGAGTACTGCGAAGCTGAAAGCAATGGAAAACTACAGCTGCTTTTTTTCCAAGAAAAAGTGGCTCTCTGCATTTTCACATAGCAATAATGGAGGCGCCTTCCTTGGTAAAATATTCCGGAGGTAAAATAGTCCCCCGTTCGGATCTCCGGGTGGGGACTACTAAGGAAGGGGTCACCAGAAAATTAAAAAATAACATTCTACGAGTCGGAGCGTGGAATGTTAGAAGCTTAAAAAAGGTTGGTAGGCTAGAAAATTTAAAAAGGGAAATGGGTAGGACAAATGTGGATATAGTAGGAATTAGTGAGGTTCGGTGGGAAGAGGAAGGCGACTTTTGGTCAGGTGATTTTAGAGTAATTAACTCAGCGTCAAATAATGGGCAGGCAGGAGTAGGTTTCGTGATGAACAAGAAGATAGGGAGGAGAATGGAGTATTTCAAAACGCATAGCGATAGAATCATTGTAATAAGGATAAAATCAAAACCTAAACCGACAACGATTGTTAACGTCTATATGCCTACAAGCGCCCATGATGATGATGAGGTAGAGTGTGTATACGAAGAGATTGATGAAGCAATTAAACACGTAAAAGGAGATGAAAATTTAATAATAGTTGGAGATTGGAATGCAAGCATTGGAAAAGGCAAGGAAGGAAATATAGTGGGTGAATACGGGCTGGGCAAAAGGAATGAAAGAGGGGACCGACTTATAGAATTTTGCACGAAGTATAATTTAGTAATTGCCAACACCCAATTTGAAAATCATAATAGAAGAATATACACTTGGAAAAAGCCAGGCGATACTGGAAGGTATCAGATAGATTATATCATGGTTAAGCAAAGATTTAGAAATCAACTCGTTGACTGCAAAACTTACCCTGGAGCAGACATTGATAGCGACCATAATTTGGTGATAATGAAATGTAGATTGGGGTTTAAAAACCTGAAGAAAAGGTGTCAGATGAATCGGTGGAATTTAGAGAAGCTTGAGGAAGAGGAGGTAAAGAAGATTTTTGAGGAGGACATCGCAAGAGGTCTGAGTAAAAAAGATAAGGTAGAAAATGTAGAAGAAGAATGGGAGAATGTTAAAAAGGAAATTCTTAAATCAGCAGAATCAAACTTAGGCGGAATAAAGAGAACCGGTAGAAAACCTTGGGTTTCAGACGATATATTGCAGCTGATGGATGAACGTAGAAAATATAAGAATGCTAGTGATGAAGAAAGTAAAAGGAACTATCGGAAATTAAGAAATGCTATAAACAGGAAGTGCAAACTGGTGAAAGAAGAGTGGATTAAAGAAAAGTGTTCAGAAGTGGAAAGAGAAATGAACATTGGTAAAATAGATGGAGCATACAGGAAAGTTAAGGAAAATTTTGGGGTACATAAATTAAAATCTAATAATGTGTTAAACAAAGATGGTACACCAATATATAATACGAAAGGTAAAGTCGATATGGGTGGAATATATTGAAGAGTTATACAGAGGAAATGAATTAGAAAATGGTGTTATAGAGGAAGAAGAGGAAGTTGAGGAGGATGAAATGGGAGAAACAATACTGAGATCTGAATTTAAGAGAGCATTAAAAGATTTAAATGGCAGAAAGGCTCCTAGAATAGACGGAATACCTGTAGAATTACTGCGCAGTGCAGGTGAGGAAGCGATTGATAGATTATACAAACTGGTGTGTAATATTTATGAAAATGGGGAATTTCCATCAGACTTCAAAAAAAGTGTTATAGTTATGATACCAAAGAAAGCAGGGGCAGATAAATGTGAAGAATACAGAACAATTAGTTTAACTAGTCATGCATCAAAAATCTTAACTAGAATTTTATACAGAAGAATTGAGAGGAGAGTGGAAGAAGTGTTAGGAGAAGACCAATTTGGTTTCAGGAAAAGTATAGGGACAAGGGAAGCAATTTTAGGCCTCAGATTAATAGTAGAAGGAAGATTAAAGAAAAACAAACCAACATACTTGGCGTTTATAGACCTAGAAAAGGCTTTTGATAACGTAGACTGGAATAAAATGTTCAGCATTTTAAAAAAATTAGGGTTCAAATGCAGAGATAGAAGAACAATTGCTAACATGTACAGGAACCAAACAGCAACAATAACAATTGAAGAACATAAGAAAGAAGCCCTAATAAGAAAGGGAGTCCGACAAGGATGTTCCCTATCTCCGTTACTTTTTAATCTTTACATGGAACTAGCAGTTAATGATGTTAAAGAACAATTTAGATTCGGAGTAACAGTACAAGGTGAAAAGATAAAGATGCTACGATTTGCTGATGATATTGTAATTCTAGCCGAGAGTAAAAAGGATTTAGAAGAAACAATGAACGGCATAATGAAGTCCTACGCAAAAACTATCGCATGAAAATAAACAAGAACAAAACAAAAGTAATGAAATGTAGTAGAAATAACAAAGATGGACCACTGAATGTGAAAATAGGAGGAGAAAAGATTATGGAGGTAGAAGAATTTTATTATTTGGGAAGTAAAATTACTAAAGATGGACGAAGCAGGAGCGATATAAAATGCCGAATAGCACAAGCTAAACAAGCGTTCAGTAAGAAATATGATTTGTTTACATCAAAAATTAATTTAAATGTCAGGAAAAGATTTTTGAAAGTGTATGTTTGGAGTGTCGCTTTATATGGAAGTGAAACTTGGACAATCGGAGTATCTGAGAAGAAAAGATTAGAAGCTTTTGAAATGTGGTGCTATAGGAGAATGTTAAAAATCAGATGGGTGGATAAAGTGACAAATGAAGAGGTATTGCGGCAAATAGATGAAGAAAGAAGCATTTGGAAAAATATAGTTAAAAGAAGAGACAGACTTATAGGCCACATACTAAGGCATACTGGAATAGTCGCTTTAATATTGGAAGGACAGGTAGAAGGGAAAAATTGTGTAGGCAGGCCACGTTTGGAGTATGTAAAACAAATTGTTGGGGATGTAGGATGTAGAGGGTATACTGAAATTAAACGACTAGCACTAGATAGGGAATCTTGGAGAGCTGCATCAAACCAGTCAAATGACTGAAGACAAAAAAAAAAAAAAAAAAGACTTTTGTGACGATAGATTCAAACACTTTTATTAGTTAAAATTTTTTATTAATTTACTTCAAAACATATTTAGTCACACTTTGCGAATAATTAAAAAGAGACGTGTGCTATTGTTCTCACGGAGCATTTGCTGATGCTAATCCAGAAATATGAAATTTAACCTTGTCTGCAAACATAACGTTTTTAAGGTAATAATCATCATTTTCAATACCTTCAATCATTTCCACAGAAAATTCCTTTCTAGCAGTGTGTTGTTTTGGTGTAATGGGCTGCAATATCTGTAATTTATTAGGACACAATTTTAATTGTTTCTTCAAATCATCGTGATAGAACGCGAAAGATTTAATTCGCTCGCTGCACTCCTAGCTAACTTCACAGGGCTGACGAATGGTCACTATTTGTTCATCTGATATGCTAGGTCTGCCTGGACCCTCTTCTTATGCTCAACACTGCTATTTTCTTTAAATTTATCATACCATGAACGAATAATTGTTCTAGATGATGGCTGTGAGTTACACTGAGTTCTAAAATAATGGTATAAGTAGTGAATGTAGTAGAAGTTTCAATACTGAAATCGAACTTATGAAAGTGATAAAGATATGAAGAATGGAAAATATTTAAAAAAAGAGCTACCTAAAGAAGTGAAAAAATTATCATTGAAGGAGGATTACAAGAGATAGCGAAACAGTGTAATCCAATCTGTAATAGATGGATGAAATTAAAAGATTATCTCAAAAAAATATTGTATCTTCTTATTTCCAGCATGTGACTTAAAGTAATGCCGTACTTTTCTTTGAAAAGTCGTGAATACGATATCAAGAAAAAAATGTAAATTTGCAGTATATGATGTAATTAATTAAGAAGGTAAAAATAATACAGAAAAATGTGCGGATGGTATATTTTATACAAATTTCGTGAGTACTTAAATTACTGATTGATTACAGCTGAAAGTTTTGTGACTGTGTTAACCCCCCAAAAAATATGTTTAACGCTGTAAGTGACATGTTATACGAGATAAAGATGAAGTAATAGAATACATGAAAAAATTATTAATTATTGTTAATTTAATTTTTACTGTTGTTATATGTGTATTTTAATATAATTTGTATAGTGATATATTCGTATATTAATATAAGAATTAAAAAAAATTTTTTTTTTTCTTTTTAAAGCATCCAATTAATTTCTGTAAACCTCAGGTGTGTAACTGAGTTTAACATTGCTTTGAAGATGCCGGAACAAAGCGTTTGTTTTGAAGAAACGAAATTAAACATAAACAGTGAACCTTCTGTTATTTCAGACAGCTATGAATCTCTAATATCATCTTTTAATCTCACCAACAAAGTTATAAATCCAAGAATTGAGGTTAGAAGTAGACATGTTTTAGGAAGACATTTATTTGCATAAACATCAGAAAATATATTATTATAATAATTATGCACAGAATAAATTTTTTTTTACATAATGTATAAAAAAAATGTTTCTCTTCCTTTTTCACACTCCCTCTCTCTCTCTACGCGCGCGAGCGCGTAGAGAGAGAGGGAGAGAACTGGTCAGACTATTATTATTTGCTTAATATTGATGTCTCCATAACAATGGTCTTTCTTTTCTTTTCCATCATGTGATTGTTGTTTTCATTTAATTTTTCTCGTTTAAACGCAGCAGAAATAATGAGTAGCAAGAAAAAGAAAAAAGAAACTTTAAAACGACAAACTTTTACAAATTTTATACTTTAATAATTTGCTATAAAACATAGGATGCGTTTTCTTACATAAGTTTAACAGTTGTGAAATTAAGATATCGTTATGAGATGAAAGACCCATAGCCAACAATTTATAATAGAAATTATTTCAATATTTTATTGTCGTTAAAAAATTTTTGCTATATTTTTGTCCATGATGGTCAATGATGATGATATTCATTTTAAAACATAGACTTTTGTGACGATAGATTCAAACA
Source organism: Lycorma delicatula (assembly GCF_047948215.1). NCBI lineage: Eukaryota > Metazoa > Arthropoda > Insecta > Hemiptera > Fulgoridae > Lycorma > Lycorma delicatula. The sequence goes on along the minus strand of NC_134455.1, from coordinate 15,855,279 downwards.
CTTTTACTGGTTAAAAATATTTAATAATTTACTACAAAACATATTAGTCACCCTTTGCGAATAACTTAAATGAGACGTGTGCTGTTGTTCTCACGGGGCATTAGCTGATGCTTATGCTGACAGTTTTTTTTTTTTAAATCAAGGCGACAGATACTAGATATTTGGTCACAAAGAGTTAGATTTATGTCTGTTAATTAAATATATCATTATTTTGTGTTATAAGTTTCATAATTTTCCGTGTATAATTATATATTTAATAAATAAATATTAAAAAATAAATAAAATAAACATTTAATTTACATCAAAAACTTTTTTTGTGCACATGAAAAACGATTTTCTGTTCCAAGATTAGCGAAGCTGTGATTTGTATCTTTGAGTCGCCGAGAGATTTTGACTTTATATTGTTGTAAAGTGCTTTCAGATGTTAATTTTATGTTTTTTAGAAATACATTTCACTAGTCTACAACCTTGTATAATTCAAACCTTTAAACCGTTTAAAAGCTAATTTTGTTCATTCAAGTTTAACTGTTTACACCCAAACTATGTAGTTTTCTTTGTTTATAGATTTTATTTTCAATTACAGGTTATGTTTTGTATGTAATTATTATTATCTTTTTATAATTTTGAATACCGTCATAAAATTTAAAAATTTGTTAGCCATTTCTCTAAATAATTTTTTATGTGTGATTTTGGTTTTTATCTATTTTGTGCAGGATTATATCAGTCAGTTAGTATGCAGTTATATCTATTTGAGGAAGCTAGTTTATCTAAAAGTTTTATGAGCTTCTAAAAACGTTTAAGGTTTAGTGAATGACAGTATCTCTCCAACAAATAAATATGGTGCGTTGGTTTGCTGTACGTGCTGACATTTTTGTTTTGAATGAAGCGCTTCTATCTAGCGGAAAAAAATTGAACTTACAACTGTATAATAAACTGTATTGCGTACTATAAAAATACGTTGTTTATATTAAAATTTATTATGCTTATTTTTTTTTACATTTTGTTAAAAAAATCCATTGTAGACATAATCTTATTTAAATGTTATAAAAATAAATATTTATAGAAGCATAGTGTTCTTGATACAAATGATCTGTGTATATATATATATATATATATATATATATGTAAAAGTATTCATTCTTTTACTTCATTATATTTCTGCCAACATGGTAATAGAAATATAAGTAAAATGTCTTTTTTTAATGAATGCGTGTAAAATTCTTAATATTCTCAAAAATATGAGGATACTATGGACCCAGGATATGAGGATACTGGATCCTCCATCGAGGGTCCAGGGAACGTAGCACACTGGCTAGACTGTCGGGCGAGGGAAGCGAGCTCTGACTGCCTATTCTACTATTAAAATTATCTCAGCATTTTTTAAGTATGTTTTAGTATGTTTTTGTCGATAGCTTTCTCTAATAGTGAAATTAAGAAAATCTGTTTTTGAGTTCATATTCAGCAGAATATGAAGATGGACCACTGAATGTGAAAATAGGAGGAGAAAATATTATGGAGGTAGAAGAATTTTGTTATTTGGGAAGTAGAATTACTATAGACGGACGAAGCAGGAGCGATATAAAATGCCGAATAGCACAAGGGAAACGAGCCTTCAGTAAGAAATATAATTTGTTTACATCAAAAATTAATTTAAATGTCAGGAAAAGATTTTTGAAACTATTTGTTTGTCGCTTTATATGGAAGTGAAACTTGGACGATCGGAGTATCTGTGAAGAAAAGATTAGAATATTTTGAAATGCGGTGCTATAGGAGAATGTTAAAAATCAGATGGGTGGATAAAGTGACAAATGAAGAGGTATTGCGGCAAATAGGTGAAGAAAGAAGCATTTGTAAAAATATAGTTAAAAGAAGAGACAGACTTATAGGCCACATACTAAGGCTTCCTGGAATAATCGCTTTAATATTGGAAGGACAGGTAGATAGGAAAAATTGTGTAGGCAGGCCACGTTTGGAATATGTTAAACAAATTGTTAGGGATGTAGGATGTAGAGGGTATACTGAAATGAAACGTCTAGCACTAGATAGGCAATCTTGGAGAGCTGCATCAAACTAGTCAAATGACTGAAGACAAAAAAAAAAAAATTTATAAAATACAAATATTCAACAACGATGTAGTAAATAAACAAGCACTTTTCAAATTCAACATACTCTCAAACCAAATTTCGCAAAAAATTCATTGTTGAGTAATAATAGAAGAACATCTGAATTTTTCTGTATTTAGTAAGTGCTTAAAGCTTTTTTAGGCCAATTATTGTCATTATCTTTCAGAAGAATAGAACGTTACGTAATTTGCCTGAATTACCAGTTAAATAATATATTATTCTAGATATGATTTTTATTTAATTATTTTTATAGATAAAGTTTACTTTTCTTATACGAATATTTGTTAATTTTTTATTAATTTATTCATGAGGAAAATATTACATTCATTGATACTTAGAAGAGTAAATCAAGTTGTAATAGGTAAGCGAAGAGGTTTTTTAACTGCTTTAAAACTATTTTTTTTTTTTTTAATTTTTGTCTTGTTTAATTTTTCTTTGTTTACAAAGACAATGGCAATTAAAGTCAATGAGTTCAATTTTCAATAAATCTGAGTGAAAACCTCAATATAACTTACACTAGCGGTTATACATCTGTAAATTAACTTTATGGATTATAAATAGAATAAATTTCAAATTCAATCAAGAAAATCTTGAATAATATTAGATATTGTTCCCTAATATTTTGGAAAACTAAAAATTATTATACTTTATAATAAGAAAATTAAAAATTGAATATTGCAGCATTTATTGCTATTATAATTATATTATATTGCAATTAATAATCTGTCATTAAAGGTAATTAAATAACACCACAAATGAAAACAGCAAACGTTTATAGATTACTTAGAATATTAGTTGGGCCACCTCTGTAACTGTAAGGAACGGGTGATCTCGCCGTAGAATCCAAACATAACATCTTTTAATAGACATTATCCAGCCAAATCTTTTAGGATGTATACTACAATATAATTTCGTTCAACAAAAGCTCTGTTATGTAAAAAAGGTTTAAAGAATGTAGAACATCTTTAGAAAACTTTTCAACTATTTCTTGATTGTACAGACATTCCTCTAAGTGTTGAGACTTATTTTAAGGAAATTTTCATTAATTACAAAGCTTTACTGTTATTATAATATCTAATAATTTATTTTAGTCGTTTATTATTTCAAATATATAAAAATTATTATAAGTACAATTTTATAATTTATAATACAAATTTTGATTCCAAGTGTACGGAAAAAATCGTCGTGTAAATCTGTTTGTAGTTTTATGTTTTTCAAACAGCAGTAAAATATTAATTATAGTCATTTTATAAGCAATAATCGTTAATGTATCAGAAGTAAAATATGACTGAAAAATGATTAAAAACGAATTACTGTTATTCATGAAAAAAATCTGTTTTTTATATCACGAACTAATTATAAAGCAATTAGTCAGTGTACGTGACTATTAAATTAAATCCAAGCAAGATATTTTGAATCGATTTATAATTAATTTATTTTTAAAAATTACAATAGTTGTCAGACGTATTAATGAATGTCTTTTTCATTTAATTTTGGTTGACTTCCGTGCGTTTTAGAAAAACTATAATCAATATGATAACCTAAAACCTGAATAACCTAGAGTGCTTAACATATAATCATTCTTTATATTCAATATTATACCGTTACTAAATTGATAAAATATGTTACCACCTTAAAAATATTAGGGTAATATTTTTCATGTATTGTGGGTTCTACTCTTTATGTGATGTATCACTGATGATAGGATAAGCGGTTCCATTAGTAGTAATTTTTTTCAAGGTTTAATATCTTCTATTTTTGTTTTTGAATCATCCATCACTTATATCCTTTCAAACTAACCTTTCATTTCATGTTTAATCGATGATGCTGCGATAAATTTCATTGAGTTTTTTCTTATCATTTATTATACTAAAAATTGTTTCGTGTTTCTTTTCTACTTATACACTCATTCCTACCGCAAAAGTCTTCTATTCATTTAATGCCAGTTACTTATCGCAGCTTTGCTATCATATCTTTCTTCTTAAACCTTCTTAATATCTGACTTCTTAAAGCTTTACGTAGTTCATAATATCCATATCCATGTGCAATATTAAGTGTATTTTAAATGAATGAATATTTTATACAATAATTTATGAGATATTTAATAAAATTAAATTCATTTTAAAAATATATTAACAAAGGTTTTTTGAATATTTTCTTTTACATAATCTTCTATTATTTCATTTCTTTACTTTTCTAATACACTTTTTGTCATACTCATAAAAAAAATTGTTTATCTCTCACTATGTTTTCTATGTTTGTAAAACATACTATTTTCTTTATACGTTTTACAACCTATTCTAATACTTTATTTATTTTTTTTTATATACATAAATCAATTTATACTGAACACATCTGATGAGATATAGTTTACATTTTTAAATTTTTATTTTATTTCTAATTTAATAATAATAAATTTCTCTTTGGAATATTTAGCAATAATTGACCTATTCTTGACTTTTAAATGAATATTTTTCTATTAAAATAAATACAGCCAGCCAATTATAACAAACTGTGATTACCTCAATTTTTTTTATTGAGATAATTGTGCATATTTTCTACTAGACCTTATAAATATATAAAAACGTATATATTCAACAGTTTGTTATGTATACATATACATACAAAATTACATGAAATATACTCTACATTCATGTATTATGATGTGTTCAATCTATACAAAAATGATTCTTTTTTAAAAAACTATTTCTGTTCTCAATTTTCTTCGTTCTTTATTTATGCATTACCATTCTTAAAACAAAAAAGTAAATAAAAAATAAAAACATTATAAAAATTTAATAGAGAGATTTTAAAAAGGTAATCCAATTTTATAAGAGATATTTTTTTTACCTTAAATAAATTTATAAAACACTGCATTAAACAATCCAAAAAGAAAGCTTCTAAAAATTCAATTTTAAGTATCAGACATTATGGTTTTAAAGATAACAGTAACGCGATGAAAATACTATGAATAAAAAATTTGTAAAATAAAAATTGGTAGAATGAAGACAAATATTATCTGAAACAAAGAATATGAAAAATTATATTAAAGTAAAATATCGTTCATTCAAATTAAATTATTTTATGGAAAAATACTCGTTTAGCTGTTCAATGTCTCTTCACGGACTGCATTGCAGAATTTTTATAAAAAGACAAAAGGGAATACAAAACACAGTTCTCTGAAACGTAACCGCCACAGCTGATAAAACATTCAAAAGTTTCAAATGAATAATATTTGTTTAAATAGTGTAGTGTTTGAGAGGCTTGACCTGAATTATGAAGAAATTGAGTACGTGTGATTTAATTAAACCGGTTCCTGTTAATAAGATAAATTTCATGGAAATTAATTCTACATAAAAATATTTAAAAAAATATGTATTTAAACAATACACAATACTTTCAATAGTCGCTTTAATATTGGAAGGACAGGTAGAAGGAAAAAATTGTGTAGGCAGGCCACGTTTGGAATATGTTAAACAAATTGTTAGGGATGTAGGATGTAGAGGGTATACTGAAATGAAACAACTAGCACTAGATAGGGAATCTTGGAAAGCTGCATCAAACCAGTCAAATGACTGAAGACAAAAAAAAAATGTATTTAAACAAAATACCTTATTCTGGAATTATAATGATAAGGTTTTATTTAAATTTTGTAATTTTCTAAAGTGTACGAAAATTGAAAACTGAAATTCAGCACGATTGATTGATCAAATATTCATAAAAGATATTAAATTCTGTTTGATTCATAAAATGCATAAAAGTTGAAAAGTGAATTTGAAGAGTAGATAATTTAAAGTTAATTTCAATTACCTGCCCGGCATAGTATGATAGTATTTGCTTACTTTAATTAAATTTTAAAACAAGTCAAAATCTTTTTAATCATTGAACAGTACAAATGATGATCCTCATTTAGTTCAAATGAGAATGTTGCTGCATAACGATGGTAATCGAATAGATGATATTTATAATAATAATAATAAATTTTGCTCCAATCGCTAGAAGCAAAGCCTAGGATGTGCCAGTTAATGAGTATGCAACTGGCCCACTAAGACCACAAGGTCCTGGAGAAGAGTACAGCTGCCTCTCTTTTCCGTCACTTGGCGAGCAGCAACCCAAACCGTCCAATGTTGTAGGAAACGTTGAACCTGAACTCCAGGTGCCCGTCCTTGAATCCTGAGGCAGGAAGTGGTTTAAATGGACAATGGAAATAAACACCTTCCTTTACTGCTCCCACCTTCTAATAAAAAAAATGGAAACAGATATGAGACCATACAGTGTTGAACTGCGCCGCATCATGTTTGAGCGCTTCTCTGAGTTGCAGGATAAGACGGGACAAAACATCCTTGACCAATGCAGGTCCGTTTTTACATCGCATACGGTGCCTACGGATATTGTCACGGTGATCTATTTGGAGGTTTCGAGAGAGCTCGGTTTGCTGTTCAGCCCATTTTCTGATGATGGCCTGGTAGATGAAGCATCCGTTCCTTCCAATCGTATGGCTGATCTGTTTGCGAAGAATTCGTTGCGCTACGGTGGAATGAATCGAACATTGAGTCCTAGAATTCCTAGGTTGTGGGTTAAAAGTGGCACGAAAATAAAAATCGATCACGTCCATCAGTTTTTACCTAATAAATTTCACACGTGAAAAAAATGCAGGGCCTTCACGAGTTGGTTTACATCGGTGATTTGACGGTGACGGTCGCTAGTGGCCAGCGATTTGGAGGAGCTATGAGGCGAGAAAAAGCGGGATGCCGACTTGGGAGTTTCGTCTGACTAGGACTAGGAAGTTTAACAAGCTGTGAAGAAAAATTGGTAGTCTGACCACATTTATGACAGCCCAGAACCTCAGCCAGAAGGTGCGAGCTGCTGCGGAGACCATTATCAGCATCCACAGGAACCTGGAAAAAACTCGGTTGCCGAAGTATTAAATTTATTCAAACCACACCTCGCGGTGCTATCCTGTAGTATGCGCAGTTACAAAATAAGGTATATGCAGCGTGAATAGGACCATTTGCTCAGAACCAACTAGCGTGAGTTATATAAGAGACTGCAGACACAAGCCTTGCAGCGTTGCAGCGACTCCAGGTTTCAGTAGCTCCTTCCAACACTGAAGTTTTAGATTACTAGACTCCAACAATCTAGTCGTGCTCATTACGGCATCGTCATGAAGCTGAGTGGATCCGGATGAGAAGTGTAGAGTGAATAGGGTGCCATCTGTGGTTTACCATATTGTAACTTCGGAAGATGTGATTTTGTCTGTTGCTCGGACGCACAAATGGAAAGCACCCGGGATCGACGGAGTGCAGAACTTTTGGTTCAAGCGCTTCTCAGCTGTACAAAACATGGGCAACTTGCTGAGTTTTACTCGGCGTCGTTGCAGGATGCGAGTCATATGCCAGGATTTTTCACCAAAGGATAGACCTACCTGATTCCCAAGACTGTTCCAGCTGCGGCCGACCCTGCAAAATACCGACCTATTACTTACCTCCCAACAAGTTAGACGATTTTTACATATATCTTGTGTGCAAAAATTTCTGACCATCTAGAGCTGCACCAGATTATTGCGGAAGAGCAGAAGGGTTATTGAAAGAATAGTAGAGATTGCAAGGAGCAGTTGGTGGTTGACAGTATTCTCTCAGCCTTGGCTAAATAGAGTCGCTGCGATCTATATACAGCTTATATAGACTACAGGAAAGCCTTCGGCTCTGTGCCGCATTCGTAGCTTGTGCAGGTGCTTGTTTTATATAAGGTGGACTGCTTGATCTCTGGTTACTGTGATGCGGAATGGATAAATGGTGCACCTGTCTTGTGTTGATCGTCCTAATAGAATGCCTGTGACCATTGCCGAGGTGGTGATTCACCAAGGTATATTTCAGGGTGATGCCCTGAATGCGCTCTGGTTTTGTATTGCTGAACTCTCTGTCCAACATCTTAAAATCAGCCAGTGAGGGATTTGCAATTGCCCAATACGCGTATAGCCACCTCATTTCTGTCGATGGTATAAATCTTCTTTCTGACACCAAGTATGGTGTCCAACGGCTTGTTAAGTTTGTCTATAAATTCAGTTTCGACATACGTATGAGGTTTGGCTTAGACAAATGTAGGGATAATACCATGAGAAAAGAAGTTTGGTCGCAGATGAATGATTGTAATGTGCCGTTCATAGATCCCTCTTCGGTGATGAAAGCTATACAACGTGGCCCCATAAGCATACACGTCCCGACACACAAACATGGCTCTCATTCTCTATCAGAGGCTGGCCCTGGACCTGGGACTTCTTTATATGTACATTCCTTACTACAAATGAGATCCACTGTCCGTGTTGAAAATTACTGGTATAGGATTTATTTCGATCCCGCGATCCTCACGGATAAGCCAATGGCCCACATTTGTCCAGATATTGTTGTGATTAAAAAGTAGGAAAGCATAACCTGGAGCATTGATATGACGATACCACTGGCGTCTAACATCCAGAAGAAATATTCCGAGAAGCTGTCAAAGTACAGGAATTTGGCGTATAAGGTCGGGGAGGTCTGGACAAGCGAGAGGATATAATAGTACTCATCATCATCGGCGCACTTGGAGAGAAAGCAGAAAGCTGTGATTTTAGACACGTGAGCATTGATGAGGAAGTATATAATCTCCGAACTTGGTGGATAATGAACGTGGAGCTCTGATGTGTGCCTCGTTGGGTTGCCACAGAAGAACCTGTATGATATAATGATTTTACGTAGTTACGCAATAGTTTTTACCCCTTGCTTTGCCTCCTTGAGGCCGGCGGGCCTATCAACCAGTAAACAATTACCATGATATTATAAGAATAATAATAATATAACCTTATTTGTAAATTCAAATAAATCTTCTTAAAGTAAAAATAAAACCGATCAAAAAACACATTTACATTATTACCGAAAACCTTGGTAAACAAATTTGAATCACTGATTTTGTAGGACGCTAACTAAAAATTAATTATTAAGTAATGAAAAACGTATTTATTTATATCTTGAAAAAATAATACGGTGAAACTCGAATTTAATGAGCTCGTTTTTAACGTGAACTTGGTTGTAATGAGCAATATTCCGGGATTTGTTTCGTTTTCTATCTCATTAATGACAAATTAACATGCTTTAAGCGAGTTATCAACTCATTATAAACTTGGTTATTACGAGTATTTCCATTTTTTAAAATACTGTTATTCAAAATAGTTAATTAATTAACTACGAAATAATCTCAACGCAAAGGAAATTCGATTTCTTCATTTATTAAATATACATTTATAAATTTATATGCAAAAATTATGACATTTTATCTTAGGTTTGTTCAGGTCAGATCTGAAGGGTGAATAGAAGATTTGTAACAGTATGTACAGTTCAAGTATATAAAAGTTTTATTGCTGTATTACAAGGCTAGTAGTTATTTTAATTATTCGAGTTTTTCTGTTTGCAAAATTTCAGGAAAGATGGGGCCAAACGATGTTCGGTCAAAACCGCCCAAACAGATTTATGTAACTCTATAACACATTTGAAACGATTTAAATTAAAGTCTGAAGAAAGGTATGTACAAAAGCGGAAATTATTTTTCAAATTGTAGTCATATTTTTAATTCCTCAATATATTTTATTACTTTGTACGTGTGAGGGAACTATCATAAGATTCTGTCTTTAAAAAACCGTGCTATCAGAATTATCAGTTTAATACTATATTTATTAACTGAATTCCTAACGAAGCCAACGCAATGTATTATATGTTTATAAATTACATACAGTATCTCGTTCGTAATTTACACATCCTAAGAAATATGAAAATTCTGACAACAAAGTAGTAATATTTCTTGGCATTGTTTATATTTGTTATTGCAGTGGAAAGATAATGATACATGAGTAAAATTACCTCAGATTTGATTTTTGGTTTAGGCGGAATTTATGATGAAGTTTTATTATAAAATTATCCTTATATGTTTAAATAAACCAAAAACATTTTTTAATTTAAAAAAATCGGGATTTTTTCCGTTCCCCACCATCAAAATCACCCTCAAAAAAAGTCTTTTTGATTTTTCTACGTATACTATGTTAAATGGGAAAAATAAAAAAGATTTCATTTAAAAATTTACAAAAATAAAAGTTACCTAAGATTTCTTTCTACTGGTGAGGGGCAATGAATTATCATGATAGTTTATTATAATATTATCAATAAAAGTTTATTTAGACTATTAATGTTATCAATCGTTTAAATAAACCAAATAAAGTTTTTAAAACACAAAAAATCTACATTTTTAATCTTTTAAAGACTTCCCCACCCACTAATATTACTCCTAAAATTTTTTTTTTTTTTTGGAAATAATGTTGTAAGATTATATTTTAAAATGTATCATAATTATTTTCTCTTTACGTAACTTAATTTCCGAACGTGGAAAATAATTTTAAATAATTCGAACTTCTTACCATTAGCAAAATAATGGTAAAAATGAAAATAGCAGCTGATCTCCACAATAACAGGACAGACTGGGACTCTTATCAGTGCTTAATTGAGGACGAGCTACGAGTGCCATATTTATATATGTGTATTCTTTGAAAAGTAGTACTGATTTAAACAATGCAACGCATTACTACACCCTGTTACTGCAAGAGCGGCTTGGTGGTCAATAACAGAGAATAGATGTAGAAGACAGGAAGATTAACATTCAACCTACCCGAGGAAGATCATGGATATTATTTCTGTCAAAAGTAGACTTAGATGGAGGTGGCAATAAAGGCCTGAGAATAGAATACCTTTGAACAGGGCTGCTCGTATACTAAAATGGCTCCTGAGGTCTATTAAAAGCGAGATATTTGGTAACTTCCTAGATAATCTCTATCCTCAAGAATTTTTTTTTAGTTGATTTTTTCATCTTTAAATTTAAAAAAGGATGATTTTTGGAAGCAAAAGAATGATTACTCGCTGTGGAAGATCACGAAGGGCTTCAAGAGACCATCACCATCGTACCCTTTAATGAAACCATTGGATGACTCCTGGGCTCAGAGCTACAGCGACAAAGCTGACGTATTCGTATGGAATCTCGGCAAGGTCTTTCAGCCTTTTGAAATAGGAGAAGCTAGTGAACAAGAAATAAATGAATTCTTGAGTATCCCTATTTTTAAGAATCTTCCAGTAAAATTTTTTTTTGTCAGCAAAATTTCTGCAAGTAATTAGGTGAGAACGGAATCAAAAAAATTTCTCTGAACGACTAATAACAACTAATAAAATGCTGATAACAAACACGATGTCTAACAAAATGCTAATTCAGTTTACATTTAAGGCCATCCAAAGTATAAAACTTCTGTTTAATGGCATTCTTCACATCACGAGCTTCCTGACGGAATGGATGGTGTTGCAAACTGTAATCGTTCCGAAACCGGATAAGCGGCCCACAATACTACCTTATATAGGCCGATAACACTGTTACAATTCTACTGAAGGACTACTTCTTCGAAGGTTATGGCTGATTTTGGAGAAAGAACTTGTTATTCCTGACCATCAATTCGGCTTCAAGATCGAAAAACCACGTAACAAAAAGCACACAGGTATTGGTCGGCTTTGGATGTCCAGTAAGTCTTTGTTGAGGTCTAGCTTCCTCTCCTATTGTATAAATTGATAAGCGGACTTTCTCAACCGTATTATTTTATCATGCACAGAAATCTAAACAATCGTTTCTTCCAAGTGAAGTAAATCCAGACTTATCGGTATTCTTTGATATTGAGTCGTATGTACCTCAACGATCGGTTCTGGCGTCTGCTTTACTCTCCGTATTCACGACGGTCCTCCCAGTTTTCAGAGGATATCACAGTTGCATCATTTGCGGATTACAAAGCAATCCTTTATATGGATGCTGACTCTGTCATAGCTTCTACTTCTACTAAACTACATATTGTTTTGGATATGATTACTGAATTTCTATCTGAAAGGAAGATGAAGGTTAATCCGATTAATTTATTATGCTTCGTTTGCGATGAGGAGGGAAAACTTTCTGCTAGTTCAACTGAATGGCGTTTGATTCCGCATTCTAACAGCGTCCGATATTTGGGGCTGCATCTGGATCACCACCTGACGTGGAGCATACACGTCAGAGAGATACGGAAAAAGCGTAACATTAAGTTCAAAAGTTGTACCAGTTGCTAAGTAGAGGATGCAATTATCATAATCCAACAAGCAGTTGTGCACAACGATCCTGAAGGCGATCTGGACTTACGGCATCTAGCTGTGAAGCACAACAAGCGAGAGTAACATTTTTCAGTGAAACCAGAAAAAACTTTTGAGAAATATAACAAAATCGCCGTGGTTTGCGAAAAACAATGAAATATCTGATTATTTGAGAATGCCAAGACTTCGAGAAAAGTTACGACGATTCGGTAATAAATACGAAATGAGGATGAATATTAAATGAGACTGAATGATATCTGAAATGCAAAATGCATTTGTTCGTATTGGATCTGTGAGGTTTATATAAATATTTTGTTTCGTTTCACCATTTACTTTTGCTGGTTCAATTAATTTATTTTTTTTACAATTTCTTCATTCGGTTTATTTTTTGTGATTCTATGTGTGATTGATGGGACTATTTCTTGGCGCTTTATTTGTGTTATTTTACTTTCTAGACTTGATCAATTCTTTGGAATCATCATTGTCTGTACTTACTTGTTTATCTATTTCATATATTTATGTGTACTAGAAAAAAAAAAAAATATATATATATATGCATTTACACGCATGCATTGTCGCGGAATGGCTTTTATGCAAAACTGTTGTTTTGAGTATAATACAAATATCTTAATTAAAAAATTACGAATTTATTATGTCACTTAATTATTTATTGAACGTTCATTTTATTTAATTTATTAAATTATACATTATATTTCATAGTTCATTTATTATATATATATATATATATATATATATATATATATATATATATATATATAATGTCCTTATGTTATGTAAAGGAATTACATTTTCTACATAAAAATGTAAAAAAAACTGGTTTTCATTGTCATAATATGGTTTCATGAAATGTTTAGGCTTATATGTAGATAAACTGGAACAAATTTTATTTTTTATTAAGTTAGTAGATTGAACTTCTTTACTCCGATTGCTAAGTAAACTGGATAATCATTGTTGGTCTGAAATTAAATATTTATTATCAGAAGGAACAATTACAGTGTGAAATTGCTGTACATTAGTTAACTGATCGATACAACTAAGTTTCAGTTTTGTGGAAGACAAACAGTCTTTTCTAGGTTAAAACTGAGCAGTTTAATTTTTTTAAACGGTACTTTCTTTAAATGTTCTTTGTTGAGTAACTGTTAAAGTTAAATAAAAAATTAAGCGCGAATACATTGTTTTATGTTTGAAAGTAATCTTAGCTTTAATTAGTTCAGTAATTTTAACTTTAATCGTAAGTTTAATTTGTTGAAAATTAATTATTATTTACAATATTTATATAAAAATCGTTCATTAAATTTCATCGAATACGGAGATATGTAGTATTTTGTTACATCGTTACTTTGATATTTTAATTATTTTGATAAGTATATTATATTACAATCTTAAGCTCGTTTGAAAGTATATAAAGTATGTGTTTAATTCATATTAAAAAATAAAATGAGTAGTATAAAGTTATATTTTTATCCATATCTCTCAAATAACATTTTTCTTTGAACGTTAACTCTTAAAATTTCCTGTAAATCATTTTTACATGTAGCTTTATCTTAATTTTATTATTAATAGTGACTGAAACAATAATGAGTTTATTTTCTAAGGAGAATTGTGCATAACATATTTGGTTCTGTCATTTAAAGAGACATTTATATTCCGATTAACCTTCATCGTTTGATATAACATTAAAATTTTTATTTGTAATATTTAAATGAAATAAAAAATTATTAATGAAAACTTTACTTGAAATAGTTGTAAAAAACATGATGCTTCAGTTTATTTTCACATAACGCCGTTTGTTTTTCTATTGATAAATGTGTTGCTGTATTTTTTCATTATAAACATAGTTGATTAATTATACTAGTCTCTTTCTGTCGCTTTATTAATGTTTTACAATAAAAGATACTAATTTTTATAATATTCACTATTAACTTATACAATTTTATTATTTATATAAAAAAATGAAGGAAAAAAAACAAAAATATTCTATTTTTAATACTTTTTAACTTGATACGAATTTAAGCTCGTGTAAAACACCAAAATATTTTTAAAATACCCCTATTAATCGCAAATATATAATTATTTCTTATTTTACATTTATCCTATAAACTTCAGGTTGAAAATATTATAAAAATAAATTTTGTATGTTATTGAATTTATAAATAAATTCTTGAAGGTGTTTACTGTATTTCTGTTAATGCAATATTTTCTAGTAGCTTATTTGTTTTTAATGAAAAAACAAAATATTCAGCCCTACTTAGAATTTAAATATCAAATAGCTGCAGATATATATTTGAGACGCCACCTTCTCTCCGTTAAAAACAATTGTTTACTTTTCCTCCCCCAAAAAAAAAAAAATTATTTCATAATAAGAAAGTTACTTATAACTATTTTTTTCAAAAATTTCATGAACATATTCCTTCAGTTATCCACTAATAGGAGTAATATGACTGGGGATTTCCAAGCAGAGAAATAACGTTTCCCTAATAATGAATAATGTTTCCCTAATAATAAAGGAGGAAATACTAACTACGATGAACTGGTTTATTCTGACTTCTTTTACTTTTACATTAATGGGGCTTGCACACATATACTTTCTGCCGCTGAATAATTATTTTGCTGAACTATATTTTCACTTTTTCACTAAAACACAGTCTTTGTGATAAGCAATGTATTAACACGTTATTTTTCCCACTACGTTAATTTAGTTCTGTTTATGAAGCATAAAATTTATTCCAGAATTATTGCTCTTATTGATTAATAATAAATAATTATATTTAATATTATTATGGATATATTTCTATATATAACACAATCCAATGAAGTAAACTAAGACGTAGGTACCTATTTCGCAATTCTATATATATATATATATATATATATATATATATACTAGCGGACCCGAGAAACGTTGTCCTGACGTGGCACTGTTCGGTAATAAATGCACAACACATAAATATAAGTAACTTATTTAAGTTAAAATTAGCAGGAATGTGGACGAAATTTCATTAATATGACTATTAGTATGATATTATCAGTTTGTGATTGTTGTATTATTGTAATGGGTTTATTGATTAATTATGTGTAGTATGGTTAATAGTTATTTTTTCTAAATATTTAGATATCTGACGAAAATTGAAACGTCTTAAAATTAATAATTAGTTAATTAATAAAATTTACGTATTAACGCCACCGAAGCTAGAGCTTTATTTAAAAACAAAGTAGTCAATCGGATTTCGGTGGAAAATGGGCCGATATAGACTTTAACATAGATTAAAAACAGTCTCTTTATTAATTTTAATAATGGTTATTTATTTTATAAATATAATTTAACCAAACTTAACCTACGCTCACTTCGCTCGCTAACCTTGACTAATTAACAGGAGTGTTTTGATTATTTAAATAATAAATAATTGCAAAAATTTCTGAATTTATTAACTAAATACTCAAAAAATTACGCTATTAATTAGTCAAGTTGAGGGAGCGTAGGTTAAGTTTGGTTAAATTATATTTATAAAATAAATAAATATAAATAACCATTTATTAAAATTAATAAAGAGACTGTTCATTTTCCACCGAAATCCAATTGACTACTTTGTTTTTGAATAAAGCTGTAGCTGCGGTGGCGTTAATACGTAAGTGCCTAAATTTTCATCCACGTTACTTCTAATTTTCACTTAAGATCATTTTAAAAAGTACCTCCTGCATTTTTTTTTAAATTTAATAATTTTGAAGTTTCATAACCATGTGATAGCTTAATTAATAAATTAATAAAAAATTACAGAAAGCAACGTTGTTAAAATTTTAGTAGAAATTTTTATCATTTTTCTCATTCTTTATTTTAACATCTATTTTACCAAATTTTAGATAATTATAAATTAAATACAATTTTAGAAATTTTTTTATAAAATTAATCAGCTACAAAAATTATAACTTCAATTTTTTAAATATACTTGAAACTATAATTATTATACATAAATTATATTTTAATTTTATAAATGTATAATTTATTTTACAAACTGACATTTTTATTTTCAAAAAGCCGTTCAATACTTCATAAGTTGCATAGAATCAAATGAGAACTGGCAATTTAAATTTGTAGGTTAAGTTGATTGTTATTGAATGCAGGTGTATACATCATTAAAATTCATGAAATAGCATGTAAAATACTCACGTCAATACTGCATCTTACAAATTTGCACAATGTATATATTTTAATTACACTTTAAAACGTTATTTAAATAAATAATATTCTCAATAAGCGCGCAATTCTAGCAGACTCGGCAATGCTTCCCTATTGCTAGAGTTGAGTATACATACAAATTAAATGAACACAATTGAAAGTTTCATAAAACCTTAAAAACATTAGGAACTTCACAAAATTTAACCTTTCACTTTATAAAATTCAGAATGTAAATAAATCCAAATGGCAAAACAACAGCACTACCTATCGGATTTAATTCACACCACTCTCTAATCACAGTATTCGGTGGAAAATAATTTTTTAACGAAAAGGGTTGTGGCTGCAAAATCATTAAATTAATACTCAATATTAAGAAAAGTACAAAACATTACGGAACTTCATAAAATTTAATCTTTCACTTTATAAAAGACAGAATGTGAATAAATCCAATTGTCAGAACAGCAGTACCTATCGGATTTAATTAAAACTACACTCTAAACACAGTAGACTGTTAAAAATACGGATTTTAATGTAATAACAACATTAAGCTACGACGCAAGTAACCGATATGCGAAAAAGCAACAAAATAAAAAAAATTCCTAGAATCCTATCGCACCACCAACTACTGGTTCTGACTGATATGCCAAAAATTAAAAAAAAATTCTAAAACGCGATCGCAGCGCTGCCTACCGGATTTAATTGTGAACCTTAACCATCGCAACTACCTTAACCTTAACAACAACACATAAATAAATTAATTAATTAAAAAACATTTTCTATCGGATCAAATTGTGGATCTAAACCATTCTCGAATCAAAAATCACACACACAAAATTTCATCAAAATCAGTCCAGCCGTTTAGGAGACGTTCAGTGACATACACACGCACAGAAGAAATATATATATATATTTTATATATTTAATGTTATGTTGCTTTTATCTGATGTAATTTAATTATTTTATTTTTTCTGTAACACTGCATTATAAATTATTGCAATTCAGATTATTTAAATTTGTTTTACACAATACACATTTTACTACGTCAAAGTCTTCCATGGTATACACATGTTGATATTAAAATGTGGAAATGACTTCATGTTTCAAAACTGAGGCATCCCAGGAAATAGAAATAAGTGCTGATGGGCACAGTTGCAAAATTACTAATACGTTATGTTATGTTGAATCTTTGTTTCCTATCTTGAATGTGCCATATTGGATCAGAGTTTTTTTTTTAAACTGGATGGTGGACATAGGATACCGGGTTTTATTGTACAGTTTTACAAGGAAAACCATGACGAATACCATCTCTCGATAAATGTCTTTGTTTTTGTGTTATAAGCAATCAAAGTTGCAAAAACGGAAAATTAGCGGTAGTAATAAACGGAAATGAAACCCCCTGTAGTAACTTTTTCATATTAATTCCAAAAGTACATACAATAACGAAATTTAAACAGTTAACATTGGAATTTATAACCGAACCACTAATAAAAACAGGCTTCACAATGATAACTAATAATATAAAACTAATAATTTGCAATATTTCTACAAATTAAGTAGTTAGGCCCACTGATATTTAAATTAATTTTAAAATTTTATTAAATGTTTTCGGTCCTAAAAAATGATTTAATACAATAAATATTGAAGAAGATTTATACATTTAAAAAAAACTTGAAATTTAAAAAATGTATCACAAATTAACAGTAGTAAATCCGCTGTTTCTTTACAAAAATGCAATTTGTATTACGTTACAACAATGAAAGTTATTAACTTCTCTCATTTTGGCTTTTTTCTTCAACGTATAAGTGGGGTATTTGATTGTCTCTAAATTAATTACGTATTGGAACATTAACTTGAAGTACTTGTAATGGTTCAAGTCTTTGTTCTTTAGTGTAAATTTTATTATTATCTTCGTTTATTATGGGGCATTTAATCTCGTTTAATTAGTAATTCAATTTTTCAATTTTTGCAACTTTGAGAGCATATAACTCAAAACTAAGGAATTTATAGACAAACAGGTTTCTTCAGCTTTCTTCTCGTAAAATTTTATATTAAAGTCATTTATCATACTTCCATATTCCTTTTTAAAAAGAAAATGAATGATTTAAAATTACAGATCCGAGATGGCGAATAAAAATTTCAAACACACCATAAAATGTTAATTTTGTAATTATATAGATCAGCATCTCTCTGTTTCGTAATATCCCTCAGGTTTGAAATATGAAGCTGTTTCCATACTTTAATATCATTCTGAATATATATATATATATTCACTGTGAAAAAATATTTTATGCATAAGCTAAGTTTGAAGAGAAACTTATTTCCCCCGAATTTAATTAAGATAGGGCCAGGACATGCAACTTTGAAAATTTAGTGTATATGAAATTAGTAAGATGCTGGATTAAATTTTGGTAAAATTAATGATTGAAATGCTCCAGAACTATGATTAAAAATTAAATTATTATTAAATGGCCCTTTTTTTAAGTGACATTTTTGTATAAATAAAAACCGTATTTTATAGGAAAGAGCAATAAAATAAAATAAAAATCAATTTAAAATAAATATAATTTCTTCACTACACACATATTAATAGATTTTTTTCTATTGCATTGCTTCGTACTACCGACTAGATATAACTTGATATAATTTGCTTTTATGGTGTGAATAAAAATTGTGAAGTATAAAATGCTTTTCTTTCTTTCTTTTACCTGTTTAGCCTCCGGTAACTACCGTTTAGATAATACTTCAGAGGATGAATGAGGATGATATGTATGAGTGTGAATGAAGTGTAGTCTTGTACATTCTCAGTTCGACCATACCTGAGATGTGTGGTTAATTGAAACCTAACCACCAAAGAGCACCGGTATCCATGATCTAGTATTCAAGTCCGTGTAAAAATAGCTGGCTTTACTAGGACTTGAACGCTGGAACTCTCGACTTCCAAATCAGCTGATTTGGGAAGACGCGTTCACCACTAGACCAACCCGGTGGGTTGAAGTATAGAATTCCGAAGATGGAAAATATTTAAAAAATATATGTTATATAGACGTGACAGATATTTTAAATTTTATTTGCGTGTTTCGTTTGTGGATTAATAATAATAATAATAATTTACAGAGTAACTGAATATTTCATACAGTAATAAACGGGTGAAAATGTCTTTAAGGTGGAGTTTCCATGACATGTACTATGGAATTTAAATGAAGAATAGTTGACACACCATAAACACATTCGATGTTTTAACACTAAAAGTTCAGTCAATAGTGAAGGATAGCGATTAGTGCAGTCATCACCGTATATAAAAATAGTATTATTACATCAAGAATAATCGTTTTATATTCATGCGATTTGTAATGTTATAAACAATGTAATAAAAAGTGAAGAGTTATATAACTTTGTAATAATAAAATTATTAAAACAAAAATATTATTTCAAACTGTATTTTAACTTTCCTACAGCTCTCCCTATTCCTGCAATATTGCACCTACTGACAAAAGGAGGAAGTATATAGACTGCTGCAATATTTCGATGTACGGTTTTTTGAGAATGTTTCACAATCCCATAAGACCATAAAACTTAAAAAAAAAGAAACATAGAAATTTCTGGGAGATGATTGTTGGTCGGGTTTTGACCTGTATTTTGATTAATATCTTTAAATAGACTGAATATTAAACCCACATAAATGGATATCGATGTATTAAATTTTGGTAAAAATTCAAAAAGGGGACGGGGTAGTTTTTGCCATTTTGAAATTTTGCATAGTTGTAGAAAACTGGACATTAGTAACACGAAAGAACTTATTAATTTAAAATTTCAAAAGTTTTAGTCAATCTTAATTGGGAAGGAGGTAGATATCCGTCATTATTACAAAAAAAAGTAGTAATTTGGAATAAATATTTGTTAATATAATCAATCGTTAATGCCTAATTTTCAACTCCCATGGATAAAGAGGCACCACAGCACCCAATGATTTTTTTTATTTTTTAATATTTTTTTGCCACCAAAGGATGTCCCGAGGCGTACGCAAAAATTGAAAGAATGATTCAAGTACTCGAAAGAAAAAAAAGTAAAAAAAAAGTAGAATAATTCCTATCGCTTTATTTTCCCTCCTTCTGTCATTTTGGCTTATTTTTAATAAAAATTTATGTCCTATGAACGAATAAAATATTTCAATGAAATTAATATACATGCATGTTAATGATTAAACAATTTAAATAGCCAGCATTTTGGCTGGCTATTTCTGATCTTCCTGATACATTCCCTGATCATAGGAGGAGGGAAATATGTTTGTAAAATATGTATGTTTGTTTATCATGTTATAGTCATGATACCAAAGAAAGCAGGGGCAGATAAATGTGAAGAATACAGAACAATTAGTTCAACTAGTCATGCATCAAAACTCTTAACTAGAATTCTATACAGAAGAATTGAGAGGAGAGTGGAAGAAGTGTTAGGAGAAGACCGATTTGGTATCAGGAAAAGTATAGGGACAGGGGAAGCAATTTTAGGCCTCAGATTAATAGTAAAAAGAAGGAAGATTAAAGAAAAGCAAACCAACATACTTGGCGTTTATAGACCTAGAAAAGGCATTCGATAACGTAGACTGGAATAAAATGTTCAGCATTTAAAAAAAATAAGGTTCAAATACAGAGATAGAAGAACAATTGCTAACATGTACAGGAACCAAACAGCAACAGTAACAATTGAAGAACATAAGAAAGAAGCCGTAATAAGAAAGGGAGTCTGACAAGGATGTTTCCTATCTCCGTTACTTTTTAATCTTTACATGGAACTAACAGTTAATGATGTTAAAGAACAATTTAGATTCGGAGTAACAGTACAAGGTGAAAAGATAAAGATGCTACGATTTGCTGATGATATAGTAATTCTAGCCGAGAGTAAAAAGGATTTAGAAGAAACAATGAACGGCATAGATGAAGTCCTACGCAAAAACTATCGCATGAAAATAAACAAGAACAAAACAAAAGTAATAAAATGTAGTAGAAATAACAAAGATGGACCGCTGAATGTGAAAATAGAAGGAGAAGAGATTATGGAGGTAGAAGAATTTTGTTATTTGGAAAGTAGAATTACTAAAGATGGACGAAGCAGGAGCGATATAAAATGCTGAATAGCACAAGCTAAACGAGCCTTCAGTAAGAAATATAATTTGTTTACATCAAAATTTAATTTAAATGTCAGGAAAAGATTTTTGAAAGTGTATGTTTGGAGTGTCGCTTTATATGGAAGTGAAACTTGGACGATCGGAGTATCTGAGAAAAAAAGATTAGAAGCTTTTGAAATGCGGTTCTATAGGAGAATGTAAAAAATCAGATGGGTAGATAAAGTGACAAATGAAGAGGTATTGCGGCAAATAGATGAAGAAAGAAGCATTTAGAAAAATATAGTTAAAAGAAGAGAGACTTATACGCCACATACTAAGGCATCCTGGAATAGTCGCTTTAATATTGGAAGGACAGGTAGAAGGAAAAAATTGTGTTGGCAGGCCACGTTTGGAATATGTAAAACAAATTGTTAGGGATGTAGGATGTAGAGGGTATACTGAAATGAAACGACTAGCACTAGATAGGGAATCTTGGAAGCTGCATCAAACCAGTCAAATGACTGAAGACAAGAAGACAAAAGTTTATTTAATTGTTTACTGAGGTTCTTTAACTTCAGAACGGATTCAAAAATTTTCCAAAATGGATTGAAATCAACAGATTTGTCTATATAAGTAATGACATCGGATATTTTTGATAATTTATTAAATAAAACGTCATGTCAACAGAACTAGACATATCAAATCGACAAATATAAGTGAAAATTATCATGATGTAAAGGTTAATGAAGGTATTTATTCAAAGCCAATATTTATACAGGTCCTTATACACAGCAGTTTCAACAAATAAATATATTCCAAGTTTCTGTTTAAAATTAAGCAAAAATAACGTTGTAAATAGTAACTGTTCATAGGAAAAAAAAATCACACAATTTCTTTTCGTTCTCTTTCGTTCAGTTATGTTTACAATTTTTTTTTTTTTTTTTTTTGTTAGA
Source organism: Lycorma delicatula (assembly GCF_047948215.1). Classification (NCBI taxonomy): domain Eukaryota; kingdom Metazoa; phylum Arthropoda; class Insecta; order Hemiptera; family Fulgoridae; genus Lycorma; species Lycorma delicatula. Next base: position 15,832,732 of record NC_134455.1, on the reverse strand, counting down.
AAAGCGAATAAATTTTCTTGCTTTGTCAGTTTTTTTTTACCCTATTCATTATTCAGAATAAGTATCGTTTTAATAAAGGCGGAGCAGAATTTCTCTTTCCTTCTTCCTCAAATATGATTGTTATAATATTACAAAACTAATTTTATGGTAAATTATGTGATGTGCAAGGATTTCCACCATTTTCCTATAACTTGCCGAAGTTTCTTCACCTACCTTTAAAACTTCCTTTTTATAAATCTTCAATTAATTTTCTATAGCAGTCTTTTTAGTAGTAACATTTAAACTTATTTTCATAGTTTACTCAAGCCTTGATTTACATCATTATTGTTTTTAATTACTCCTTATTTTATTTATTTTTATTTTCCACCGAATACAATTTACAGTATGCTGATTGATTTTGAGATTATAAGCTAATCAAGTCAAGATAATAAGAAAACCAATTAAGTTATATGTTGTTTTAATAAATTAACAATCAATATAATCCATGCTATCAGCCCGTTGATATGCACTCTAGACCTTTCGGCATCCTTGGAAGCCATCATCAGGAGTTAAAATTAATACATTTAAATTTAAAAGTTTAAAAAATCAAATTTAAATTTTTAAAAATATACTATTATATTATCATAGTAATAATAATAATAGTAATAATATATATTATTATATAGTGTTAATTATACTAGTAGAACCGGGACAGTCATGACCGTTTAAAATATTTTAAATTTTAACTATGATGTTTTAAACTTTTGAATTTAAATGTACGAGTATTAATTTTAACTTCTGATGATGACTTCCAAGTAAGCCGAAAGATCTAGAGTACATATCAACGTTCTGGTAATGTGGATTATATTAATTTATTGATTTACCTTATCAGCGGGACCATGTTTTAAAAATTAATTCTTACACATAACCATGTATTGTTGTTCTTGATTAGACGGAAAAGAATAAGTATGATCAAGGGAAATACTGATGGAATTGTTTGAAAATCAATTATGTAACGAAAAATCATACTACTGTAACAATTTAAAAATTTCGGTTTTCATTTGATTAACTTCATCTAAGTTATTTGAATTTGTAATAATGTCATGAATATAGAAGTCATTTTTGAATAGCACTACAAGCTCGTGAATATTTAATTTCCTTTTCCTTTGCTATTTGTATTATACATCGTGTGGCTAGGTAAGGTGCGCAAGCAGTTCGATATGTTACCGTACGTAGTGTATAGTGTTTTATTTCCTGATCTTTAGATTCATGCCAGTATACATTGTAAATTTGAATCACTGGTTTTGACCTTGGAATCACCTAATTGGATGTTATCGTATTTACGTGGTAATGAAACCACAAATCTACCCTGAACATTTCGTCTCAAATTAAATTGAAAGTGTTTTTCGTATAAGGAATTGTTATTAAGTGAAATATCAGTATTGAGTTCTTCAATTTTCCAGAATTTCTCGATTATATTATAGAGATTTTTAGAATTGTTACAAAAGAGAAATGACGTAGTGGAATTATTGCGCTTAACATTAGTTGGAATACAATCGCTGACTATATATGCTAATTTAATCTCATAGAGAATAGGATCATTAAAAATTTGAATAAATTTCCCAAGGAGAATGAGACTCAAGCAAAATTAAGCTCGGAATTATATATCAATGCCATTTGTTATGTTAAAATTAGGATTAGCAAAAAAAATAAATTATGGGACAATTTAAAATCTGAGATGTCAAAGGTGTACGACGGGAGACAATCAATGTTATAGTTGAAAGAACAGCACATTGCACCTAAAATGAAAAATCCATATATACAGTAGAATACAATGCGATCACGACAATGAATTCAGAAATTTATTTGTTTATTCCAGAAATGAGAAAATTGCATTTCAAAAGTGGAAGCCCTAAAATTCGAGCAAATTCATGTGTTGGAAAATTCACTTGACTACCTGAATCCAGTAGAATTTGACATCCATGAGAATTACCGTGAACCTCAATTGCTTTGCATACTGACTACTAGTTTTTTTAACTGCATTTTATACGAGGAGTGATGATTATTTTTAAACTCTTTGTCCTTTGATTTAGAATTAATACTTCTATGTACATGTGCAAGAGTGTTTTGTTTTCTAAAGTAAATGTTACATAAAATGGGAGAATGACTTTCATTAACAAAATGGCCGTTACACAAACAATTAAAACAATAATTATTATGTTATAAAAGGTTACTTCTATCATCAATAGGTAGATTAAAAAAATCTTTACAATGTTGTAAGTTATGATTTGAATTACACAGTAGACATTGTTGTAAATTAAATTTTGAATAACCATTAAAATTAATTCCCTTAAAGTTTTAGTATTTGAAGTAGGCCATTTAGTGAAAGATTTGGATGTATTGTTATATTGTTATAACGATGTCTTCTAGCTGTGTTTTCCATGTTTAGAAGTTTTGATCAGTTTGGGCTGATGTTCTCAAGAATCTTAAATCATAATTGATGGAATTCTTGTAAATCTTGAAAGGTGGAAAATTCTTTCTTTAATAAATTCTCCTTCCACCCTTTAAAAGTGTTACAATCAAATTATGAAACTATCAATTGAATCACTATAAATTCAAATGTATTAATTGGTACCTCAAGAGCATTTACGAGGTGCGACAGTAAAGTAATGAGACTGATTTTTCTTTGCAAGATGTGGCAAACCTGCAGCTTGCGTAGGCACACCATCTTTGACCTTGGTCTATAAGCTACTTCTAGTCCAAGCGGCACATTGATGCAACTGCTGAGTCGTGAGTTGCGCTGTAAGAAGTGAACACGTGTTTGTGTCTCTCGTTACAGAAATGAAACCGCAAAATATTGCGCAATGGTATGCCATATCTTTTTGCGTTAATCTTTTTTACGATCTGATCGAAGATTATCCGTGAAAATGATTGCAGAAGAACTCAACATCGATCGAGAAACGGTTCGTCTAATATTAACTGAAGTTCTTGGTACGAGAAAGATTTGTGCAAAAATGGTCCCCAAAAATCTCACACAACAACAGCGAGAAACACGGAAAAATGTGGCAGCCGATCTGTTAGAGCAAACGTAAATCAATCCAGATTTGTTGAGCCGTGTTATCACCGGTGATGAAGGTTGGTTTTTTCAATACGATCCAGAGACAAAACGCCAAAGTTCGCAATGGTGCTCAAAGGGATCACCCAGACCAAAAAAAGCTCGCATGTCATAGTCAAAAGTGAAATGCATGCTCGTGTGCTTCTTCGATTCCAAGGGAATTGTTCATAAAGTGTGGGTGCCTCCTGGACCGACAGTTAACCAATATTTCTACAAAGAAATTTTAGAAAGATTTCGTAAACGAGTTCTTCGTGTCCGTGCCAACATTGCTGACAATTGGATTCTGCATCACGATAATGCGCCATCCCATACTGCTCTGTCAGTACACCAATTTTTAACCTCAAAACAAATTTCAGTACTACCACAGCCACCTTATTTACCAGATATCACTCCGAGCGAGTTTTTTTTCTATTTCCAAGAGTCAAAATGGCGGTCAAGGGACACCATTTTCAAACAACACAAGATTTCCAAAAAGCTGTAACGAGGGTCTTGGAGGATATTACAGAAGATGAGTTCCAGAAATGTTACCATCAATGGCAGAAGCGCTGGAATAAGTGTGCGCAATCAGAGGGGTACTACTTGGAAGGAGACAAGACTAAACATGAATAAAACGGTAAGCAACATTTTTTTTCACATCAGTCTCATTACTTTATTGTCGCACCTTGTACATCAGATGATACTTCATTAATAATCGGACAAAGTGCCCAAAAATTCTCCCTGTAAAGCATTTAAATTTAATATGCGGTCAGTATTATTGAAAGCAATTAAGTATTTATTATTTAATCTACCTTTTAATTGTACTAATGCAATTACTAAATTTGCGTATGTAATCGGCAGATTCTTAATAACGGCTAGCGCTTCATCCTTCAACGAGGAATGAATATAATGCAATTTTTGTAAATCTGTTAAGTATTTCTACAATGTAGATCATTAATTATATGATAGTAATATTGCCAATCTAAGACATTGCCTTTAAATTCTGGTAATTGGCTGTAGCTGGATTTGGTTAATTTTCAAATTTAAAGTAATTTCTTAATTCGCTGTTTTTGACTTTTTATAAAAAAATTGCAACTTACATTCAATAGTAGTTAAATCATCTTCAACTCGAATGCGTTCTGATGAGAGAACATCATCATCATCAAATTCAATCTCAAAGTGTGACTGTATAATATCACATTTTCTATGTAAATCATGAAAATTTCTCAACTTGATTTCTAAGGAAAAAATATCATCTATTGATACATTAAATTTATCAGAAAATGTACGGATTCTTGTAATGGCAGACTTTATAGTCTTTCTTTGTTTTAACAATTTTTCCTTATCCATAATGGATTAAAACTAATATGTAATATATATCCTTAATATTAAAAAAATTAAATAAATAATAATACGATATTGAGGAATAATACGTATCGTTCAACCCGAATTATTGTGGAGTCGGCAACTTTTATCAATTCATGTCACTGTATTATTATAAGTTGTTGAAGCTTTGAATAATATGACTAAGTTTTATAATTTGAAGTTAAAGAGTATCACATTAAATTTCTCACGGATCCGTTGGCGAAAAATATAAACAATGTTGATTCACATAACAGAATTTCTCTACATTATTTTCCACCGTAGCACTAATTAACGGATATCAATTAAATATAAAAGTAGCCATATTTTGAGTAAATTTTTTATTAAAATTTATATGCATTGTTATTGTGAGTGTGATGTGTGTTTTTTGATATATAAATTACTAACTTCAATATTGCATATTAACACAATTAAGTTAATATTTATATCAGAAGGTTATTTTAACTAGAACCCAGTTTTCTCTTTATAAATTTTAATTATTTTTAAAATGTAATAACAAAAATTAATACAAGCATATTTTGGTTATCTATTCCTTTTAGACAAATCTACTTAAGAAAGATTAATTACTGCCAGCCTTTTAAAAAGAAATTTTTTAATGTTAAAATTTTATTGTTAACAGCTGTAATTTATGTTAGTGGTTAATTTTAATATATTTTTTTAACTGAGTATTGAATAAAACCTATTGAAATCACATAAGGAATTAAATACAATATTAAAGACATTTTGATTTTACGAGTAACTTTGATACAATCTTGGTCTCTGAAGAACTAGTAGAGTTTATATAATAGAATTCTTCTAAAGTTAAAAAAAAAAATTGGATTTTGTTCATTTTTAACACATATATAATTACATTTCCCTCATGAAATTAAAATAACTCATAGATATTTATTTACTTAAAACTCAAACGATAAGTACTTTATATGCAAGTTATATTTTCTTTCTAGTTAGTAACTGCTTTCAAAGGATTCAATTTGTTTTCCTTTTTTTGTGATTGGCTATTTATATTCTTTTTATTTATTACTGAAATTAGTTTAGTCATTATTCTCATGATTAAATGATGTTTTATTTTTATTAACAGTAACAAATCAAGCTAATGCCAGATGAGGCTATTTTTTCATAGATTGTTTTAAGAAATAAATTTGTTTTGGCCAGCAAAAATAACACAGATGACTGAAATTCAAACTCAAACCTAAAAATGAAAGGCAGAGATGTGACAAAACTTTTCCATGAAGGTTGATGAAACCTTCATAGAAAACTATTTATAAGAAAAAATTATTGCCGAATCCGACAAAATATGTATTTTTGTCAAAAAAATTTAGTGATACTGCTATTACGATTATCTAAATAATGCATTTCTATAATTGACATACAATATTAGTACATCATTTCATATTAATACACAACCTAGTCAATATATTTTTATTTCAGATAATAAGCTAATCCTTTTATAATAACGCTTAATATTACAAATATTCTTTCCAAAAAAAATTAAATAAAACATTATTTGATGCTCCATTTAACAAATTTAACTAAAGATAAGTTTTCAACTTGTAAAAATTAACTTTGCTGTCCGTCGTATTAATTTCAGCAAATCGCTTTACATCCTTTGTTACTGGAACGATTAAACTTAAAAATACTAGTACAATCTCTCCAAAGTTATAGAAAGTGCCACACAATTCAAGGAACCTTTTTATGGATAAAATATTTTCTCTGTTTCTACAGTATGATTAAAATATATCCTTCATATTCTTACTTACCGCTTGGACTAGTAAGATATATTGAGTACAGCGTGAAATGAAGCAGCAAAAAAAAATAATAATTTCATAAGGTTATATGAGGTCATTTTACACATACGTGACTTCACATTAAGCCGAATACGTATTTGTCCGTAAAAATTACGAAGAAACAACTTTTATAAAATTTAGAGTTATAATGATAATTGATTTATTAATTTTTAATTGATAATTTTCATTACTTGCAAAAAAAAAAGCAGTTTCAAGCCTAACTACTTAAATAGTTACGTTTTAAAGTTTATCTTATCCATCATTTTGGAGTTGACATAAAGGCATCCTCATGAGATATCTAAAATTCTTATTTATAAAAGAGTTTTCAATGTGATAGTTTTTGAATATCAACTAAAAATCAACGATAACCTCCGTCCATAGAAAAGGATTTTTTTTAATTTTCTCTCTCAGAATTTTTGCAATTATGACTCCTGGGTATATAAAACACCAGTCAGGATTAGTTTCCCTGAAATTAATGGTAATTAATTTACAACCAATACAACCAATACTTGTTGTGAAGAATTTTTATTACTTGTAGTCCTAAATATTATGTGAGTTTTTGGACTTGGCAACCTGATATCCAATAGTAATTTGGTTTAGTGAAGACGGAAATGAAAAATATTCCCCTCTCAACTTTTCATATTGGGAAAAATGCCATAGGATGTTGTTCTGTATTGATTGCTGAAATTAATTGTGATTCCTTTTAGGCCACTTATATACACTTATGCTACTAAAAATTTTACTCTTAGGTACACATAAACCAAATACAGCATCACTTAAAATGTGGACTCTTGTAACTTCAACAGTATACTCATTTCACTAATTATTTGTAAGCCCATTGTCCTTTTTTTATGAAAATATCATTGCATTATGATACATTAATAAAAATATTTCCATACTGTACGGTTTGACATTGCATTGTTTTCACTCATTTATTTATATTCTCAGTACAGCTTTTATTATGTATTACAACAAATGAAACAAAACTTGGTTTATCTTTAACACTCTTGTTCTGGAATTCACGTCACTAAACTTGACAACATATTAAATTTCAACAGTCAACCTTTACAATATTAATAGAACTGTACTGAGTTATTTATACAATAAAATATTACACCACCACATCGTATAAATATAAACATGTAAATAATGGTAAGGTGAATTATATAAATATAACTTATTTCTTACACTGGTGAACTAATAAAAAAACTAAATATTTTACTATGATAAAAAAAAAATATTATAATACAAAAAAGAACTACTTTTTTTGAACAAAAAATGCTTATACCTTTACTGAGATAAATATCTTACGTTGAAGTCACAAAAAATCCAAAGAGTTTAAATTTACAAAAATAAATTTAAGGTCTCAGAGCAGAAATTTGTAGAATTACTCCAGAATTTTATTCCAAACTTATCGCCTAAAGCGTTTACCTTCAGTTTCATTAAGAAGAAGTTTGCCATCTACAATATATAAAAAGGTAGGAATTAATTAATCTGTACCTGTGGAAGAAGGTACAATTTAAGATCTATTTTACTAGTATATACCTCACTTCATTATAGGACACTTCTTCGTAAAACCTTTATTGAGATATATGCCGTCTAACTAATTAGAGTGTTCATAACATTTTTTTGATGACTTTTCCTAAGTTTATCGTTAGATTTTTTAAAATTGTATATCTCCAAAAACAAAGATTTTTATATTAAAAACTGGTTACTTCGTTGATCAATTTTTATCAGTGAGTAAGAGCTGAGTAAATAATGATTCATTTTTAAAAGACAAATGCCGGTTAATAATTTTTTTTTAAATTGTCACTTTTCCTCTAAGTTTGTTTAAGAAAAAGATAATTAGATAACCGGCTACTAAATTCGTAATTTAATATTGGATTAGTTTGATCATAAATCATATTTAAACTTATTATTTTCTGTGATCTGATTATAAATTAATTATCTGGTATATATACCTACCATAGAAAGAATGGTAGCCAACAGGCGAGGAAGGCGCTCATGATAATACCTAATGTCCTAGCTGCTTTACGTTCTCGTTTCATCTTGCTGCTAGCCGCACAAGGACGCAATTCTCCACCAGTGCTTTCCATTACCGTATTATCACTAGGAAGAGCTCCCAATCCTGCTGCGCTGATACCATTAATTTGGAGATGTTTATTAAGTAGTGCTGTAGCCACTTTACTCCTGAAAATAAAATGCAAATATATCATTACTCAAATATTAATGAATTGAGTTATACTCATAAAATGTTAATTCAATATTTAAGACATCTATTTTGAATATGCTTATATCCAAATACGGTCATGCTTTCTACTGCGATAAATATTATAAAACCACCATTTACTGTGTCAAGTTTATTAGTATTACTTTTCATTTATTGCATTTCTATGAAACTGTAACTCTAGGTAACAATAATAGTTAGGTAAATATAATTTCTTTGCTTAAAATTTATATATGTTTTCATCCACAAGTAATTTTAAAAATCTAGAATTCTACAAGTAACTACAACTAATTTGTAATTAAAAATGTAATTAGTAATTAAATTTCAAAAGCACGTCGCAAAAAATTTTTTTCCTATATACCGGTTTAGTTTATACAAGATCATGTGAATGGGGTTTAGAAAATTCAGTACTAAGAAGAAGAAAAATTCTAGAATTTCTCAAATATTGCTCAGAATTAAAAAAATTGTTATCTCTTAGAAAATTAAGTAGTTATGCTTTACAATTAATGTGGAAAAACTATGTTATGAAAAATACCCCTGAGTAAAAATTTATACAAAAAAGAGTTGGTTATTTTATTTTATATACTTTTAATCAAACAATATGTAACTTAAACATCTACACTTCAGTGGAAAATAATGTCCTTTAATTAATATTTCTTTCATATTCTGTAAAAAAAAAAAAAAAAAAAAATAGTTTTTAAACGCTAAAGAAACTTGAACATTTATCCCTGTAAGAAGCAATTACAAATCTAAATTTTTACTTAAATTAATAATGCTTTATAGAAATAATGAAAGTGGAAGAGAGTGAAAACCAATTTGCACGTCGTTTAGGTTGTATTAGACAATAGACAAAATGTTGATTTAAGGTTATTCATATCGTATTGATAAAAATCACAGGTAAAATAACTGATGCAGCCAAAAATCGAATCGTCCAATTAATTTGATTTTTATGCCATACTACACTTTTAAAAATATATATATATAAACGGTAGATAATCATACTTTTTTGTCAATTTTACTGAAATTACAACTCAGTCGCCATCCTTGTTTCTCATTTTCACTCAAGTATCTCTTCAGTAAAATTTCAGTAAATTGTATCTTCAATTCCCTCTTAAAATTTTTGTCATTAATCCTTCTTCATGTAAGTAAATTACCCGATTCGAGTATTCTAAAAGAGTGTCTTTCCAACTACCTTGACTCGCATAATAAAAACAATTTCTTTGTAAGACCTTAAAAATCACATGGTTCAATTCATAAAGTAGAAATCCAATCACTTTATGAGGACAGAAACAAAAAAAAAAAAACATTGAAAACTCAAATTCAAATTCTTTTATTTCTTTTTCAAAATGAATAATTAATGGAGTAATCATAATACTAATTATAATTGTACTCTAAGGTTATCTATTCATAGTCTAGAACCAATATTAACATTGTTTTATAATACAATTTAATATTCATTACTTAATTTAACATTGTTTTATAATACAATTTAATATTTATTACTTAATTTATATGATTTATAATCGGAAGTGAGTTTTGTAAAAGATGGAACATTAGGTGTCGACAAGGGTCTTGCCCGTTTTGTGGCACCATCCCTTTTATATTAATCAATTTAGTTAGAGTAAGGGGAACAAAAAGGAAACAGTTTTATCTTATATAGGAGAGTTAATTTTGGTTCAATTCATGATTTACTCTGGCGGAAACTTTTCTTTTCTGCAGTTAAGTATAGAGAAGATCAATCGTCGTCAAATATTTATGTAAACTATATTTATAAAAACTTCCAAGAAATTTTTAATCTATCTTATAAAAGATTTATAATTTCTATTTAAAAATTATGGTTATCCTTAAAGAAATTTTATATTTATGGTTACGACCGGATAACTAATGATTTATCATTTGGGAATAAGTTGAAAAGAATAAAAATTTTTATTGTATGGTCTTTTATGGCATCTTTTTAATACTTAAGTAATCCACAAGAAGCTTTAGAAAAGCTCAACGAGAAAATGGGAACGTAGGAGTAATAATTTTTAAGTACACAGAACCAAAGTATGTTATTATAAAACTCATTTAAAGAGTTATTAAAGCTAGAATAGATTCAAACCTCAATCCTATAAAAATAATGCAGATTTATACGTTGAATTATTTTCTAAAGAAGATTATAAAATATATATATAGTGAAAAAGAAAATGTAGCTAAATATGAAAAAGGAATATTTGTTTTAGTAATGAGAGACTGGATTGCCATTGCAGGAGAAGACCTAGAAGGGAAAACGGATGCCTAGAAATAAAAGAGAACCTAGGTTTATACAATTTTTTTTTAATAATTATTCTCTTAGTATAAACTAGGAATTATGAGTAACATTTTAAAAATCACTAAAGAAGGTCATAAAACGTAAGCTCATAAAACACCTGTGTCCAAGGAAAGGAATTCCTCATCTAAGCATCCTAGATTAGGTAGAGGTTTTGAAAGTAGATGTATACAGCAAAACGGTTCTCGGATAGATATTCTGACCATAGTTTAGCAATGATTATGTGCAGGTTGAAGGTAAACCTACAAATAAGTGGACAAACAGGGTTTAAAAGGATGCTGAAAAGTTAAAATTTTTACTAATTTTTGATTCCAAGCTAGACAAAATAATATTTCGTTGATCAATTAGATAAATTGTAAACGGAAAATAATAAGTAAATGATTAAGAGAGCGGATGGTTGGCAGGTAAGTAAAAATAATAGATAACTTAGATAATAAGAAACTCAGGGAAAATGGTGAATGAAGGATGAAAGCACACAACCGGAAATAATGATAGATTTTAAAACTTTAGAGATTTTGAACACTTTAGAAAATGAAATAAAAATATTTTAATATCGGTGAGAGGGATACTAAACCTTTTTTACGGTGAGAAGAAAGAACTATATATGGCAGAAATACCTATATGTACTAAGAAGAAAAAAATGAAGAAATAGTTTTAGTAAATGAAAAGAAACGATGATTTTTTAACAGTAGAATTGATTCTTCTATCTTATTAAAAAGAGCTCAGAAAAACTTAAATAAATAAAAAAATAGTGGGAAATGATGAAAGCATCTTAATTACGATGCTGTATGTAAGACCTAGGCTTAAGGTTAGGTACTATTCCCCCAGGATCCACTGGGGAAAGGGAATTGTGACGAGCAAGTTCGGAAGAAGAGCGGAGTTCTATGAAGACCGGAGTCTTCATAGAACAAGTGCAAGAAGCTGCACCAGTGTTATTTTTTAGATATGATGACCCCCTGAGGGAGGAGATAGTTGTTGATACCTTGTCCTTGTTCAGTATGGAAGAACTACTGCTGGCGGGAAAGAAGTTGATGAGTGAACGGACCGGATGGTATACACAAGGAGGTTATACGAATACTAGTAGAGAAAGCCGCAGCGGAACCATATTCCACGGGAATGGAAGGAATGCCGTTTAGTATTGTTGAAGAAATCAGGTCAGCAGTCCTCTTCTATTTACGAACCAATCTGTTTGACAAATTCGCTTTGCAAATTGTTAAAGAAAATGCTTGAAGCTAGGCTAAAGTGGGACATCGATCTTCACGGTTGATTATCGAGGTACCAGTACGTTTTCCCTAAGCAGAGGTCAGCCCGATGCTGTGCATTGTGTATATCGTCTGGTTGAAGAGACGGCGGCGCACAAGAAATATCCCAGTTATTGGAATGCTTGATATTAAGAATGACTTCAACTCTGTGCGCTGGGGCGCCGTATTCGAGCCCCTGAGAGATAGGCAGATCGACGGTGGGGTGCGGAGGATAGTTCAACGGTACTTAGAAGACAAAGATCATGTTTATGATTCCACGGATTTACGATTTAGTTTTCCCGTGAAGTATGGCGTTTCACAGGGGTTGGTAATTAGTCCAAATGTGTAGAATCTGGTAATCGATGGGATGTTCCGATTGTGATATGCTGCAGAGTTGTGCCAATAGCCGTTCAGGATGATTTCGCCTTGTTGGTTTCGGTGAGAGATGTAGGTGAGGTAGTAATTAACGCCAATGAAGCTATTCCACGGGTATAATGCTGTTGAGAGGCAAAGGGTTAACAATATCTTCGGATAAAACGTCATTCATGTATCTGGTTGGTAGGATTCCCTTACCTCCGCTACAGACCAAAATCGGATGTGCTCTAATATCTCAGGTAGAGTCGGTAAGATATTTAGGAGTGTGGTTAGATCACCCCCGTTTGTTTGCTGTACATGTCAGGAAAACATCGGAGAAAGCAGAGACTATGGTCAAGCCTTGAGTAGGCTACTAGGTAATGTGGCCAGTCGTCCCCGGGTTTCCAAACGGGTATTGCATAGTCATGTCATCAATTCTATATGTATGGAATCATAGTTTGAGTTGAGATTGGAACTGTCGGATACTGGGGGTGTGCAGAGGTGAATTGTTGTCCTTCGCGTCGTCTCGACCAAGAAGGTATTATTCCTGAGAGTTACCCCCGCCACCATTTCAGCAGCTAGCCGGAAACACAACTGGATTTCTTCAGGAGACCGACAAGAATGAAATGCACAGATGACTACTCCAGGACCGGCAAGTCCGTTGGGATCGGTACTCCACGGGCCGGTGAACACACCAGCTGATCCGGCAAGTCGAGCCGTGGGTCAACCGTAGCTACGGTGAAGTCTCCTACTGATTGATCCAGTTTTTATCTGACCAAGGCGTGTTCCGGGTGTGTCTACATACCAGGAGGAGGGCAGATGACCCCTTCTGCCTATACTGTGGGGAATTGGATACACCGGAGCATGCCAGGCATGAGATAGCAAACACCAGGGTTATTAATTGATCACTGGGCCGCTTACGGTTGAGACCTTCATTGACTGTATATTGTCAGGGGAGGAAAAGTATCAGGCGGTTACTAGTTTTATTACGCGTGTGCTTCAGCAAAGGAATCGAGAGGATTGGTGGTGAGGGGATGATAGACAGCTCCCTGCCGAGCTGTCGTTCGTCTATGTATACACGGATGGACGGCAGCGATGAGGCACTGGAACTCTGAATTTTTCTATTGTCTAACTAAATTCAAAGTAATAATTTTTATCGCGTTACACAAATATTTTTTTTTTAGGATAAATCAAGAAATTTAGAAAATAATTATATCGTGTGTAGGAAATTTTAATTCTAGTATGAATATAAAATCTTAAGAAATACAAATATACTAGAGCTTATATAATTTTGCATTAAAACTTTTAAAATTACTGCTAATATAAATATCATTCATACTAATCAGTACAAAACCATAATTTCATACTTTTTAAAATTCCCATAATTAACCTGAAACAATGGAAGAACAGAGACCATTCCTTAATTTTATTTTTAAACTATAAATTTATTTTCTTAAAAGAATAAAGTTAAAAAAATATATATTATATATATATATATATATATATATATATATATTCAGATATAATTTATATTTTAAAATAATATTTAAATCATATAATATATTCCAGCAGAACGTCTCGGTTCTGGTGATTTTACAATTATTTTTTCAACTTGAATACCAAATAAGAGAATTTTTGCAAACAATATTATACTATTGCACCGTAAACTATAAAAATGTACTTATATTGAAGTAACGTGAGAATTTAAAAATGGTATAATTCATAATAATTCTTTAAAAAATCGTAAATAATTTCTTTCAACTTATCGCTCCTAAAGTTCTGAAATAAATTAAGAACTAATGAGAAAATAAAAAGAAGTGTTTCACATAACTCATGAGAAAAATTAGATAAAAGGTACTTCAGGACGAAGGTTTCAAATACGCTTTGTGTTTATTGGCGCCTGGTTGCTTTTCCGCATGACAGCTGTACCGTAAAACAACAGTAAGACTGGACAATCTCCTAGGAGTAACAGCTTTTCTGAACTAGGCATTCTTCTTATTTACTGTCATATCTCAAGGGAGTCAGGAAAAACGAAAAAAAAAAACAACATATTTCAACCTATAAAACAAATAGTTTATTTTCGTTTATCTTTAATGTAAGATAAATACAATTTGTAATAAAAAATAAGCACGTACTTGCACCCACGTGCGCGCGTTTTTAAAATAAATGAATAATAAAAAAATATTAATTATATGAGTTTATAATGTTAATATTTATTAAATGAACTGTAAAATAAAATAATAAAATGTAATTAAAGTGTAAACTTGTACAGGTACCAATATGAGAATTCAATTCTTTGTTTCGTAATATTATAACTTGTAATTTTAGCAATTAGTTTAAAGAAATTCTATTCACTAACTTTCATTATAATAGAAAACAAAACAAACAAAAAAATAGAATATCCTGCGCTATCAAATAATCAGTAAACGTGGATTGCATTGCCTGATATGATCATTATTTTTCCGTCATAAATTTATTTTTTAATTCTAACAACTGCATTTGGTTCTACAAAAATTATTTACGTATGCTTATATACTGGATCAAGACCCAGTAGTTATTTGAGAATTTAGTACTCAAATAAATGAATTCATGTTTTTTTTATGTGCATAACGTCATAGCAAGAAAATCCACAAATATACTTTCTAATGTAAGAAATATAATTAATACTTTACAATTTTTTTGTAAACCCATAATATTTATAAAAATCTGAGTAGAAGTCAAAGATTCAGGTTTTATTAGAGTGAATATCACGATCTATTTTAAAATACAATACTTTTTTATATTGAAAGGATAAAAAATGTTAAACAGTCTTTTCTTCTGAAGGTTCTATCTTCCGATGACTATCAGATGATTGGTGGCTTTCAAAGCCATAATTTTTCCCTAGCTCCAAAACTCCTCTTTCATCAGTACGATTTAGTGTAATTTGTATACATTGCTTATATTTCTACGTTTCGTAGATGTGTGTACAAATAATTATATATATATATACCGTTTCTACTTTAATAAAAAAGTGGCAACATAGTTTTAATACTTTCCTGGAATTGGTTATTTATTCTTAACAGTGGAAAAATAATAGTAAATGTAAAAGGTGATCTAAGATTTATTTTTTTCGCTGAGGGTAATTTATGATAAAGTTTTTTTTTTGTAAAATTATTATTACCAACTTTAATAAAAACAAAAATTTTAAAAAACGGTACTTTTTATTTTTTGTTTTGCCCTTCCACTACCTAAATCATCCTCGAAGAAAGGTTTTTTAATATATTTTTAGGTTGTCTCTGTTAAATTAAAGAAATTAAAACAAACATTCATTGTAAAATGTACCATCAATAAAAAAATTTCTTAAGATTACATTTTTAGTGGGAGGGTTGAGTAATGATGGAATTTTATAGTAATATTATTATTAAAAGTTTTTTATTTAAACTTTGAATATTATTAAATTTTTATAAATAAGATATTACAAAAATTTTATCGCCTTCCCCACTCCTTCGATTATATTGCTTCCAAAGTATTTCTTTTTAGATTACATATACTATTACTATGCTTAGAAAATACAAAATTTGATTAAAAAATTTCAATAAATAAAAGATAGCTTCCCGATATTTGAGAATAGGGAATTTTGGGGAATTTTTTTCTTTTAAATGGTAAGATCAGTATGGATGCGTGTACTAAGCTAAGTACGAAATAGAGTTTTGTTAGCAAATTTTTGAAAAAATTATCCCAAAATACTTTTTATCCCAGACATTTATATATAAACAAATTGCCCCATGTACACTAGTCTCTGTTCAAAATTTTATTATAATCGGTTTATTGAATCAAAATTTAATAAGCTTCAAATACGCCAACGCATGTACGTATGTATAATCCCACACATTTTTCCTTTTTTGGGTCAGTGGATCGTGAAACGTCGATAAATGAAAAAAATAATCCTTATACCGTTTTAATTTCCTGATTGATTACCATACAGTTCTTCTTGCAGCAGGAAAGTAAAAATAAAAGCGTAATAATTATCATAAATAGATTATTAATAAAAATATAAATACAATAACTTTCTAAAATAATATATCTATGAAAATATTTTTTTTTAATTTTCTAACTAAAACCTCATATAACGAAATAATACAATATATTGAAGGCTGGTATGTATATACGAGTATACATGCTATCAATAACTATTAAATTAGTTATACTACCCTAATAGAACATTAATCTACACAAAAGTTAATATTTGACAATCTGAAAGGAAGTGGGAGTTATTTGAAACTTAATTTTTTTCGTGGAAATGAGAGAATAAAGAAATAGACATATTTCAAGGTTATCAGATCGATAATAATATAATGATGATGTTTACACTGTTATCTTTTAATTAATTAACATGAGTAGTAGATTAGGTAGGTTGATAACAAAAACTGGATGCCAAAGGATTCTATAAAATATAATCTGAAGAATCAGCTAGACAAAAAACAGTTTAAAACGTTTAAAAATATATATAAATCTATACAGTTGCCTCATCCTAAGAAAGTATAACTAATTTTCCCACTGCAAATACCACGTTATCTACAGTAGATATATATATGTATATATATATATATATATATATATGCACGATCCTTAATGTTATATTGATGAGATCGTCTATATATTGATGAGATGACTTTTACTGATAATTGAAGAACATAAGAAAGAAGCCGTAATAAGAAAGGGAGTCCGACAAGGATGTTCCCTATCTACGTTACTTTTTAATCTTTACATAGAACTAGCAGTTAATGATGTTAAAGAACAATTTAGATTCGGAGTAACAGTACAAGGTGAAAAGATAAAGATGCTACGATTTACTGATGATATAGTAATTCTAGCCGAGAGTAAAAAGGATTTAGAAGAAACAATGAACGGCATAGATGAAGTCCTACGCAAGAACTATTGCATGAAAATAAACAAGAACAAAACAAAAGTAATGAAATGTAGTAGAAATAACAAAGATGGACCACTGAATGTGAAAATAGGAGGAGAAAAGATTATGGAGGTAGAAGAATTTTGTAATTTGGGAAGTAGAATTACTAAAGATGGACGAAGCAAGAGCGATATAAAATGCCGAATAGCATAAGCGAAACGAGCCTTCAGTAAGAAATATAATTTGTTTACATCAAAAATTAATTTAAATGTCAGGAAAAGATTTTTGAAAGTATATGTTTGGAGTGTCGCTTTATATGGAATTGAAACTTGGACAATCGGAGTATCTGAGAAGAAAAGATTAGAAGCTTTTGAAATGTGGCTCTATAGGAGAATGTTATAAATCAGATGGGTGGATAAAGTGACAAATGAAGAGGTATTGCGGCAAACAGATGAAGAAAGAAGCATTTGGAAAAATATAGTTAAAAGAAGAGACTTGTAGGCCACATACTAAGGCATCCTGAAATAGTCGCTTTTAATATTGGAAGGACAGGTAGAAGGAAAAAATTGTGTAGGCAGGCCACGTTTGGAATATGTAAAACAAATTGTTAGGGATGTAGGATGTAGAGGGTATACTGAAATGAAACGACTAGCACTAGAAAGGGAATCTTAGAGAGCTGCATCAAACCAGTCAAATGACTGAAGACAAAAAAAAGACTTTTACTGGGGGTCAACGCCCAAGGAAATGTAATCAGTATACAAATATTTATTACTTGGAAAATGTAAAAAAAGGATATACATTTCTTAGGAGTATATTTCAGATCAAGCTGAAGAAATAGGTTTTCATAAATATTATTAAAACTCTAATTTGACAGAGATATAGAACATTTATTAAACTACACTAAACATTAGTTATGACCAAAAATATACAAAAGTATCAATAATAAAACAACAAACTGAAATAAAAAAAAAAAAAAGACATATATGATTATTGCTTACCTACAATAAAAAAATTCATCGTAATTGAATTTGTCAAAAAATGATTAAATTTTATTATATTTAATACAATATTTTGTTATATATTTTTTAAGCTACCAAAATATTATTAGAACTTATGAAATAAAAAAAAATCCGTTTAAAATTCTGACTCTTTGTTATAATTACGTTTAATTAAGCAAAATTTGTTTTGGGCAAATAAGTAATCAGATTAAAAATAGTTACAAATCTATAAATTCACGACTATTGTGAATACAATAAGGAGTTTTTTGAGAATATGTAATTGATCTTTACCGTTACCCAGTGAAGTCAATTTTAGGGAAAATTAATTGTTATATTAAGTAATTATATATTTAATTGTAGTGTAATTATTTTATATAACAAAATATTTTCGATCTGCTTTAAAATATAAACTTTTAAACCTTATTTTTAATTATAAAAGTTCGCTAATTGTGGATTAAGAATATATTTTTCAGCACTTATAGTACGTTGACATATAAAAAATAATATAACGTTTTGGGAAATATAATAGTATAAAAATACGTAAAAGATATAAGTAAAGATATACGTTTATTTTTTGCATAATTATAAATATTTACGCAAAACATTAATTTGCATGAATTTGTTAAATCTAATCTTTATTAATGTGATTAGAGATTTGTATTTTTAACGCAGTTTTTGGGTTTATTACTCGTGGGTAAAGATAACATAACCCACCGGGTTGATCTACTGGTTAACGCGTCTTCCCAAAGCTGATTTGGAAGTCGAGAGTTACAGCGTTCAAGTCCTAGTAATGCCAGTTATTTTAACACGGATTTGAATACTAGATCGTGGATACCGGTGTTCTTTGGTGGTTGGGTTTCAATTAACCACACATCTCAGGAACGGTCGAACTGAGAATGTACAAGACTACACTTCATTTATACTCATACATATCATCCTCATTCATCCTCTGAAGAATTATCTTAACGGTAGTTACCGGAGGATAAACAGGAAAAAGAAAGGTACAGATAACATAAATAACTAATCGTAATGGTTTCGAATAAAATGCTTCTTCTAAAGATAAGATTTAAATAAATCTCCAATACAATGTTAGAAAAACTGATAATTAACCAACTAAATTTAAAATCTTTTTAAATCTATTTTTTTTTTTGAGGGGGAGGGGAATATTGATATGAAAAATTACTCGCATTTAGTGCTGATACTTTTTTCTTTTAGTTATAAAAAGTGACACTAAGCCTTTGTACAATGCACTGTGATAGTGGTGTAATTGAGCCGCATTAACTAATTAATAACACATTTCTCCAGTCTGAAAGTGGCCAAAATGAACTTCTTCTAGACAAACTTTTGCATTTTCACCCTTGAGCACGTGTTAAAGATGTCAAAAATGTTATAGGTTACTAACTATGCAGAATGAAATACAAGGCTATCGGTAAGCCTTGCGCCGTGTATATATTATAGATGCATAACTCACTGTGCATATAATTGGAATGATATTCCGAAGACAATATACCAACTAATATTATCTTCCATGATTTGGGACCCGTATTTATATATATATTTGGGACCCATTTAGTGCTGATACTTTTTTCCGTACTTATATATATATATATAAGGACCCGTATTTATAAGGATAAGGACCCGTATATATAAGGACCCGTATTTATATATATATATTTGGGACCCATTTAGTGCTGATACTTTTTTCCGTACTTATATATATATATATAAGGACCCGTATTTATAAGGATAATTTATAAGGATAAGGACCCGTATATATAAGGACCCGTATTTATATATATATATTTGGGACCTATTTAGTGCTGATACTTTTTTCTTTTAGTTATAAAAAGTGACACTAAGCCTTTGTACAATGCACTGTAATAGTGGTGTAATTGAGCCGCATTAACTAATTAATAACACATTTCTCCAGTCTGAAAGTGTATATATTATAGATGATATATATATTATAGATATTGCGCCGTGTATATATTATAGATGCATAACTCACTGTGCATATAATTGGAATGATATTCCGAAGACAATATACCAACTAATATTATCTTCCATGATTTGGGACCCGTATTTATATATATATTTGGGACCCATTTAGTGCTGATACTTTTTTCCGTACTTATATATATATATATAAGGACCCGTATTTATAAGGATAATTTATAAGGATAAGGACCCGTATATATAAGGACCCGTATTTATATATATATATTTGGGACCTATTTAGTGCTGATACTTTTTTCTTTTAGTTATAAAAAGTGACACTAAGCCTTTGTACAATGCACTGTAATAGTGGTGTAATTGAGCCGCATTAACTAATTAATAACACATTTCTCCAGTCTGAAAGTGTATACATTATAGATGATATATATATATTATAGATATTGCGCCGTGTATATATTATAGATGCATAACTCACTGTGCATATAATTGGAATGATATTCCGAAGACAATATACCAACTAATATTATCTTCCATGATTTGGGACCCGTAGGAGCTGGGCCCATGTACGTATAATGAATGAGTGTACCTCCAAATTTTGCTGTACCTACAGGCCAGGGTTGTTAGTAATTAAACCGGTAGTAGACTGCTACTGGATATGGCGTTGAGGTACTGTTCCGCCGGTTTTTCAGCTATAAACATACCGGATAGAATATTTATATTATAAAAACATTCTCACTTTCTCTCTCTCTCTCTCTCTATATATATATATATATATATAAAATAGAATATCATTCAATAATCAGTTATTATGTATATATATTTAAAACTTATATGTATATATCTATAACACATTCGTTTTAATTGCTTATTATAAAATCCAGAAAGCAGTTGCGATATGGTTTACCACCTAGCAAAATAGGAGATTGGCCAGTGGGGGCTTTGCTCTTATATCGCAGTAAAAATGAGTTAACTTTTAATTCCATTTAACGAGTCGCATCACAGTCGATGCGGCATGTACGTTTTTTTCAAAACTACTCCACTTCAAAGATGAAACTAAACTTTCTTTCCTATACGGCATTTTTATATGCGCTTTTAAATATTATTTACATCAGTCAGTATAAGTTTTTTATGTGAAAGAAAAAATAATTTTGGTTACGGATTATTATTTATACGCATATAGAATACGTACGTATTCCATCTTGTATATAGTATAATCTTGTATAATCATATGTATTGTCTGATTTTTATCCCGTTGTAACTGATAATCATGACGTAAATTAATTTGCAGAAAACAGCGAGAACAGACGTCACTTAAAGTTTGTAAATTACTGTATTGTATGATTAAAATACTTAATTTTCAATGTACAACTGTCTGGTTAACCAGACGGTAATCTTATCAGTTCAGATTCTGTTTCATTTTAAATTTACCACACTTATACTTTTTTTTATTAATCTGTGTACCATAAATGATAAGATTATTTCTAAAATAACAGTGATTACTAAAAATAGATTGTTTCAGAGGCGTGGAAATAAATAAAATATTAATATTCTATTTTAATAAACTCAGTCATTGATAAGAAAAATTGATTAAAATATTAAAAGAAAAAAATATTATATTCCTTTCCATATAAGTTATCTAAACGACAAAGTGTTTCACAGTGAAATATTTCAATAAAATTTATTGTTACATTTGCTATTAGTTAATAATATTTTTCAACTTTCACTAGAATTATTTTACCTATCATTATAGCTACACTTTTTTTTAGTGTAATATATATTTTTTTCCTCTAATCCGTGTTTGCTGATTTGTAATTTTATAGATACAAATTATTGGTATCGGTACGGAGAACTAAATTAATTTAATACTTATTTTTTTTGTCGCAGTTATTATCATAAAACAAGATTTCAGTACATGATTAAGTCGAATTTAATATTACATTTTCAAGTAAGCTGAAAACAGAACAATTCAGTTCAGTTTCATTTCCTCGTTATTAATGATAAATAAACTACATAACTCTTTTCTCCTTAATTATGTAAAGCATATAAATTTGTAAACCTAGTTGACTTCAACAGCTGTTATATATTATACATTGTGTATTCTAATTGTAAATCAAACAGTAAAAGATGTAACATAATGTGAAACTAAAAAATGAATACATTAATAATTCTCTTTAAGCATAAATATTTTACATGTTCACCATTTCTAAACTCAATAATTTGAGATAAGTTACTAATAAAATAATATTTAAATAAGCGAAAATGTATCGAAATTTGTTATAAATTAAAAATAAATAAAATATAAATCGATCATACTAACAAGGACTTTAGTTAAAGACATTAATGGTCCAGCGGCATAAGTTCTGAATAACGAAAGGTGTCCTTAGGCACAGTTATTCGAACCATTTTTTTTTTTTTTTTTTTGGTCTTCCGCGCCACAAAATGTGAATATTTGATCTATTCTTGATTATTCAATCAAAGATAATTCAGGTTACATGTTACAAAACTTTTAACTTATCAATTTACGGTTAATCAAAAAGACGTTATTAAGGTTGCCAATTATGCATTGAAATACAGCCTAATACTTATTTCTTCAATGCTATCAAGGAATTTCATTTAATTATTTCTTGTTTAATTTATATTTATATTTAAAACTGTTAAGACTGTTAGTTCATAATTAACAGAGAACAATTAATTAGACAGAGATGATCAATTAAATCCTCTATACCAAGAATCGGTACATTTATTAAAGAATTATTGTCTCTCAAAATGATGATATTCACCTTTTAGAAATTAAACTAAGAAACTTTCAAGAGTTTCAAGGCAAATATAATCTCATTCAAACTCAACTCGAAATGGAAGATGATGAGGATATTTGTTCAGATCGTGTGCAAGTCGAAGACGATTTATGCAGTGTGAATATAAATTACAACGTTTAATAGATAATACAGAGTCATTCACGGGAACCGGATGTTTTTAAAGTGGATTGTACTCGGGCGTTCGTGGTGGGAGGGGCACGTGGCTGGTGTCTGACGTTTTCTTTGTTCATAGCATTTACATTTTAGTCGTTGAGATGGAGCCGTGGACGCAAGACCAACGCATGTACGCGTATGACAGTTTTGTGCAAAATGACGAATCCGTAACTGCTGTTTAGCGAGATTTCCGCCGTCAGTTTAATATCCATCATAATGCAAATGTCCCTTCTCGTAACACAATATTGCGATGGGTAAACAACCTTCGAACAAGCGGTTCAATATTGAAGAAAAAACCACCGGGTCCCCGACGAACTGCTAGCACTCCGGAGAACATCGAACGAGGAAGGGAAGCCATTGTCAGAAGCCCACGCCGGCCTATTCAGAGGCATTCAGCAGCGCTTCAAATGAGCACAAGTACGGTTAGACGAATTCTGCATACAGACCTGCATTTCCATCCTTACAAGATAGCCGTCGTGCAGCAGTTAAACGAGCAAGATTTCACGCAGCGATTACAATTTTGTCGACAAATGCTTACCATTTTTGAAGAAAATGAAAAGTTGTTATTGTTAATGAGTGACGAAGCCCATTTTCATCTGAATGGCTTTGTCAACAAACAGAATTGCCGGAATCGGGCAGAAAGAAACCCACATCAGCTTCACGAGAGACCATTTCATAGGCCAAAGGTGACTGTCTGGCGTGCAATAGGAAAGGTTGGTGTTATTGGACCATTTTTTTTGAAGAAAATGACGCTGCCGTAACTGTAACAGCTGATCGTTACATTTCGATGTTGAATACGTTTTTCATCTCTGAGTTACGAAACCGGGGAATCGATTTTTAAAATGTGTTATTCCAACAGGATAGAGCTACAGCGCACACAGCGAGGGCAACGATGGCTGTTCTCCGTAACTTGTTTCCGGGACGGATCGTTTCCAGATTCGGCGACATTCCTTGGCCCCCTCGGTCCCCCGACTTGAGTAGTTGTGATTTTTTTCTGTGGGGGGTTTCTGAAATCGCGTGTGTACGGCGATAAACCGCGTACATTGGAGGACCTAAAGATCGCAATCCGTCATCACGTCAATCAGATTGATGTAGACATGCTGCAAAGAATTGAGGCCAGTTATCGTGAAAGGCTATAACAATGTATTGCCCAAAATGGACATCACTTGCCGGACATAATTTTTCATTCACGAGTAAGTAACAAATGCTTTAATTTAACAAGTGTTTCATTACCAATAAAACTTTTTAAAGTAAATATTCAATTTTTTATGATTATTTTAAAAACATCCGGTTCCCGTGAATGTCCCTGTATTAAGCAAACAACAATTTATCAAGAAATTAACGTAGTTGCAGCATTTATGCAAATGCAACTACAACCGATTAATTTATAATTTTTCATTGGTAATGTTCTTGACTGGCAATATTATTATAACTTATTTAGCGATTAAGTTCATAACATAAACGATTTAGGTAATTTACAAAAATACACCATTTAAATATCTCTTTGAAGGACGAAGCGGTAGCTATTATTAAAAATTTACAAATTACGAATGAAAATTATACAATTGCATTAGATCTGTTAAAAAAAGCATTTTGACAGTAAATATTTAATTGCATTTCATAATGCAGATTGTATTTTAAAATTAAATTCCATAAAAAGAGGACCTTTGAATAATTTACCCAAATTTATTGTCGAAGTATCTTTATATGTCAATGCTCTTGAAGCAATGCATAATCCAATCAATACTTATGAATTTATTGTTGTTCATTTGTTAACATCAAAGTTAGATTACAATACTTCCAGATTATTGAAGGAGAAACTTACAACGCAACGGTTTCCCACCTTCAAAGATTTCATAGAATTCCTTGAATGTGGAAAACAGATGCTTGAAAATATTAAAGCAAATAAATCAAGACATCTTAAGACATAATTCCAAGGGACAACGACACAACAATGGAACTACATCCTACACTAAATGTTTTAACATAGATACTAACAAACAATATACGGCAAATACTTTAAGCTGTTATTCAAAATTTAATTACAAGCAATGTCTAATTTGTAATTCTAATCATTATTTACATTATTTTAAGAAATTTTTTAATTTTTCCGTTGAACGGAAACAATTTCTGGAACATCAAAATTGTTATTTCAATTGTTTAGGTAGATTTCATTCAGTTGCTGAATGTTATTCTAATAGCGTACGTGATGTTTGTTCTCAAAAACATAATACTCTTATTCACATAAACAACATTAATTCTAAATTAAAAAACTATAAGTCTGAAAATAATAAACTTCGTCATTTAAATTGCAGTAAAAAAAAAACCATAATTTTTATCAACCACATTATGCATTACCAATGATGTACATCGAAATAATCATACGTGTCGAGTTTTACTAGACTCTGGCAGTCTATTAAGTTCAATTTTTGAACTTACAAATGCGCACGATGGTTAGAACTTCCATTTATAAAAAATGATATTCTTATTTTAGGAATAAATAATACACTTTCTCATTCTGAATATAGTGTTGTATTGACATTACATTCTTTATATATGAACTTTTCATTCCAACTGCAATGTGCTATTTTTAAAAAAATAACAGATAGCCTATCGATATGTGCCTTTGATATTTCGCATTTAATTTTCCTCATAATCTGTTTTCAGATCCTGAATTTAATATAAAAAATAAAATGGACATCCTTATTATAGTACAGTTTTACATGAATTTTATATTACCTAGGAAATTTATTCGAAACTTTAAATATCCTGTTCTCCAAGACACCAAATCGGGACATATTCTCAGTCATTCATCTAAAACCACTAACAGTTTATCTCTTAACGATACTCTACTAGTTGGACCGATTGTCCAACAAGATTGGACATTGTTCAATCATCTACATTGTTAAGATTACGAATTCATAATTATGTCATTACATCCGACATATAAAATATGTATCGATAGGTTAAAGTATCGTAAAGATAGGTTAAGTATCGATAGGTTAATTCCAATTTTCCTTAATTTACAACGGATTCTCTGGCTTATTCTCTGGATTTATTCTACAAATAAGAGATACAACATTATGCACAAACCGTAATTTATGGAACCTCTTGTGGACCATATTTAGCCACAATATGTCTCATTCAAATATCAACTGAAAATTAAAATAATTTTCCACAAGTTTCAAAAGTTATTAAAGTTATGTCGATGATTTCATTACCATTTCAGATAACCTAAATGAAGTTATTCTATTCATATCATTGCGAATATACCACGTTCTACTTTATCAGAAAGGTGAATTTTGATCCATGCTATTTTCATTATCGGACAAGTGAATGAAACGATTATGAATAAATAATAATTTTGTTATTTAAATTTTAAAATAAAAATAAATGTAACTTAATATTAAATATAAATATAAATAAAATATGAAAATAAATAAATAACAATTATTAATAAATATGGAATGCAATTAAAAATAATAATTCACAATATTAGATAGATGAGTGAAAAAATTTTTATATAATAAATGATTAAATAAAAATTGTATTCTATTAATATTATATGAAATTTAAAATAATTGCGCACTTTATATGTTTTCCTATCCAGTTTAATCACGCATTTCATATATATTATTTACCAGCTTAATCCGAGTTTAATTATGGACATTAAATAATATTTAGAAGTAGTTGTTCTATTTCCGTTTCTATAACATAAAATATTAATTGGACGGTAGAAATAAAATTATTATGTGTTAACAGTTAAAATAAATATGTTAAGATAAATAATATGTGTATAATTACGCACATTAAATAATATTTATAAACTAACCTACTAGTTTAGTTTCTATAAAATAAAATATTAATTGCCTTCTAGAAATAAAGTTAATATTTGTAACGGTTGTTACAGTAAAATTAGTATGTTAAAATAAATAATAAATAATTACCACAAATAATAGTTGGAATATTGTGCAATTGTGATTGATTTTTTTTTTACTTTTAACTAATAATATAAGCTTAAAATATTAATTGCATCTAAATAATGTAATTACGCGTTTTATTAATTAAATGTAATAAAAACAACTCTTAAAACATATTTATAAAGTAAGATATTGTATGTACAATTATGCAGTTTAAATATTTCCAGTTTAAATATTTGATTGATGAAGCAATTAAACACGTAAAAGGAGATGAAAATTTAATAATAGTTGGAGATTGGAATGCAAGCATTGGAAAAGGCAAAGAAGGAAATATAGTGGGTGAATACGGACTGGGCAAAAGGAATGAAAGAGGGGACAGACTTATAGAGTTTTGCACGAAGTATAATTTAGTAATTGCCAACACCCAATTTAAAAATCATAATAGAAGAATATACACTTGGAAAAAGCCAGGCGATACTGCAAGGTATCAGATAGATTATATCATGGTTAAGCAAAGATTTAGAAATCAATTCGTTGACTGCAAAACTTACCCTGGAGCAGACATTGATAGCGACCATAATTTGGTGATAATGAAATGTAGATTGGGGTTTAAAAACCTGAAGAAAAGGTGTCAGATTAATCGGTGGAATTTAGAGAAGCTTGAGGAAGAGGAGGTAAAGAAGATTTTTGAGGAGGACATCGCAAGCGGTCTGAGAAAAAAAGATAATGTAGAAAATGTAGAAGAAGAATGGGAGAATGTTAAAAAGGAAATTTTTAAATCAGCAATTTCAGCAACAGTAACAATTGAAGAACATAAGAAAGAAGCCGTAAGAAAGGGAGTCCGACAAGGATGTTCCCTATCTCCGTTACTTTTTAATCTTTACATGGAACTAGCAGTTAATGATGTTAAAGAACAATTTAGATTCGGAGTAACAGTACAAGGTGAAAAGATAAAGATGCAACGATTTGCTGATGATATAGTAATTCTAGCTGAGAGATAAAAGGATTTAGAAGAAACAATGAACGGCATAGATGAAGTCCTACTCAAGAACTATCGCATGAAAATAAACAAGAACAAAACAAAAGTAATGAAATGTAGTATAGATAACAAAGATGGACCACTGAAGGTGAAAATAGGAAGAGAAAAGATTATGGAGGTTGAAGAATTTTGTTATTTGGGAAGTAGAATTACTAAAGATGGACGAAGCAAGAGAGATATCAAATGCCGAATAGCACAAGCGAAACGAGCCTTCAGTAAGAAATATAATTTGTTTACATCAAAAATTAATTTAAATGTCAGGAAAAGATTTTAGAAAGTGTATGTTTGGAGTGTCGCTTTATATGGAAGTGAAACTTGTATCGGAGTATCTGAGAAGAAAAGATTAGAAGCTTTGGAAATGTGGTGCTATAGGAGAATGTTAAAAATCAGATGGGTGGATAAAGTGACAAATGAAGAGGTATTGTGGCAAATAGATGAAGAAAGAAGCATTTGGAAAAATATAGTTAAAAGAAGAGACAGACTTACATACAGACAGGCCACCTACTAAGAGACTTGCTACACAGACTTGTTACTTAAGAGACAGGCCACATACTAAGGCATCCTGGAATAGTCGCTTTGATATTGGAAGGACAGGTAGAAGGAAAAAATTGTGTAGGTAGGCCACGTTTGGAATATGTAAGACAAATTGTTTGGGATGTAGGATGTAGAGGGTATACTGAAAGGAAACGACTAGTACTAGATAGGGTATCTTGGTGAGCTGCATAAAACCAGTCAAATGACTGAAGACAAAAAAAAAATAAAAATAAATATTTCCATTTTTCCACCTTAATTCCAATTTAACTAGTCGCTTCAAATAATATTTATATTAATTGTAAACTGGAAATAAAATTAATATCTGGTATTTTTTAGAGTTAAAATTGAACTAACAGTAATTAACAGGTAATATCTGTTAATATATCAGTTAATATTTGTTAATTAGTAGATAATTATCTTCTTTATCGTGAAAATAGTTTTGTTTTGTTACAGAGCTAGTCCAAGTTATTTTCAATGTAATTAAATTACATAACTACGCATTTTATTGTCAACTAAATTGTAGTTTAATTATGCGTCTTATGATGCTTTAAAAATTAAATGCATTTAAATAATATCCTTACGCACTTTTTATGAATATAAATAGATAATATTTAATAGTAAATTTAAATAAATATGAATAATCATTACGGACGTAATTAGTAGATCTGTTAAAAAAAGCGTTTTGACAGTAAATATTTAATTGCATTTCATAATGCAGATTGTATTTTAAAATTAAATTCCATAAAAAGAGGACCTTTGGATAATTTACCCAAATTTATTGTCGAAGTATCTTTATATGTCAATGCTCTTAAAGCAATGCATAATCCAATCAATACTTATGAATTTATTGTTGTTCATTTGTTAACATCAAAGTTAGATTACAATACTTCCAGATTATTGAAGGAGAAACTTACAACGCAACGGTTTCCCACCTTCAAAGATTTCATAGAATTCCTTGAATGTAGAAAACAGATGCTTGAAAATATTAAAGCAAATAAATCAAACCATCAAGACATCTTAAGACATAATTCCAAGGGACAACGACACAACAATGGAACTACATCCTACACTAAACGTTTTAACATAGATACTAACAAACAATATACGGCAAATACTTTAAGCTGTTATTCATCATTTAATTACAAGCAATGTCTAATTTGTAATTCTAATCATTATTTACATTATTTTAAGAAATTTTTTAATTTTTCCGTTGAACGGAAACAATTTCTGGAACATCAAAATTGTTATTTCAATTGTTTAGGTAGATTTCATTCAGTTGCTGAATGTTATTCTAATAGCGTACGTGATGTTTGTTCTCAAAAACATAATACTCTTATTCACATAAACAACATTAATTCTAAATTAAAAAACTATAAGTCTGAAAATAATAAACTTCGTCATTTAAATTGCAGTCAAACAAAAACATAATTTTTATCAACCACATTATGCATTACCAATGATGTACATAATCATACGTGTCGAGTTTTACTAGACTCTGGCAGACTATTAAGTTCAATTTTTGAACTTACAAATGCGCACGAAGGTTAGAACTTCCATTTATAAAAAATGATATTCTTATTTTAGGAATAAATAATACACTTTCTCATTCTGAATATAGTGTTGTATTGACATTACATTCTTTATATATGAACTTTTCATTCCAACTGCAATGTGCTATTTTAAAAAAAATAACAGATAGCCTATCGATATGTACCTTTGATATTTCGCATTTAATTTTCCTCATAATCTGTTTTCAGATCCTGAATTTAACATAAAAAATAAAATGGACATCCTTATTATAGTACAGTTTTACATGAATTTTATATTACCTAGGAAATTTATTCGAAACTTTAAATATCCTGTTCTCCAAGACACCAAATCGGGACATATTCTCAGTCATTCATCTAAAACCACTAACAGTTTATCTCTTAACGATACTCTACTAGTCGGACCGATTGTCCAACAAGATTTATTTTCTACATTGTTAAGATTACGAATTCATAATTATGTCATTACATCCGACATATAAAATATGTATCGATAGGTATTAGTTAATTCCAATTTTCCTAATTTACAACGGATTCTCTGGCTTATTCTCTGGATTTATTCTACAAATAAGAGATACAACATTATGCACTACAAACCGTAATTTATGGAACCTCTTGTGGACCATATTTAGCCACAATATGTCTCATTCAAATATCAACTGAAAATTAAAATAATTTTCCACAAGTTTCAAAAGTTATTAAAGTTATGTCGATGATTTCATTACCATTTCAGATAACCTAAATGAAGTTATTCTATTCATATCATTGCGAATATACCACTTTCTACTTTATCAGATAGGTGAATTTTGATCCATGCTATTTTCATTATCGGACAAGTGAATGAAACGATTATGAATAAATAATAATTTTGTTATTTAAATTTTAAAATAAAAATAAATGTAACTTAATATTAAATATAAATATAAATAAAATATGAAAATAAATAAATAACAATTATTAATAAATATGGAATGCAATTAAAAATAATAATTCACAATATTAGATAGATGAGTGAAAAAGTTTTTATATAATAAATGAATAAATAAAAATTGTATTCTATTAATATTATATGAAATTTAAAATAATTGCGCACTTTATATGTTTTCCTATCCAGTTTAATCACGCATTTCATATATATTATTTACCAGCTTAATCCGAGTTTAATTATGGACATTAAATAATATTTAGAAGTAGTTGACTATTTCCGTTTCTATAACATAAAATATTAATTGGACGGTAGAAATAAAATTATTATGTGTTAACAGTTAAAATAAATATGTTAAGATAAATAATATGTGTATAATTACGCACATTAAATAATATTTATAAACTAACCTACTAGTTTAGTTTCTATTACCACAAATAATAGTTGGAATATTGTGCAATTGTGATTGATTTTATTTTTACTTTTAACTAATAATATAAGCTTAAAATATTAATTCCATTTAAATAATGTAATTACGCGTTTTATTAATTAAATGTAATAAAAACAACTCTTAAAACATATTTATAAAGTAAGATATTGTATGCACAATTATGCAGTTTAAATATTTCCAGTTTAAATATTAGATTGATGAAGCAATTAAACACGTAAAAGGCGATGAAAATTTAATAATAGTTGGAGATTGGAATGCAAGCATTGGAAAAGGCAAGGAAGGAAATATAGTGGGTGAATACGGACTGGGCAAAAGGAATAAAAGAGGGGACAGACTTATAGAGTTTTGCACGAAGTATAATTTAGTAATTGCCAACACCCAATTTAAAATCATAATAGAAGAATATACACTTGGAAAAAGCCAGGCGATACTGCAAGGTATCAGATAGATTATATCATGGTTAAGCAAAGATTTAGAAATCAATTCGTTGACTGCAAAACTTACCCTGGAGCAGACATTGATAGCGACCATAAGTTGGTGATAATGAAATATAGATTGGGGTTTAAAAACCTGAAGAAAAGGTGTCAGATGAATCGGTGGAATTTAGAGAAGCGTGAGGAAGAGGAGGTAAAGAAGATTTTTGAGGAGGACATCGCAAGAGGCCTGAATAAAAAAGATAAGGTAGAAAATGTAGAAGAAGAATGGGAGAATGTTAAAAAGGAAATTTTTAAATCAGCAATTTCAGCAACAGTAACAATTGAAGAACATAAGAAAGAAGCCGTAAGAAAGGGAGTCCGACAAGGATGTTCCCTATCTCCGTTACTTTTTAATCTTTACATGGAACTAGCAGTTAATGATGTTAAAGAACAATTTAGATTCGGAGTAACAGTACAAGGTGAAAAGATAAAGATGCTACGATTTGCTGATGATATAGTAATTCTAGCTGAGAGATAAAAGGATTTAGAAGAAACAATGAACGGCATAGATGAAGTCCTACTCAAGAACTATCGCATGAAAATAAACAAGAACAAAACAAAAGTAATGAAATGTAGTATAGATAACAAAGATGGACCACTGAAGGTGAAAATAGGAGGAGAAAAGATTATGGAGGTTGAAGAATTTTGTTATTTGGGAAGTAGAATTACTAAAGATGGACGAAGCAGGAGCGATATAAAATGCCGAATAGCACAAGCGAAACGAGCCTTCAGTAAGAAATATAATTTGTTTACATCAAAAATTAATTTAAATGTCAGGAAAAGATCTTTGAAAGTGTATGTTTGGAGTGTCGCTTTATATGGAAGTGAAACTTGGATCGGAGTATCTGAGAAGAAAAGATTAGAAGCTTTTGAAATGCGGTGCTATAGGAGAATGTTAAAAATCAGACGGGTAGATAAAGTGACAAATGAAGAGGTATTGTGACAAATACATGAAGAAAGAAGCATTTCGAAAAATATAGTTAAAAGAAGAGACAGACTTATAGGCCACATACTAAGGCATCCTGGAATAGTCGCTTTAATATTGGAAGGACAGGTAGAAGGAAAAAATTGTGTAGGCAGGCCACGTTTGGAATATGTAATACAAATTGTTTGGGATGTAGGATGTAGAGGGTATACTGAAAGGAAACGACTAGTACTAGATAGGGTATCTTGGTGAGCTGCATAAAACCAGTCAAATGACTGAAGACAAAAAAAAAATAAAAATAAATATTTCCATTTTTCCACCTTAATTCCAATTTAACTAGTCGCTTCAAATAATATTTATATTAATTGTAAACTGGAAATAAAATTAATATCTGGTATTTTTTAGAGTTAAAATTGAACTAACAGTAATTAACAGGTAATATCTGTTAATATATCAGTTAATATTTGTTAATTAGTAGATAATTATCTTCTTTATCGTGAAAATAGTTTTGTTTTGTTACAGAGCTAGTCCAAGTTATTTTCAATGTAATTAAATTACATAACTACGCATTTTATTGTCAACTAAATTGTAGTTTAATTATGCGTCTTATGATGCTTTAAAAATTAAATGCATTTAAATAATATCCTTACGCACTTTTTATGAATATAAATAGATAATATTTAATAGTAAATTTAAATAAAT
The DNA here is from genome assembly GCF_047948215.1 of Lycorma delicatula. NCBI lineage: Eukaryota > Metazoa > Arthropoda > Insecta > Hemiptera > Fulgoridae > Lycorma > Lycorma delicatula. The sequence continues at coordinate 15,799,035 of NC_134455.1, read as the reverse complement.
ATGAATAATCATTACGGACGTAATTAGTAGATCTGTTAAAAAAAGCGTTTTGACAGTAAATATTTAATTGCATTTCATAATGCAGATTGTATTTTAAAATTAAATTCCATAAAAAGAGGACCTTTGGATAATTTACCCAAATTTATTGTCGAAGTATCTTTATATGTCAATGCTCTTAAAGCAATGCATAATCCAATCAATACTTATGAATTTATTGTTGTTCATTTGTTAACATCAAAGTTAGATTACAATACTTCCAGATTATTGAAGGAGAAACTTACAACGCAACGGTTTCCCACCTTCAAAGATTTCATAGAATTCCTTGAATGTAGAAAACAGATGCTTGAAAATATTAAAGCAAATAAATCAAACCATCAAGACATCTTAAGACATAATTCCAAGGGACAACGACACAACAATGGAACTACATCCTACACTAAACGTTTTAACATAGATACTAACAAACAATATACGGCAAATACTTTAAGCTGTTATTCATCATTTAATTACAAGCAATGTCTAATTTGTAATTCTAATCATTATTTACATTATTTTAAGAAATTTTTTAATTTTTCCGTTGAACGGAAACAATTTCTGGAACATCAAAATTGTTATTTCAATTGTTTAGGTAGATTTCATTCAGTTGCTGAATGTTATTCTAATAGCGTACGTGATGTTTGTTCTCAAAAACATAATACTCTTATTCACATAAACAACATTAATTCTAAATTAAAAAACTATAAGTCTGAAAATAATAAACTTCGTCATTTAAATTGCAGTCAAACAAAAACATAATTTTTATCAACCACATTATGCATTACCAATGATGTACATAATCATACGTGTCGAGTTTTACTAGACTCTGGCAGACTATTAAGTTCAATTTTTGAACTTACAAATGCGCACGAAGGTTAGAACTTCCATTTATAAAAAATGATATTCTTATTTTAGGAATAAATAATACACTTTCTCATTCTGAATATAGTGTTGTATTGACATTACATTCTTTATATATGAACTTTTCATTCCAACTGCAATGTGCTATTTTAAAAAAAATAACAGATAGCCTATCGATATGTACCTTTGATATTTCGCATTTAATTTTCCTCATAATCTGTTTTCAGATCCTGAATTTAACATAAAAAATAAAATGGACATCCTTATTATAGTACAGTTTTACATGAATTTTATATTACCTAGGAAATTTATTCGAAACTTTAAATATCCTGTTCTCCAAGACACCAAATCGGGACATATTCTCAGTCATTCATCTAAAACCACTAACAGTTTATCTCTTAACGATACTCTACTAGTCGGACCGATTGTCCAACAAGATTTATTTTCTACATTGTTAAGATTACGAATTCATAATTATGTCATTACATCCGACATATAAAATATGTATCGATAGGTATTAGTTAATTCCAATTTTCCTAATTTACAACGGATTCTCTGGCTTATTCTCTGGATTTATTCTACAAATAAGAGATACAACATTATGCACTACAAACCGTAATTTATGGAACCTCTTGTGGACCATATTTAGCCACAATATGTCTCATTCAAATATCAACTGAAAATTAAAATAATTTTCCACAAGTTTCAAAAGTTATTAAAGTTATGTCGATGATTTCATTACCATTTCAGATAACCTAAATGAAGTTATTCTATTCATATCATTGCGAATATACCACTTTCTACTTTATCAGATAGGTGAATTTTGATCCATGCTATTTTCATTATCGGACAAGTGAATGAAACGATTATGAATAAATAATAATTTTGTTATTTAAATTTTAAAATAAAAATAAATGTAACTTAATATTAAATATAAATATAAATAAAATATGAAAATAAATAAATAACAATTATTAATAAATATGGAATGCAATTAAAAATAATAATTCACAATATTAGATAGATGAGTGAAAAAGTTTTTATATAATAAATGAATAAATAAAAATTGTATTCTATTAATATTATATGAAATTTAAAATAATTGCGCACTTTATATGTTTTCCTATCCAGTTTAATCACGCATTTCATATATATTATTTACCAGCTTAATCCGAGTTTAATTATGGACATTAAATAATATTTAGAAGTAGTTGACTATTTCCGTTTCTATAACATAAAATATTAATTGGACGGTAGAAATAAAATTATTATGTGTTAACAGTTAAAATAAATATGTTAAGATAAATAATATGTGTATAATTACGCACATTAAATAATATTTATAAACTAACCTACTAGTTTAGTTTCTATTACCACAAATAATAGTTGGAATATTGTGCAATTGTGATTGATTTTATTTTTACTTTTAACTAATAATATAAGCTTAAAATATTAATTCCATTTAAATAATGTAATTACGCGTTTTATTAATTAAATGTAATAAAAACAACTCTTAAAACATATTTATAAAGTAAGATATTGTATGCACAATTATGCAGTTTAAATATTTCCAGTTTAAATATTAGATTGATGAAGCAATTAAACACGTAAAAGGCGATGAAAATTTAATAATAGTTGGAGATTGGAATGCAAGCATTGGAAAAGGCAAGGAAGGAAATATAGTGGGTGAATACGGACTGGGCAAAAGGAATGAAAGAGGGGACAGACTTATAGAGTTTTGCACGAAGTATAATTTAGTAATTGCCAACACCCAATTTAAAATCATAATAGAAGAATATACACTTGGAAAAAGCCAGGCGATACTGCAAGGTATCAGATAGATTATATCATGGTTAAGCAAAGATTTAGAAATCAATTCGTTGACTGCAAAACTTACCCTGGAGCAGACATTGATAGCGACCATAAGTTGGTGATAATGAAATATAGATTGGGGTTTAAAAACCTGAAGAAAAGGTGTCAGATGAATCGGTGGAATTTAGAGAAGCGTGAGGAAGAGGAGGTAAAGAAGATTTTTGAGGAGGACATCGCAAGAGGCCTGAATAAAAAAGATAAGGTAGAAAATGTAGAAGAAGAATGGGAGAATGTTAAAAAGGAAATTTTTAAATCAGCAATTTCAGCAACAGTAACAATTGAAGAACATAAGAAAGAAGCCGTAAGAAAGGGAGTCCGACAAGGATGTTCCCTATCTCCGTTACTTTTTAATCTTTACATGGAACTAGCAGTTAATGATGTTAAAGAACAATTTAGATTCGGAGTAACAGTACAAGGTGAAAAGATAAAGATGCTACGATTTGCTGATGATATAGTAATTCTAGCTGAGAGATAAAAGGATTTAGAAGAAACAATGAACGGCATAGATGAAGTCCTACTCAAGAACTATCGCATGAAAATAAACAAGAACAAAACAAAAGTAATGAAATGTAGTATAGATAACAAAGATGGACCACTGAAGGTGAAAATAGGAGGAGAAAAGATTATGGAGGTTGAAGAATTTTGTTATTTGGGAAGTAGAATTACTAAAGATGGACGAAGCAGGAGCGATATAAAATGCCGAATAGCACAAGCGAAACGAGCCTTCAGTAAGAAATATAATTTGTTTACATCAAAAATTAATTTAAATGTCAGGAAAAGATCTTTGAAAGTGTATGTTTGGAGTGTCGCTTTATATGGAAGTGAAACTTGGATCGGAGTATCTGAGAAGAAAAGATTAGAAGCTTTTGAAATGCGGTGCTATAGGAGAATGTTAAAAATCAGACGGGTAGATAAAGTGACAAATGAAGAGGTATTGTGACAAATACATGAAGAAAGAAGCATTTCGAAAAATATAGTTAAAAGAAGAGACAGACTTATAGGCCACATACTAAGGCATCCTGGAATAGTCGCTTTAATATTGGAAGGACAGGTAGAAGGAAAAAATTGTGTAGGCAGGCCACGTTTGGAATATGTAATACAAATTGTTTGGGATGTAGGATGTAGAGGGTATACTGAAATGAAACGACTAGTACTAGATAGGGAATCTTGGAGAGCTGCATCAAACCAGTCAAATGACTGAAATCAAAAAAAAAAAAAAAAAAATTTCCATTTTTCCACCTTAATTCCAATTTAACTAGTCGCTTCAAATAATATCTATATTAATTGTAAACTGGAAATAAAATTAATATCTGGTATTTTTTATAGTTAAAATTGAACTAACAGTAATTAACAGGTAATATCTGTTAATATATCAGTTAATATTTGTTAATTAGTAGATAATTATCTTCTTTATCGTGAAAATAGTTTTGTTTTGTTACAGAGCTAGTCCAAGTTATTTTCAATATAATTAAATAACATAACTACGCACTTTATTGTCAACTAAATTGTAGTTTAATTATGCGATTTTATGATGCTTTAAAAATTAAATGCATTTAAATAATATCCTTACGCACTTTTTATAAATATAAATAGATAATATTTAATAGTAAATTTAAATAAATATGAATAATCATTACGGACGTAATTTTGTTTTCTTGCATTGCTTGTCCAAGTTTTATACAATAAAGTTTAGTATTACTACAGCATGGTCGGCGGGAGCTAATCAATATGGTGAGAAAAGTTTCTAAATATATTTTTTTTAATCGTTAAGTAACAAAAAGATCCTTTTTGTTAAGTAACAAAATGGATCACTTGGTCAGCATATAGTCACATGATAATAAATGACGTCATCAAAAAATTGATAACGCCATTAACAAAAATTGATGGCAAAGGTCAAGGTTGTCACCTCGTTTTAAATTACTATTATAAAATTGGAAATTATAGGTTTTTCTACTATAATTATTTATGAAATTGCATAGCAGTTTATTCCAAAACATTTCAATGAATAATAAGATCTTGTTTGTTGTTAAAATAACTATAACATCGAAGAATAAAAAATTACTATTTTCAGTATATCTGAACTGAAGTAAGGCTTACGATATTATATATAGGTAGTGTAGGATACGTGAAAATGTAAATAAATTTATTAAATTCTATCACTTCTATCAATTACATTAAAGTAAATTACAGTCATCCTGAAAAAATCATTGGTGCAACTCAATATCTTCATAAAATATTTTGATCGATGGTACATATTTTTCTTATTTTTAAAATACATTGTGGGCATATCTATTTTTCTTACTGTTCAACATCAGTTTTTGACGAAAATAATTTATCCATAACAATAAACTTATTTTTCTTCTTCAACTAATATAAGAAGGAAATTTTTTCAATAGATCTTAATTTAAAGATATTAATTAAAGTAATACGTAATTTCTAACACGTAACGTATAAAATATTATCACTGGCGCTTTGTTCTTTCTAACGTTCTGTATTCTTATATTGTCACTCTAAGTCAATAAAAGTTTATTTTTTCTTGGATTGAAAAAGTTAAAATTTTTTTAAATTCATACAGTAGTATTTTCTTGTAAAATATAAGCTGTACGGTACAAAATGTGGAAAAAGATAAAGCCCTAGAAAGAACAGTGAACTCCAAAATTGTTTTCTTTTAAGACTGTTTCATCTGAGAACTGTACTTGATTGAAGTTCTCATGAAAATACAGATGTAGAAAAAATAACTTATAAAAAGATTTAAAAGAACGATTTCATTGTAATTAAATCATCTTACTCCTAAAATCAGAAACGCAAATTGCTGAGACTTAGATTCAGCATAAGCATTTTGTACATTACATAAAGATATTCTAAGGATGTCAAATCGCACAAATTTCAATATTCTAAATACCAAATATATACTAGATTTTATATTTAGAACAAGAGCGAGGATGTTTTATTTGAAATGGACGGATAAAAACTAAATCTTATCAGTACTTGCAAATATCAGTAAGCAGTGATTTATTCCCTAGGATATTATTGGAGAATTTATTTCTCAATAATTTGTTTTTATATATTTTACCATATAAATCCAGTAGCACGTAGTAATCCCCCCGATTATTTTAGAATAATAAGGTAATCATATAGAGGTTGACACAGTTTATGTTGCAATAGAGAAAACAAGAACGACAGCCAGGATTAAAAGGAATTTATTGAACAAGACTAGGAATATTTTATTCGTATCAGTAAACTTATTATTATCATTAAACTGGATCGAAATTACCTTGTATAATTTAAGAAACGTTTTGTTACACCAACATTATATTTTAAAATTTTAGCAATTTTTTATTACAATATAACGTCATTAGAACTATGCTAGTGCGAATATCATAAGATTTTAAAAATAAAATCAATTGAATATTATGGTAAAAATTCAAAAAAGATTCTGTAAAATGTTTTCTTTCAAACAATATGAATTAAATCTGTAACAGACATCCATATCATAAAATTTTAATTGAAACCATTTTCTTTTTTTTTACCATAGCAATAGAAGTAAGATCTAAAATCATTTTTGTAACAAAAATTTATACATCTCAGCAGTTATACATTTCACCGGTAATGTATTAAATGGAGATAATGTATATGAACTGCTTTTAATGATAATGACAATGATTAATTCTTATAATAATAATTTGAATGAAAATTACAATTTTCTATTGTTACTTTTATTCTCCCATTTAAATTTGTTCAAGTTTGCTTAAAATGGTAAACAACTTTCAGAAGAGACACAAAGGAATATTTTATATAATAGTGCTAACTAAATATATTTATCAAAATTCAGTAATAACTTTTTTTTTTAATTTAAAAATTATCACAGTTAATTCTACATGAAATTAAGTTACTTATCTGAATAAAAAACTAACAAAAAGTTTTTATGACTTGTTTTATTATTTAATTTAAGATAAAACAATTGGTCCATTAACTTTGAAAAAACTAAACAAAATTTCATTTCATTACACATAACCAACATATTTGAAATTGATGTTGCCTAAAAGTATTTCAAAATTATTATATTATTCATATTTTATATTTTTTTAAGAAGAAAACCCCTATGTCAAACTCATCATTAATTTTCCCAATTCCAAGATTACCAGAAAACTGAAATTTGAACAACTATTTACAACTTTTTTTCAGGAAAAACTTTAGTTCATAACTTCTAAGATTTTAAATTAAATAGGAGTTGAAAAGTGCAGCTACATAGGAAAGGCTGAAAACTTGGAATTTTTTGTCGATTTTCGTTTATGTAGTAAATCGATGACATGATCCTTTTTTCATTCATATTTAAAAATAAAAATAGAGAAGCGAACTAATATTTCAAAACCAGCGTCTCTTGTTCTAGCTGTGGTGCAATACTGAAATCTGCCAGTAAAATTTATTTCTAAAATAATTTGAGTTAATTTCGCGTTTACAAATTTGCTTTAAATGACGTGTAAAAGATATTCGGAATAAAATAACCCTTACTACATCTACAATCTAATAACATCTACTGTAATATTTAATATAAACTATAGACTTATATATTTTAAATCTGTTATAATTAAAAATTTTAAAATCTGTCCAACATTATAACTGCTGTAATACAGGGTGTCCCATATAAAACGCAACCCATCAATCACTCATCCATGTAATTTCAAAAGTCAAGCTTACTCCCCTACACGTTACTGAAATGGACTCGTCCAACATCAGAACATCGCGTCGAAGCAGTAGAACACTACCGATAGTAACAACAATGCAATCATAACGTTCAGTGTATTGCTAGAGACAAGATGGTGTTTTCGCTAGATGAACGTGTTTTCATTGTCGAGTCGTTCTTCAGTACGTAATCAGTGGTTGCAGTGCAAGATTTGTTTCGCCATAAATACCCAGATAAACCAGCTCCTAACAAAACATCAGTATTAAGGTTAGTTCCAAAATTTAGAGAGACCGGTTCTGTTAATAACAAGGAACACAAAAGATCTGCGTCAGTGTTGAATACAGATACAGTCACTGAAATCAAAGACCGATTACTCGCTTCGCCAAATAAATCGATCAGACGTTTTTCTGCTGAAATTAATTTTTCTGAATCAACTGTTCATCGGGCGACCAAGCAATTACAATTACGACCTTATCGCATTCAAATGGTTCATCAACTTCTTGAGCCCGACAAAGAAAAACGGCTACGATATTTTCAACGGTTCCGTCGATTTCTGCGTGAGGGAATTAATGTTATGGATTCGTTGTTTTTCAAAGATGAAGCACGGTTTCAATTTGGATGGCTACGTAAACAGCCAAAACAGTAGAATTTGGAGTGCTGAAAATCCCCACGTTTATCACGAAAAACAATTATACCCCCAGAAGTTGGGCGTGTGGTGCGCGATATCGTGGAAAAAAATAATCGGTTTTATTTTTTTTTGAGTACACCATTAATGCAGAACGATATCAGGATATTTTATTTCATTTCATTGCACTCTTGGAAGAGGAAGACAGACACTGCCGGCTACAATATGACGGTGCGACATCGCACTACGCAGGTTCAACTTCTGATTTCGTCGAGGAATTCTTTGGTAATCGTGTTATCGGTCGAGGCTTGTGGCCACCAAGATCTCCAGATTTGACTGCGGCGGATTTTTTTCTATGGGGTTATCTCAAAGAAAAAGCCTACAGCAATAAACCACGAACACTTGAACGATTGAAAGTCAATATTGAACAAGCTGAATTAAATATCCAGCCACAAACTTTGAAAAAAGTTGCAAGAAACGCTGTAATAAGAATTGAAGCTTGTATTCAAGAAGATGGCGGCCACTTCCAACATTTACTCTAAATGTAAGGTAATGGATGGTAATAATAAAAATTACATTTACATTTACACATGCCTTTTTATTATTGCAATACCTACCAATATAAGGTTGGGTTTTATATGGGACACTCTGTACATATTGTTTCTCAGAAATCACTCTAAAATGGTAAATCTAGATTAAGAATGGATTTCATAGCTAGAATATTTTACCTAATCCAGTTAAAATATAAACCAGAATTCTAACCTGTATTTATTCCAAAATATCTCGATAAATAACTTGAGATTACCTAAGTTGTCAAAATTTTCTCTGAACTTATGAGGAATAATTAAGCATAAAATTATCTACCTGACCACTTCAAAAATAAAATTTTCAGCAAGTGGATAAATATGCGGTATCAGTTGTTATAAATATATATGAAAAACTTAAATTCACTGTTCGAGATGAAATAAAATTTAAATACATTAAGAATAAAATAGTGGTATACAAAACGAATCCAGTTTTTTGTGGCTACATTTCATCATATATTCCAAGGAATTTCTAACCAACTTATATATATATATATATATATATAGTAGTTGTACACTAAATATATTCAGGGCTATAAACATCTTGTTATCTTCCATGTAGAATTTAGCACAGTATTCGCCCAATAACGACCGACTGCAAATTACGCAGTTAACAGCTATGACAAATTATTTTAACCATACCCTAATTCAGGCATGGCCATCATACGGCTCGCGTAATGAATTCATGCAGCCCGCAAAAAACTATTGAATATTATCTTTTTTGTAAGGAATTGAATTATATATAAAATAAGGAAATTTAAAATACTTGCCAAGAAATATTTTGCATTCTTCAACTCGACTTATATTTGTGAAAAATCTTTTTCTTTAATGAATCTAAATTAAAGTACAACAAATTTTATAATAAAATTTTGTTAACATAAATTTATACTTAATTTGTATTTGACATTATTTCATTTTAATATTTCGTTCGCTCGTGAAAGTAGTTTTCTTTCCAATTCGGCCCGGAACCAAAAACTGTTGTCCACACTTGCCGAAATCTACATAACTCTATGGAAATGTAATAAATCTTTAAATATTATTTTACCTCTTTTTCAGATATTAATAATCTTTAACGAAAAAGAAACAAAATTGTAAATTTTTCTAATAGTGTAGAAATGTGAATAATTTCGCTATGTAAATTTAGTTATTTTTTATGTTCATTAACAAACTACATTTTTACAAATACTACTATCATTAAATAAGTGAACTATCTTCATGATGTGTAGCCTTATAATGTTATTTGTTATGAATAAACTGTAAAACAAATCATTGTTGTTTTAAATATCTTATTGCGCGTTTATTTTATTGTTAAGCTATTTATTATTTATAGCTATCTTTATGAGAAAAGCAAATAAAAGGTATTCAAATGAAAGTTTTCAATGTTTTTTCTAACACAATATTACATGAAACAAAACAATATACAGTTTAGATATTCTATTACAGCAAAATTGTTTCAAAGCTGAAAAGTTCTACAATTACAATAGACTCCTTGATTGTTTGTTTATTGAATAAAGAATTCTCATAGTAAAATGTGAATACCTACCAAAGACTGACTAAACAAATCCTAATAAAACTTTAAAGTAAATTAAATTAAAAAAAAATAATCATGTACATTATTTGTCTACTGTAAAAATCGTAATAGAAGAATTCACTGACTATAAACTATTTAAAAATTGAAATATTTCAAAATAACGAAATTTTGTATTATGTGAATGAAGTTCACAGTGATAATACACTTTGCTTATTCTATATCTACATATACATGTAAATTATTTATTATTATTATTAATAATAAAATAATAAAAAAATTCTTGAATTAAAATCTTATTTCCAACAAATCGCAAGTAAACAATGGGAATCTTGATGTTGGCCGATTTAAAAGATCGAACAAATTGGCTATTTTATTGGTCTTATCACTTTTAAAAATCCTTAAAAGACCCCTTAGCTAATATTTAATAGAATAGGGAGTTGAAATAACAGCCATATTTCCACGTCGACAGGAAAAGAAAAATTTTTATATAAAATCATACACCAGTAAATCCACATCACTTTCTACAATAGTTTAGTTCTTATGTATAACAAAAACACCTACAGTTATTGTTTTTATAGTCATGGTAAGATTTTTTTTATGAACTTGAAATATAATTTTTATTATTCTAAATAATTGTGTTAGTTTATTTACATTTATAAAAAATAAAACCAAAAACATCCTTTAATTCACCAAATTCAAAAAAAATAAGTCGTTATGACATTACTTTATAAAACTATGTATATTATATATATATATATATATATATATATATATATATATATATATATTTCTTCTGTGCGTGTGTATGTCACTGAACTTCTCCTAAACAGCTGGACTGATTTTGATGAAATTTTGTGAGTGTGATTAAGTTGATTCGATAATGGTTTAGATTCACAATTTGATCCGATAGAAAATGTTTTTTTAATTAATTTATTTATTTATGTGTTGTTGTTGACCTTGCGTTGCTTAAGGTTCACAATTAAATCCGGTAGGCAGCGCTGCGATCGCGTTTTAGAATTTTTTTTTAATTTTTGGCATATCAGTCAGAACCGTTAGTTGGTGATGCGATCGGATTCTAGGAAATGTTTTTATTTTGTTGCATTTCGCATATCAGTTACTTGCGTTGTAGCTTAATATTGTTATGACATTAAAATCCGTATTTTTAACAGTCTACTAAGTTTAGAGAGTAGTTTGAATTAAATCCGATAGGTACTGCTGTTCTGACAATTGGATTTATTTACATTCTGACTTTTATAAAGTGAAAGGTTAAATTTTATGAAGTTCCGTAATGTTTTGTAAGTTTCTTAATGTTGAGTATTAATTGTACTGATTTTGCAGCCACAACCCTTTTCGATAAAAAAATATTTTCCACCAAATACTGTGATTAGAGAGTGATGTGAATTAAATCCGAAAGGTAATTCTGTTGTTTTTCCATTTGGATTTATTTACTTTCTGAGTATCTGATGTTTTTAAGGTTTTATGAAACTTTCAATTGTGTTCATTTAATTTGTATGTATACTCAAATCTAGCAATAGGGAAGCATTGCCGAGTCTGCTAGAATTGCGCGCTTATTGAGAATATTATTTATTTAAATAACGTTTTAAAGTGTAATTAAAAAATATACATTGTGCAAATTTGTAAGATGCTGTATTGACGTGAGTATTTTACATGATTTTTCATGAATTTTAATGATGTATACACCTGCATTCAATAACAATCAACTTAACCTACAAATTTAAATTGTCAGTTCTCATTTGATTCTATGCAACTTATGAAGTATTGAACGGCTCTTTGAAAATAAAAATGTCAGTTTGTAAAATAAATTATAACATTTATAAAATTAAAATATAATTTACGTATAATAATTATAGTTTAAAATATATTTAAAAAATTGAAGTTATAATTTTTGTAGCTGATTAATTTTATAAAAAATTTTCTAAAATTGTATTTAATTTACAATTATCTAAAATTTGGTAAAATAGATGTTAAAATAAAGAATGAGAAAAATGATAAAAATTCCTACTAAAATTTTAACAACGTTGCTTTTTTTACAGTGCTTTAATTTTTTATTAAATAAGCTATCACATGGTTATGTAACTTCAAAATTATTAAATTAAAATAAAAATGCAGGAGGTCCTTTTTTAAATGATCTTAAGTGAAAATTAGAAGTAACGTGGATGAAAATTTAGGCACTTACGTATTAACGCCACCGCAACTACAGCTTTATTTAAAAACGAAGTAGTCAATCGGATTTGGTGGAAAACGAACAGTCTCTTTATTAATTTTAATAAATGGTTATTTATATTTATTTATTTCATAAATATAATTTAACCAAACTTAACCTACGCTCCCTAACCTTGAATAATTAATACCGTAATTTTTTGAGAATTTTTTTTAATAAATTCAGTAATTATTGAATTTATTTATTATTCAAATAATCAATATACTCCTGTTAATTAGTCAAGGTTAGCGAGCGAAGAGAGCGTAGGTTAAGTTTGGTTAAATTATATTTATAAAATAAATAAATATAAATAACCATTATTAAAATTAATAAAGAGACTGTTTTTAATCTATGTTAAACTCTATATCGGCCCATTTTCCACCGAAATCCGATTGACTACTTTGTTTTTAAATAAAGCTGTAACTGCGGTGGCGTTAATACATAAGTACCAAAATTTATTAATTACACTAATTATTAATTTTACGACGTTTCGATTTCCGTTAGATATCTCAATATTTAGTGAAAATAAATATTAACCATACTACACATAATTAATCAATAATCCCATTACAATAATACAATAATCACAAACTGATAATAGTCATATTAATGAAATTTCGTCCACATTCCTGCTAATTTTAACTTCAATAAGTTACTTATATTTTTGTGTTGTGCATTTAATACAGAACAAAGCCACGTCAGGACAACGTCTGTCGGGTCCACTAGTATATATATACCACCTGTGAACATAAATCCTAAATCAAATTTATGTAGTTTATACAACACTAGCAGACCCGCCAATGGTTCGTTATTGCTATATTTGAGTATATATAAATTACTTGAACACAATTGAAAGTTTGATAAAACATTAACAACTGAACATTACGGAACTTCACAAAATTTAACCTTTCACTTTATGAAAGTCAGAATCTAAATAATAAATACAATTCTTAAAACAGCACTACCTATCGGATTTAGTTAATTCTCTAAACACAGTAGTCGGTTCCAAATGTCCCTAACTTTCTTTCTACTGGTCAGCTCGAGGATTTCAATAGGTTTAAATCTTCTCCGGACAACGCGGACCACTTTGACAAAATTCTGTAAAATCCTGTGTAAATCGGTCTAGTAGCGGACACGCATACAAACAAGGCGTTTTATATATATAGAAGAAAGTCTATTTGTATATGTTTGTTTCGTTTCCTAAAAATCTCGACACCGGTGCCACCTAGCGGGTATAGTTTTTGAAATATTCCTCTTTTCACGTAACTAATATATATATTCTGAATATGAACCAAATCCGTCCATAAATTCAGTTTTTCCAAATATCTCAACCCCAGCGCTATCTAGCAAGTCCAAACTAATTCAGAAACCTTCGCGGGCGTGCGCACAATTCACTAAAGTTTATTCGCAATAGGATGAATGGTATAGGACGCATACGGGACAAACAGAAATTCGTTTTTATATATATTAAAAATGTTTAATTTGTATCATAAATAATTTAATATTATTTTACTGTTCCCTATAATAATAAATAAATTAGATTATCTTACAAGCTGTTCAACCTGGTCGAAATTCAAATTGTAATAAAAGTAATTTGTACTATATTCAAATTTACAATAGATCAAGCAATTGACGTTATCATGTACCAATATCAATTCACATAAACATGAATGAAAGAAACAATGCCCGATTCTCTGAATTACGGTGAATCAATTGATACTTAATAAACGCAATCAGTACAATATAATCATTTATTTTAATGGATAAACAACAAAGTGTATGGCATTTCCATAACTACATTTTTTAAGGTTCAATTATTTACATATACTGATGTTATAAGATTTCGATAATTCGATTTTAAAAAAGTACTAAGTACATTAAATTATTAATAATGTTCCATGCTTTTATAGGAATACTAAAACATGAATAGGAATTTTTCACCCAGATTTCTAAGCTTTGAATTCGGTTAAATAACAGATTTATTAATTGCTATCTTTAAATGAACTGACACAATTTTTTTTCAGTATTATAAAACCATCCTTCTGATTTAAACAAAAAATCTTCGTTAAATATTTGTGTATAATATATACACGGATGATCAAGTAACATATATGTACAACATATAACGTATACGTACATTGTAAACTTACTGTAATAGTAAATATTATTACATAATTGAGAATATATTTATATATTGCAGTAAAAAAAGTACAATAGGAAATGTGATGGAAAGGAAAACATAATTTTCTCTTTTGACACAAACCGCTTCAGCTATATGAGATGTAAATGTGTTTCGTTAAATTAGTATACCTATCAGTGATGAACTACGAAAAAAAAAATTTATCAAAATTCTCCTTCCTAGTGTAATAGTAGAAGTAAGTAATGGTAGCGACAATAGTAGTAGTAAAACTAATAAAAATAATAACAGTGATGATGATGCAAAGAATCTATTATCTTCACAAAGTTCAAGAAAAGTGTACACTTACTTCATCTTTTATAAATCATCCTTTTATACAGAATTACGTATTCATACCTGATATATGACTCGTTCCTCATAAATTCACGGGTAAATAAAAAACCTTTTCTTTCTTTTTATCAGCTGCTGAAAGGATATGAAATACCACATACAATTTTCATGACTGGCTCGTAAACTCATCCGCTGAAAGCCTAAGAATGTGTTAAAAATAAAACAGAAAAACTATTCGATGAATAAAAATTTCAATATATATAGTACTAACTACAAGAAAAAAAAAAGTATTAAATTAATAATATTCATATGCAATAATGGAACATATAAATTATTTTCTATTATTTCTAAATCATCGAGTAATTCTATTTTACTCAAACCCATCAGAGTATTTTTTTTACGCCAAAATTTGTTTTAATCAAACAGGTAAAAAGACAATTCCTCTTACCATTTACTTAATTGAGGTGTTAAATAATACTGATTAGAAGAACGCAAGAGTTAGTAAATCATTGCTTGAAAATATCATAATTTACTTATACCTTCTTTGTAATATTAATATTATTTCAGATTTATTAGAATTTATAAACGCTGGGAATAAATTAAAAATGAGGTAACGATTGATAACATCAAATTAAATAATTTGCCTTAAATTCTTTCAAAAATATTCTTCATCAACTGGACTGAAAACCGTTCACGGAAAACGTTATTTCCTGTTATAAATTGCAGTAATTAGATTGAATACCTCAAATTTTTTTGTCTAAACGGAGACGTATTTTAATAATATGGATTTTTTTTGTTGTACTCAAAAATAATTTTAACTAGCGTACATTAGTTTTTAAGATATTTTTTTAAAATACAATAAATGTTTCTAATACCATCAACATTTTACTTCCTTGTACTAAGTAAAGAAAGTATTGTGATCGCATTTCGATTTTCAGTTTGCAACAGGAATTTTAATCATCCCTGAATCATTTTGACTAGTTTCGGCGTTACCTCTGTACGTATGAATGTATCTCGTAACACTAAAAAACGATTAGCCGTAGGATGTAAGGATTTTGTATTTAGGACTGTTGTAACATCTAATTGTGTATCTTTCCTTTTGATTCCAATCGACTGAAACAAAAGTGTTCAAAAAAGCCCAAAATCCAAAAGAATTTGGATTTTGGACTTTTACTAAACAGCAATAATAAGCGCTCAATGAGAAATTTTAAACAATATATCACAAGTGGTACTTATTTTCATTGGTTCCAGAGTTATAGCCAAATGAAATTTTAATTAATGAAATATTTGGATCTTAAAAGGGAAAGGCATATCGGTTCGAATCCGACTTCATCTTCTTTTTTTTTAATTTCACTATATTGATTTCTTAATAAATATTAATCTCTGATTGTAAAAAAAGTTTTACGATAAATAATAATTCAATAATATCAATAAAATAAAAAAATATCCGAAGTTATTAATGAAACAAAATTTTATGTACTTTTCATTTAAAAATATGTATATATGTTATTTAATAAGCGTACAAGGAAGTCATGTGATGTCCATATCAAATTTTTTTATTATAAATAAAGTTAAAAGATTAATGTGAAAGTAAAATTTTGCAACTTGAGTAATTTAGAGATTTTTTTTTTCCCCTGCTCTCCCCGACCGGAAATCCATTTAAGTATACTCAGTCGGGGAGAGTGTCCTTTTACTCTAAGGGAGTGTCTCCCGCCCACCGGTTGTACATCCGGCACGGCAGGTTAGCTCCCCCGGTCTCGGATCTTTCATTTTATTTTATTCGCCTGCCTCTAATCCCCCGCCTCGGAGATGGGGTATGGCTACGCCACCTCCCATTCCCTCAGCAGGGAACCGGGTCTCGGTCATTATGCCTTTGCCTCTAATAGCGGTACCGCCCCCACTAAGCGCCGAGGCACCTGCAGGAGCGGCACCGCCAACCGGGACTCGGTCTTTTATTTGTCCCACACTCCCCAGGAGTTCCCCCCCTTCTCAGGAACCCGCACACCACGGCGTACGGGCCCTCCACGGAGGGACTGTCCTCCCTACCCTAATTTCACAAACCCCTTCTTCTGTCCTCTTCTTCCTTGGTGCGTAAGATTTCCCCGGCAAACCTACGGAACCAATCCCAGTTATCGTCACTATAGACCATCCAATTTAAGAGGTTTTCAGGTGTAAGTCCGTTGTCCGAAATTTCTCTTCTATTTGGAGCCCATCTTGGGCATACAAACACAGTGTGTTCCGCATCATCAGTCTCTGGGCAGTACACACATTGTGGGGTAGGTCTTTTTCCAATTCTAAACAGATAATGGCCGAACGAGCCATGCCCCGTCAACAGTTGTGTCGTATAAAAATCTACATTACCTATTCTATTACTAGTCCACATATTTATGTTGGGGATTAGTCGCCTGGTCCAATCCCCAACTCTCGAGTGTGTCCATGTATCCTGCCACTCTTGATCAATTAGCCGTTCAACCTCATCTTTGGACATACCCCTATATCTAAATGTTCTTCCTTTAATTTGTAAATCAATGGGTAGAACCTTCGTTAATATACACAACGCGTCGTATGACACTGTTCTGTATCCCGCGGCTACACGCAGTAAAGCAAGCCTGTGTACTCTTTTTAATTTTGTTTTGTTTCTCTGAATATTCATTGTATCTCCCCATATCGGGGCCGCATATAAAATTGCTGACGTGGTAGCCGCAGTTATCAGTTTCCTTATTACCATTTTCGGTGTACCATGGTTCTGGAAAAGAGTCCTCAATGCCTTAATCAAAGGAGTGACCTTCTTACAAATCATCTCTACGTGTTTGCTAAATCTTAGGCTTTTATCCAAAAGAACCCCTAAATACGTTGCTTCTTTGACCTCCTTAATTCTCTCTCCTCTAATGTTTATATTGAGGTTTCTAATAGGTCTTCTACCTGAAAACACCAAACAACAGGATTTGTTAGGGGATATCTGTAGCATGCTTCCTACCAGCCATTCATCAATTATTCGTAACGCCTGATTTGCTTTATCCTCTAGGTTATTAACTTCTCTGTCTTTTACTAGGATAGCAATGTCATCAGCATATCCAACAACAAAAACCCCCTCGGGATAATCCAATCTAAAAATTTTGTCATAAAAAATATTCCACAGTATAGGCCCAAGGAATTTACAGAATTATGAACGGATTATGTTTTGTTAGCAAAAGTTTTCCTCGAGTCTAACATTCGCTTAAATTAAAAGTTTCCCTGAATGGATTAAAAAAAAAGCAAATAATAACGACAAGATTTTTTTCTGAATACAGATAATAAATGAAAAACAAAAAAAAAAGTATATATATATATATATATATATATATATATATATATGCACGTATACATCTTCTTACATCTAACCGATGGGTGTTTATAGATAATGTTTAAATGAATTCAACGTTCAGAATATCATGTAATATAATCCTATGTGGGATGACGTTTACTATAATTTTAACATTTAGAAATGCTGAATAAAAATTTCTATAAATAGTTAGAATTTCCATTTCTTTATTTCACTTAAATTTTTTTGTTTATTAGTAGCAATCAACAGATGATAATTATACACTAGCAATATTTTTTATAACCTTCAAAACTTATTTATAAATCTACCTGAAATAATGATTTAATTATTTTTACGATTTATTTTTTAAGGTTCTGAAGGTTTTACTTTTCATCCATCCTCTCCTCTTTAGAATAGAGCAAAAATACCTCCCTCGTTTTAACAGGGTTAAAATATTTTATATTAATAATATTTTAATTAAACTAGCTTCACAAACACTCTTCAGTAGAGAAAACCTTTTGTTTTTGCACAGGGACATATGTGATGGACTTAACTACTTGTTCTCTCAGGCTTTATGGAATTAACTGGTTTTTTTTTATATTATAAAGTACAACAGAGATGCAATTAGTAGTGAAGTGGCTTTTTGATGCGAAGAGATATGGGTGTTGTAGTCCAATTTACATTACATATTTCAGGTAATCGCTTCCTTTTAAGATGAAACGTTGAGAGTTATACATGAAGTCTATAAAAGACAACAAGAAAATATTTATAAAAACATAACGAAGAAATCAAGTTCGAGCTAAATTCGAAGTATCATTATCAAAATATTTCTGAACTTATTAGATATTTTTAATAAAGCTTTACTTCAAATTTCACTTTATTAAGAAGAAATTGGAAATAGCTCATTAATAGCTGTTTTCTTTCCAAACGAACATTATTTTACAATTAAATAATAAAATGGCTCCGATGAATTATACCAAAAAATATTAAGCTGTTATATTTTTGAATGAGAGACCATCAATGAGTGAAGAATATATTACGTTTACAACTGCAATCTACGGAAAGATTATTCCCAAACATACAGGGATTTATTTTAATGGCTACAAGAGAAAAATTTACAATATTTTATTTTGTCCTCCGATATATACCAATATTCAGTTATATTTATCAATCGTGTATGATGACTACTATAAATCACTAAACATGTGATTTATACGAATTTTCCCTTATCAGGTGTTCCTCGTCTAATCAAATACGCCATTCTTAGTTATGTCAGCAGCAAAGTGAACCAGATAAATAGCTGTCCAAACGTTTTACTCCATTTTCTGGCTAGTTTGATTAATAGCTAGATTATTAGCTATTGATAGTTAGATTATTACCTAGTATTATCTAGCTAATAATCTACATCACTAAAATTATAGTGACATATATAAAGTGTTATATATATCACTATAGATTTAGTGATATAGCCAGTACTCGTCTTACATGGTAAATTATATCGCTACCGCATTGACTGTAAAACCATTTACAAGACCAAAACTTTATCACCAAACTTTATACGTGTAATTCTGACGTGTTATTTTTATTTCTCAATTTATTAATATTAAAGTATGTTTGGTGAATTACTAAGACCTACCCATGTAAACAATTTCAAATTTCAATATGCGCGGTCGTTTTGTCTCCATACTTCATTTCTGATTTTCTTTTTACTCATTATTGCAGCATCACATAAATATCAATGTAAGTATTTCTTGAAATTATTTATATTTTTACCAAAGCCTATTAGAATATTGTGAATAAGGATCGACAAAATGCTAAAAAATTTGCGAAAAGTGGTCTTCAACAACTTTTTATTGTTATTATTAATTTTTTTTTATTTTTATCTTTAGTCATTTGAGGTTTGATGCAGCTCTCCAAGATTCCCTATCTAGTGCTAGTCGTTTCATTTCAGTATACCCCCTACATCCTACATCCCTAACAATTTGTTTTACATATTCCAAACGTGGCCTGTCTACACAATTTTTTCCTTCTACCTGTCGTTCCAATATTAAAGCGACTATTCCAGGATGCCTTAGTATGTGGCCTATAAGTCTGTCTCTTCTTTTAACTATATTTTTCCAAATGCTTCTTTCTTCATCTATTTGCTGCAATACCACTTCATTTGTCACTTTATCCACCCATCCGATTTTTAACATTCTCCTATAGCACTGCATTTCAAAAGCTTCTAATCTTTTCTTCTCAGATATTCCGATCGTCCAAGTTTCACTTCCATATAAAGCGACACTAGAAACAGACACTTTCAAAAATCTTTTCCTGACGTTTAAATTAATTTTTGATGAAAACAAATTATATTTCTTACTGAAGGCTCGTTTCGCTTGTGCTATTCGGCATTTTATATCGCTCCTGCTTCGCCCATCTTTAGTAATTCTACTTCCCAAATAACAAAATTCTTCTACTTCCATAATCTTTTCTCCTCCTATTTTCACATTCAGTGGTCCATCTTTGTTATTTCTACTACATTTCATTACTTTTGTTTTGTTCTTGTTTATTTTCATGCGATAGTTCTTGCGTAGGACTTCATCTATGCCGTTCATTGTTTCTTCTAAATCCTTTTTATTCTCGGCTAGAATTACTATATCATCAGCAAATCGTAGCATATTTATCTTTCCAGCTTGTACTGTTACTCCGAATTTAAATTGTTCTTTAACATCATTAACTGCTAGATGTATGTGAAGATTAAAAAGTAACGGAGATAAGGGACATCCTTGTCGGACTTCCTTTCTTATTACGGCTTCTTTCTTACGTTCTTCAATTATTACTGTTGCTGTATGGTTCCTGTACATGTTAGCAATTGTTCTTCTATCTCTGTATTTGAACCCTAACTTTTTTAAAATGCTGAACATTTTATTCCAGTCTACGTTATCGAATGCCTTTTCTAGGTCTATAAACGCCAAGTATGTTGTTTTTTTTCTTTAGTCTTCCTTCTACTATTAATCTGAGGACTAAAATTTCTTCCCTTGTCCCTATACTTTTCCTGAAACCAAATTGGTCTTCTCCTAACACTTCTTCCATTCTCCTCTCAATTCTTCTGTATAGAATTCTAGTTAAGATTTTTGATGCATGACTAGTTAAGCTAATCGTTCTGTATTCTTCACATTTATCTGCCCCTGCTTTCTTTGGTATCATGTCTATAACACTTTTTTTGAAGATTTAATGAAAGATTAAAAGAATCAATGCTTAAAAAATAATTTTCCTTAAAAAAATTAGTTCGTTATATTTACCAGATTTACTACCTACATTACTGTGTTTATATTTACAGTCTGGGTAGAAATTTATAATAAACTACTATTAAAATAAATGAAATTTTATAATTAATTATATTAAAATTTAGTAAATTCAAAAGGATTGAATTTTTATCATGGCAATAATATAAGATCATTATGTAACATTAAATAACGTATAAAATCTTACTATTTCATTAAAAACGTGTCGTATTTTTAGCCAGGGAATAAATTTTACGTTTTATTTGCCTGCAAGATTTTTTTAATTTATTGTTTTTGCTTTTTCACTTTTAACAGTTTTATAACTTTATAATTTTCTGTATAATTAAACAGATTTAATGTCCGTAGTAAAATTAAATTCCTAAAAAAATATCAGGTGATTTTAACTAAGGTAAATACGATAGCAATATTATATAATATATTCCATCCTTCAATTATCTACTACATATTTTCTCTTGGTAAAAGAATAGAAAAGTTTATAAAAAAGTGAATAATAAAAATCAATGTTTCTAGAACCATACTAACAAATTTTTCAAACCTATAAGCTATATATATTGTAAACTAGGAGTACGGTTAACATGTTTTTTTTTTTATCCAATCCGCAAAAATATGAAAGTTTGTAAAGATGAAGAAAACTTTTCACGTTATATAACTAACGTGAAAGTTTTGAAACTTATTCCAATAATTTTGTGTGGTATCACGAATTAGGCCAGAAATAAAGTATTATTTATTGAAGATTAAAATTATTTAATGGAATATATTTTTAAAGGATCAGTATAAATTATTATCTGTGATTATCAAGTTTCCAGAAAATAAATGCTTTAAAATTTTAATTTAAATTTAACTTTGAAAACTTAATCTTACTAAATTTCCCAGTACTATTCCATAAATTATTTTGCTTAGCCTTGCAGATTGGGTAAAATCAAAGTTTTGATAATATCAAATAATATATTTAATAATTCAAAAAGTATTTTTTATATAATATTACTTGTTAAACAATAAAAAGAAGACTAGATCTTACATTATACACTCTAAGAGAAATAAACGAGTGCGCAAAGGTTGCACAAGAAATACTTACTATTTTATTCATATATTTTCCAAAAAATTGTCACTTTTGATGAAATAATTCTGATTTTTTATTTTTTTTTTCAAAATATTTAATTTACTCTCATTTAAAAGTGTAATGTGTCTAACCCAAAATTTTTTGAAACTCTTGGCTAAATGGGGGTAATAAAACTAAAATAGGATTTTTTCCAAACATCCTACAAAAAAGGGTTCTAGAGAAAAGTTGAAAGACCTTATTTAAAAATTAAAATTGATCTTGTTCTTGTAATCTCCGTATGAAAATTAAATATTTTCTTAAGAGTGAAAGCCATAATTTCTTATTTTTTTAAGAAACAAATTTTTTCTCCCCTTTTAATTTTATTTCAAATTAAAATGTTTGTTCAATTTCCTATAATTTTTATTTTTATTTCCCCCCAATATCCATGAATAAAGGCTTTATTACATTTTAACTGTATTTTAGAAGATTAAAATTGTTTAAAAATATTGTTATTACTTACCTGATTTAAATTAACATTTGTGGAATCAGCTTTTGAAAATCATTTGCTTTAGAACATTTTCAATAAAAATATTTCTTTTTTACGTTTTGTTTGTTATTTAATAGAAGTTAATTACATTACATAAAAATTCAATCTTTTGATATTTCCTTTAATTTTGTTTTGTTGTAAAAATAAAACTACAACTTTTTAAATAAAGATATTTGTCATATTTTCTTACTAAATAATCGATTAGAATATATTCGTTCACAAAATTTAAAAAAGAACTTTTAAAAATATGAATCAGATTTAAAAATTTGATTACAATTTTTTTTTTCCAAAATTATATCAACTAAAAAGATATTGTATTTTAAATAACATAATAAATAATTTAAAACAATATATAATAACAATATATCTTAAAACTTTTATCATAATGACAACAGAAAAACACAATCATAAGAGAAAATCATAGTAAGACCGTCCAGTGCTCGATTAGTTGAGGCTATTTCGTGGCAATGTTTGTATCTGCTTGGTTAAGTCAAAGGATCTTTGGCAAGTCTCTTGTCATATGTAGGAAAGGTTTTGAGTATTTTTCTCTAATTAACTCATGTTTTCACGCACACCGTCATCGTTTTTTACCAACTAAAGATCAAGGTTTCACCTCACCGTCTAAGTTCTTTTATGTCGCTAAACTCGATTCCATCAAATTAACATAGTCTTATCAGATTCTAATTGTCGTCTCGAAATGAAAGTGCTAGAGTAGGAAATAAGGGGACACATTTTCAATCCTTTATATTTATTTAATTTCATCTGAGTATACTTTTTAGTCTCCACATTTTCAATTCATGGCCGAGATTACCATTAACAAGACATATTTTGTGAGTATTTCTTTTATGACGTAGAGTTGTTTCTCTTATGATTGACTCTGCATAAACTGGTCCAACTTAAGTAGTTTGAATTTCTTGTTGTCTAGTCATCCGGTATTAAAGAGTAATGGTATCAAAGAGGTTCTCCAGAACCTCTAATTATGTTCAGAATAAAATAATAATACAAATAATATTACAATAAAAATATTGTTAATAAAATGTTACCTAAAATATATTTAAAATTATTGATTTTTTACAAAATAATAAAAAATAATGTATTTTTGATTATTATTTTAGAAGAAAAATTATAAAAATTATCATTTCAGTAATTATTTAATTTTTCTATTTAAGATATACATTCATCCCGTTTCAATGTAACAAGGGATTTGCCTGTTTTTTTAGGATCTATATTTACCTCTATCATTGTAATAAATTCTGAGTGTTGTAATATGATAATAAAATTTCCAGAAAATTGCATTAATTAATGAAACCCTTCAAGGGAATACTGTTATACTTGAAGGTACTTTTAACATGATTTATTATTGTGTAAATAGGTAACGATATATCCTTTCCTAGCATTTGTATTAAATAAGTCAATCTATCTGAGTTGAGACGTTAGAGATAAATATTCTCTTCATCTTCTTTAAAGAATATTTTATTAGTATTGTCATACCAAAATACAACCAACATGGTTGAAATAAATGTATTTTTAATAGTTATATTAAATCCAAAAATCTAAATGTAATTATACTGTTAATCTTAAAATTAAAACAAAAAATAAAGAAGTTAATGATAATTTCAATAAAAACTGTTTATTCTCTGAAACTAAAGTTATAACATATGGAAATAAAAGAATAAGTCTTATGTAAGAAAGATGCTTATTTCATATAAAAATAATAAAACATTTTACGCAGGTCGAATGAATAATGTAAAGTAGCAGTCAAGCCGTTCTAAATTCCATAGAAAATCCAACAAAAATATGAAAATAAATGCTTATACAAGAAAGATTATATTGGAACAGATATATCAAAGTATTCTGTGCAATATATAAAGACGCTACTTTATCCTTTATGAAAATCATATATTTGTTACATCTATACACACATGAATATTTTCATTTCATATTCTTTATCTTATATCCGTGAGTTACAGAAGAATAAATTCCATTTCAAAATATATTCTAAATTAAATTAGATTAAATGCATTAAATCTAAATTTGAGAATCATAAGTATATTTAATCAAAACATTTATATAATTGAATTTTATTTGTTTCTTTTTATTTCACTAAAGAATAGAGGTAAATATTTTATTTAAATACATAATTTACGACTGATTTAAATTTAGATTAGAATAAATTTATTCTAATTGAAAATTAAATTTACTTCACATAACTCTACCCGTATTTTATTAGATTGAAGATTTCATTCATGGTTGAAACCAAAATAAATGAAGAGATAAGGAATAGTTCTTGCACCGAAAGATCATATTTTGCTCTCTTACCTTCAAAATAACAAATTCTGCAAAATAAGTTTGATTCTATCAAAGAAATATGTTCCAACTGTCTATCAAATATCTGTCATGAATATTTCTCTACAAGGACAAAGGAACCAAAATTAATTTTTCTGTACTTAATTTAATAGGGTATTATGTAGTTAAAATGTATCGTATTCCCTTAATCCGTTAAAATAGAATACTTCCACCTATTGTATATCACAGAAACTAGAGCTAATATAATGTTTTCTTTTTCATATTTATTTTTCTCAACACAAAATTAGTAAGACTTGACTTATGAAACGAAGGAAACATTAAAAAAAGTGTTTGTTTGGCAGTGTTATTCATTTTAATTTCTTTACGTTTCTACTGGATACTCATTTTAGTATTCTTAATTGGACTTAGTATTCATAATTGCCTCAAAACATGACAACCTTAAGTTACTACTGCTTGAATATTTTGCTGGAATTTGTACTATTATAATTTAATTTTTGTCTTCCAGTTCCACATTGAGCTGTTCCAACAATGCAATTTCTATCTGCAGAACAATGAATCCTGGACGAGGATCTTCAATCATAATCTGATATAATGCTTTACTATGTATTCTATTCTAGGTTTCATAATTTATTTCCTACAAAATTACGGCTTTTACCAGTTCTCACTGTCCCACAAAATTGTTATTCTGCCTATTTTGTTTAGTACAGCAACGTTTGAGGTTACATTCTTTCATGGTTCTGGACATCTAATTAATTACTTTCAATTTTTTTAAGATTTCAGATTTTCTTGTGTGAAATACTTTTCACAAATTTAGCATGTCTCTTACATCACCCTTTGATTAGGGCGACAAATGTAAAACATTCCCCCTCGACCACCATCTTGAATGTGATACCATACTGACTGATGTAAAAATGTAAACTGATTGATTGGTAACTGCCAAATATTAACTAATCAATATCTTTCCGCACAAATACTACAATCAAAATATTTAACCATTGTTCTGAAAATTTCATTATAATTGTTAGGTCTTATATACTTATATTATAGTGACGCTTTTCAATAATATAATTAGTACTGAACTAGTAAATATTCTTTCGTAAAATTTTAAAAGCATTAATCAGGAAATGCTATCGAAAAATGAATTACTATTAAAATTTACCATACTATGATTAAAATTAAAAGATAAGTAAAATATCGGTGTCCCAATATTCTAATTTACAGAACTACATTGCCAGTCTGCAATTACAGTTTAATAGTTGCTTCAGTACATTGAAAAAAATATTAACGAAGGCTTTAGTAATTATACTTAGCCATAGATAAAACTTTATATCGAAATCAAGAGATTATAAATAATTCATTGAAAATAAAATAAAATTTATTGTTGAATCCAGTTATTTAGATAAAAATTAAGCAAAAGAAAACAAATAAAAAACAAACCATTAACAACACAGTTTCTTTGACAACAAAAAAATTTAAAAAGTTCATAGAATTACACAAACAACAAAAAATCAGGAGCCATAAATAATCTTCTCTTTAATAATATCATCTCCAAAATAATAATCGTAAATAAAAATTAAAACATTCATTTTATAAAAGCTATATAATGTATTACAATTTCTTTACAGCAATAGTCTGGTCATTAAGGGACCCGAAATTTTGAGTGATCCGAAGAACACGGTTTTCAAAATAGTCGGCCTCCATCTTAAAAATAGATTTATAACTGGTTACCAACCATTTATATGAGTAAAAATGTATTTTGCCTGGTTCTTAGCGTTACTCGACAAAAAAGGGTGATCGTAATTCGTTTATCATTATTAAAAATGTTTTTCCATTTTTTTATTTTTTTTTTTTAGTCAAGTAACCGGAGGTAGGTGCAGCCAGTCGCATCACGTATAATGTAAAAGTTGTTGATTGAGCCACCGTGCCACGTACAGTCACGCCCCTTAAAAAATCTAATTTCAAAAAACCCGAAAATGATTTTTAGATAATTGAATAGTATTTGCATGCTCAAATCTACTAAATATCTCTCACCTTGTATTTAATTTACTATAAACCTAAAAAAAAAGCCGGCCTCCGTGGCTCGAGTGGTAGCGTCTCGGCCTTTCATCCGGAGGTTCTGGGTTAGAATCACGGTTAGGCATGGCATTTTTCACACACGCTACAAAGCTTTCATGTCATCCTCTGCGAAATAAAATATTTAACTGCGGACTCGGAGGTTAAAAAAGAAACAAAAAAACCTAGAAAATAACAAGAATATAAAAAGTATATATTAGTAATCTAGTATATAATTAGATAATACTAGATTAAACTGATTTTTAGATATTCACATGAAGGTTACAAACACCAGAAATCAAGTTGATTTATTCATTTGTTACAAGCAATTAAAAAAGTTGTAAATTCCATTGGTACTGCGTTTTAATCCTTTATGTTCGGAATTTAAAAACCTATCTTAGTATACTTATAGCGTAAGAACGTGTATACAAATTTTCATCAATTCATCTTAAGTAATTTTTTCCGAGCATTGATTTCAAATGTATCAGGACATGTCTTGTAAGGTATATATATATATATATATATATATATATATATATATATATAAATTGCATATAGCTTGTAGTTTGACAAATCTTTTATAATTATGAGAGACGGTTTTTGCACTGAGAGTAAACAATACCCATGAAAGTAATCTGGTTCATTTTTCATAGATTCTAAAAAAAATATATATATAATTTAGGAAATATTTAAAATATATTATAATCCATTTTAGGATTTAATCATTTGGTTGAATTTCTTAGAACTTTTTTGTAAACATATCGTTAGATAAAGAATAATTTTTTTAATTTAATGAGAAAATTATCCATTCTGAAATATTCCTGTATTCAAATAATGTTTTTAAATTTTCGATAACATTCTTTGTGTTATTTGAGACATAC
The DNA here is from genome assembly GCF_047948215.1 of Lycorma delicatula. Lineage (NCBI taxonomy): Eukaryota > Metazoa > Arthropoda > Insecta > Hemiptera > Fulgoridae > Lycorma > Lycorma delicatula. The sequence goes on along the minus strand of NC_134455.1, from coordinate 15,770,743 downwards.
TACCCTATATTACATAATACATTCTGAAGGAAATTTTCTAATCTTTATTCCAAAACTACTTGTAATTTAATAAAACAAATGAGTTAAATATTTTAAGAAAACACAAGCCTTATTCTTTTTTCTTAATCGTATGAAAGCTTTTTTTTTGTAATAAATTTAATTGTATTTTATTTAATAACACTTAGTTTCAAAGATAATTAAAAATATTGATGCTAGGCTCATTATACAAGCACTTAAATTCAAGGAGTGGATGTCAATCGGAGTCTCCTTGAACATATTAACAATAAGTTGTGAAGTCTCATTTAATTTTCAGACCTTCGGAAAGTTGTAATTCGTTTTGACTACGCATGAACGAATTAGTGACTCCTTTCATTAAATAATTATAGAATTCTGCATGTTTTCCTTCTCATAAATATTCACAGCATTCGAAAATTCAAGTTGATATTTGGGACTGATGAAGACTACTATTTTTATTATTCTTCAAATTTCAATAATTACTTAAGCTTACATAAAAATTTCAATGTACACTTTTATGAGAAAACTTTGCTTAAAATCATAAATATCTTTAATACTGTTCTTTGTTTTATCGTAATGAAAGTGTATTATAAATGCATGTTTAAATAAAAAAAAATGTATTGATTATTTTATTATACAGAGTGATTCAAAGAAACGGGGAATTTAAAAAATTAAATAATGTTAATAAAAAATATTTTTTAGAAAATGAATTTTATTTCATGTAATTGTACAAATGTTGCCATTTTAGAATACATACATTTTATTTTAATTTTTTAAAGATGACATCTTCAAGGTGACCTCCTCTTCTACGTAAGCACTCACGAAGTCTCTTCGTTGAATTGTTCATGGTTTGACGTAACATCTCAACTGGAATTTCCGCAATTGCTTCTCGGATCTTTGCCTTCAGTTCTTCCGTTGTAGCAGGTCTACTGTGGAACACTTTGCTTTTAAGGTGACCCCACAAAAAGTAATCGCAAGCTGAAAGATCAGGCGATCTGGGAGGCCATCTATTGTCACCATTTCGTGAAATGACACGTTGTCCAAACAATCAGCGTACAGCTGCCATCGATATTCGTGCAGTATGTGACGTTGCTCCGTCTTGTTGAAACCAGGCTGTGTTAAGAATCGGTGCAAATTTCTTTTGTTGTACCACAACAAAGGTTTCAAGCATGGCTACGTAACGAGCCGATGTTACTGTAATCGCAAAACCATTGTCATCCTCAAAAAAATAAGGGCCTATAACACCGTAAGATGACATAGCACACCACACGGTCATTTTCTGGCTGTGCGACGGACGCTGGTGTAGCTGCGTAGGATTTTCTTATGCCCGGTATCTGAAATTTTGCTTGTTAACAAATCCACTGAGATGGAAATGCGCTTCGTCTGACATCCACAGTTCGTGAACAAACTCTTCGTTATCATTTATCTTCTGAAGCATTACATTACAGAATTGTGCTCGCACAACTGCATCGTTCGGTTTCAGTTCCTGGACGATCTGCAACTTGTGTGGATGGAATGTCCTTCACTAACATTCTTCGAACACTTGAACTATGCAATTTTAAAGATGCTGAGAGACGACGGATTGACCGATGTGGACTTCGTGTGACAGCATCTTTTAAAGCTTGAACATTCTGTGGTGTACGGACGGTTCGTTTACGGCCTAGAGGTTTCTTTTTCATTGCCGAACCAGTTTCCTCAAAATTAGATATCCATGTTTTAATTGCATGTGCTGATGGAACACGGTCGTTACAATCCCAGATTAAAATGACGGCGAAATTCTCTACACGCTCCCTCCACACTGTCATTGTTTTTGTAAAACGCTTTGATAGAAAATGCACGTTGCGCACCACTCCAAGGATCCATGACGACTAAATGGCAGGTAGGTTAGAGAGGCTGGCGCCACTTATCAATCGCCCACGGCTATCAATACAACTTTCAAAATTTCCCGTTTCTTTGAATCACCCTGTAGTACCGATTGTACTTCAGTGATAACGTTTTTTTTTTATTTCAAGTAAATCTTAAATCGGACTGTTGTAGGGTAGGAAACACATATAACGTATGAAAAAATATGTAACGAAGTAATTATATTTTTTCCACATTACCATTTACAAAATAATAATCACGACAATTTACTCTTCATTATACACTTTTGATAAAAAATTTCTAACAGTACAATAAATTATGTCTTGAAGTATTGTTTTACACTATCTGTTGTATAAAACCTCAATTATGAAAATGTTCTTTTTTAATATCTATGATCTAAAAATCATAAAAAACGGGACTGAATTACAGCAGCATTAAATGTTTTTATGATCTATCGTTTTGCATTGAACAGTAAGCATAGGCTATTGCTATTGATGTTTCCAAGAATCGATAAATTGTTGCAATAAAGAAAAACAGTACTGAAGATTTATCTTTAATAATGAAATTTTGTGGAAAAATAATTTAAGATTATTCTAATTATATAGATTCAACCTTGAATATTAATTAAACAAAAAAATATCACTCCTACAATCGCAATATTCTGTACTAAATTATAATAATATTTAAGAAAAAGTAATAGAAATTTTTAGGTTAAAATTAAATAAAATGTTATTCTACTGATTAAACTTCAGCAATTTTCAATTTACTTGCTACTTTGTTACATCCGCTTTAATTTCCTTGAAGCTCTGATTCGACATACTTAATTATCTTTCGTCTCAACCGTTCCGTTTAGATAAAATAATCATAAAATCTCTGTAAATATATTCAATATATACAGGAATTCCAAGATTTAAAATTAGCAAACCTTTCATCGTATCTGTGAAAGCTTTGCAAAGAAAATTTGTTTATGTTGTAGACAAATTTAACATTTTTCGCATGCTCTATAACAAAAAGAAAAAATTAAGAAACTACAGATAAATAAATTTTAAGATTTTTTTTATTAATATAGCATAAGCATAATAAAATTTTTATACAAAATACATCTAAGTTACAAAAATTGTAATTCAACTTTTTAAGTTCAATTATGTATTCTCTGAGATCAATTTAACGATATTTAGGCTAGATAAATCTTATTCAAACAAACATTCTTAAGTACGCACTTAAAAAAAGTAGAAGTGGATTTTATAAGCACTCTCTACTTATTTAATCGTCATTATAAAAATGAGGGTGCTAGAGAGTTATATTCAAATTCATATATTTTATTTTCAGTTTTAGTAGTGTTATAGTAATTAAAAGGTTTAAGTATATAATTACTTATACTTAAAAAAACTAACGAATTTACATTATCGTAAACTAATTATACCCAATGAAAGTAAATATGTATATATTCTAAATTTTATTTATTTGAACGAATAAAATTAATTTTGTTGTTGTAATAGGTTTACGGTTAATGAAATACCTTTAGTGAGAAGACTCCAAAATTAACTGAATATTTTTTTAATAAATATACATTACATATCTGTAATTATGATTTTAAAAGATGTTTTCAAGATTACAACCCAGTTTCTTCAGTATTATTGAAGTTACTCATATATCAAACTTGAGAAATTTTACATATAAGTAATAGAAACTTTTTTTGAAATAAAAAACTAAAAAAAAAAAACGTTTTTAAATATAATTAAATTTAAAGAGTGTCCCAAGAAGGAATCCACTTGATCAATCAATTTCGTTAATCAAAATAAATTTCCTTATTAAGATGAAAAGAAACAATTTTAAGAATCTAACTACAATCAACTTAAGTTTGGGTAAAACATAAAGCAAACTGATGTGATATTTATGTTTAGGTAAGTAACTGAACCAAACTTGTTATTTAAGAAAATACATAAACAAAAGTTGAAAACTTTATTACTCCATGACTGACTTGGATGAGAATTTTATTATGTTATGTAGGGTTATCATTTATTTTTTTCATCCAAAATGTACAAGGTGTCAACTCGGTGAGGCTAAACATTTTTCAATCTCTACAAAATTGGAATGTCATATTCTCATGCAAATCTTTTTAACTTTATTCAGTAATTTATTCAACTATCAAAAATAACAAAGAATCATTGGGTTATGAATTTGAAAAAAAATCGTAGATAATTAAGGTCAACCAAACAACTGAGTGCAGAAAGCGCTATCCTATAAATGATGTAATTAATTAATTAGAAGAGTAAATGTAATTTTTTTAAATTATTCAAACAAAATCATGAAAAAAGTGATGTATAGACTTTTTAAATAACAACTATTATTCTAAATAAATGAAAATACGCTTCCAGCATAATATTTCAAGCCCAAAATACAGTTTTTTTCATATTTTTAAATTAGTTGAGTTATTACTTTAACTCGTAAAAATTAAGAATTCGACATATTCAGACAACAGAAAATTTACAAATATATTAAAATGAATATTTTATTTATATTCTGTATGAATATGGATGAAGTATTCATTTTAATATTTATTAAACAGATAGCGTAATCGCTTTATGAATGCCGCGTAAACAGGAGCGTTATCCAGTACTGAGGAATAAATTGGTTTAAACATACCTTCTAAGAAGGTATTTAGAAAGTGGAACATAATTTATTAAATTATTTATATAACAGAAGAGAAAGAACTCACACATTTTGTGATGAAAGGAATCAATAACTGCTAAAATAGAAACGTTTTAAACTATTAAGTTTTAATTATATCACAAGAATTCTATTAGCGATTTGGAAATATTTATTTGTTTTATATTATAGGCAACATAAAAAAATCATATAAATGATCTGAGTTCGAATCCTAGCTACGCCACAGACATTTCTCTGGTTATCATTTTTTTATATTTTAATGTACAAGCTGAAATAGATTCAACCTTATTGATTTGAAACAGTATAATGCATATTAATAGATATATTAATATTTAATTCTATTAAAGCAATTTTACATTCAACAATACAAAACAAATTAACCTTGTTTCGTTGTCAGATTTAAAGTACAGTAATAATGATTAGCAAAAAAAAGTAAGTCAGAACTTACGACAAAATGAAACAGGAAGCAGTAGGCAGAAAAAACTGGATTCATCAGTAGCAAAATAAAAGGAAAAACTTCCCGCTTCATTTGTCAGTTGGGTCTAATCTTTCACACTGGTCATTTGTTCTCAGGAAAGTTAGAAGTATGATTCTGTCTACAGTAGATCACTGGAACGAAATAACTCACCCTAAAAACTGAAAGGCAGGATCAGTTTTTGTAGACATTACTGAGTCAGTTTGCAACGTCCGAGTAC